>NC_059300.1:18994435-19714435 GCF_017591435.1 Portunus trituberculatus
ACCACCTCTCCTCTACTAAACCTCATCTTCTCTTCCTAACCGAAACACAGTTGTCTGTGACTACTGACAGCAGCCCTTTTCTGTTCCCTCCTACTTGCTCTATCCTCATTTTCAATCCAAAGCTGGATGTTGCGCATACGTGCGTAACGACACCACTTGCTCTCGTGCCCACAATCTTGAATCTTCAGAATTTTCTACCATCTGGCTAAGACTTCAATGTCACTCTCTAACTAAATTCATCTGTGCTGTATACCTCTCACCTAATTCCTCTGACTATGTAAAATTCTTTGACTATTTGACTTCCAAGGTGGAGCACATCTTATCTCACTTTCCTTTTGCTGAGATCTCCATTTTAGGGATTTCAATGTTCACCACCAGCTTTGGCTTTCATCTTCTTTCACTGACCAACCTGGTGAACAAACCTTCAACTTTGCTATCCTTCATGACCTAGAGCAGCTAGTGCAGTTCCCTACCCGTATTCCTGACCGCCTTGGAGACACGCCCAACATTCTTGATCTTTTCCTAACCTCCAACCCTTCTGCTTACTCTGTTAAACTTTCCTCTCCGTTGGGCTCCTCCGACCACAATCTAATTTCCGTTACCTGTTCTATCACTCCAGTGCAGCCTCAGGACCCGCCTAAGCGGAGGTGCTTCTGGCATTTTAACTCTGCTAAGTGGGAGGAACTAAGGCAGTACTATTCTGATTTCCTTGGGATGATTATTGTTTTCATGTCAGAGATCCTTCTCTTTGTGCCGAGCGCATAACAGAGGTGATTATCTCTGGCATGGAGCTATACATTCCTCATACTTTCTCTAACCCTAAAGCTAAAAAGCCTTGGTTTAACTCTGCTTGTTCTCGTGCTGTCAATGATAGAGAGGCGGCTCACAAACGGTTCCGTAGCCATCCAACTGCTGAAACTCATGCCCTATATATTTCTGCCCGTAATCATGCCAAATCTATTCTCCAACTTACTAAAAACTCTTTCATCAATAGAAAATGTCAAAGTCTTTCCAATTCTAACTCCTCTCGAGATTTCTGGCATCTAGCCAATAATATCTCTAACAACTTTACTTCTTCGTCTTTCCCTCCTTTACTTCATCCAGATGGCTCTACAGCTGTCTCTTCTTTTCTAAAGCTGAACTCTTCGCTCAAACCTTTGCTACCAACTCAACTTTGGATGATTCTGGGCATATTCCTCCTACTCCTCCACCCTCTGACTACTTCATCCCTAAAATTAAAATTCTTTATAAAGACGTTTTCCTGGCCCTCTCTGGCCTTGATTCTCGGAAGGCTTACGGTCCGGATGGAGTCCCTCCTGTTGTTCTCAAAACTGTGCTTCCGAACTCGCTCACTGCCTGGTCAAACTCTTTCATCTGTGTCTCTACTTCTATTTATCCTTCTTGCTGGAAGTTTGCTCACATTCAACCTGTCCCTAAAAAGGTGACCACTCCAATCCTTCTAACTACCGCCCTATAGCTTTGATTTCCTGCCTTTCTAAAGCCTTTGAGTCTATCCTTAATAGGAAGATAATGAGGCATCTATCAGCTCACAACCTTCTCTCTGATTGCCAGTATGGTTTCCGTAAAGGCAGATCTACTGGTGATCTTCTTACTTTCCTAACTGAATCTTGGTCATCCTCTTTAGGGACTTCGGTGAAACCTTTGCTGTCGGCCTTGACATATCGAAAGCCTTCGATAGAGTCTGGCACAAATCTTTAATTTCTAAACTACCCTCCTACGGATTCTATCCTTCTCTCTGTACCTTCATCTCCAGTTTCCTTTCCGATCGTTCTATTGCTGCTGTAGTAGACGGTCACTGTTCTTCCCTAAAACTATCAACAGTGGTGTTCCACAGGGTTCTGTCCTATCACCCACTCTCTTTCTATTATTCATCAATGATCTCCTAAATCTGACTCAATGCCCTATCCACTCCTATGCTGATGATACCACCTTGCATTATTCAACAGCGTTCAACAGACGCCCAACCCAACAACAATTAAATGACTCAAGGCGAGATGCTATAGGACGCCTAACTTCTGATCTTTCACTTGTTTCTGATTGGGGCAGAGAAAACCTGGTTTTGTTCAATGCCTCAAAACTCAATTTCTACAACTATCTACTCGACATAACCTTCCAGACAACTATCCTCTCTTCTTCAATAACACTCAACTTCCCTCTCCTCTACATTAAACACACTCGGTCTATCCTTCACTAAAAATCTAAACTGGAAATTTCACATCTCTACTCTTGCTAAATCAGCTTCCAAGAAGTTAGGTGTCCTGTGGCGTCTTCGTCCATTTTTCTCCCTCCCAGCTGCTTGCTCTGTACAGGGCCTTATCCGCCCGTGTATGGAGTATGGCTCTCATGTCTGGGGATCCACACACAGCTTTACTAAACAAGGTGGAATCTAAAGCTTTTCGTCTTATCAACTCTTCTCCTCTAACTGACTGTCTTGATTCTTTAAGTCACCGCCGCAATGTTGCATCTTTATCTGTCTTCTACCGCTGTTTTCATGCTGTCTGCTCTTCTGAACTTGCTAACTGCATGCCTTCCCCCTCCTGCGGCCTCGCTGCACAAGACTCTCTACTTCTTCTCATCCCTATTCTGTCCATCTTCCTAATGCAAGAGTTAACCAGTATCTTCACTCCTTCATTCCCTACACTGGTAAACTCTGGAACTCTCTACCTGTGTCTGTATTTCCACCTGCCTATGACTTAAACTCTTTCAAAAGAGGAGTGTCAAGACACCTCTTACGTTAACTGGACCCTCCTTTTAGATTTTTTTGTTTTTTCTCTTTCTCCTACTTTCTTCTTAACAGGGCCTGGCAACCAGCGGGATTTTTTTTTTTGCAGCGCTTTGTTTTCCCTTGGCCGGTGCCCTTGTAATGTAAAAAAAAAAAAAAAAAAAAATAGAGGATTATCAAGACACCATACGTAAGCTTCAAGAAGAAAATTTGACTCTAAACAACAGCTACAAAAGCAACAAGGCAGAGGAAGTATGGTAAATGCAAAGATTAAAGAAATTTTCAGCCCTATGTTTACTAACACTCAGTCAAATGCATTGATAACTGGACAACCAGTGAGGAAATGGTCAAAGGAAGATATAGCTTCTGCATTCTATATGAATAGTTTAAGTCCAAAATTTTATGAATTTCTAAGAACAAAGAAGGGATTTCCATTGCCATGCAAATCGACCTTAAACCTAAAAGCAAATAAATTTCCTTGTGAACCTGGCATTTTAGATTCAGTTTTATCAATTCTTAAAATAAATTCGGAGTCACTCACTGAACTGGAAAAACTTGCAGTGATATCCCTTGATGAAATGGCAATTAAAGAAGAGTGGTGCTATGACAAAGGCAAAGACATACTTTATAAACCAAATCAAAAGGTAACAGTTGTCATGCTCCATGGACTGATAGGCAAATGGAAACAACCTATTTATTATGATTGTGATACCAAAAACATGGCAGAAATTTTTATGGATATAATAAAGAAGGTTGAGAAGGCTGGCTATCCTGTTGTAGCGCTTGTACATTATCTAGGGCCTGCCAATTTGAAATTGTGGAAGGCATGGGGTATTGACCCTATAGAAAAAAAAAATATATCTATTGAGAATCCATGCGCTGCTGACCGGCACATATATGTTTTTGCTGATGTGCCACACTTGTTGAAATTGATCAGAAATAATTTCATAGATTATGGATTTTCTCTGAAAAATGGTAGCTACATATCAGATACATCTATTTGAGAGATGTTGTCTGGAACAAGGACTAAATATGCCCTTGCACACAAAATTTCCAAAGCAGATTTGAATGTGGTTGGCCAGCAAAGGCAGAGAGTGAAACATGCTGCTCATCTCCTGTCAGAATCCTGCTCCAATTCCATAACCTATCTTGGAGAAAGAGGTTTCCTAAAGACTAAAAATTGGAGAGGAACTGCCGAGTTTATTAAGGCTGTCGATGAATGGTTTGACACCATGAATTCTCATGGCAAATGTACAAAAAAGCAATCACGATTAGCTTTTGGAATCAATCTTGATGCTCAAATAAACATCTTGAATGATATGATTGACCTGATGATTAGCATGAAAGTTAATTCACGCAGAGGGGGATTCTTCGCCTTTCAGAAAGGAGTCATTCTTTCCTCGGAGTCACTTAAAGGACTTTATAGTATGATCAAGGATTTATTTGGGTTTCATTATATACTGACTAGGAGATTAAATCAAGACTCATTGGAACACTTCTTTGGCTGTATAAGGCAAATGACTAGCACATACGATCATCCTAATGCCGTCAATTTTAAATACAGAATTGGGAAATTGCTGCTCAGAAAAGGTGTTCACCTTATGTCAAAAAAGACAAATACTGATAATGCAGAAGAAATTCACTATTCTTCAAGTAACGCACGTAATCAAGTAATCCTGAAGAACAATGGGGAAAAATCTGATAGTGACAGAGACTTAGACAGAGAACTCTGCATAACAAATAGAATTTTCAAAGATATGGAAATTCAGGAGATAGGCATGGACATTTCTGAATGGAAAGATGATGATTTAGAAATAAGCAAGGAAAACACTTTAGGGTCAGTTATAGAAGATGAAGCCTTGCTATACGTAGGAGGGTATGTTGTTAAAAAATTTCAATTTAAATATCCTCATCTTGGCCAGAAATTGTCAGAAAACACAAAATGTAACAGTACATGGATGGAAAAACATAACAGAGGAGAACTACATGCTCTTTCCACTGAGTTCTCTTTGCAGTTAGCAATGATGCGAAGAGCATTTATTGCTAAACATGGGAGCGGTCTCCAGGAGAGAAGAGACTGCTTGAAGTCAATGGTTAATGATTTGGGAAAACATGTGGATTTGCCTAGTGATGTCCTTAATTTTTTTGCCAAAAATTTCAGTTTTTTTTAGAATGAAACACATGAACATACAGATCATTGCAGAGAAAAAGAAGAACAAAGAGTGTAGAAGTGAGAAAAGGAAACTGATGAAACTTACAAGCTGATAAATAATGCTAGGTTCTAGGTAGCTCGTAAAAGTTTATGTAACTTGTGTGTGATGTAAGATGTGTCCTGTTTTGAAATATAGCTATAATAGTTTTGAATAATTTAGTACATTAAATGTGTGTTATACAAATAAATGTATGTTAATGTGAGTAATACTTTTTACTGTTGTACATTTTACTGATTCCTCAATATATATCTTATACAGAAAATGAGAGAGAGAGAGAGAGAGAGAGAGAGAGAGAGAGAGAGAGAGAGAGAGAGAGGAGAGTATGTCAAATTGGAATAGATGCCCTTAAATACTAAGAGAGAGCGAGAGAGAGAGAGAGAGAGAGAGAGAGAGAGAGAGAGAGAGAGAGAGAGAGAGAGAGAGAGAGAGAGAGAGAGAGAGAGAGAGAGAGAGGGGGGGGGGGTTAGTGATGAGGTGGGAGCGTATCACGGGCTACAGGAGCGCGTTTGGAGATCATCACTTTTCCATAGCCCATCACAGACTAACGCTGGCTCCCAGAGCAAAGCGGTCAAAGGAGGCTCAGGTGACTCATATGCGCGGGCAAGACCAAAATAAGCCAAGCGGATGGAATACCTCTCTGTATATACTCTGACCGTATCTATGAATTTTTCTTACCATATATCGAATCGAGGGTAGTAATTTCCAAACACCGTAACTGTGAATTTACTCTATAAAGAACTACCGTATGACGAGGACTTACTGTACTGTCTCTACTATTTTCAAGTCAACAGACTCTATTAAGAAGACTGGTGAGACCGTATCTTCCTTGCAAGCTAAAAGAGTCACCTGAACTAGTGACTCTGCAATGGATAAAATGGAAAGCCTTGTAGAAATGTGGTACATAAATTTTGTCTGCGGTACAATGATGCGCCCTTTGTTTACATTCCACAGGTTGCCAGCTAGCGTATATCCCACTCCACTATCCCTCCCTTCATAAATTTAAGATCATCAACATTATAAATTTACTTACATACATACGTTAGTGTAGATTATAATGACTTAGTCTTAAATTGAACTGCTTAAATGTTTAACTTCATAATTTTTACTTTTATTAAATCTTTCACTGTACTATGATGCACTCTCCCTTTGTTTACTCTCAATGGAAGCTCAAGTCAGGGGTTAAACTTGTTATAAATGGTTCGCTTAACGAAAATTTACTTAACGAAGGGTTTTTCAGGAACGTAACCCCTTCGTTAAGCAGGGGTTGCCTGTGTATATATATATATATATATATATATATATATATATATATATATATATATATATATATATATATATATATATATATATATAGATAGATAGATAGATAGATAGTCATATGCCGCCCGGTGGAATACTCCAGGAGAGGTACTTACGGGGATGTAGGCAGTGCTGCAGACTGAGTGATTCCCCGTGTCCTCTCTTCCCGGTTCCCTTTGTGGTCTCATTTATACAATTGAGCAGCTGCAGCCTGCCCTCTAAAGACAACTTCTACTACTTCCTACACTACACTACAACACCTTACACTTTTACACTCTCTTCAAATCAAAATTTAATAATGGCTTCACCACGCCCTGCCTCGGATTCCCTTTCTGGGGAGGGGACCATAAATGTCCCCAGGTCGGACTGCCCCTCTGCTGTCGACCTTGGGTGTCTTGACACTTCATCTAATACTTTCACTATCAATTTCTGCAACATTCGTGGCCTTCGTTCTAATTTTCAATCTGTGGAACACCACCTCTCCTCTACTAAACCTCATCTTCTCTTCCTAACGAAACACAGTTGTCTGTGACTACTGACAGCAGCCCTTTTCTGTTCCTCCTACTTGCTCTATCCTCATTTTCAATCCAAAGCTGGATGTTGCGCATACGTGCGTAACGACACCACTTGCTCTCGTGCCCACAATCTTGAATCTTCAGAATTTTCTACCATCTGGCTAAGACTTCAATGTCACTCTCTAACTAAATTCATCTGTGCTGTATACCTCTCACCTAATTCCTCTGACTATGTAAAATTCTTTGACTATTTGACTTCCAAGGTGGAGCACATCTTATCTCACTTTCCTTTTGCTGAGATCTCCATTTTAGGGATTTCAATGTTCACCACCAGCTTTGGCTTTCATCTTCTTTCACTGACCAACCTGGTGAACAAACCTTCAACTTTGCTATCCTTCATGACCTAGAGCAGCTAGTGAAGTTCCCTACCCGTATTCCTGACCGCCTTGGAGACACGCCCAACATTCTTGATCTTTTCCTAACCTCCAACCCTTCTGCTTACTCTGTTAAACTTTCCTCTCCGTTGGGCTCCTCCGACCACAATCTAATTTCCGTTACCAGTTCTATCACTCCAGTGCAGCCTCAGGACCCGCCTAAGCGGAGGTGCTTCTGGCATTTTAACTCTGCTAAGTGGGAGGAACTAAGGCAGTACTATTCTGATTTCCCTTGGGATGATTATTGTTTTCATGTCAGAGATCCTTCTCTTTGTGCCGAGCGCATAACAGAGGTGATTATCTCTGGCATGGAGCTATACATTCCTCATACTTTCTCTAACCCTAAAGCTAAAAAGCCTTGGTTTAACTCTGCTTGTTCTCGTGCTGTCAATGATAGAGAGGCGGCTCACAAACGGTTCCGTAGCCATCCAACTGCTGAAACTCATGCCCTATATATTTCTGCCCGTAATCATGCCAAATCTATTCTCCAACTTACTAAAACTCTTTCATCAATAGAAAATGTCAAAGTCTTTCCAATTCTAACTCCTCTCGAGATTTCTGGCATCTAGCCAATAATATCTCTAACAACTTTACTTCTTCGTCTTTCCCTCCTTTACTTCATCCAGATGGCTCTACAGCTGTCTCTTCTTTTCTAAAGCTGAACTCTTCGCTCAAACCTTTGCTACCAACTCAACTTTGGATGATTCTGGGCATATTCCTCCTACTCCTCCACCCTCTGACTACTTCATCCCTAAAATTAAAATTCTTTATAAAGACGTTTTCCTGGCCCTCTCTGGCCTTGATTCTCGGAAGGCTTACGGTCCGGATGGAGTCCCTCCTGTTGTTCTCAAAAACTGTGCTTCCGAACTCGCTCACTGCCTGGTCAAACTCTTTCATCTGTGTCTCTCTACTTCTATTTATCCTTCTTGCTGGAAGTTTGCTCACATTCAACCTGTCCCTAAAAAAGGTGACCACTCCAATCCTTCTAACTACCGCCCTATAGCTTTGATTTCCTGCCTTTCTAAAGCCTTTGAGTCTATCCTTAATAGGAAGATAATGAGGCATCTATCAGCTCACAACCTTCTCTCTGATTGCCAGTATGGTTTCCGTAAAGGCAGATCTACTGGTGATCTTCTTACTTTCCTAACTGAATCTTGGTCATCCTCTTTTAGGGACTTCGGTGAAACCTTTGCTGTCGGCCTTGACATATCGAAAGCCTTCGATAGAGTCTGGCACAAATCTTTAATTTCTAAACTACCCTCCTACGGATTCTATCCTTCTCTCTGTACCTTCATCTCCAGTTTCCTTTCCGATCGTTCTATTGCTGCTGTAGTAGACGGTCACTGTTCTTCCCTAAAACTATCAACAGTGGTGTTCCACAGGGTTCTGTCCTATCACCCACTCTCTTTCTATTATTCATCAATGATCTCCTAAATCTGACTCAATGCCCTATCCACTCCTATGCTGATGATACCACCTGCATTATTCAACAGCGTTCAACAGACGCCCAACCCAACAACAATTAAATGACTCAAGGCGAGATGCTATAGGACGCCTAACTTCTGATCTTTCACTTGTTTCTGATTGGGGCAGAGAAAACCTGGTTTTGTTCAATGCCTCAAAACTCAATTTCTACAACTATCTACTCGACATAACCTTCCAGACAACTATCCTCTCTTCTTCAATAACACTCAACTTCCCTCTCCTCTACATTAAACACACTCGGTCTATCCTTCACTAAAAATCTAAACTGGAAATTTCACATCTCTACTCTTGCTAAATCAGCTTCCAAGAAGTTAGGTGTCCTATGGCGTCTTCGTCCATTTTTCTCTCCTCCCAGCTGCTTGCTCTGTACAAGGGCCTTATCCGCCCGTGTATGGAGTATGGCTCTCATGTCTGGGGGATCCACACACAGCTTTACTAAACAAGGTGGAATCTAAAGCTTTTCGTCTTATCAACTCTTCTCCTCTAACTGACTGTCTTGATTCTTTAAGTCACCGCCGCAATGTTGCATCTTTATCTGTCTTCTACCGCTGTTTTCATGCTGTCTGCTCTTCTGAACTTGCTAACTGCATGCCTTCCCCCTCCTGCGGCCTCGCTGCACAAGACTCTCTACTTCTTCTCATCCCTATTCTGTCCATCTTCCTAATGCAAGAGTTAACCAGTATCTTCACTCCTTCATTCCCTACACTGGTAAACTCTGGAACTCTCTACCTGTGTCTGTATTTCCACCTGCCTATGACTTAAACTCTTTCAAAAGAGGAGTGTCAAGACACCTCTTATGTTAACTGGACCCTCCTTTTAGATTTTTTGTTTCTCTTTCTACTTTTCTTTTAACAGGGCCTGGCAACCAGCGGGATTTTTTTTTTCAACACTGTGTTTGCCCTTGGCCAGTGCCCTTGTAATGTAAAAAAAAAAAAAAAAAGATAGATAGATAGATAGATAGATAGATATATATATATATATATATATATATATATATATATATATATATATATATATATATATATATATATATATATATATATATATATATATATATATATATATATATATATATATATATATATATATATATATATATATATAGAAACCCCCGTTAAGCGGACCGATTATAACAAGTTTAACCCCTGACTTGAACTTCCATTGAGAGTAAACAAAGCAAGAGTGCATCATAGTACAGTGAAAGGTTTAATGAAAGTAAAAATTATGAAGTTTAATTTAAGTCATTATAATGTACACTAATGTATGTATGTGCATAACTTTATAATGTTGATGATCTTAAATTTATGAAGGGAGGGAGAGTAAAACGGGAAAGACACTAACTGGCAACCTGTGGAATGTAAACAAAGGATGCATCGTTGTGTCACATATAAAACTTATGTACCACATTTGCACAAGGCATTCCATTTTATCCATTATAGTCACGAGTTCAGGTGGTTCTTTTAGCTTGCAAGGAAGATACAGTCTCACCAGCCTTCTTAATAGAGTCTGCTGACTTGAAAATAGTAGAGACAGTAGATGGAGTCAAGATGGTGGCGAGCAATGTTATTAGTTTTCTCGCCTCTCGTGTCTGTGAATAATATCCAGCTTCACTTTAAGAGTAAGAGACTTCCTGGTCTTCTTAGCAACGCTAGGCGACATTGCAGGGAGTTTTGGTGGTAAGTTGAGCGAGGGAAGACGGGCTGCTGCTGACACTGTTATTGTTTTGAACAGGGGGAGTGAGTGGTGCCCGTGTTGTCCGTGAGAGGCGCTGGTGTATTCAAAAGCCTGTCGGCTTGCGTGATACGGCGAGGCTTTCACACTTGGAAAAAATTACCTGGATAAAACTTCGTTAACCCGAAAACTGCTGTACGCCTTCTGGGTGGCTTGGCGGCAAACTGCTGTACGCCTTCTGGAAGCGCTCTTTTTAAACAGGCACCATAAAGTTCCCGTGATTCGTATTTCTTTGAAATTATTTTTTTGTGTTCTAATAACCTTTCTTTTAGTAATTTATATCCTTCTAATAAGAATTTGGTTATTTATATCATATTTATAAAGGAAAACAATGAAACACTATGTTTTTATTTTATTTAGTCGACATTGCATTCCTTTCATAGATATTAGAGATTGAGTCTCATGTATGGTAAGAGGAAGCTATAATGTAGTAGTATAGAAGTTGTTTTGTACAATAGAAAAGAGATAAAGCGAATAAGATTATGGAAACAAGACCATCTTCACTAGACGTTTGTAACACTGTCAGACGTGTCGGCCCGGCCCGCATCGCGCGTCATGAGACATGACTCATCGTCGCTCCTCTCTCTCTCTCTCTCTCTCTCTCTCTCTCTCTCTCTCTCTCTCTCTCTCTCTCTCTCTCTCTCTCTCTCTCTCTCTCTCTCACACACACACACACACACACACACACACACACACACAGATATATAGTATGATATGTATGTTATTGTGGCTTACACGGAACTAATATTTCGTTACTTTATTTATTGTGAACCAAGCAAAAGAGTAGTATTTTAGTTTCACTTATTTATTTTGAACAAAGTGTGAGAGAGAGAGAGAGAGAGAGAGAGAGAGAGAGAGAGAGAGAGAGAGAGAGAGAGAGAGAGAGAAAATTGTAAAACAATAGGGGCTAGAACAATAACCAGTGCATATGCATTTTACTTGACCAATTTATCCATTCCATATGTATGTTGTTTACTCAATATACTTTGATGCCATTTACTTCATTTGCGATTCAAAATATTAGTGTCAGAATAATGGAAAGAATATTACTTATACGGAAATTGCCATTATAGAAATAAAATACTTTTGTTTTATCATTTATTTCTCTTGAAGCAAGCAAGAGAGAGAGAGAGAGAGAGAGAGAGAGAGAGAGAGAGAGAGAGAGAGAGAGAGAGAGAGAGAGAGAGATTCGAGCGTTGAAAACACTGTCCCGTCGACGAACAGTGGCAATAAGCGGTCTGTGTGTATCCTCCCTGCCTCCTCCCCCTACCTCCCCCCTCCCATCCCGCTCTCCACAATGCCTCCAGATCCTGCCAGAAATCCATTTTTGTGGCGAAAAATACTTAGAAATATGGTAGCTACAGTAAATTTTGAGTTACAGAATTGTGAAATGAAGTATCTGTGACACATCTTTATAAAGTATATATCTTTCAGTGAAAGTCAATCGTTCGCTGATTTAGCCGCACCAGGAGACACCCTCTGAATGTGAATGCCGCAGTTTACGGGTTAAAGCGAGTTTGGTGTTCGTTAAACGAGCAGATGGTAGTAAAATGAAACCTTCATTGTAGCGAAATTTCGTTGTGTGAACCTTCATCAAGCGGGTGTTGCCTGTATATATATCATCATCGTGTGGGTTGGATGACCATTGTGTTAGTATCGTACTGTAAAAATGATTGATAGCATCATGGTATAACGTTAGATGGTCATAATATGCTCGTTATAATTCAAGTACAGTGGTGCCTTGGAATACAAACTTAATCCCTTCAAAATTTTGTTCTTATTCCAAAGCATCAAAATACATGTATTCTTATGGAAGAAATTATTATTAATTCCAAACCACCTCCCAAGACCAAAAAAATTATATTTTTCACCTAATTTCTTACTTTTTCCATACTATTACTATATATACTACTACTACTATTATGCTATAACTATAGAAGATAGGAAAATAAAGCAGGAAAGTAAGCAAAATGTAATATAATGAAAATTCAACTTCTTGTGGTCAGAAACAAGCGTCACCACATCCTCCTCATGTGACTCCATCAAGCCAGCACCACACACTCTTATATAAGCCAATAAGTTTTTCTTTGATATATTGCATTCATTATGGAAAATAAATCAGGGAAGTAAGCAAATTGTAATATGGAAATTTAACTTCTTCGCGATCAGAAACATGCGTCAACACATCCTCCTCAGACAACTTCATCAAGGCAGCAATACACACTCTTATCTAATCCAATAACGAGATAAAAATAATGATTCCAATATTGTCATGCATCATAATATATTACTGAACTGCTTACTTATCCATGGAAATACATGTATATCTTATATCTCACCAAGAAATACAGTAAGCCCCCAAATTTAGCGAAATCCAGCTTAGTGAAACCCTTATTTAGTGACTGTCTGGAAAAAGGCCAAGCCCTCAAGTTTAGCGATTTTCTCTCATATTTAGCAAAAGTACCACGCTACACTGTCCCGCCTCCTGCTCGCTCTGAACCAACTGTCCCGCCTCCCGCTCGCTCTGAGCCAATCGCGTGTCTGTTTGGCCGTGACATCAGTCCCACGGTGCCTCCAGCATTCCCGCTCGACACTTGAGCTATTGTGTGTGTTAATCCAGCGTGTGAACCCATTTTTTGTGCTCCCATCCTCACTGTCTAGCGAGTTTCGCTATCACCATGGCCTCCACTAGTGGTTCAGGGGGTGCTGATTCTCGTGAAGGTGGCGATGTTGCAGCTGTAAATGGGGACTCGAAATGGGGACTTTGGGCGGATGAAAGACTGATTGGTATTTTTTCCTATTTAAAGTAGTATTCAAATTTGGTGAAATTCCAATTTAGCGATGGTTTCGGCAGACTAATAGGATCGCTAAATGTGGGGGCTTACTGTACATAATTAATGATAAAATATAGCATACTGACATAAGTGCTCTCACCATCGTCATGCTTGGTGCTCTCACACTTCCACAAACATATCCTTTTAAAAGCTGATACATTATTGGCTAAGTGTCCACCATCTTGAAAACAATGTGGCATAAAGGAGCACGCACGGTCCAGATATAAGATATATATGGACCGTGAGAGCGCGGCTTCTGAAAAGCGCCAAGATCATGCCTGACGGGCTCTAACGTAAGAGCCACGATCATGCCTGATGGGCTATAAGGGTTAAGGCTTTTAATTCATGAGCCAGATACTCTCTCTTCCCCTCAGATCTTCTAGAATCTTCCATATGTCTGTCTGTATGTCTCGTGACCATGTGTGCTGCTACGCTAGGCAATGATCTTAATAACTAAAAAAAAAAATAATATTATTATCCCCGGCACTACAAAACAACAACCAAACAACTGCAAACAACATTCCTGAGGCACTGAGGCAGCATGGTGCCCCAGCATGCAGTCAGCTGATCGTGCAGTACTGCATGCAATCTGTTGACCGCGTTTGTTATTGTTCGCACTCCAAAACAAAGTTCGTCCTCCAATGCAAAAAAAATACGATTTTTTTGTTCATAATCCAAATTTTTTGTACTCAAAAGTGTTCGTACTCTAAGGTACCACTGTAATATTTTGTGCCAATATCACAACTGTCATGCAACTGTCTGGTGGCTGTTGTGGGTCATGGGATTTGTTGATTATCGAGCAAAAAGTGCAAATCATGCTCAATCATCTGGCATTCGTCTCTCATCATGCTGTGTGGGATACGGGCTGAAGGGAGAGATGGGGGCATTGATTCCATATATGACCCATATACATGAAGTCCTCTTTATACGGTACATATGCATTCCTGAAAACTTTACCACAAATTGAAATTACCATGTACTGAACCCATTATAACGTAATAATAGGGATGTGTTCCAGCACATCGAAAGTCACCCCTACAGACATGAAAATACATGACAATAGTCATATAAAAAATGTAAAGTACTGCACAAAAGAAATAAACAGAAAATGCTTTTATTTACCTTTCACTTGCCACGTATTCTATCAGATGATGTCCCTTCTGAGGCTAAGGGACAGTAGGGATTCCAGCCCTTACTCATAATATCCACAAAAAAACACGCCATAAGGATTTCACTTGTGTTTAGTGGTAAACGCGGGAAGAGACTGATTGTTATGGTGGCCGTGCGGCGTGGTGGCACTACGGTATGGTGTAAACAAAACACGAGTGGATACCGTATCTGTGAATTTTTCTTACCATAAACAGAATCAAGGGTAGTAATTACCAAACACCGTAACTGTAAATTTACTGGATTATGAAGTACCATGTAAGGGAGACTTACTGTACATTAGTCGAGTGAAACCAGACAAATGCTGTTGCCATCCGGTAAACCTTTCACCTTCCTTTCTTCCACCACTTTAACCCATAGAAATATGACATTTTTTTTTAAACAGTTATTGATGGATGCTGAAATTCTGGACATTTAAGAAGTTTAAAAAAATTTCCCTGTATGCAGATTTCGGCACCCGAATTCCAGCTATGTCCAGAAAAATCTAGATGTATGACAAATCTACACTACTACAGGTGAAGGGTGAGCTGATGAAAAAAGAATCTTGTTGAGAGGTGATTGAAGTAAGTTTAAGCTTATATGGTTTAAGGTACTGTAAGAAAAATTAGCATTATGATTTGCTGCTGCTCCTAAAATCCTTATGCCCAAAACATCATAAGCTTAGCATTGGAAGTGCAAAGTAACGATCAGATACAGCTCCTTATTTACCATCTTACACTCATGTTTCAAGGCTTCCCTCCATATTTGTGACCATAAGAAAAAAAAAAAAAATCTTAATAGTAGTGGCATACAGTACCATGAGGATTTAGATCATAAATCATACATACGTACAAACCAGATCATATACAGATTGTCCCAACTTGCATGGGAATTAGCATCATGCTAATGGAGACAAAGGAAAAAAAAAAAGATAGTCTAGCAGTTGTGGCAGCAGCTATTATTAGTTCAAGCTATATCAGTCAAGGCCTTCACTAAATCTAACTTGAACTTGTATGGCTCATGAGGTGGGTATGGTGGTAGGAGCATAGTATACGGATATGCCACGTGGTTGGTGCTGGTCCAGGTAGATAAGTGTTGCTTTATGAGGCTATTGAAAGAATGGACGAGACTTTTTTCTATTATACTTCAAAACAAATTACGTGCGATATGTGCTGTGATCTCAACGGCTGCTAATTTCCCTTATTTTAGAAATAATAAACTTTAACATGTGTACGTAATTTAATTATACTTTGTATCGTCATAGTTATGAAATATGTACTCACTGGCCCCGAAATTGAGACGTTAGATTCTATCCTCATGGGCCAAAGTCTGCCATACTCTATAGCAATGGTTCCCAACCTTTTCCTGAGAGAGTACCACCTGGAGGTCCTGTATACAGTCCTAGCGTACCTCCTGGTTCCAGAAAACTCAGTTCCAGCAAATATCAATTTATTCATAAGTAAAACACAAAAATTAATTAACAACAAGGAACACAACTCAACTTAATTAACAACAAGTAACACAACTCAACTTAATGCAAGAGATGCATATCTGTTTCTTCTCCAATAGCTGATCAATGACAGATTATCTTGTGTAGGGTAATATATATTTATTTTTTTGAGAAATCAATTAAATTAAACTTAAAAAATCACATGTGATCTCAAAAGTGCACATGTACTAACTGGAAGGCCTTCGCGTACCATTAATGGTATGCATACCACAGGTTGGGAACCACTGATCTAGAGGATTTCAGAGCAGAAGAATGAGTTGGACTTGCTCACTCCATCTATCTTCACTTACACTAACTTTTAAGGGATAGAGCTTCTTAATTTTGGTTTTTAATTCATCTACCTGGCAATATGTTTGTCTTGATTCCTCAATTATTTGTTAATTTTACCTAATTGCAAAAATAATCATGGTCTCTCATTGTGAATGACTATCACATTTACAACGTTACACCATGTGTTATCTGACTTGGCAATCATACTCCTGTTAAATTCTCTTACAGACAATAAATACTCATTTGTCCATCATTAACCCATCACTTTCATAAATCATTTGATAATTTAGAAATATTGCATGTCTGGCCAAATAAGTCATTCTGTAGAATGTGGGGCTGCCTATCAACTTCATGCCAAGGAAATGGTCTTAATTGCCCTGCATGTAGCAGCTGAGGAGTTAAGGACTGAGGTTCATCTAAGTTCCCACTGACATAATACAAGGGTCAATCATTTACTATTGCCTCCCACTCTAGATGAACTATGTACAATAGTCTTCCACAGTTACTAGAGCTCTTCAGATCAGTCTTGATTATACGTACCTTATTTGATGGCTCATAAGATGCAGCTTTTCTTAAAAAAAAAAAAAAAAAAAAAAAGTCTCAGGAAATCAGCCTGCATCCTATGAGACCAAGATTCAGGATTGAGGCAATGGTTGGTAGTTATCTATAGCAACAGAAGCTCCAAAAATCAAACTCCAGACATCTTTGCATATGTAGCTACACAAAGTGATGATTGGTATTACACTACAAAAAAATCTTTCTTTCAAAGAAACAATATATAATATCATACTTACTGGTAATTCACTTAAAATGACACCAGTCAGGAAGAATTTGCCTGAATGACTATATACCATGCATTGCATGAACCAAAACAAGACACTTGATTGCAGATTGGTGATCTAGATCTTGACACAGGTAAGACACACTTCCATACAATCAAAATTGCACTAATATCTTATCTTGCTTACATGTAAAAAAATAAATAAATAAACAAAATGACAATACAAAATGAAAAATTATTTTTAGCCATATAGCCTCTCAGACTCAATCATTGGCAATGCCATATGCCAGGTACATGTTAATATCTCATAACAGGATTGGTGCATAGGATACTAGCAAATATTAACATTTTTAAATGTAAAATATTGGGATCTAATAATGATCTAAATGCATGTGAGAGTCTTCAAATGGCATTGTGAAATCCCTCACTTAATATTCAGAGCTTAAATCTGCTCATTTATTTATTTTCTTTTTTAATCTCAATGTCTACCAAAACTGTGTGTGTCTTATGAGCCTATGCATCTTATGAGCCATCAAATATGGCATACAACTCTTCCAGACAGATTCCTAACAAGGTGCCCGTGCATGGATAAATCTACATTTGCATTTCACTTCTGTTATATTGTTGATAACCTTATCATCCTTTGTCATATCTAATAAAACCTTGGAGCAACCTTTGAAGGCAGTTGCATTATCACTTGGCAAGATTTCTTCAAATGCAGAATCTCTTAATCAATCATGGGGGGCATACGCCAGGGGACGTGTCGCCTCACCTACCCCATGGTGCCACTCCAGGCGGTCATGCCTCACAAGTCTCCATGCAGGCTCCCCTCCCATGCCAAGTAGCTCCCAGTAGGAGGCATCGACTTGCTGCAACCATGAGTTCTGTGGACGTCCCCCTGGCCTCTTCCATGCTGGGTTATCCCAATGTGCAGGATTGGCTTCTGGATAGCATGCCACAGGCCCATATAGTCACAGTTGGTGTTGATGGACTATACTGGTAATTGGCCTTGATTCAGTCTCATGCAGCAATCACTGATTTGACACAAAGTCATACCAGTGGTACCCCATGATCCTGCGAAGGCAACTAGTACCAAAAATATCAATGCACCTCTTCAGAGTGGTGTTCGTTGTCCATGTCTCACAACCGTAGAGTAAGACAGGGTTCACCAGTGACTTAAAGATCTGAATCTTTCTCTGTCTGCATAGGTACTGACAATGCTAAATACTCGTGTTGAGCGAGTCCATAACTCCATGGGCCAGGCCAATCTGTCGTATAACTTCCTGGTTCAACCCACCGTTGCTAAGCACTACACTACCAAACAACATAAAACTTTCCGAGATCTCAATGTCTTCCCCACATGCATGGACAGACTGTACCGTTTCATCCAGTAAGCCTCCAAACACCAAGACCTTGGTCTTGGACCAAGAAACCTGGAGTCCCAGGGGCTTCGTCTCCTTGTGCAGTGTCTCTAGAGCCATTACCAGAACCTTCAGTGGCTCAGCAAAGATCACTGCATCATCGGCAAAAACATGATCTATAATCTCAATATTGCTGACAGATGCTCCACAATTACTTTGGTCTACAACTCTGCCTAGTACCCAGTCCATGCAAATGTTGAAAAGTGATGGAGCAAGCACGCATCTCTGCCTCACTCCCGTATTCACAGGGATGAAACTGGACATGCCCTCTCCACATTTCACAGCACTCACAGTCCCGGAGTAGAGGCCAGTTAACCCCTTCCTTACCGCAAGACTGTTTTGTGGTACGTGCGTACCACGCGCAAAAGCGACCTCGTGGTACCGCAAGATGCTGCCGTACCACACCAATACATTTCCGTGTATAACCGTGGCCTGAGTGCGGATTTTGCCTTTTTCATACTCCACGTGGTTCACTATAAACAAACAAACACTGGAGGCGTTATTTTTAGCCACCCCAGCGTAACAAAACCATCCCCCCCCACTAGCCAATCAATATCGGAGTTAATTTTTCATGCATAAACTATAAAGCCAATCACTATTCTTTGACATATATTATTCCAACAGTCCCCCCAAGAACATCAGTTCTCTAGTATCGGCCGTGGTGAAACTGTTCTATTGCCTCTAGTTAGAGATAATGGCGTCTGCTTCGTGTAGCAGCGATGAGGATTATCATAATTATGAGACAGATAGTGAGGATATACTCGTACTGGAAGACTCTCCAGATGAATATGATTCAGACTATGATCCTGAAAAAGAAATAGGAGAGACTGATAGTGACAGCAGTGTTGAAACCCTCTCGGCAAGTGAGGGGGAGCAGCCTAGTTATGACTGCCTCAGGGTCACCCTCACCAGGTGCAGAGTGTGTGGTGCTGAATTTATGATTAGTGCACAATTTATGATTATGTTTACGTTTTCTTTTATTAATAAAATGACAAAAATATGTTTAGAAAAAAGTACATAACACTGAGTTAGAAAGAAATATAATGTGTAGATCTGGCCGTGAGGCACGTGCGCACACGGGCAGGGGGCTGCAGTATAGGAGGGGAACACTTTGTTTATATCGGGGGGTGGCTGCGGTAAGGAAGGGGTTAATAGACCAATAATCTCTGCAGGAATACCACAGAGACACAGAAAATCCCAGAGTGTCTCTTGATACACTGAATCAAACACCTTCTTGAGATTGGCATAGGCTGCAAGCATCCCCTGCCGAAATTCATGTTGGCACTCCACCATTTTGTGAGTCGGTAGGATCTGGTCAGTTGTTGATTTATTGGACATGAACCCAAACTGTTCAAGTCTCTGGTGTTTCAAGAGGTGACTGGAGATATGCATCAACAGCAAATGGGCAAGCACCTTGCCTGGTACACTGAGCAGTGTTATACCACGGTAATTGTTGCATTCCTGACGGTCCCCTATTCCTTTCTAGATAGGGATGACCAATCCCTTTTTCAAGT
The DNA here is from genome assembly GCF_017591435.1 of Portunus trituberculatus. Taxonomy (NCBI): domain Eukaryota; kingdom Metazoa; phylum Arthropoda; class Malacostraca; order Decapoda; family Portunidae; genus Portunus; species Portunus trituberculatus. Next base: position 19,014,332 of record NC_059300.1, read on the forward strand.
CATGGGGAATGGTACCTGAATGCCATACAGCAGTCAAGACAACATACAACCCATGGATCATGGCCTCAATCCCTACTTTGAACAGGTCTGCACTGAAGTTATAGATGCCAGCTGCCCTTCTACCCCTCAACTTTGCCACAGCCTTTGACATCATCAATGAAGGGTGCAGTTTTGTCAAGGGTGGATCAACATCCAGCATCTATAACCCAACAGTTTGGAGCTGTCCGCTTGGGAGTTCCACCATGAACAGCTGCTCAAAGTAATCAGCCCAATGAGCCATCTACCGATCTGTGTCTGATACTAGGCAGCCATCTGCTGTTTGAATAGCACTTGCCTGAGATGTAGACTTGGAGTGGAGTTTCTTCAGGACTTGATAGGCAGGTTGGAGGTCATTAGTATTTAAATGACACCCTACATCCTCAGTAAAACCCCTGACATACCTCTCCTTGTCTCTCCTCAAGAGATTTCTAGTTCTAAGTGACAGAGTCCTGTACTGGTAACGGTTCCCAGGAAATCTGGCAGCACAACTCTCCCCAATACTGTCCAGTGTCTCTACTAAGACGAAGTCACTCCGTGACCTTGGGCACTCCCCTAATGCATTCCTTGGCAGCCTCAAGAGTCTCACGTTTGAAGGTATCCCATAGCTCTACCAGGTCCTCAAGGGTGTCGAGCACTCCAAACCAATTGGAGACTGTCACTGCATACTCCTGGGCACATGTCAAGTCCTTCAGTTTCTCAAGATGAAACACAGTGTGGTCACATCTTGGAGGCTTTCTGGACTTGACATGCAGCTTGAGTGTAGCAACAACAAACCTGTGATCAGTTGCAAAGAACTCGGCACTCTGAAAAATCCTGTAGTTCTGAAGGATCCTCTAACAAGTACTAACAAGGATATGGTTGATCTCCTTTGCTACCCCTCCAGCATTGCTATACCAAGTCCAGCGGTGCAGTGCTGGTCTCTGATACAAAGAACCTGCAATTCTCAAACTTCTGGATCTTGCAAGATTCAGAACAAAAGAGCTGTTGTTGTTCCTGGTACCAGAGCCATGGGGACCAACACATAACTCACAGCCGGCTTTCTCAGTATCAGTGACCGCATTAAAATCACCCAAGACAATAAGTGCATCATGACAGGGACACTGGTCCAGCACAGAGTTGAGTTTGGCGTAGAACGTCTCCTCTTAACTCTTTACTGCCCATGGCGATGATTTTGTCGTCTCGCATTCAACTATACATAATGGAGAGATAGAAACATAATGGTTTGCACTGCCTGCCTGCTTGAACGAATTCATCATGTGTTATCCTACATCTGGAATACTAATAGGGCTCTCTGTTGCTGCTGGCCGCTCAGTGATTGAGGGGATACTGTTGTGGTGGGGCACATGTCTCTCTTCCCTCAAGTTTTTTTTCTCTTCGCCTCAATGGAGGATCTTCCTGGTATGTTATGTGTCCAAGAAAATTTGTATGCGTAGTTTTATATTGAAAATTTAAATATAATGCAGTGAAAACATATATAGATAATAATTATATAAACTTTCCGAAATATAAATCTGGTCGACGCATTTGGCTACTTGGGTACATAAATAGGCTACCTGATGAGACTATACATTTTTTTTGTCATAAAAATAACCACAAAATTCCTTCATTATTTTGGGATATATATATATATATATATATATATATATATATATATATATATATATATATATATATATATATATATATATATATATATATATATATATATATACAACCTAGCATAGTGTTTGTATACTTTTCCTGCAGAGATCACTAAAGAATATTCCTTCTCACAAAAATCACAATCTATTTTGACAACTGGTTTACCTCTTTACCTTTGCTTTAGCATCTTGCAGGTAGAGGAATTTGGTGTTATGGTACAGTGCGTGTCCCACGCTTACCAGGCATAAAGACCAAAGATAGTGATAAAAATTTGATGAAAAAGGGAAGAGGTTCTTATGAGGAAATGGTGACTTCAAACACAGGCCATGAGGTAACATATGTAAAATGGTTTGATAACAAAGTAGTGAATATTGTATCAACATTTGCAAAGGCTAATCCTGTAAACACTGTACCAAGATATGATTCAAAGACCAAACAGACAATAGAAGTATCATGCCCTGATATCATCCAAAAATACAATAAGTGCATGGGGGAAGTACACCTTGTAGATAGCCTTATATCACTCTACAGGAACAATATAAAATTTAAAAAATAGTACCACAGGCTTATATTCCACATGCTGGACATGTTGCTAGTCAACAGCTGGATGCTTTATAGAAGAGACACAAATAACTTGCAGCTGCCAAGATCAGTGATTTCACAATTAGCAACATTCAAGCTAAGAGTAGCAGTTGCACTGATGAAGTCTGGTAAACCTCTAGGTGGCCTCAAACAAGGGAGGCCATCCTCTGCAGATCACGCAGGGATGCCACAGAACGCCTAACTTCCAATCTTTCCAAGATTTACGATTGGGGCAGAGAAAAACTCAATTCCTCCATCTATCAACGCGACACAACCTTCCAGACAACTATCCCTCTTCTTCAATGACACTCAACTGTCTCCCTCTTCCACAATGAATATCCTTGGTCTGTCCTTTGCTCATAATCTTAACTGGAAACTTCACATCTCATCTCTTACTAAAACAGCTTCTATGAAGTTAGGTGTTCTGATGCGTCTCCGCCAGTTTTTCTCACCCCTCCAACTGCTTACTCTGTATAAGAGCCTTATCTGCCCTTGAATGGAGTACTCTTTGCATGTTTGGGGGGGTTCCAGTCACACTGTTTTACTAGACAGGGTGGAATCTAAAGCTTTTCGTCTCATCAACTCACCTCCTCTGACTAACTTTCTTCAGCCTCTTTCTCACCGCCGAAATGTTGCATCTCTTTCTATCTTTTATCGCTATTTTCATGCTAACTCCTCTACTGATCTTGCTAACTGCATGCCTCCTCTCCTCCTGCGGTCTTGCTGCACAAGGCTTTCTTCTTCCTCTCATCCCTATTTTGTCCAACTCTCTAACACATAAGTTAACCAATACTTTCCCTCCCTGTATCTGTATTTCCGACTTCCTACAACTTGTCTTCTTTTAAGAGGGAGGTATCGAGGCATTTGCTCCCCAATTACACATAAGTTAACCAATACTTTCAATCATTCATCCCTTTCACTGGTAAACTCTGGAACTCCCTCCCTGTATCTGTATTTCCGACTTCCTTCTTTTAAGAGGGAGGTATCGAGGCATTTGCTCCCCAATTTTGGCTGACGCTTTCCCACTTTTTAGAGAGCCAGCACTCAAGTGGGCCTTTTTTTTTATATTTTCTTTTTTTTTGCCCTTGGCTGGCCCTCTCCCCTACATAAAAAAAAAGAAGTTTCTCCAATGAGAAAAAAAGTGGAAAAGCCACAACAAACCACACCTGAAACACCAGTAAGGCTTGACAATGTTGGTCATTTGTCAAAGGTAGAGGAGCCAAGAGGACAGTGCAAGAAACATGGTTGCACTGGAAGAACAAACATAGTTTGCACCAAGTGCAAAGTGAATCTCTGCCTCAACAATCGCAACAACTGCTTTGTTGATTTCCACACTGCCTAATATGTTAACATGAAAAAAAAAATAAATAAAATTTCTTGAAAGGTGAAGATTTGTTTATATGCTTTGTGTTGGAAAATTCAGTATGATGAATGCAATAGTAGAAATCCAAGGAAAGAACAGTTACATGAAATAATTTTTTTTTTCTTGATTGAAATACAATTTCAAATAACCATTACAATGTTTGGGTATGCATTTTTATACTTTTACAAAAAGATATTGTAATAATTGAGCAGAAAGGAAAATGCAGTTACATGAACTAATAGATTTTTTGGGGGGTTGAAATACAATTTAGAATAACCTTCACAATGTTTATTTATGCATTTTTATAATTTTTCAAAAAAGATATCAAGATTTGAATGAGAAATTTGTAATTCACTTGAAATAAATAACTAAAACAACACATTTTTTTTACATTTCCTTTTTAACTGGATATACCACAATGTTATTGAGAATTCCTTCATCACGCCCAACTGGACAAATTCGACGGCTATATGTATCCTCTAAAATAAAGGTCACTTTTCACAAAACTCACCAGAGAGTTATAAGATGTCTCCATACAAAGAGAAAACAAAAACAAATATTTTTTTTTTACCAATCCAAAGATAAATTGTACAGTTAAGGGTTAAGTTTCACACACCTCGGTAGGAGCGAATACAGTGATCCCTTGTCTATCACAGTTAATGGATACCAGAACCCCCGCGAAAGGTGAAAAACCGCGAAGTAGGATTTGACCCCCCTAGGAATTTTGGTGTATGTGTATGTGGATACTAGAATGTTTGAAATATGTAAACAGTATTTATACTTTACATATACAATATTTTATTTAAATCTATTTAATTATAAAACCTTATACAGTAATTTTACTTCGGCAAATCACTTGTCTGCTAAATGGTGCCGTTCAGATGAGACACACTACACTTCGCCACACTGTCAGTTGCTACGCGGACACCACACTAGTCGGACGTTGGTACCACCTCCTGATACGTCGTTACTGCTTCTATTACCTGTGAGTGGTGCGGAGTATTACCTATTACAATTTTTACTTGTTTGGATTGTGTTGTGGATATCCGCTACCTGTTATAAGGGCAGAGTATTGACTATAGATATCCGTTACCTGGTATAAGGGCAGATTATTGGTTATAGATATCCGTTACTTGATATAAAGGCGGATTATTGGCTATAGATATCTGTTACCTGATATAAGGGCGGATTATTGGTTATAGATATCCATTACTTGATATAAGGCGGATTATTGGCTATAGATATCCGTTACCTGATATTAAGGTGGATTATTGGCTATAGATATCTGTTTTATGAGCAATCTCGTGAGCCGACATAAGTGTGAGATGGTTTCTTCTTCGTTATCCATCATAGGGGCGAGAGGAATACAGTAAGGTCTCGGTTTACGTCAGAGTTACGTTCCTGAAACATGACGTAAGTCGATTTTGTACGTAACTCGAGTTTCCGTACATTTCAAAGCATATTATCGAGTTTTCAACCAATCATTGTTTATGGTCATTCAGGTAAGTTAAAGGTTATATTGTTATATTATTTACAACTATGTAGGAATATGAAACACAAGCTGGTTTTTGTTGTTGATTAGGGCCACGAACGCGAAGGACTGCAGGTTGCCGAGATGGGTGGACGCCTGAGGCCGCCAGGAGGGTGGGCAAGTCGAATGTTGTGACGCCCACAGGGCGGACAGCTGGGAGCGTAATGCAGTGCGGTGGGAGTAGAAGCGTGGGCAGCGAGGCAGGAAATGCAATAGGAAAGGGCAATAGGGATCAGCAGACAGGCACAGACGGTGCAAGTCAGCTGTGAGTGTCGTGTGGCCTAGGCGAAGGCTCCGGAGTTGTTATTGTTGTGATGGGTGTGCGAGCCCTCAAGGTCATCAACCTCCCCGTTGTCATGGTAACTGGCTTCCCATTTTCTTCTTCCCTCCCTCACACACAGCTGCTGCCTCCCTTCTCATGTCTTTTAGTTATGTCCTCTTTTTCTTGTAGCATAATGGTTTTCCTTTTCTTAGCATCACTGCTGTCACTAAGAAGTTTTCTCTTTGATGCCATTGAGCAAGATACTAAGAACTTGAGTCAGTAAATGCAGAAGTAGGATAACACTCTTGCCAGGGGCGATGGTGTGGTGGAATTGAGGCAGGGTGTTATTGTATTCAAGCGTGAGGCGGGCGGTGTGGTGGGCAACCACCAACAATAACAATAAATCCCGCACTTTACAATTTATAAATTTTTTATTTTTTTAATCGTAAATTGCCTTATAGTGGACTGACGTAACTACGAGTTTGACATCACTCGAGACCGACGTAACCCGGGACTTTACTGTATTGCTTAATTTCCAAGTTTGGGGCATCTGACTTCCCTGCATACTAAGACTGGTAATTTTCAATTTATAGTTGTCCTGTGTGAGAGATTAAGGCACCTGTGGGATTGGTATAGGAACAGCTGTTTTCAGTGGTGGTGTCTTGTTTACATTAGTTGCCATGTCTCGGATGCCTTCTGTTGCTAGCCACAGTCCTGAGAGATTCAGAAATACAAGCTTGCCACGCACCTCTTATAAGGTTAAGGAATTTCACAAGGGGAGTAAGCATGGTGAGGAAAGATCCAGATCCAAGACCCGTTCTTCTTGTCATGAACGGTTAAGTTCCTCACAGTCACCTACCCCATTTCCAACCTACACAGATGAAGGCAGCACTGCCCCTTCCTTGGGCATGATTATGGATGCTTTAACTGAGTTAAGGAAAGAAATGGACAAGCTTAAGAAGGACAATAAAGCTGGGAACTCTAATGTAGTTCATAACAATGCTCCCCTGCCTTTGTCAAGTACAGGCAAACCCCGTTTAACAAAGGTTCACACAACGAAATTTCGCTACAACGAAGGTTTAATATTACTACCATCTGCTCGTTTAACGAACACCAAACTCGCTTTAACGAAGTTTTATCCAGGTAATTTTTTTCCAAATTTGAAAGCCCCACCATATCACGCAAGCTGATAGGCTTTTGAATACATCAGGAGCTGCTGGTACTAAGGCCTGCCTCAGGAAAAATCCTGGGACACCTATAGAATAAAGATCAAGATCAAGATCAAGCCTCTCGTGGACAACACGCGCAACACTCACTCCCCAGTCAAACCATAACAGCCTCAGCAGCAGCTTGTCTTCCCTAGCTCAACTTACCACCAAAATGCCCTGCAATTGGCCTAGTGTTCGTAAGAAGACCAGGAAATCTCTTGCTCTCCAAATGAAGCTAGATATTATTCACAGACACGAGAGAGGCCAGAAAACTATAGCAGTGCTGGCCACCATCTTGACTCCATATTATACTGTCTCTATTTTCAAGTCAGCAGACTCTATTAAGAAGGCTGGTGAGACCGTATCTTCCTTGCAAGCTAAAAGAACCACCTGAACTCGTGACTCTACAATGGATAAAATGGAAAGCCTTGTGGAAATGTGGTACATAAGTTTTGTATGCAGTACAATGATGTGCACTTTGTTTACATTCCACAGGTTGCCGGTTAGTGTCTTTCCCGTTTCACTCTTCCTCCCTTCATAAAGTTAAGATCATCAACATTATAAAGTTACATACATACATACATTAGTGTACATTATAATGACTTAAATTAAATTACCTAAATATTTAATTTCATAATTTTTACTTTCATTAAAACTTTTACTGTACTATGATGCACTCTCGCTTTGCCTACTCTCAATGGAAGTTCAAATCAAGGGTTAAACTTGTTATAATCGGTTCACTTAACGAAGTTTCGCTTAACAAAGTGTTTTTTAGGAACGTAACCCCTTTGTTAAATGGGGGTTGCCTGTACTACTTTGGCGCCTGTTTCTCAGGAATCACCTGCGGGATTTTCTGGATTTATATCTCCATTGATGGAGGCCTGCATTGAGGAGGAGGAACTCCAGGGGGATGTTCCACATGGTAGTGTCTTGCTACAAGGTGCCAAGAATTATGAACCCATGGAAAATGTCGCAGAGGAACTTGACAAGGAGGTTGCTGCAATGGTGAACCACTTGTTTATTAATGGCATGAAACAGGAAGGCTACAAAGCCATTGTAGAGGACGATGTGACACTAAGACCAAGTAACTGCCATGCGTTAACACAAGTGGACTGCAACGCACAGGTGTTGGACGCACTGCCTGCGGAGGTGAGGAAAGCAGACTTTCGCTTACGTGAAGTGGGAAAGGATATTACTAAGGCAGCTATGATTGTTGTCAAATCACTTACAGTGCTAGATAAGGTGGCTCGTGATGAAGAACATCAAGTCGTTGCAAATGAGGTGGCCATGCTTAATGGTGCCTTGGAATTATTGGGCAATGCCCACTACAGAAACAACTTAACCCACCGAAATGTCATTAAGAGGGACATTAATCCCAAATATTCACACTTGTGCACAGATAAGGCTCCCATGACGGGTCTATTGTTTGGGGATGACCTTCCACAAGCCACCAGGAAAATTGAGGAGGCAGAAAGGCTGAAAAGCAAGTTCACCTGTAAGAGGCCTTCTACGTTTTGAACTTCCAGCAGTGGCAGATTTGGTGGGGGTAAACAGCGGAATTTTTTTGCCAAGGCCCCCTCCCGTGGATTTTCATCCAGATATCAACCATATGGATTTCGCAGGATGGCAAAAATCTTGCGAGGCCAGGGTCAACGCAACCCCCAGCGTTAACTCAGGTGAGACAGCAGTTTGAGGCTGGGCAACTTCACAAGTTTATCAATGAATGGCATGTTATTACGAGTGACCTGTTCATCTTGGATATGGTAGAACATTGTCATCTGGATATAGATGAAGATAGTAGTGGATATTTATTTAGTGGGGATATACAGTATGTGTTTAGTGAGGAAGACACACTGACTATGCATCAGGAGATCAATAAATTGTTAGAGATAAAGGCCATCATAGAAATGCATAGACAGGATCAACAAATACTGTCACCAGTCTTCCTGAGGAAGAATAAGACTGGGGATTATAGGATGGTGTTAAATCTTGAGAAACTGAACAGGCATTTGGCCTATAATAATTTTAAAATGGAAAATTTTGAACAAGCAATACATTTAGTTGGTCAAGGTGATTTTATGGCCTCTATTGATCTTAAGAAGGCATATTATTCAGTGAAAATTGCAGAGGACCAACAGAAATATCTTTGTTTTAGATGGTCAGATAAGATTTACCAATTCACATGTCTACCTAATGGATTTTCAGACGGACCTCGTCTCTTTACAAAACTTCTGAAGCCTGTTTTCTCAACATTAAGACATAAAGGTCATAACATCACTAGTTATATTGATGATACGCTTATGTGTAGTAGCTCTTTGCCTAGATGTTTTGATTGTATGAATGACACCATTCAGTTGTTGCAGAGAGTTGGTTTCTGCATAAATGTGGAGAAATCTGCATTGATTCCCACTACGCGTATTGAGTATTTAGGAAATGTGATAGATTTGGTGGCCATGACTGTTACCCTGCCTGTGCGTAGGAGGGATAAGATTATGCAGCATTGCTCTCTTTTAGTCACTAAAAAGAAAGAGAAAATTAGAGTAGTGGCTAGAGTGATTGGACTGCTGGTGGCAGCAATCCCAGCTATAGAGATGGGGAAGCTGCACTATAGGAAGATGGAAAGGGCGTGTGGAGATTTTAATAAATGGATGGATATTACTGAGGAGATTAGAACAGATTTAAACTGGTGGATAAAGGAACTGGAGACTCAGGACAGGAAAATATTCAGAAAGGCACCAGATACAGTAATACTCCGCTTAACAAACGTTCGTTTAACGAATTTCCGGTTTAACGTACTATATAAAGTTAGACCAAAAGTCTGCATAACGTACAACCACAGCCGTTTTAGCAAATTTTCTGGGTTTGAATTTGCCGGGTGAGGGACCGAACGCGGCAGCTTCGCTGTGATTGTCTGGGTCCCTGCCTCTGTCTCTAGCGCTCCTGGAGCTGGATCCAAGATTCTTTAACAACGTCAGAGCAACCTCTTGCAGTGAAATGGCATCCATGAACACTTGGAGGAACGGTGACAAGGTTGCTATCAAGTTGCTCTGAGGTTGCTGGGAACACCACCTCTGGAGGTGGTGTTACTGTCTTATATATGCATTTACGTTCACAAAACATTTCTATTAGCTTTTTACAAACCTTGCCCACAAGAAAGGATTGTTTTGTAATGCATAAAGTGAAATTTTACAAGGAATACCAAAAAATAAAGCAGAGATGAGATGAACCACAGACGAAGTGGGAGACTCGCGGCCACTCGGCCGCTTCTTCTTCTTGCGAGTTGTGACCCTTTTAGCCTGCGTGTTGTCTTTCCCCATGATATTTGTTTCCACTCCTCTATTGCCTGCTATAATGGATATCATATCTTAGTATTCATATACGCTCATATCATGAGGATAACCTTGACTCCGTGGCAGTGAGTGATAGTGAATTAGTAATGAAATACCACAGTATTTCATTAATAATTCACTATCACTCACTGCCACGGAGTCGAGGTTATCCTCATGGCATGAGCATGTATGAATACTAAGATATGATATCCATTATAGCAGGCAATAGAGAAGTGGAAACAAATATCATGGGGAAAGACAACACGCAAGCTAAAAGGATCACAAGAAGAAGAAGCGGCCGAGTCGCCGCGAGTCTCCCGCTTCGTCTGTGGCTCATCTCCTCTCTGCTTTATTTTTTGGTATTCCATTAAGATTTCACTTTATGCATTACAAAACAATCCTTTCTTGGGGGCAAGGTTTGTAAAAAGCTAATAGAAATGTTGTTTTGTGAACATAAATGCGAGAATGTGAGATAATTTGTACGTAGCTCCTCTGACTTCCAATGACTCATATGACATAAAAGTAGTGGTACAACAGTGGCCCAATATGCTGTATATATAATTTTTTTTTTTAACCCATGTGGTATGTTGGGAACCAGCCCAGAACGCATCCCCCCCTATTTCCATTATTTGCTATGGGAAAATTACGTCTACTTAACAAATTTTTGCTCTATGAACAGCTTTGACACCGCCTATCCTGTTCGTTAAGCAGAGTATTACTGTACTGAGTTGTTTACAGATGCTTCAAATCTAGGTTGGGCAGGTTGCATCAATAGCATCACTACTAATGGCTGATGGTCCCCAGATGAGGTACGTTTGCACATTAATGCACATGAATTAGTGGCTATATTATTCACTTTGAAATCTTTTACCCATCTCCTTAAGGGGTTGCACATCGGGATGTTATGTGATAACACCACGGCGATTAATTACGTGAATGAGATGGGAGGTGTTAAGTCGATAGTTTGTGATGACATTTGTCGGGACATTTGGGAATGGTGTATTAGTAATGCTGTATGGATTACATCCTCTCACATACCAGGCAAGTGCAATGTAATGGCAGACGCGGCATCACGTTCCTTTAATGACAGGCATGAGTGGCAGCTGAATGAGATGATATTTAACTCGTACAGCGTCAGCAGATCTGAGACTACGTGATTTCGCCAGTGCTGGCCACATCATGGATTTTTTTTTTTTTTTTTGCTAAACCAGTCTTAAATGATGTGAAACAAATGAAAATGACCGTCATTCCTCCCAGAACTGACTAGATGTATTAATTGTTGCGAGATGTTTTGCGCTAAGGTTAGCGACTTAGCAAAGCCTTATGTGACTAGTTTATTCGCTTCCTCATTTCTCACCAGTTGATCCCCGAGTTGGACACATGCATAATATCGTTCCTAAGTTGAAAGAAAAACAATATGTCATGGTTTGCTGTTTGGGAGTGTTTGTGGCTAAAAATAGACACGAGATATCGCAAGGGAGTGTTGCCTTTCATGGTGCAAATATTTTCCAAGTAATATGTACTTGTTTTTCCTTATAACAAAGCAATTGGAAAATTCTTATTTATGTCATACAAAATTTTCACTACCACAATATAACAGTTACCAAAAACATCTGAAAACGTAAGAGTAAGTAATGGAAATTACGCTTTGTTCATATTAGCGGAGTTGAGGTGTCAGTTTCCCGCTACACCGAGCTGAAGGCAGCAGAAACTGCTAAAGTTCAGATATGTAATAAATAAATACAGGAAGCATTCATGTTAGCAGGGACGAGGAGGAAGCATGAGCAATGTCTACAGTGCATGATGGCAGTATAATAATAGGTTTTGAGGACGCAATACCTCTGAAAACACGAGGAAGCTCGCTTGTCAGCTTCCTGGAATTCGTCCACAGCCACCTGGACAAACGCAACACTTCTCTAGCTATTGCTTTTGTGGACTTCAGAAAGGCCTTTGATCTTGTTGATCACACTGTTGTGATAAATAAAGCCATCACTCTGGGCCTCTCTCCCTACCTGATAGCGTGGCTGGCAGACTTCCTCACGGGAAGGCGTCAGGCCGTTCGTTATCAGGGCTCTGTCTCCTCTTTCCAACAGCTCACATGCGGGGTCCCTCAGGGGACCAAGATGGGTCCCCTGTGTTTCCTCATCCTTATCAACGATGCTCTCGTCCACACCCCCCACCGCTGGAAGTATGTGGACGACTGCACCGTGGGCGTACCCGTCAACAACACCAACCCAGACTTCTCAGCACTGCAGTCCACTCTAAACCAACTACAGACGTGGACGGAGGACAACAAAATGACCATCAACCACACCAAGACCGTGGTGATGCACATTTGTACCTCCACAGCAGCAGTTCCCCTCCCAGCTTTCTGTGGGCCCTCACTCCTCCAGGTGGTCCGCAGCACCAAGCTTCTAGGTGTCTTGGTGGATGATCAGTTAACATGGAAGCAGCATGTTTCCAACATCATCAGGTCAGCCTCATATAAAATCTATTTACTGCGCCGACTCAGGTCCCTGGGAGCACCGGCAGATGAGCTGAGGGAGTGTACCTCATCTTTATACTCCCTAAGCTCATGTACGCCGCCCCAGCGTGGTCCTCCTCCTGAACCTCACACAACGACAACAGCTGGAGAGGGTTCAGAGGAGGGCGTTCAGGGTCATCCTTGGGCCTGCCTACAGGTCCTACGAGGACGCCCTGACCTGCCTGAGTCTGCCGAGGCTGGCCACAAGACACCAGGAAGCCTTGGAAAAATTTGGGGAAGGACTGCTGCGTCATCCACGTCTCCGCCACCTGCTACCACCCGACGTGCCTCCCCCTGCTCGCGCCACCCGACACCATAATCGCGTGGCGCCTTTGAAAGCACCGCGCACGGATCGGTACCGGCTCAGCACGGTGCCCACTATTGTGCGAGCTTTAAATAAATAAGTGAATTTCCAGGTTAAGTTTATCCATAGTTAGGTTAAGCATTTTTAGTTCATTGTGGTATTGTCCCACCCCCCCCCCCTGTACATTTTCAGTGTATTTTTTTACATTGCCTAATTAATAAACCGTTTATTATTATTATTATTATTATTTGACGTATCTCATACGTCTCTGACGTCCGGTTCGCTCAGAGTAGCCGACATATCTCATACGTCTCTGACGCTGTACAAGTTAAAGAATTGTGTTATATATTTGGGACTTCTTGCATAGACCTGTTTGCTTCCCGTTTGAACAAACAAGTGGCTCAATTCTGTTCATGGATACCAGATCCAGAGGCTGCATATATAGATGCTTTTACAATTCCATGGGCAAAGTTTGACTTAGTTTACCTCTTTTCTCCATTCTCTCTGATCTCTAGATGTCTACAGAAGTTACGGGAGGAAAGGGCCAGAGGATGGATCATAGTTCCACTTTGGCCATCGCAACATTGGATGGGCGTGCTCCTTCGGATGCTGGTAGAGGATCCTCGGGTCATACAGAGCAGGAAGAATGTGCTACTGCATCCGTCAAATGCAGAGGAGCAGCCAATAATGAAACACACAAATTTGATGGCTTGTCAGTTGTCAGGACACAACTGGGAGCATGTGGAATATTTAAGGAAAGTACGGAAATCATCATGGCTTCTTGGAAGCCAGGAACTGAGAGACAATACAACACTCACATCAAGAGGTGGTCACAATTTTGTAGTAGAGGGAACATTAATCCCCTTGCACCGTCTGTAGCAGACATCTTAAATTTTTTGTCTCATAATTTTCACAGAGGTGTGGGTTATGAAAGTATTAACACGGCGAGAGGGGCTCTCTCAGCCCTAGGAATAATGGTGGAAGGCTGCAGAGCAGGAAATCACCCACTCGTCAACAGATTTCTGCGCGGAGTTTTCAACTTGCGCCTTTCTACGCCCAGGTATGTGATGACCTGGGATGTGAAATCTGTGTTACAGAAGATAAGGACCATGGAATCACTACACAGCCTCTCTCTGAAAGACTTGTCACTAAAGTTGGTGATGCTGATGGCACTGACACAGGCAGCCAGGATCCAAACTTTGCACTTATTATTGCTGGAAAACATTGCATTTGGAGAAGACTCAGTTTCAGTTTTGTTAGGAGGTAACATGAAGCAATGCAGGCCAAAATTTAATGTTCGTACAACTGTGTTTAGAGCTTATACACAGGATTACAGACTGTGTGTATTTAGGACTATGAAGGAATATATAGAAAGAACTGAGAAGCTGCGGACAGAATCTGGGAATACAGATGGGAAACTACTCATAAGTTAAATAAAACCTCATAAAAGTGTTTCTAAAGACACGGTGGCCAGGTGGCTTAAGACAATGTTAGGTAAATGTGGGATTGACACCAAGCGGTACACAGCTGGTAGTATTAGACCTGCATCAGTCTCTATGGCAAAGGCACTGGAAGTGCCAATTGCCACTATCATGGCAAAGGCTGGCTGGATGCAGGAAGCCACATTTGCTAAATATTATAATAATGTTATGTCCATTGAGGATAATGTTATATTTTCAAAAAGAAGATTGGGACATTGTAATAGGGAATTTTCTTTATATCTATTTACAAGATGTGATTTTTGACTGAATTATCTGCATACAACACCCACATGACTTTAAAATCTCATGTGAATGGTGCCATCTAGCAGACAAGTTATTTGCCAAAGTGAAATTACAGAAGTACATGAGACTTACCGTAGGTTAGTTGAAATGTGCTTTGGATTTTGCAAGGCACATCACGTCTGCTAGATGGTAGAGTTCACATGCCCTCCACTCCCTCCCTTTGTTAATTGATGGTTCTTGGGTTACACAATGACAATTTCCAGACTGGAATGGTTGGGAGATGATGCTTCATGTGGGTAGTTGTGTCTTTAAAGACTGACAGTGTGGCGAAGTATAGTGTGTCTCATGTGAACTCTACCATCTAGCAAACGTGATGTGCCTCGCAAAATCCAAAGCACACTTCAACTAACCTTCGGTAAGTCTCATGTACTTCTGTAATTATACATTTACCCTCTCTCTCTCTCTCTCTCTCTCTCTCTCTCTCTCTCTCTCTCTCTCTCTCTCTCTCTCTCTCTCTCTCTCTCTCTCTCTCTCTCTCTCACATGTTACGTAACACTCACCCTCTTCTGCCCTCTTTCATCATATCCAAAAGTTTCACTTTTTCACTGATGGTCATCATCTTGCTCTTGGGCTCACTAGAGGAAGCTCTCGCAGGGGCACAGGGCTTAGGCAGCATTGTAAGGGCTTAACGAATTCTTAGAGCTGTGCGTAGGTCGATCTTCTATTCTAAGGGCCTTGGGTACAACAAGGGAAGATGTTGGGTGAGGCTGCATATGTAAACGAACAGTACATGTACAGTGTACAGTGCTTTACGTAGATTGTCGTCATTATTACACACCAACTTAGCGAATTACTGTACGTACAGTATTTGTAAGTGATAAGTTTACAAAGAAGAAGGGTTGGATTCTTTATTTGCTCATTAATTGGAACTCTCTGTTACATGCTTTTACACTTTATTAAACCTAACTGATACATCAGGGATGTAAGTTTACAATTATTTTTATTAATTAACTGCATAAATTCATGAGGACAGACTTTCTTTTGTACTAAGGCTATTACCTTACTTTCTGCTACCTTAATCTCATGTATGTTTAAATATAAAGTAGATATATTTTGTACTTTCTTACATTTGGATACAAATCTTATAATCCAGGCCATTACCTGAATGAATTTATCAAACTTATACCTTTCCTATTTAATTGGAGTAAATTCACTTTCCAAAATGGTTGGCATTATATCTGCTGACATGACCACCTTTTCATTTATTACTTCCTCTAAGATTTTAGGCAATTCTGCCCAAGATTTTCTTTTAGGCAGCCAACATGGTCCACACTACCACACTGAGGACTGTTTCAGATTGGTTACAGTGATACTTATAGTGTCCCGTATAGTGTGTTGGATACCAACTACACACGCCGTATGCTGTCCTTGAAATCCTAGTGCCTCCCACCATCCTTGTCTCCACCAATCACTATAGATAAGCTACATGCCTTGTGTCTAAAATCCCATTGGCAAACTGTTCCCATCTCTCTCTCTCTCTCTCTCTCTCTCTCTCTCTCTCTCTCTCTCTCTCTCTCTCTCTCTCTCTCTCTCTCTCTCTCACTCCACACGCTAAGCAATGTGCTTGAGTGAGAATAGTTATTGCTATTGAGGGGCGACCAGAGCGAGTGAACGAGTGTACAGAGTGAACGTAGCCTGGTGGCGTGTACATGGGAGTGATCGGAGGTGGGAGAACCTCCACACTCCAAACGACAGAGCGGGAACCACACAAAGGCCAGCCATAGCAGCCGCCAACGCATCCAACCACACACGTAACTACCAGGCCTGGCCCCCAGTGACCACACACCCACATGTTCCCAGGAAAAGTAAGGAAAAATGGATAGACCGGTAAGAAATAAATTACCAAATTCAAAATATGTTGATGAGGCCCAGGGAGCAAAGCCGAAAGTGGCCAGTCAAAGCATGAGTCCAGCTTCAACAGGGCAACATTGCAAGGTAGATTGGTAATGTTGGAGAAGAGATTTGAGGAGTTAGTGAAGGAATTAAAAGTTCAGAGGAGTGAGGAGGAGCAGGATAGAGAATTCGCAAGGCTTTGAAGGAAAGAGTTAAGAGACTGGAGGAAAATGAAAACGATTGGTGGATGAGAATGCACACTTGAGAGTGGAGGTTGAAAAATACAAGAGACGGTTGGAGGAGAAAATGGAGAGAGTAGTAAAGGAGAAAGATGACTTTAAGGAAATGATTAGTGAGCAGAATGAAAGGTTTGAAAGGGAATGGGAACTGAAGAAAACACAATGGACTGAGTCGAGGGAAGCAGAGATGGTTGGATTACAAGAAATAATTAAAGATCAGTTGAAGGAAGACAAAAAGAAAGGTCCAAGGAACTGGTTAATGTAATGAAGAATAAGGAAACATTGATAAGGGAAATAGCAGAAAAGAAGAAGAGTGTGTTAATATTTGGGATGAAAGAACAAAATATAACATATAAGCCTAAGAGAATTAAGGAAGAATTAAAACGGTAAGAGATCTGTTCAAAAATCTAAATGATGATGAAAAAAAGACCTACAAGAAGAAGTGGAAGAGATCCATAGACTGGGTCCGTATAAGGAGGAGTGAGCAGACCGATTAAAGTAGTACTGAAGTCACAACAATCTGCGGAGGATGTCCTATATAGAACATCAAAGTTAAGAGAGATAGAAGGTTGTAAAGAGGTGTTTGTGAGAAAGAATAGAAATGAGGAAGAGAGGAGAAGATATAAGGAATTGGTGGAAGAGGCGAGAAGGAAAAATGATGAGCGGTCTGAGGAGGAAAGAGAAAAGTTTTTTTGGAGAGTTATAGGAGAGAGAGTCAGAAAGTGGTATGTGGAAAGAAGGAATACGGAGGAACCCCTAGAGGGAGCAGTGGGTGGACCGTAATGTATACTAATATAGATGGGATACTGTCAAGTAGATTGGAATTGCAAGACTATATGATAGTGGAGAAGCCTGATATAGTGTGTTTGACTGAGACAAAATTGCATGAAAAAACAAAGATAAATTTGGATAATAAATATAATATATGGAGAAAGGATAGAGAGTAAAGGTGGAGGAGGAGTTATGATTATGACGAAGAAATAAATAAATGTGGATAAGGTTTGGTATGGGAAGAACAACGCAGAAGTGATAAGCATAAGGATAAAAAGTGATGGAA
The DNA here is from genome assembly GCF_017591435.1 of Portunus trituberculatus. Lineage (NCBI taxonomy): Eukaryota > Metazoa > Arthropoda > Malacostraca > Decapoda > Portunidae > Portunus > Portunus trituberculatus. The sequence continues at coordinate 19,032,028 of NC_059300.1, forward strand.
AAGAATTAATAATCATGGTGACCTATGTACCTCCTAAAACAAATTCTTGGACATTAAGGAATACGACAATATGATCAAGGATACTTTACAGAGTTTGGAAAGTGTATTATCTGGAAAAGAAAGGTGATACTAGTAGGAGATTTTAATTGTAAGGAGGTGGATTGGGAAAATCTAGTAAGTGGTGTTGGAGAGGAAGCATGGGAGAGAGATTTCTTAATCTAATGATGGAAAATATGATGGAACAGAGGGTGAAGGAAAATACTAGATATAGAGGAGATGATGAACCGGCTAGACTGGATTTGGTGTTAACAAGAGAAGTGTACCTATGTGGAGATATACAATACAAGTGTCCTTTGGGAAAGAGTGATCATGTGGTTATGGAAATGCAGATAGCAACAACACAGCGAAGGAAGGACGAGACATACAGGAGTGGTAGATTGAATTATAGAAAGATGGACACAGAAAGTTTGAAAAATTATTTCAGAAAATTAGATTGGGAGGAGATGTTACAAATCAGAGAAGTGCAAAAGAAATATGAGATTTTTATGAAATATTATAAAGAAGGAGTTATGAAATTTGTACCAAAGTATAAACCAAGAGAGGAAGGAAGAAAGGATTGGTTTAATGCAACTTGTGTTAAGGCTAAGGAAAAGAGAGATGTGGCTTGGAAAAGATGGAAAAGAGCAGGAATATACTAAATAAGGAGAATTATAGAGTGGCAAGAAATGAGTATGTGAGGGTAAGGAGGAGGAAGAAAGAAAATTTGAAAAGATATTGTAGACAAGAGTAAGGAACATCCAAAATTGTTTTACAGGTTCATAAATGGTAAACTTAAAAGAGAGAGTCCATTGAAAGATTAAAAGGAGAGCAAGGGATAGTAGATGACCCTAAGAATATAGCGGAATTGCTAAATAATAGGTTTCAGCAAGTATTTACTAAAGAAACAATGTTTGTAAAGCCACAGAATGTACAAGGAAATGTGCACATGGAGGACATTAAGATACCTAAAAGGAGTTATATAAAATGTTGGAGGAACTTAAAGATGATAAAGCGATGGGACCAGATGAAGTTTCAGGAAAATTATTGAAGGAGTGTAGAGAAGAATTGATTGATCCATTATATGATATTATAAGGTGCTCATTAGAAACAGGGAAGTACCAGTAGAGTGGAAGAGAGCTGAAGTGGTGCCCATTTATAAGGGAGGCAGTAAGGAAGAGCCTCTTAACTATAGACCTGTGTCTCTAACAAGTGTGGTCGGTAAGATTTGTGAGAGGGTGATAAAGAAATATTGGATACGGTTCCTGGAGGATCATAAGTTATTATCGGATCATCAATTTGGCTTCAGGAAAGGGAGGTCATGTGTAACAAATCTACTGAGCTTTTATTCAAGAGTGGTTGACAAAATACAGAGAGAGAGGGATGGATGGACTGTGTATATTTGGATTTAAAGAAAGCTTTTGACAAGGTACCTCACGAGAGACTGTTATGGAAAGTAGAGATTTATGGAGGACTGAAAGGAAAAGTGTTAAAGTGGATGGAAAACTACTTGAGATGGAGGGAGATGAGAACGGTAATAAGGGATGCAAAGTCGGACTGGTTGGTGGTGGAGAGTGGAGTCCCACAAGGCTCAGTGCTGGCACCAATACTTTTCCTGGTATATATAAATGACATGCCAGAGGGAGTAAACAGTTATATTAATTTGTTTGCGGATGATGCGAAGTTGTGTAGGTGTGTGAAGAGTGAAGAAGATTGTGAAATTTTACAGGCAGACCTGGATAAGATTTGGGAGTGGAGCAAGAGGTGGCAAATGGAATTTAATCTGAGCAAAAGTCATGTGATGGAGATGGGAAAGAGTGGAAGACGGCCAAGAGGGTCATATAAGATGGGTGAAGAAGTAGTGTTGAAAAAGGTGGAAAAGGAAAAGGATTTGGGAGTGATAATACAAGACCATGGGCAGTTTGAGGCTCATATTGATAAGATGTTTGGAGAAACGTATAATTTGATAAAAATATTGGATTAGCCTTCCATTATATGGATAAAGATATGATGAAGAAATTAATTAGTATGGTAATTAGACCAAGATTGGAATATGCTGGAGTGGTTTGGTCCCCTTATAAAAAGAAGCATATAAGGAAGTTGGAGAGATTGCAGAGAATGGCAACAAAAATGGTTCCGGAATTGGCAGAAATGACCTATGAGGAGAGATTAAAAGAAATGAATTTGCCTACCTTGGAACAAAGAAGAGAAAGAGGAGATTTAATACAGGTTTATAAACTGTTGAATGGACTGGATGAAGTGGATAATGAGCAAATGATGTTGAGAGAGGAAAACTTAAGTAGAACTACAAGATCGCATAGTAAAAAGATAGCCAAGGAATATGCTTGAAGGATGTGAAAAATATAGTTTCCCACAAAGATGTGTGGAGGTGTGGAATGGTTTGAGTGAGGAGGTGGTGTCAGCAAGGAGTGTGCATAGTTTTAAAGGAAAGTTGGATGTGTGTAGATATGGAGACGGGGCCACACGAGTATGATACCCAGGCCCTGTAAAATTACAACTAGGTGAATACAACACACACACACACACACACACACATGGAGAGCGGACGTGCCTCCTGCTCAGAGTGGCATCTAACTAACACTCCACACGCTAAGCAATGTGCTTGAGTGAGAATCGTTATTGGTATTGAGGGCGACCAGAGCGAGTGAACGAGTGTACAGAGTGAACGTAGCCTGGTGGCGTGTACATGGGAGTGATCGGAGGTGTGAGAACCTCCACACTCCAAACGACAGAGCGGGAACCACACAAAGGCCAGCCATAGCAGCCGCCAACGCATCCCACCACACACACGTAGCTACCAGGCCTGGCCCCCAGTGACCACACACCCACATGCTCCCAGGAAGAGTAAAAAAAATGGATAGACCGGTAAGAAATAAATTACCAAATTCAAAATATGTTGATGAGGCCCAGGGAGCAAAGCCGAAAGTGGCCAGTCAAAGCATGAGTCCATCTTCAACAGGGCAACAATGCAAGGTAGATTGGTAATGTTGGAGAAGAGATTTGAGGAGTTGGTGAAGGAATTAAAAGTTCAGAGGAGTGAGGAGGAGCAGGATAGAGAATTCTGCAAGGCTTTGAAGGAAAGAGTTAAGAGACTGGAGGAAAATGAAAACGATTGGTGGATGAGAATGCACACTTGAGAGTGGAGGTTGAAAAATACAAGAGACGGTTGGAGGAGAAAATGGAGAGAGTAGTAAAGGAGAAAGATGACTTTAAGGAAATGATTAGTGAGCAGAATGAAAGGTTTGAAAGGAATGGGAACTGAAGAAAACACAATGGACTGAGTCGAGGAAGCAGAGATGGTTGGATTACAAGAAATAATTAAAGATCAGTTGAAGGAAGACAAAAAAGAAAGGTCCAAGGAACTGGTTAATGTAATGAAGAATAAGGAAACATTGATAAGGGAAATAGCAGAAAAGAAGAAGAGTGTGTTAATATTTGGGATGAAAGAACAAAATATAACATATAAGCCTAAGAGAATTAAGGAAGAATTAAAAACGGTAAGAGATCTGTTCAAAAATCTAAATGATGATGAAAAAAAAGACCTACAAGAAGAAGTGGAAGAGATCCATAGACTGGGTCCGTATAAGGAGGGAGTGAGCAGACCGATTAAAGTAGTACTGAAGTCACAACAATCTGGGAGGATATCCTATATAGAACATCAAAGTTAAGAGAGATAGAAGGTTGTAAAGAGGTGTTTGTGAGAAAGAATAGAAATGAGGAAGAGAGGAGAAGATATAAGGAATTGGTGGAAGAGGCGAGAAGGAAAAATGATGAGCGGTCTGAGGAGGAAAGAGAAAAGTTTTTGGAGAGTTATAGGAGAGAGAGTCAGAAAGTGGTATGTGGAAAGAAGGAATGCGGAGGAACCCCTAGAGGAGCAGTGGGTGGACCGTAATGTATACTAATATAGATGGGATACTGTCAAGTAGATTGGAATTGCAAGACTATATGATGGTGGAGAAGCCTGATATAGTGTGTTTGACTGAGACAAAATTGCATGAAAAACAAAGATAAATTTGGATAATAAATATAATATATGGAGAAAGGATAGAGAGTAAAGGTGGAGGAGGAGTTATGATTATGACGAAGAAATAAATAAATGTGGATAAGGTTTGGTATGGGAAGAACAACGCAGAAGTGATAAGCATAAGGATAAAAAGTGATGGAAAAGAATTAATAATCATGGTGACCTATGTACCTCCTAAAACAAATTCTTGGACATTAAGGAATACGACAATATGATCAAGGATACTTTACAGAGTTTGGAAAGTGTATTATCTGGAAAAGAAAGGTGATACTAGTAGGAGATTTTAATTGTAAGGAGGTGGATTGGGAAAATCTAGTAAGTGGTGTTGGAGAGGAAGCATGGGAGAGAGATTTCTTAATCTAATGATGGAAAATATGATGGAACAGAGGGTGAAGGAAAATACTAGATATAGAGGAGATGATGAACCGGCTAGACTGGATTTGGTGTTAACAAGAGAAGTGTACCTATGTGGAGATATACAATACAAATGTCCTTTGGGAAAGAGTGATCATGTGGTTATGGAAATGCAGATAGCAACAACACAGCGAAGGAAGACGAGACATACAGGAGTGGTAGATTGAATTATAGAAAGATGGACACAGAAAGTTTGAAAAATTATTTCAGAAAATTAGATTGGGAGGAGATGTTACAAATCAGAGAAGTGCAAAAAAATATGAGATTTTTATGAAATATTATAAAGAAGGAGTTATGAAATTTGTACCAAAGTATAAACCGAGAGAGGAAGGAAGAAAGGATTGGTTTAATGCAACTTGTGTTAAGGCTAAGGAAAAGAGAGATGTGGCTTGGAAAAGATGGAAAAGAGCAGGAATATACTAAATAAGGAGAATTATAGAGTGGCAGAAATGAGTATGTGAGGGTAAGGAGGAGGAAGAAAGAAAATTTGAAAAGATATTGTAGACAAGAGTAAGGAACATCCAAAATTGTTTTACAGGTTCATAAATGGTAAACTTAAAAGAGAGAGTCCATTGAAAGATTAAAAGGAGAGCAAGGGATAGTAGATGACCCTAAGAATATAGCGGAATTGCTAAATAATAGGTTTCAGCAAGTATTTACTAAAGAAACAATGTTTGTAAAGCCTCAGAATGTACAAGGAAATGTGCACATGGATGACATTAAGATACCTAAAAGGAGTTATATAAAATGTTGGAGGAACTTAAAGATGATAAAGCGATGGGACCAGATGAAGTTTCAGGAAAATTATTGAAGGAGTGTAGAGAAGAATTGATTGATCCATTATATGATATTATAAGGTGCTCATTAGAAACAGGGAAGTACCAGTAGAGTGGAAAAGAGCTGAAGTGGTGCCCATTTATAAGGGAGGCAGTAAGGAAGAGCCTCTTAACTATAGACCTGTGTCTCTAACAAGTGTGGTCGGTAAGATTTGTGAGAGGGTGATAAAGAAATATTGGATACGGTTCCTGGAGGATCATAAGTTATTATCGGATCATCAATTTGGCTTTAGGAAAGGGAGGTCATGTGTAACAAATCTACTGAGCTTTTATTCAAGAGTGGTTGACAAAATACAAGAGAGAGAGGATGGATGGACTGTGTATATTTGGATTTAAAGAAAGCTTTTGACAAGGTACCTCACATGAGACTGTTATGGAAATTAGAGATTTATGGAGGACTGAAAGGAAAAGTGTTAAAGTGGATGGAAAACTACTTGAGATGGAGGAGATGAGAACGGTAATAAGGGATGCAAAGTCGGACTGGTTGGTGGTGGAGAGTGGAGTCCCACAAGGCTCAGTGCTGGCACCAATACTTTTCCTTGTATATATTAATGACATGCCAGAGGAGTAAACAGTTATATTAATTTGTTTGCGGATGATGCGAAGTTGTGTAGGTGTGTGAAGAGTGAAGAAGATTGTGAAATTTTACAGGCAGATCTGGATAAGATTTGGGAGTGGAGCAAGAGGTGGCAAATGGAATTTAATCTGAGCAAAAGTCATGTGATGGAGATGGGAAGAGTGGAAGACGGCCAAGAGGGTCATATAAGATGGGTGAAGAAGTAGTGTTGAAAAAGGTGGAAAAGGAAAAGGATTTGGGAGTGATAATACAAGACCATGGGCAGTTTGAGGCTCATATTGATAAGATGTTTGGAGAAACGTATAATTTGATAAAAATATTGGATTAGCCTTCCATTATATGGATAAAGATATGATGAAGAAATTAATTAGTACGGTAATTAGACCAAGATTGGAATATGCTGGAGTGGTTTGGTCCCCTTATAAAAAGAAGCATATAAGGAAGTTGGAGAGATTGCAGAGAATGGCAACAAAAATGGTTCCGGAATTGGCAGAAATGACCTATGAGGAGAGATTAAAAGAAATGAATTTGCTTACCTTGGAACAAAGAAGAGAAAGAGGAGATTTAATACAGGTTTATAAACTGTTGAACGGACTGGATGAAGTGGATAATGAGCAAATGATGTTGAGAGAGGAAAACTTAAATAGAACTACAAGATCGCATAGTAAAAAGATAGCCAAGGAATATGCTTGAAGGATGTGAAGAAATATAGTTTCCCACAAAGATGTGTGGAGGTGTGGAATGGTTTGAGTGAGGAGGTGGTGTCAGCGAGGAGTGTGCATAGTTTTAAAGGAAAGTTGGATGTGTGTAGATATGGAGACGGGCCACACAAGTATGATACCCAGGCCCTGTAAAATTACAACTAGGTGAATACAACTAGGTGAATACACACACACAGAGAGAGGATCTGATACAAGTTTATAAATTGATTAACAAATGGATGAAGTGGATAATGAGAAACTGATCCTGAGAGAAGAATATGACTTTAGAAGCACAAGATCACATAGTAAGACAGGAAGGATGATAAGAGAGATGTTAAAAAAAATGTTTCCTGTAAAATTACAACTAGGTTGAATACAACAAAGAGTGTAAATAGTTTTAAACACACACACACACACACACACACACACACACGTCTCCATATAGTCATGTTAACTGTTGATTAGCAAAATAATGTCCAGTGAAGGTAAATATAAACTGTAGCCTGCGTTTGAGCCATCAGCTGGTTTGTTTACGTCTGCGCAACATGGCGGCCGTGAACTCGAAAGAGGAATCAGACTTCACAGGGTTTCAAGGAATAATGGAGAAGAGCACTTATGTGAAGAAAATTCTGGAGTTAGAAGGTAAAATTGAAAACTGTTTGAAAAGTATGAGGGCCTGGAAACGAGTTATGACAATGTAAAGAGAGACTGTGCCGATATGAAGAAGGAAAATGCAGCACTGAAAGAGGAAGTTAAGCTAATTAAAGTGAATTGCGAAAATGTGGAGAATCTCTAGGAAAAGTGATGGAGAAGCAGGCTGAATGGAAAAAAGTCAGGAAGTGGAAAGAAAGGAGGTAAATTACAAAGTTGCAAGTCTGGAAAAGGAAATCAAAGAGTCAGGGAGAAAACTTTGGGCCTTGCTGAAATTATAGATCAACAGATCATAGAAGAGAAGATAGCTGAGAAAGTGGTGAAGGTTATTAAGTCAAATGAGACATTGGTGAGGGAAACTGTAGACAAAAAGAGATGTGTGGTGATATTTGGTGTGGAGGAGGATAAGACACCGAGTAAAATGGAGAGAGAGAAAACATAAAAAGGTGATAAATAATATCATTAATGTGGTGCAAGAGGAGGAAAAGACCTAGTACAAGAAATAGAGGACTTCCATAGAATTGGAAAGTTCACAAGAGAAGGTATGAGGCCAATAAGAATCAAACTTAAGTCACAAAAGGATGTAGATGAATTGGTGGAGAAGTCATGGAGGCTAGCCCAGCAGGAAACAACAAGGAAGATTTGGTTGAGAAGAGATCTCGGTGAAAAGGAAAGAGAAATGTTAAATGAGTTGAGAAAGGAGGCTTTGAAAAAAATGAAGAGAGGACAGAAGAAGAGAAGAAAGAGTTTTTCTGGAGAATCTTGGATATGAGACTGAGGAAGTGGTTCATAACCCAGAAAAGTACAGCAAGAAAGGACTAAAGAAACTTACATATGAGCGAAATGTAATGTATTCCAACATAAATGGAGTGATATCGGGATTTTAGAACTCAACGATTACTTGAGGGACAAGAACCCAGATATTGTGGGTCTTACTGAAACAAAACTGAGAGAGGAGAAGACCTGATGAAGGTTGGAGAAGGGAAATATAACGTTTGGAAAAGAAATAGAGTAGGTAAGATGGGAGGAGGAGTGATGTTGCTGGTTAAAAAAGATATAAAGGTGGATCAAGTGAAAAAGGTATGGGAAAGGCAGAAGTGCTAAAGATCAGAGCAGAAACTAATGAAGGAAAAAGAGGCACTACATAGTGGTGTACGTACCACCTAAGACAAATGCATGGTCAGTACAGGAATATGAAGAAATGATAAGTGATACAGGAACATGTCTGGAAGAAATGTTGGGTGGCTGTGAACGAACTATAATGATGGGAGATTTTAATTGTAAAGAGGTGTGTTGGGAGGACTGGTCAATGGAAGGATCAGAGACAACATGGGAAATACACTATTGACACTGGCAATGGAAAATGTGTTAACTCAGTGGGTCAAAGAAGATACTAGGTTTGGAGGAGAGGGAGCATCGTCAAGACTGGACTTGGTCTTTAGTACAGAGCCAATGGTCATTGAGGAGATGAGGGTGGAGTGCCCTTTAGCAAAGAGTGATCATGCAGTTTTGGAGTTCAAGGTGATAGACGAAGAGAAATCTAGAAGAAATGAAGAATATAAAGTGGGAAGATGGAATTATGCCAAGACAGATTTTGGAAACCTAAAGAAATTCTTTCAAGAGACAAATTGGATGAAATTCAAGAGTGCTAAGGAGCAAATGAAAAGTGGAAGGAATTTATAAAATATACAAAGAAGGTGAGAAAAATTTGTACCAATAAGACAACATAGAGAAGTTGGAAAGCAGGACTGGTTTAACGATAGATGTGAAAAGGCTAGAACAAGAAAAGAGGATGCATGGAAGAGGTGGAGAAGGAAAAGACGGATTAAGCAGTGGAAAGTTACAAAAGAGCAAGAAATGAATATGTGTTGATTAGAAGAGAAGAAAGAAAGAAACAAGAAAAGGATATAATTGATAAATGTAAAGACCAACCAAGGCTTTTTTACAGACATGTGAACAACAACATCAAAAATAGAGAAAGTATTGAAAGTTTAGAAGTAAATGGAGTATACAGTGAAGATCCCAGGAAATGGCAGAGGCTATGAATGGATGCTTTCGGAAGGTATTCACAAAGGAGACTGCTTTTGACAAACCACTGGTAATGGAACAGAAAGGGATTATGAAGGAGTTTCAAGTAACGGTGGAGGAGATCAAGAACATGATGGGGAGTTTAGAAGTGAGAAAAGCTGTGGGACCTGATGGGGTATCAGGATGGATTTTAAGAGAATGCAGGAGCAATTGGCAGAAAAAGTTTGTGAAGTAATTGATGCCTCATTAAGGGAAGGTGTAGTGCCCCAAGACTGGAAAAGAGCTAACATTGTCCCAATCTATAAATCAGGTAACAAGAGAGACCCATTGAACTATAGACCAGTGTCACTTACAAGTGTGGTAGCTAAGATGTGTGAGAGGGTGGTGAAGACTAGATGGACAGACTTCTTGGAGAAAATGACATACTTTGTGAGTGTCAATTTGGTTTTAGGAAAGGGCGTTCATGCACGACAAACCTGATATGTTACTATTCGAGGGTGATAGATGTAATACAGGAAAGAGATGGTTGGGCTGATGGAATATATCTGGATTTAAAAAAGGCCTTTGATAAGGTACCACACCAGAGACTGATCTGGAAACTTGAAATGGTAGGAGGAGTGCATGGCAGTTTACTAAAATGGATGGAAGACTTTTGGTAGGAAGAGAAATGAGAACAATAATTAAGGACAGACCATCAGAATGGGGATTGGTGGAGAGTGGAGTTCCACAGGGATCAGTGTTGGCACCAGTAATGTTCGCAGTCTACATAAATGACATGGTGGATGGGGTGTCCAGTTATGTGAGCCTATTTGCAGACGATGCAAAATTGTTAAGAAAAGTGAGATGTGACAAAGATTGCGAACTACTCCAGGAAGACTTGGACAGAATATGGAAATGGAGCTGTACATGGCAAATGGAGTTCAACACGACAAAATGCAAGAAAATAGAGTTTGGCAAGAGTGAAAGAAGAATCAGGAGTATGTACAAGATAGGAAATGAAGACATAAAACCAGTCATGAAGAAAAGACCTTGGGGTGACAATTACCAATGACCTATCGCCAGAGAGACATATAAACAAAATAATTGGAGAAGTATTGAACTTATTGAGGAACATAAGAGTGGCGTTCGTATATCTAGATGAAGAAATGATGAAGAAAATAATTACTGCAATGATAAGACCGAGGCTTGAATATGCAACAATACAGTGGGCTCCGAACTTAAAGAAACACATAAGGAAACTAGAGAAAGTACAGAGGGCTGCAACGAAAATGGTGCCTGACTTAAGAGATTTGACTTATGAAGACAGACTGAAAAGAATGCAACTTCCAACCCTGGAAAACAGAAGAGAAAGGGGAGACCTGATAGCAATATACAGAGTGATGATTGGCATGGAAAAATGGATAGGGAAGATCTGTGTATGTGGAATGGAAGAATGTCGAGAGGGCATGGGAAAAACTAAAATGGCCACTTATAGGAGAGATGTGAAAAATATAGCTTCCTCATAGAAGGGTGGAAGCATGGAATAGTTTAGACGTGGAAGTGGTCAACGCAAGGAATATTCATGATTTTAAGAAAAGCTGGACATTAATAGATATGGAGACGGGACAACACGAGCATAGCTCTTTTCCCGTATGTTACAATTAGGTAAATACAATTAGGTAAATACACACACACACACACACACACACACACACAAAAAGACCTTGGGGTGACAATTACCAATGACCTATCGCCAGAGAGACATATAAACAAAATAATTGGAGAAGTATTGAACTTATTGAGGAACATAAGAGTGGCGTTCGTATATTTAGATGAAGAAATGATGAAGAAAATAATTACTGCAATGATAAGACCGAGGCTTGAATATGCAACAATACAGTGGGCTCCGAACTTAAAGAAACACATAAGGAAACTAGAGAAAGTACAGAGGGCTGCAACAAAATGGTGCCTGACTTAAGAGATTTGACTTATGAAGACAGACTGAAAAGAATGCAACTTCCGACCCTGGAAAACAGAAGAGAAAGGGGAGACCTGATAGCAATATACAGAGTGATGATTGGCATGGAAAAATGGATAGGGAAGATCTGTGTATGTGGAATGAAAGAGTGTCGAGAGGGCATGGGAAAAAATTAAAAATGGCCACTTATAGGAGAGATGTGAAAAATATAGCTTCCTCATAGAAGGGTGGAAGCATGGAATAGTTTAGACGTGGAAGTGGTCAACGAAGGAATATTCATGATTTTAAGAAAAGCTGGACATTAATAGATATGGAGACGGGACAACACGAGCATAGCTCTTTTCCGTATGTTACAATTAGGTAAATACAATTAGGTAAATACACACACACACACACACACAATACAAAACAACAAATTTTCTAATCTCTCTCTCTCTCTCTCTCTCTCTCTCTCTCTCTCTCCTTCCCTCCCTCCTCCCCTCTTCCTCTCAAAGATAAGCTACATGCGTCCGCTTGTGTCTAAAATATTAGCAAATGTCACTCTCTCTCTCTTTCTCTCTCTCTCTCTCCAAGAGAGAAGCGTCCACTTTCCTCTTCGAAGGCGATATAGTGACTAAAAAGTAGCAGCATAATACACAAAGATGACAAGTATGACAAGCTTGCACAAGTTTCCCGCACTCGGGGGCGCGGTACTACCACCCGTATATCATACAGGCGGGCTTTTTTAACATACAGCGTGAAGGGGTTAACACCTCCCTTTTCATCACCATTGCATTATTTGAATCTTGACTCTGCAATGATAACTGGTCTTGAGCAGTATCGTAGTAAATTTCTTCTGCCTTTATCCTCACTTGGTTCACTGCAGCTATACTCTTTGCTCTCAGTTAATTTTGTAGAGATTAACAGCTAGAAACCCACTCTCTTAGATATGGGTGAGCCTCAGAGAAGGTTTTAATAGCTAAATCACACTGTTCTTTTATTTCTTGTTCCTTGTCACTGGTCCCTTGCAAATTATCAATCTACAAAAGCCTTCAGCAATTTTCTATGCCTAGTTGTTGATCTTTAACATTCTCCTGATATCTCTTCTAGTAGAAATTGAGAACAGGCAAATATGGGTGTTGTATTTACCTAGTTGTAGTTTTACAGGGCCTGGGCTTTATGCTCATGTGGCCCCATCTCCATATCTACACTTATCCAATTTTTCTTTAAAAGTATGCACACTCGTTGCTGACACCACTTCTTCACTCAAACTGTTCCAAGTCTCAACACATCTTTGCGGGAAACTATATCTTTTAATAACTCTTAAACATCTTCCCTTCTTCAGCTTTTTACTATGTGATCTTGTGCTTCGAATGTCACATTCTTTTCTCAGAATCAGATTCTCATAATCCACTTAGTCGATTCTGTTGATCAATTTATAAACTAAACTTGTATCAGATCCCATCTCTCCTTTCTCTGTTCCAGGATTGGTAGATCCATAGTCTTTAGTCTCTCCTCATATGTCATCCCTTCAAGTTTCCCTTAAATTCTGGAACCATTCTTGTAGCAATTTTTTGTAGTCTCTCCAGCTTCCTTATGTGTTTCTTTTTATGGGCGGTCTACACTACTCCTGCATATTCCAATCTGGGTCTTATTATAGTACTTATCAGTTTCTTCATCATTTCTTTGTTCATGTAGTGAAATGCTATTCCAATATTCCTTAGCAAATTATATGTCTCTCTGAAAATTCTATCAATATGGCTTACCATTTGATTATTTTCTTCCATCATCACTCCCAAATCCTTTTCCTTTTTTACTTTCTCCAGTTCTACTCCATCTCCCAACTTATAGATTCCCACTGGTCGTCTTTCACTCTTTCCCATTTCCATGACATGGCTTTTGTACACATTTCTCACTTTTTACTCCATTCCCAGATCTTACTTAGGTCTTCCTGCAGTATTTCACAATCCTCTTTTTGCTTTATAACTCTGCACAGTTTCACATCATCTGCAAACAGATTTATGTAGCTGTTCACTCTCTCTGGCATGTCGTTTATATATATGAGAAAAAGTATTGGCGCCAATACTGACCCCTGTGGCACTCTGCTTTCTACTGCTCTCCATTTGGACTTCACAACTTTGACTACCGTCTTTATTTCTCTCCCCCTCAAATAATTTTCCATCCATCTCAATGTGCTTCCTTTTAAGCCACCTTTCTCCTCTAACTTCTACAGTAATCTTGTATGTGGCACTTTATCAAATGCCTTTTTCAAATCCAAATAAATACAATCAACCCATCCCTCTCTCTCTTGTACTCTGTCAACTATTCTAGAGTAGAAACTCAGTAAATTTGTTACACACAACCGCCCTTTTCTAAAACCAAATTGGCTATATGATAATAATTTGTTGTCTTCAAGGAACTCGATCCATTGTTTCTTTATTACTCTTTCACACATCCTGACTTCAGAAAGGCTAATTTCGATGGATTAAGGGAGTATTTACATATCGCTTGGCAGAAGCAAGGCAGATCTACACAGGTAGAACGAAGGGAGGACCAGAGCAGGGAGGGGGGGAGGTTTGAAGTCGGGGTGGGGCGGAGAGAAAGTGAGGCAGAGGGTGAAGCTGGATTAGAACATGGGAGGAATCCCGGTCAGCTGAGGATTAGTGAGAGCTATACCGAGTTTCTACATAAAATACGTGACGGACAGATAGCCAACATTCCATATAAAACAATAGAATCACAAAGCAACAATCCTAAGTGGATGACAGACAGATTAAAGCGATGCATAGGGCAAAAAATATATATAAAAGGCTAAAGGCAGGAGATGAAGCTTTAAGGCCAATATACTAAGATCAGTTAAGAGGTTAACGAGGAAAGCTAAAAGTGAATATGAGTTGGGGGTAGCCAGCCGAGCAAAGACGGACCCTAAGGGATTTTTTCAGTTATATAAGACGAAAAGCAGAGAAGAAATAGGTCCCATAAGGACAACAAATGGGGAAATGGCTAGTTCTGCGGTAGAGATTAGTAGAATTATGAACGAGTATTTTTTAACTCTCTTCACCCAAGAGAACATACAGGAAATCCCAGATAGCAAAGAGGTATTTAGGGCAGAGGATAGTGAAAAGTTGACAGATATCCTTATAACTAAGGTGATGGTAGAACAGGAGATAGATAAACTAAAGAAATTCAAGTCACTGGGACCTGATGAAGTATATCCAAGGGTTCTAAAGGAATGCAAGGACGTTGTAAGCGAGGCTTTAGCGGTACTTTTTAGGATGTTGCTGGAGTCAGGTGAGGTACTGATAATGTGGAGAGAAGCTAATGTGGTTTCCATATTTAAGAAGGGAGATAAAACCCTAATGTCTAATTACAGGCCTGTCAGCTTAACTTCAGTTGTGGGTAAACTAATGGAATCAATAATAGCGAAAAACATTAGGGAACACCTAGACAAACACGGCTTGATAAATCACACACAACATGGATTTATGAAGGGAAAGTCATGTCTTACCAACTTGTTGAGCTTTTACAGTAAGGTTTATGAGGCGGCAGATAAAGGTGATAGTTATGACATTCTATACTTAGATTTCAGTAAAGCCTTTGACAAAGTACCTCACCAGAGGCTCTTAAAGAAGGTTAAAGCACACGGTATAGAGGGTAGAATATTAGGCTGGATTAAAGCGTGGTTAGACGACAGGTGACAAAGGGTAGTAATTAATGGATTGAATTCTGAGTGGGGAAAAGTAGTTAGTGGGGTGCCAAAGGGCTCAGTTTTAGGGCCATTATTATTTATAATATATATTAATGACTTGGATAGTGGAATTAATAGTGATATCAGTAAATTTGGAGACGACACAAAGATAGGTAGATTAATTAGGTCTGATTCGGATGCCAAGGCTTTGCAGGCTGACTTGGAAAGGATGAAAGAATGGACAGATAGATGGCTAATGCAGTTCAATATTAACAAGTGCAGGGTGCTGATCATGGGTAGAGATAATCCAAGCAATAGGTACACAATAGATAACGTGTCACTAGGAAGTTCCAAGTATGAGAAAGATCTAGGAGTCATAGTTAGCTCTGATCTCGGTACAAGGAAGCAATGGATTGAGGCCAGAAATAAGGCGAATAGAGTATTAGGTTTCATTTTTAGAAGTGTTAAAAGCAGGAGTCCCGAAATAATACTAAAATCATACTTGGCGCTGGTCAGGCCACATCTTGACTATGCGGTACAATTCTGGTCCCCACATTACAGGAAGGACATAGCTCTGTTGGAGTCAGTGCAAAGGAGGATGACTAAAAAGATACAGGGAATGAGGGATATTCCCTATGAAGAGAGACTGAAAAAACTTAGTGTCCATTCCTTAGAGAGATGTAGGTTAAGAGACTTGATAGAAGTATTTAAGTGGTATAAGGGCTTTAACAGAGGGGACATGAATGTATTTCATAGGATCAGTAGTGGGGACAGAACCAGAAATAATGGGTTCAAACTTGAAAAATTCAGGTTTAGGAAAGAAATGGGAAGAAACTGGTTTTCAAACAGAGTGGTTGATAAGTGAAACGGTCTCAGTGGGCATGTAGTCGGAGCTGAGTCAATAGGGAGCTTTAAAAGAAGGTTAGATAAATTCATGGATGGGGAAGATAGATGGAATTAGGTAGATTAAGCACACTGGGACTGCCTTGTATAGGCCTGGCAGCCTCTTGCAGCTTCCTTCCTTTCTTATGTTCTTATATTATACTAATTAGTGATACCGATCTGTAATTTAAAGGTTTTTTCTTCCTTCCTTTCTTATATATGGGAACCACCTCAGCTCTTTTCCATTCTACTGGTACTGTTCCATTTTCTATTGAGCATTTTATGATGTATATAGGACTTGCTAGTTCTTCCCTACATTCTTTCAGTATTCTGCCTGAGACTTCATCTGGTCACATTGCCTTTTCTTCATGTGTATAACATGAATGTAGAAAACCTGCGTATTGTCACCTTAAAGTTCCCATAATCCTATACTGTTTATTACACCATTAGCTTTACCAAATATCTCTAACATGAAGATAGAATTTTAATGAATAATTGGAAAAATACATCCAGATCTTTGACAGAAAGCCTATTAGCAATAGTACTGTATCAATGACATACATCCTCATTGGTACTGAATAAGATCTGCAAGACTGAATGTGAGCACATATTTATGCACCAAAAGAAAGGCTCCAAGATCTGCTACTATGGAAAAGTAAAGAAACAACACCCTGCAGGACATAAATAGCACTGTAATTGTTAGACTTATTTATGGCAACAGTAGGAAGAGCTAAAAATATTTCAAGATCATCAGCAAATATGGCATATTACAAGTAAGACCAGCAGTCAGGGAGTGCCACATATAGGATTTTTGAAGTTCCCTTTCTTTTCTTAAGATCTTATGTTAATGTGTTTCATAGTGGTTAGGTGAATTCAATGAAACAAGCTGGTAGTGGCCAATAAAAGCTTTTGAAATGAGGTATTAAAAAGACAATTGTATGACTTATACGTTTTGGATTTTTCATTGAAAATAAAGAAAATGCTATTTGTGTATACCAAAATCATGTATACATACATCTCAAGAAAGGTCAGATATTTTTAATAAAAAAATTTGTAATTCGTGCATTTGTCAAATCATGGTTTGAGTGTAGCCTCAATTTTCATCTACATCTCAAATAATATGTGTTGGCAAAGTCAAGTTCAATCAGACTAATAAAACTACTACAAACAACATTTAGTAAAACAATAAAATACAAAGGAAATAGTATGTTAAAAATAAATGGCAATAATTAAACTCTGCTTTACCAACTACATCAAAGTAATGTTCTACCCAATCTTTTGGTGTGTGAGCTAGTACTACAATTCCTCTACTTAATTATAAGGACTAAATAATGCAGAACAAAAACCTTGTATCTTACATTAGGTAATTTATACTTCAACTTGTTATAAAGAAAATTTGTTGTTCATTTTAAAACCATACTGGAATATGAAGATTAATTACTGAGTGAGGATATCAGTCAGTGTCACTGTTAACGTGTATGTGGCTGGGTGAGGTGAAAGACAATGAATAATGCTCACTGAAAATTTCCATAACTGGCATATTCTTGCAGATAGATGGCAGAGCTGGTGTACAGCATATGGAATTGCTCCTGTAAAGCAAAAGTGGGTTTCTTGACAAAAATCATTTCTAAACTTTCACTAAATGAAAGAACACATAATTCCAAATGCATTACAAAAATTTACTTCTTCAGTGAACTGTAAAAGATGAATTCTTGAATAAAAGTTATACTTTTATAGAAAAGTTGACATGTTCATTTCATCAATTCAGTACATGTATCTATGTTTTTAACAAAAATTAACATTATATCAAGAGGTGATACACTTGAGAAAAGCAGCAATCAAATTTAAAAACATGCATATATATATATTAAGCATTTTGTATTGAATATATGAGCAAAACACATGCCATGACCAGCAGATACAATAATTTGCCTCACCTCACTGGTGATAAACTGTTGTCTTGCCCGCAAAAGCTTCACCACTGTTCTATACACGTCTACCACCTGCTCACTCCGGAGATGCTCCACAATGAGAGTCATGGCAGCCACTATTCCGCAACCTGTCACGCCATCACTGGCAGGGAAAATGTTACATAACATAAAATAAAAACATCTCTCAGTCTGTCCTTTCATTGATTTTATAGGAGTGTTTACTGAAAGTGTCATTGCTGTTATCTCATTACTCAAATAACTCTTTGGAAAAACATTATACAGATGCAGGTCCTCATAACTAAAACTCTTAATCACCATTTTCTTTAAAGTTATTGTCCCTTACATGATTGGACAGGATATGACTCATAAAATGTTTCCCAATTCAGATGCCCTTCTCTGATGGGTTAATTTTGGGGTGACCTGCTAGTAGGGGGCTGCCAACAAAAGGTATAGATTATAGAAGGTTGCTTGCACCATGTGATACAGTTCCATTTCATGGGTGCATATCCTGATTTAAGTGAAATCAGTACACTACTCATGCCATAATAACCAAAACTAACTCTAAAAAAAAGAAAGAAAAAGAAACAAATTCAGTTCCAAATTAACATGATTACTGATCATACTGATGCTTTCAACCTGTGTCACTTCCAAAATTTTGAACATTACACTAAAGGTTTTAGTGGCTTTGTTGACTTCTTTTCTTAAATTATGAAACCTTTTCAGGTAATTTTGCTTACCTTTTGAATTCTTACAGTATTAGTCCTTAGCATATTGCTTCAGTACCCAAAAAAGATATCCAATTTAGTCCACTTGTTACCTTTGATATATACATATCAACCAATGGCATAGATTAATTACATCTGTGATAGGAGAATAATATTCCACCAACTAATGAAACCCAATTATATAAAAAATGTATTGTATACACGAGAGACATAATATTTCTGAGAAAATGAGGACTAGTTGAATGGGTGGCCTACAACTGCTTATATATAATATAAAAAGAGAAAGCAGTAATAAATAAAAAACATGACACTTATATACAGGAGATATCAGATCATTTCTTGACCCATGGATAATGCATATGGAAAGGTAGATGGAATGTTTTTGGTTCTAACTTGAGGAAATATCAGAGTAAAAGATGATCAGAGATAATTTCTATATTAAAAATTTGTATGTACTATATAACATGCATAAGTACTAATAATGTGATGAGGTTATCATAAATCATTCAGTAGGTGGTTCAAATGCTAACCTGCAACACATGAGGGGAGGTCCAGAAGTGTGAGTACGAGGGATCTGCAGAAGTTCAGCGAGAGTCAGCAAGAGATAAGGAGATGGAGGCAATGGAGAGGAGACTGGCCACTCCACACTCTGGTACACATCAACACAGTGGATCCAGTCTTCCTACAAGAGAGAAAATTGTTTTTTAGAAGTGAAGAAGAGATGTTATCTAGACCCATCTATCATTTCATTCTAGGTGACCAAACCATTTCATGGTGCATACTATTAGACCATCTCTCTTATATCATTCCACAATTTTTCCCTCATTCTCACTACAAAGGAAATGGAGCCAAAAGTGGAAATTAGAATTTAATGCCAAGAAATGCCATGTGATGGATATGGATAAAAGTAATAGAAGACTTACATGGGATTATAAAATGGGAGAAGAGATTATAATAAAGAAGAAGGAAGAGAAAGACATGGGTGTGGTTATACTAGACTCCCTGATCCCAGAAATACCTATAAATAGGTTCTTTGCCTCAGCATACAAAGACATTAACAAATATCTGGGTGACATTTAATTAAATGGATAAGAGTATGATGGAAAAAAAATCATAACCATTATGATAAAACACAAACTTGAATCTGCAGCAGTGGTGTGGTCTCCACACATGTAAAAGGATATCAGGAAACTAGATAGAATCCAAAGGACTGCTACAAAGATGGTGCAAGAAATAAAGGATCTTCCCTATGAAGAAAGACTAAAGGAAATGGGGCTACCAACTTTGAAGGATAGATGGGAGAGAGGAGATCTAATAAAGATGTATAAGATAGTGAACTGTATGAAAAAGATAGACAGACAAGCCTTAGTATAACTGACTGAAGATGGAGATAAAAAAAAACAAGACAACATTCTATGAAGATCATGAAAAGTTAGTGTTTGAAGAACATTAAAAAGTTTAGTTTTCTACATAGGATGGTGGACATCTGAAATGGATTGAGTGAACAGTTTGTAATAGCAAAGAGTGTGCATAAATCTAAGGAAAAGTTGGATAAAAGTAGATGGTTATGGAGACAGGTCACTACAAGCACCACTCAAACCATGTAATATACAACTAGGTAAACACACACACACACACACACACACACACACACGGAATGTAATGTATTCCAACATAAATGGAGTGATATCGGGGATTTTAGAACTCAACGATTACTTGAGGGACAAGAACCCAGATATTGTGGGTCTTACTGAAACAAAACTGAGAGAGGGAGAAGACCTGATGATGGTTGGAGAAGGGAAATATAATGTTTGGAAAAGAAATAGAGTAGGTAAGATGGGAGGAGGAGTGATGTTGCTGGTTAAAAAGATATAAAGGTGGATCAAGTGAAAGAAGGTATGGGAAAGGCAGAAGTGCTAAAGATCAGAGCAGAAACTAATGAAGGAAAAAGAGGCACTACATAGTGGTGTACGTACCACCTAAGACAAATGCATGGTCAGTACAGGAATATGAAGAAATGATAAGTGATACAGGAACATGTCTGGAAGAAATGTTGGGTGGCTGTGAACGAACTATAATGATGGGAGATTTTAATTGTAAAGAGGTGTGTTGGGAGGACTGGTCAATGGAAGGATCAGAGACAACATGGGAAATACACTATTGACACTGGCAATGGAAAATGTGTTAACTCAGTGACACACACACACACACACACACACACACACACACGGGACATCGTCGATGGCGGAGGTGGTCGCTGAGCTCAGAGCAATCATCTATAATTCTACAGTTACCTAAGAGTAACCAAGGTGGGAAAGGAGCTGGTAATGTTTGTCCCGTCTCCATATAGTCATGTTAACTGTTGATTAGCAAAATAATGTCCAGTGAAGGTAAATATAAACTGTAGCCTGCGTTTGAGCCATCAGCTGGTTTGTTTACGTCTGCGCAACATGGCGGCCGTGAACTCGAAAGAGGAATCAGACTTCACAGGGTTTCAAGGAATAATGGAGAAGAGCGCTTATGTGAAGAAAATTCTGGAGTTAGAAGGTAAAATTGAAAAACTGTTTGAAAAGTATGAGGGCCTGGAAACGAGTTATGACAATGTAAAGAGAGACTGTGCCGATATGAAGAAGGAAAATGCAGCACTGAAAGAGGAAGTTAAGCTAATTAAAGTGAATTGCGAAAAATGTGGAGAATCTCTAGGAAAAGTGATGGAGAAGCAGGCTGAATGGAAAAAAAGTCAGGAAGTGGAAAGAAAGGAGGTAAATTACAAAGTTGCAAGTCTGGAAAAGGAAATCAAAGAGTCAGGGAGAAAACTTTGGGCCTTGCTGAAATTATAGATCAACAGATCATAGAAGAGAAGATAGCTGAGAAAGTGGTGAAGGTTATTAAGTCAAATGAGACATTGGTGAGGAAACTGTAGACAAAAGAGATGTGTGGTGATATTTGGTGTGGAGGAGGATAAGACACCGAGTAAAATGGAGAGAGAAAAACATAAAAAGGTGATAAATAATATCATTAATGTGGTGCAAGAGGAGGAAAAGACCTAGTACAAGAAATAGAGGACTTCCATAGAATTGGAAAGTTCACAAGAGAAGGTATGAGGCCAATAAGAATCAAACTTAAGTCACAAAAGGATGTAGATGAATTGGTGGAGAAGTCATGGAGGCTAGCCCAGCAGGAAACAACAAGGAAGATTTGGTTGAGAAGAGATCTCGGTGAAAAGGAAGAGAAATGTTAAATGAGTTGAGAAAGGAGGCTTTGAAAAAAATGAAGAGAGGACAGAAGAGAGAAGAAAGAGTTTTCTGGAGAATCTTGGATATGAGACTGAGGAAGTGGTTCATAACCCAGAAAAGTACAGCAAGAAAGGACTAAAGAAACTTACATATGAGCGAAATGTAATGTATTCCAACATAAATGGAGTGATATCGGGATTTTAGAACTCAACGATTACTTGAGGACAAGAACCCAGATATTGTGGGTCTTACTGAAACAAAACTGAGAGAGGAGAAGACCTGATGAAGGTTGGAGAAGGAAATATAACGTTTGGAAAAGAAATAGAGTAGGTAAGATGGGAGGAGGAGTGATGTTGCTGGTTAAAAAGATATAAAGGTGGATCAAGTGAAAAAGGTATGGGAAAGGCAGAAGTGCTAAAGATCAGAGCAGAAACTAATGAAGGAAAAAGAGGCACTACATAGTGGTGTACGTACCACCTAAGACAAATGCATGGTCAGTACAGGAATATGAAGAAATGATAAGTGATACAGGAACATGTCTGGAAGAAATGTTGGGTGGCTGTGAACGAACTATAATGATGGGAGATTTTAATTGTAAAGAGGTGTGTTGGGAGGACTGGTCAATGGAAGGATCAGAGACAACATGGGAAATACACTATTGACACTGGCAATGGAAAATGTGTTAACTCAGTGGGTCAAAGAAGATACTAGGTTTGGAGGAGAGGAGCATCGTCAAGACTGGACTTGGTCTTTAGTACAGAGCCAATGGTCATTGAGGAGATGAGGGTGGAGTGCCCTTTAGCAAAGAGTGATCATGCAGTTTTGGAGTTCAAGGTGATAGACGAAGAGAAATCTAGAAGAAATGAAGAATATAAAGTGGGAAGATGGAATTATGCCAAGACAGATTTTGGAAACCTAAAGAAATTCTTTCAAGAGACAAATTGGATGAAATTCAAGAGTGCTAAGGAGCAAATGAAAAGTGGAAGGAATTTATAAAAATATACAAAGAAGGTGAGAAAAATTTGTACCAATAAGACAACATAGAGAAGTTGGAAAGCAGGACTGGTTTAACGATAGATGTGAAAAGGCTAGAACAAGAAAAGAGGATGCATGGAAGAGGTGGAGAAGGAAAAGACGGATTAAGCAGTGGGAAAGTTACAAAAGAGCAAGAAATGAATATGTGTTGATTAGAAGAGAAGAAAGAAAGAAACAAGAAAAGGATATAATTGATAAATGTAAAGACCAACCAAGGCTTTTTACAGACATGTGAACAACAACATCAAAAATAGAGAAAGTATTGAAAGTTTAGAAGTAAATGGAGTATACAGTGAAGATCCCAGGAAATGGCAGAGGCTATGAATGGATGCTTTCGGAAGGTATTCACAAAGGAGACTGCTTTTGACAAACCACTGGTAATGGAACAGAAAGGGATTATGAAGGAGTTTCAAGTAACTGTGGAGGAGATCAAGAACATGATGGGGAGTTTAGAAGTGAGAAAAGCTGTGGGACCTGATGGGGTATCAGGATGGATTTTAAGAGAATGCAGGAGCAATTGGCAGAAAAAGTTTGTGAAGTAATTGATGCCTCATTAAGGGAAGGTGTAGTGCCCCAAGACTGGAAAAGAGCTAACATTGTCCCAATCTATAAATCAGGTAACAAGAGAGACCCATTGAACTATAGACCAGTGTCACTTACAAGTGTGGTAGCTAAGATGTGTGAGAGGGTGGTGAAGACTAGATGGACAGACTTCTTGGAGAAAAATGACATACTTTGTGAGTGTCAATTTGGTTTTAGGAAAGGGCGTTCATGCACGACAAACCTGATATGTTACTATTCGAGGGTGATAGATGTAATACAGGAAAGAGATGGTTGGGCTGATGGAATATATCTGGATTTAAAAAAGGCCTTTGATAAGGTACCACACCAGAGACTGATCTGGAAACTTGAAATGGTAGGAGGAGTGCATGGCAGTTTACTAAAATGGATGGAAGACTTTTGGTAGGAAGAGAAATGAGAACAATAATTAAGGACAGACCATCAGAATGGGGATTGGTGGAGAGTGGAGTTCCACAGGGATCAGTGTTGGCACCAGTAATGTTCGCAGTCTACATAAATGACATGGTGGATGGGGTGTCCAGTTATGTGAGCCTATTTGCAGACGATGCAAAATTGTTACGAAAAGTGAGATGTGACAAAGATTGCGAACTACTCCAGGAAGACTTGGACAGAATATGGAAATGGAGCTGTACATGGCAAATGGAGTTCAACACGACAAAATGCAAGAAAATAGAGTTTGGCAAGAGTGAAAGAAGAATCAGGAGTATGTACAAGATAGGAAATGAAGACATAAAACCAGTCATGAAGAAAAAGACCTTGGGGTGACAATTACCAATGACCTATCGCCAGAGAGACATATAAACAAAATAATTGGAGAAGTATTGAACTTATTGAGGAACATAAGAGTGGCGTTCGTATATCTAGATGAAGAAATGATGAAGAAAATAATTACTGCAATGATAAGACCGAGGCTTGAATATGCAACAATACAGTGGGCTCGAACTTAAAGAAACACATAAGGAAACTAGAGAAAGTACAGAGGGCTGCAACGAAAATGGTGCCTGACTTAAGAGATTTGACTTATGAAGACAGACTGAAAAGAATGCAACTTCCAACCCTGGAAAACAGAAGAAAGGGAGACCTGATAGCAATATACAGAGTGATGATTGGCATGGAAAAATGGATAGGGAAGATCTGTGTATGTGGAATGGAAGAATGTCGAGAGGGCATGGGAAAAAACTAAAATGGCCACTTATAGGAGAGATGTGAAAAATATAGCTTCCCTCATAGAAGGGTGGAAGCATGGAATAGTTTAGACGTGGAAGTGGTCAACGCAAGGAATATTCATGATTTTAAGAAAAAGCTGGACATTAATAGATATGGAGACGGGACAACACGAGCATAGCTCTTTTCCGTATGTTACAATTAGGTAAATACAATTAGGTAAATACACACACACACACACACACACACACACACACACACACACACACACACACACACACACACACACACACACACACACACACACACACACACACATCGTCGATGGCGGAGGTGGTCGCTGAGCTCAGAGCAATCATCTATAATTCTACAGTTACCTAAGAGTAACCAAGGTGGGAAAGGAGCTGGTAATGTTTGTCCCGTCTCCATATAGTCATGTTAACTGTTGATTAGCAAAATAATGTCCAGTGAAGGTAAATATAAACTGTAGCCTGCGTTTGAGCCATCAGCTGGTTTGTTTACGTCTGCGCAACATGGCGGCCGTGAACTCGAAAGAGAATCAGACTTCACAGGGTTTCAAGGAATAATGGAGAAGAGCACTTATGTGAAGAAAATTCTGGAGTTAGAAGGTAAAATTGAAAAACTGTTTGAAAAGTATGAGGGCCTGGAAACGAGTTATGACAATGTAAAGAGAGACTGTGCCGATATGAAGAAGGAAAATGCAGCACTGAAAGAGGAAGTTAAGCTAATTAAAGTGAATTGCGAAAATGTGGAGAATCTCTAGGAAAAGTGATGGAGAAGCAGGCTGAATGGAAAAAAAGTCAGGAAGTGGAAAGAAAGGAGGTAAATTACAAAGTTGCAAGTCTGGAAAAGGAAATCAAAGAGTCAGGGAGAAAACTTTGGGCCTTGCTGAAATTATAGATCAACAGATCATAGAAGAGAAGATAGCTGAGAAAGTGGTGAAGGTTATTAAGTCAAATGAGACATTGGTGAGGAAACTGTAGACAAAAAGAGATGTGTGGTGATATTTGGTGTGGAGGAGGATAAGACACCGAGTAAAATGGAGAGAGAAAAACATAAAAAGGTGATAAATAATATCATTAATGTGGTGCAAGAGGAGGAAAAGACCTAGTACAAGAAATAGAGGACTTCCATAGAATTGGAAAGTTCACAAGAGAAGGTATGAGGCCAATAAGAATCAAACTTAAGTCACAAAAGGATGTAGATGAATTGGTGGAGAAGTCATGGAGGCTAGCCCAGCAGGAAACAACAAGGAAGATTTGGTTGAGAAGAGATCTCGGTGAAAAGGAAAGAGAAATGTTAAATGAGTTGAGAAAGGAGGCTTTGAAAAAAAATGAAGAGAGGACAGAAGAGGAGAAGAAAGAGTTTTCTGGAGAATCTTGGATATGAGACTGAGGAAGTGGTTCATAACCCAGAAAAGTACAGCAAGAAAGGACTAAAGAAACTTACATATGAGCGAAATGTAATGTATTCCAACATAAATGGAGTGATATCGGGGATTTTAGAACTCAACGATTACTTGAGGGACAAGAACCCAGATATTGTGGGTCTTACTGAAACAAAACTGAGAGAGGAGAAGACCTGATGAAGGTTGGAGAAGGAAATATAACGTTTGGAAAAGAAATAGAGTAGGTAAGATGGGAGGAGGAGTGATGTTGCTGGTTAAAAAAGATATAAAGGTGGATCAAGTGAAAAAAGGTATGGGAAAGGCAGAAGTGCTAAAGATCAGAGCAGAAACTAATGAAGGAAAAAGAGGCACTACATAGTGGTGTACGTACCACCTAAGACAAATGCATGGTCAGTACAGGAATATGAAGAAATGATAAGTGATACAGGAACATGTCTGGAAGAAATGTTGGGTGGCTGTGAACGAACTATAATGATGGGAGATTTTAATTGTAAAGAGGTGTGTTGGGAGGACTGGTCAATGGAAGGATCAGAGACAACATGGGAAATACACTATTGACACTGGCAATGGAAAATGTGTTAACTCAGTGGGTCAAAGAAGATACTAGGTTTGGAGGAGAGGAGCATCGTCAAGACTGGACTTGGTCTTTAGTACAGAGCCAATGGTCATTGAGGAGATGAGGGTGGAGTGCCCTTTAGCAAAGAGTGATCATGCAGTTTTGGAGTTCAAGGTGATAGACGAAGAGAAATCTAGAAGAAATGAAGAATATAAAGTGGGAAGATGGAATTATGCCAAGACAGATTTTGGAAACCTAAAGAAATTCTTTCAAGAGACAAATTGGATGAAATTCAAGAGTGCTAAGGAGCAAATGAAAAGTGGAAGGAATTTATAAAAATATACAAAGAAGGTGAGAAAAATTTGTACCAATAAGACAACATAGAGAAGTTGGAAAGCAGGACTGGTTTAACGATAGATGTGAAAAGGCTAGAACAAGAAAAGAGGATGCATGGAAGAGGTGGAGAAGGAAAAGACGGATTAAGCAGTGGGAAAGTTACAAAAGAGCAAGAAATGAATATGTGTTGATTAGAAGAGAAGAAAGAAAGAAACAAGAAAAGGATATAATTGATAAATGTAAAGACCAACCAAGGCTTTTTACAGACATGTGAACAACAACATCAAAAATAGAGAAAGTATTGAAAGTTTAGAAGTAAATGGAGTATACAGTGAAGATCCCAGGAAATGGCAGAGGCTATGAATGGATGCTTTCGGAAGGTATTCACAAAGGAGACTGCTTTTGACAAACCACTGGTAATGGAACAGAAAGGGATTATGAAGGAGTTTCAAGTAACTGTGGAGGAGATCAAGAACATGATGGGGAGTTTAGAAGTGAGAAAAGCTGTGGGACCTGATGGGGTATCAGGATGGATTTTAAGAGAATGCAGGAGCAATTGGCAGAAAAAGTTTGTGAAGTAATTGATGCCTCATTAAGGGAAGGTGTAGTGCCCCAAGACTGGAAAAGAGCTAACATTGTCCCAATCTATAAATCAGGTAACAAGAGAGACCCATTGAACTATAGACCAGTGTCACTTACAAGTGTGGTAGCTAAGATGTGTGAGAGGGTGGTGAAGACTAGATGGACAGACTTCTTGGAGAAAATGACATACTTTGTGAGTGTCAATTTGGTTTTAGGAAAGGGCGTTCATGCACGACAAACCTGATATGTTACTATTCGAGGGTGATAGATGTAATACAGGAAAGAGATGGTTGGGCTGATGGAATATATCTGGATTTAAAAAAGGCCTTTGATAAGGTACCACACCAGAGACTGATCTGGAAACTTGAAATGGTAGGAGGAGTGCATGGCAGTTTACTAAAATGGATGGAAGACTTTTGGTAGGAAGAGAAATGAGAACAATAATTAAGGACAGACCATCAGAATGGGGATTGGTGGAGAGTGGAGTTCCACAGGGATCAGTGTTGGCACCAGTAATGTTCGCAGTCTACATAAATGACATGGTGGATGGGGTGTCCAGTTATGTGAGCCTATTTGCAGACGATGCAAAATTGTTAAGAAAAGTGAGATGTGACAAAGATTGCGAACTACTCCAGGAAGACTTGGACAGAATATGGAAATGGAGCTGTACATGGCAAATGGAGTTCAACACGACAAAATGCAAGAAAATAGAGTTTGGCAAGAGTGAAAGAAGAATCAGGAGTATGTACAAGATAGGAAATGAAGACATAAAACCAGTCATGAAGAAAAAGACCTTGGGGTGACAATTACCAATGACCTATCGCCAGAGAGACATATAAACAAAATAATTGGAGAAGTATTGAACTTATTGAGGAACATAAGAGTGGCGTTCGTATATCTAGATGAAGAAATGATGAAGAAAATAATTACTGCAATGATAAGACCGAGGCTTGAATATGCAACAATACAGTGGGCTCGAACTTAAAGAAACACATAAGGAAACTAGAGAAAGTACAGAGGGCTGCAACAAAATGGTGCCTGACTTAAGAGATTTGACTTATGAAGACAGACTGAAAAGAATGCAACTTCCAACCCTGGAAAACAGAAGAGAAAGGGAGACCTGATAGCAATATACAGAGTGATGATTGGCATGGAAAAATGGATAGGGAAGATCTGTGTATGTGGAATGGAAGAATGTCGAGAGGGCATGGGAAAAACTAAAATGGCCACTTATAGGAGAGATGTGAAAAATATAGCTTCCCTCATAGAAGGGTGGAAGCATGGAATAGTTTAGACGTGGAAGTGGTCAACGCAAGGAATATTCATGATTTTAAGAAAAGCTGGACATTAATAGATATGGAGACGGGACAACACGAGCATAGCTCTTTTCCGTATGTTACAATTAGGTAAATACAATTAGGTAAATACACACACACACACACACACACACGTGCTTGGTCCCATTATGTTTTTTATTTAAGTTAATGATATGCCATTAGGAATTGACAGTTAAATGAACATGTTTGCGGACGATACTAAAATTATGAGGAGAGTAAAGAATGTGGAAGATTGTAACAAGTTACAGGAAGATCTTGATAAAATATATGAGTGGAGTAAGGAGTGGCAGATGGAATTTAATATAGACAAGACGTACCCATGTTATGGAAATGGGAAGAAGTAGATACAGACCAAACTGGGATTACAGGCTGGGTGATGAGAAAATTAAAGAGACCAATGAGGAGAAAGACTTAGGAGTAACCGTGCAAAACACTGTCACCGGAGAAACACATTAACAAGATTTTTGGGAAAACATATAACATGCTTCAAAATATTGGCCTTGCGTTCCACTACTTAGATGAAGGAATGATGAAGATATTATGTACCTTAATAAGATCCCAGTTAGAATATGCAGTTTGTGTCTGGTCACCGCATATGAAGAAAAATGTGAAGAAGGTAAAAAGGGTACAGAGGCTGGCAACAAGGATGGTACCAGGACTCAGGGAGTTAGACTATGAGGAAAGACTGAAGAAGCTGGGGCTGACCACATTAGAAGAGAGAAGAACAAGAGGAGACATGATAACTATGTATAAATTGGTGAACAAGATTGACATACTGGACAGAGAGTTGATAAAGGTGACCACAAGTATTCATCTCCGAGGACATGGAAAAAAGCTAATAAAAGACATCTGTCTAAATGATGTGAGAAAATACAGTTTCTCGCATCGTAGCATTAATAAGTGGAATAAACTGAGCAGTGATGTCGTTGACGCGGTGTGTGTCAATCAGATGAAAGAGAGATATGACAGGAATGGAGAAGGAGACAGGACACAGAGAGCTTAGCTTGGGCCCTGTAATACACAAATAGGTAAATAAATACACACACACATACACACACAAGTGTCTCAAGTGGCTGTAAAGGAAATTATGGCTAGATGTGATGTCAATCACAAGAAAATATGGATAAATAGAGATATGAACTTAAAGGAACGAGAAAAGGAGAAAGTGCTAAAAAGTGAAGCTAAGGAAAAAAACGAGAAAAGGACAGAGCTAGAGAAGAATTTTTACTGGAGTGTTCTGGATATGAGACTAAAGAAGTGGTACCTAAGGAAAAAAGAAAGGGTCGTGGAGGAGGCAATAAATCAAAAGTGACTTATACTAACATAGATGGGTTGTTATCAAGTATATTGGAAGTTCAGGATTGTTTGAAAGAGAAAAAGCCGGATGTAATGTGCATCGTTGAAACAAAACTGAAAAAAGAGATCCATGTCAACTTTATAGAGGATGGATATAATACCTGGAGGAGGGACAGAAAGGATAAAGGGGGAGGAGGAGTGCTAATAATGGTTCATGATAATATATGTGTGGAGGATGTGCAATATGGTGAGGACAAGGTGGAAGTAATGGGAGTAACAATCACAACAGAAGATTTGAAGAAAAGAAAAATTATAGTTATATATGTTCCACCAAAGACTAATAATACATGGGGATCAGAAGAGCATAAAGATATGCAGAGAGGTGTTAAAGTGCCTAGATAACATGATAAGAAGAGATAGAAGAATACTCTTAGTTGGAGACTTCAACTGTAAAAAAAATAAACTGGAGAGAGATGGAAGTAATGGATAATGCTGGGCAATGGAGTGAGAAAGTGTTACAGCTGACTATGGTTAATACAATGGACCAGTGGGTGGAGGAGTCAACAAGGTACAGGAGGGAAGAAGAACCATCGTTGCTTGACATAGTTTTCACAAAGAAACCAGAGCCCCCTCCAATCATACAATACCTTAGTGCAATGGGGAAAAGTGATCATGTGACATTAGAGGTGCAAATGCAGGAGGAAGATGAGATAAGTTATAGAGAGGACTATAGAGGAGAGAGATTAAATTATGCAAGAGCAGATTTTGAAAAAATTAAGGAGTTATTTTGCTGATATTGAGTGGAGTAATATTATGAGCAGGAAGACTGTACAAGAGAAATATGACATATTCTTACAGAAATACAATGAAGGCGTAAAAAAGTTTGTTCCTGTTTATAGAGTTCAGAAAAAAAATACATGCTTGGTACAATGCTAGATGTATACAAGCAAAAATGGCAAAGGATAAAGCATAGAAGAAACTCTTAAAGCAGGGAAATGACTATAATAGTCGGCAGTGCAAAGATACTAGAAATAAATATATTAGAGTAAGGAGAGAGGAAGAAAGTTTGAGAAGGATGTAGTGGATAAAAGCAAGGATGAACCCAAACTTTTCTACAAGTTTATAAATGACAAAACAAAGGATAAGGAAACAATTGAAAAAATAATTAAAGAAGGGAAGACATACCAAACAGAGAAGGAAATGTGTGAAATAATGAATGAGAGCTTCAAAACGGTATTCACTGCAGATGATGATTTCACAGAACCTAATAGGACATTGGATTGCCAAGGATTACAGGAGATTGCAGTGCACAAAGAGGATATTGGAAGATTACTGGATAAGTTGGAAGTCAGAAAAGCAATGGGGCCAGATGGTGTATCAGGCTGAGTGTTAAAAGAATGTAAAAGGCAATTACTGGATCCAATTTGGGAAAAAATTAAAAGTTCAATAAATGAAGGGAAAGTTCCACTAGAGTGGAAGAGAGCCAACTTAATACCAATATTTAAAGGAAGAAAGGCAACTGAACCACTAAACTACAGACCAGTGTCACTTTCAAGTGTCATAGGGAAGTTATGTGAAATAATTATCAAAGATAAATGGGTTAAATTTCTAGAAGAGGAGCAAGTCATATCAAACAGAAAATTTGGGTTCAAGACAGGGTGATCATGTATATCAAACTTGTTAACCTTCTACTCGAGTTATTGCAGGACTTCAAAATAGAGATGGATGGGTCGACACAGTATACCTGGACATTAAAAAGGCTTTTGATAAAGTCTCATGGAAACTAGAGAACATAGGAGGAATGCAAGGAACTTTGCTTGAATGGACAAGAGATTATTTGAAGAATAGGGAAATGAAAACTGTGATCAGAGATACATACTCGTCCTGTGTTAAAGTAACTAGCGTAGTGCCACAAGGGTCAATGTTAGCCCCCATTACGTTTCAAGTTTATGTAATCGACATTCACATTGGAATAAACAGTTATATAAATTTAATTGCTGATGATGCAAAGCTGCTAAGAGTTATCAAAGCCAGAGAGGACTGTCTGCTGTTGCAGGAAGATATAAACAAGATCTATAAATGGAGCAAGAAGTGGAAATTGGAGTTTAATGCCAAGAAATGCCACATAATGAAACTAGGAAAGAATAAGAGAAGACCAGTATGGAATTATTTGATGGGAGAGGAGCAAATAATGAAGACTAAAGAGGAAAAAGATCTTGTGATCATACAAGCAAATCTGAGCCCTGATAAAAACATAAGCAAGATATTTAGACTATCATATAAGATGTTGACTAATATAAGAGTGGCATTTCATTACATGGATAAAGATATGATGAAAAAAATCATCACAAGTATGATATGCCCAAGACATGAAGAACGACTGAAGGAAATGGGACTGTCAAACTTACAAGATAGAAGAAAACGTGCGACCTAATAAAAATGTATAAGATAGTAAATGATATTGAAAAGATTGACAAAGAAGACCTGGCAGTGTTGACAGAAGATGAAAGGACAAGAGGACATGAAAAGAAGATAGGGATGAGGCAGTGTGTAAACGATATTGGAAAATACAGTTTACCACACATAATAATGGAAAAATGGAATGCATTGAATAATGAAGTTGTTACAGCACATAATGTGCATAACTTTAGGGAAGAATTAGATAAATGGAGATATGAAGACAGGACACTACGAGCCTCACTCGAACCCTGTACAATACAACTAGGTAAATACTCCCAGATCTTTTTCCTCTTTAGTCTTCATTATTTGTTTCTTTCCCATCAGATAGTTCCATACCAGTCTTCTCTTACTCTTTCCTAATTTAATTATGCTACATTTCCTGGCATTGAATTCTAACTTAGTTTACTTCAGCAACCCATCGCCATTGCTGGAGAGGCTACACATGAGATACGCAAAGATCAAGGTACCGGCAGTGACGCTTTGTTCTTGGTACAGGCAAGACGTGTTTGTCTTGCAGCTGCAGTTTGCCATTTTGGGATTGGTTATCCGTTATCTGTTTTTCAGAGCGGGTTGGCACTTATTTAATACCTTACTTTATTACCCCGTGATCCCGTTGGAGCGGGAAGAGTGCCTGGTGTTCCTTTCCTGTTATCCATTTGGAGCGGGAGGACACGGTGTGGACCAAGGTGAGGTTATGCACCCTTGTTACCTGTTATCCAAACTTGGAGCAGGTTGTCATTTATTCATTGACTATTGTTATTTACTTGTGGTCTTGTGGGTGTTGTATTGTGCCTGTGTTTTTTCCCGTTATCTCTCAGGAGCGGGACATGTGACAGAAGTGTGCCGTTGTGAAGGTGTTTGGTACATCAGTATGTCTTCCTCGGGTGGTTCTACACCTCCAAGAAGCGGTTCCTCACATTCTCGTGGAAGCCGACTCTATTCGTCCACTAGGCATAAGACGAGGAAGAATATTCAACGGTCTGGGGCCTCTGCTGGTGAGGATGCCGTTGCAAGTGATCGTGTGTCTAAGATGGACGCCCGACCACCAGTTAGCCAGTCTGGAGAAGTTAGCAATACTTCTTTATCCAAGATTTTGGAGGCTTTGGCTGTACTTCAAGAGGATGTGAATAAACTTAAGAGTGACAGAGGTGACAGTGCAAGTGTTGGTAAGGGCCAGCACAGGACTTAGGTGGTACTCATGAATTTTCTGCCTCCCATCCCCCTTCTACCTCTGGTGAATTTTCTGGGTTTAGGTCAAAAGAAGTGAGTGCTGAAGAAGGTGAGATTGAAGATGAGGTTCCTTCTGGCAGTATTCTGTTACAAGCAGCTAAGGCCTATGTGCCCGTGGATGACTGTTCTGAAGCTATTGAAGAACCGATTGCTGCAATGGTGAATCACTGGTTTTCTCATGGTTTGAAAGATGAAGACCATAAGGAGATTTTGGCAGATGAGGTTTCTAAACGTCCTAGAAACTGTAAGGCACTTATTCCAGTCGAGTGCAACTCACAAGTGCTGGATGCCCTACCCACTGAGGCAAAGAAAGCTGATTTCAGACTAAAGGAAGTCGGCAAGGATATAACTAAGGCTGCCACTATCATTGTTAAATCACTTACTGTTCTGGACAAGTTTACTAATGAGGAGCACAATCAGGTTATTGGTCATGAGGTGGCTATGCTTAATGGGGCCTTGGGGTTGTTAGGGCATGCTAACTTTAAACTGAATATGAATAGACGGTATTTCCTCAAACGTGAGATAAACCAAAAGTATGCCCACTTATGCACTGATAAGACTCCTGTGACTGGCTTACTGTTTGGGGATGATCTTACTCAAGCTACCAAACAGATTGAGGAGGCTGAGAGGCTGAAAACAAGTTTACCAACAAGAAGACTTCCCATTTTGGAGCTCCAGGTCTTGGGAAGATTAGTGGTGGCAAGCAACGTGGTTTCTTTGGGAAGCCAGCTTTCCGGGGTATGTTAACCCAGTTTAAACCGTACGGTTTACACAAACCTGCCACCAGAGGGGACAGCCGCCCTTCTTATCTCAGAGGAACTCCTCTTCAAAAACTCAAGGGGCCGGGGACACTACAATCCCGGCAGTAATTCAGGTAAGGCATGAATTTGAAGCGGGTCAGCTTCACAAGTTTATTGATGAGTGGTGCAAACTTACTAATGATCCTTTCATTTTGGACATTGTTAAACATTGCCATCTTGAGATCGATGAACAGAACATTACTCATTTATTTTCTGAGGAAGTGGAATACAGATTTAGTGATGAGGAGAAAGTTATTATGACTAATGAAATAAATAAATTGTTGAGCTTGAAGGTTATCAAGGAGACTCACAGACAGGTGTGCCAGATTATTTTGCCAGTTTTCTTGAGAGAGAAAAAAGAGGGTGGCTATAGGATGGTGCTTAATTTGAAGAAACTCAACAAATTCATGAATTACAACCATTTCAAAATGGAAAATTTTGAGCAGGCAATTAGGCTAATCAGTTCAGGTGCTTTCATGGCTTCTGTTGATCTGAAGCATGCTTATTATTCAGTCAAAATTGCAGAAGAGCAGCAAAATATCTTTGTTTTAAATGGGCAGGGAAGATATACCAATTCACTTGCCTTCCTAATGGTGTTTCTGCAGGCCCTCGTCTTTTCACTAAACTTTTGAAGCCAGTTTTTTTCTTTTGAGATTAAAAGGCTACACCATTACTTCCTTTATAGATGATACTCTTATGTGTAGCAACTCAGTTGAGGATTGTGTTGCTTGTTTGAAGGATACTGTGGAGATTTTGCAAAATGTTGGGTTTTGTATTAATGTGGAAAAATCAGTTTTGGTGCCTACGAAACGCATAGAATATCTTGGTAACATCATCGATTCTGATGCCATGACTGTCACACTCCCTGCTCGTAGAGTGGAGAAGATTGTGGAAAGTTGTTCATCCTTGGCCAGTAGAAATAAGGCAAAGATCAGAGAAGTAGCTCAGGTAGTTGGCATGTTGGTGGCTGCCATTCCGGCCGTTGAATTAGGTAAGCTTCATTACAGAATTTTAGAAAGGGCCAAAATTGTTGCATTAAAGGTGGAAAAGAGTAACTTTGACAAAGTTATGACTATCTCAAAGGAAATGAAAATGGAGCTGAGTTGGTGGATCTCTGAAGTAGGGACACAAGTTAGGAAAATTATTCGACCTGCTCCTTCTGTTGAAGTTTTTACTGATGCCTCAGACTTAGGTTGGGATGGTTGTGTATTAAAGCATTCCACCAATGGTAAATGGACATCAGAAGAAAGCTGCCTACACATTAATGCAAGGGAACTCAAGGCCATCTTGTTTACCCTTCAATCTTTTGCTTACTTGCTTAAAGGCTGCCATGTTAAAGTTATGTGTGATAATACCACAGCCATTGCTTATGTTAATGAGATGGGTGGAACTAAATCACTAGTGTGTAACTCTATCTGCATTGATATCTGGAATTGGTGTATTTCCAATGACATCTGGATTACTTGTGCACACATACCAGGAAAGAAGAATGTGTTGGCGGATACAGCCTCTCGTAATTTTAATGACAGACATGAATGGAAACTTAATCCAAAGATTTTTAAGGAGTTGTGTGTAGTTTTTTGGAACTCCCTCCATTGACTTATTTGCTTCTCGCTTAAACAAGCAAATAGATTGTTTTTGCTCGTGGACACCTGATCCAGAAGCAGAGCATGTGGATGCGTTCACATTAAATTGGGCCAGTTTCGATCTGATTTACCTTTTCCCACCATTTTCTCTTATTACTAGGTGTCTACAGAAAATGAGGGAGGAGAGAGCAAAGGGGTGGATTGTTGTTCCAATGTGGACTTCCCAACCTTGGATGGGCCCTCTTCTGCAAATGTTGGTCAAGGCCCCCCAGGCTCATCACTCAGAAAACGAATGTACTACGACATCCCTCATCAGCGGAAGAACATCCGATTATGACCCACACCCAATTGATGGCATGTCTTTTGTCAGGCAACAACTTAGAGGAGAGGTGTATCGTCAGAAGGTACAGAGATTATCATGGCATCGTGGAGACCAGGTACGATGCGACAATATAGACCACACATTAACAGATGGTCATCATTTTGTGATAGATGGAATATCAATCCTCTACTCCCTCTGTAACTAATGTTTTGAATTTTCTTTCGGAGACATTTCATAGAGGGGTGGGGTATGAGTCTGTTAACACGGCAAGAGGTGCTCTCTCTGCTTTAGGAATTATGTTGGAAGGATGTAGAGCTGGGAATCATCCACTTATCAATAGGTTTATGCGTGGTGTGTTTAACTTGAGACCCTCTTGCCCTAGGTATGCTGAAACTTGGGATGTGCAGCCAGTATTGCAGAAGCTGAGGTCCATGGGCCCATTACCAGACCTGTCCTTGAAGTCTTTAACTTTGAAATTGGTGATGCTTATGGCATTGACTCAGGCTGCGAGTACAGACCTTACATTTATTATTGTATTCCAATGCTATTGTTGACAACAATTCTGTATCTCTTTTGTTAGGGGCAACATTAAGCAGTGCCGTCCTAAGTTTAATGTTAGAATGCTTAAGTTTCATGCTTATTTACCTGATTCTAGAATTTGTGTTGTGAATACCTTGAAGGAATATCTTAACAGAACGGAGAATCTGAGAAAGGAATTTGGGAAGGATAATGGAAACTCCTCATCAGTTTGGTGAAGCCACATAAAAGTGTTTCCAAAGATACAGTGTCAAGGTGGATTAAGACTGTCCTTGCCGACTGTGGTATCAATACTAAGAAATTCACGGCTGGAAGTGTTCGACCAGCCTCTGCTTCCAAGGCCAAAGCCATGGACGTCCCAGTTCCCATTATCTTATCTAAGGCGGGTTGGACTCAGGAGACAACCTTTGCTAAACACTATAATAAGGAGATCACTCAGGTTTCAGATTCTTTTCAAGAGGCCATACTGGATTCTGTATTGTAATGTTAACAGGTTTCTCTATTCATTTGCGTTGGAACTCAATTGACTTATTTTGTTTTTTATACATGTACTATATGTTTTTTGTAAGGGCCATATCTGTGGAAGGAGGAGGATTTTTTCATACAATGAAGTTTGGATTCATATTTAGTTTGTTTAATTATCAATCACTCACTTGGAGAATGTTAAGTATTGTGTAGTTCTGAGAGTACACCCACATGGCTTCAAAATCTCATGTGTAGCCTCTCCAGCAATGGCGGTGGGTTGCTGAAGTAAAATTATAGAAGTACATGAGACTTACCATAGGTCAGTTGAAATGTGCTTCGGATTTTGCGAAGCAAGCCACCGCTGCTGGAGAGAGCTTTCACATGCCCTCCACTCCCACCCTTCGGAAAGATGGGCTTTTGAATTTGGGGTTTAGCTTTCCGACGGGCATTTTAGGGACCTTGTGGCATGTGGGTGGCTCTCAGTTCTTTAAAGTCTGCCAGTACCTTGATCTTTGCGTATCTCATGTGAAAGCTCTCTCCAGCAGCGGTGGCTTGCTTCGCAAAATCCGAAGCACATTTCAACTGACCTATGGTAAGTCTCATGTACTTCTATAATTTTAATGCCTGACCTCCAATCTTTCTAAGATTTCTGATTAAGGCAGAGAAAGCTTAGTAGTGTTCAATGCCTCAAAAACTCAATTTCTCCATCTATCAACTCGACACAACTCTTCTTCAATGACACTCAACTGTCTCCCTCTTCCACACTGAATATCCTCGGTCTCTCCTTTACTCATAATCTTAACTGCAGACTTCACATCTCATCTCTTGCTAAAACAGCTTCATTGAAGTTAGACATTCTGTGGCGTCTCTGCCAGTTTTTCTCGCCCCTCCAACAGCTAAGTCTATATAAGGCCCTTATCTGTATTTGTATGGAGTACTCTTCATATATTTGGAAGGGATTCCACTCACACAATTTTATTAGATATGGTGGAATGAAAAGCTTTTTATCTCATCAACACTCCTCCTCTGACTGAATGTCTTCAGTCTCTTTCTCACAGTTGAAACGTTGCATTTCCTTCTATCTTTTATCGTTATTTTCATGGTAACTGCTCTACTGATCTTGCTAACTGTATGCTTCCCCTCCTCCTGTGGCCTTGCTCTCACAATGCTTTCTTCATCCTTTCATCCCTATACTGTCCAACTCCCTGATGCAAGAGTTAACCAGTATCATCAATCATTCATACCTGTCTCTGGTAAACTATGACTCCCTACCTGCTTCTGTATTTCGATCTTCCTACGACATGAGTTCTTTCAAGGGGGAGGTTTCAAGACATTTGCCTCTCATTTCTGGATAACTCTTATGATCTTTAAGGGAACTGGCAACCCATGGGGCCTTTTATTATTTCTTTTTTTTGCCTTTGGCCAGTTTTCTCTCTTGCATAAAAAAATATATATAGTAGTCTTCCAATATCTTCTTTATGCACTATGATTTATTGTAAGCCTTGGTAATGCAATGTCCTATTCCTCTTCTTCAGTGAACACAATTTTGAAGCTCTCATTCATTAATTCACTCATTTCCTTTGCTTTTTGGTATGTCTTCCCTCCTTTAAATATTTTTTCAATTGTTTCCTTATTCTTCATCTTACTATTTATACATTTGTAGGAAAGCTTGACTTCATCTTCGCTTTTTTGCACCACATCTTTCTCATAGTATTTTTCTTCCTCTCTCCTTACTATAATACATATTCATTTCTCACTTCCTTATACTGTTCTCTGTTGTTATCATTTCTCTGCTTTTTGAGTTTCTTCCAAGCTTTATCTTTTTCCCTTGTAGCTTCTATACATTTGCCATTGTACCAAGCATGTATACTTTTCTTTACTCTATAGATAGATACATATTTCTTCACTCCTTCATTATATTTTTGTAGGAATATTTCATATTTTCCCTTGTATTGTCCTTCCATTCATAATGTTACTCTAATCTATATCACCAAAAAAATTATCTTAACATTTCAAAATTTGTTCTTGCATAATTCAATCTCTCTTTCCTCTAGTCTTCTCTGTGTCTTATCCCATCCTCTTCCTGCATTTCCAATACTAATGTTACATGGTCACTTCTTCCCATTGGACTAAGGTATTGTATGCTGGGAGAGGGCTCAGGCTTCTTTGTGAATACTAGGTCAAGCAATGATGTTTTTTTTTTTCCCCCATTGTACCATGTTGATTCTTCCACCCACTGATCCTGTGTATTCACCATAATTAACTGTAACACCTCCTTGCTCTAAGATCCAGTGTTACCCATTACTTCCATCTCTCTCCAGTTTACTCTTTTACAGTTAAAGTCTCCTACTAATAGTATTTTTCCATCCCTTCTTATCATATTACCTAAGCACTTAATCAACTCTCCTTGCATTTCCTTATGCTCTTGTGTTCTCAATGTATTTGTCTTAGGTGGTACATACATAACTATGATCATCTTTTTTTTTTTTTTTCAATTCATCTGTCTTGACTGTTACTCCCATTATTTCTGCCATGCCATCACCATACTGCACATCCTCCACACATATATTATCATGAACCATTATTAGCACTCCTCCTCCCCCTTTACCCTTCCTGTTTCTTCTCCAGCTATTATATCCCTCTTCTTTAAAGCTAATATGGATCTCCACCTTTAGCTTTGTTTCTACTATGCACATTACATCTGGTCTATTTTCCTTCAAATAGTCTCAAACCTCAAACACACTGGATAACAAGCCATGTATATTAGTATAAGTCATTCTTAATTTCTTGCCTCTTGTATGACATCCTTTTTCTTCCAAAGATACCACTTCTTAAGTCTCATATCTAGAACCTTCCAGTAGAAATTCTTCTTCTCAATCTCTGTCCTTTTCTTGTTTTTTCCTTAGCATCATTTCTTAGCATTCTTTCCTTTTCCCCCTCTTCAGGTTCATATCTCTTTTCATCCATATATCATTAAGGTGGTAATTCGATGACTCGATATCAATATCGGTTTTTTGGCTCTCCAATTGCTATTTTTTCACCGAATTCAATAATATTTATACACAAGGTGTACGTTTATGGTGTACGTCTTCAGTGTTAATTTGGTACACAAATGTGGCGTAGTTTTTTTGCAATAAATATTTTTTTGGCGATAAGAAAATAATTCAAAATACCATTATAAAATCAAAACTAATAACAGTGTGGCAATTTCCTCTTAACCACATATAATATACATAACAACAAATAAATGTTAGCATCGGCATACACATAATCTATGTTATAACAATTTCATTACACCAAATTGTTACCTTTTTTTCATCAAAATTTGAGTTTATAAGCCTGTTGTAAATTTATTTGAGTGAGTTCATGCATTATCATGCTAGCATTTGTTAAGATGAGGTTGTTGATCATTTGCTGCAAAATTTTTGAAATTGACCAATTACTGAAAAAGTTATTCAACAGTATATGCTGAAAAACTGAAAGTCGAGAAAACGCATTTTCTGTGAACATCTTCAAAACCCCACATAACTCGCTTCCTCACTGGGGCAACGGTTTCCTAGCAGGTGGGCTTTAAGATAGGAGGTACCCTAAAAAGTATCCCCTTTAGCCCATAAATTCCCATGAAAAGCCCACATGGTATAAAAAAAAAAAAAAACTCACTCCAATATGTACCAAACTCAGATATGTACTTACATAATCCCTTGACAACTGCTTGGAGGCTGGTAGTGGCTGTTTAGATAGTTTCAGGCCATGTTACATCATGGCCTTACACGTCATTGTCACAATTTGGGAACCCAACACGTGTAAAATACGATCAACAGGTAGGCTGCATGCACGTGCACTCCCTAAGGCTGTATCGATTGGTACTGAGGGAGTAGCGTCTTCCTCACCCTCACTGCCTGATACTAAACTATCGTACATCACGCAAAAATAAATAAAACAGCTCAAAAAAAATAATAAATACAAGCAAAACAAAGACTAGAAGAAAAAGGGGCGTATGCACGCTTGGGTATTGAAAGGGCCGGCCCTTTAAACCCGCCATTACCAGGTAAGCAGTGCGTTATGTGCCTGGCAACTTCGGCCATGGCTTCCCTCTCCAGAGACGAACCCAAGTACCAAGTTTCCAATTTTTCAATTTTTTTGACCAAATTAACGAATTTCCACC
The DNA here is from genome assembly GCF_017591435.1 of Portunus trituberculatus. NCBI lineage: Eukaryota > Metazoa > Arthropoda > Malacostraca > Decapoda > Portunidae > Portunus > Portunus trituberculatus. The sequence continues at coordinate 19,073,596 of NC_059300.1, forward strand.
TTAAATTCAGTATCATCAGCCAGTTTCCCTTTTCTTGTCATTATCTCCACCACCACCTGCAATCTCAATCTCACTTTCATTGGTCTCTTACCCCCTTCACTAAATCTTCTCAACCTAATCACTTCTTCCATTTCCTGGTCCAACTCCTGGATACTGTCTTGAACAACAATATTTTTTGCTAATTCTCTCTCTTCTCTCTCTCACACAAAACTTGTTTAGATTTTTTTTCCTTCAGCTCAAAAATGTGTGAATGCTTTGAGATTATCACTTTCATCTTCTAACCTTAATATCAGACGTGTGTGTGTATGTTTGTGTGAGTACTCTGAGATTATCACTCATTTTCTAACCTGAACATCACTTTCTTCCTCTTGTGACCTTCCTTTGGTGATCATAAAGCAATATTGCTACAGCTTAGTGAACATCTCAGTGGGATCATTGTTCATGTTTGTGGTCAAACATGCCATCCAAGCACTAAAACTATGGTGCTATAGAAACAGGAGAAGAAAATGGAGAAATAAACACCTGCTAAAATAATAATTACTCACAGTCAGGTCTAATAGTGCTGGTTAAGGGGGTGTTATGAACTTATCATTAAAGTCAGCTGTGACCTCACTGAATGTTTCCCTTTGTGTCTCACAACACAGAGGGCAATCTCAGCCTGCCCTCTAAAGACAACTCTCTTTCTTCACACAAAACTACATACATCTAACTACATATATATTCTTCATGAAAAAAAAAATAATAATAATAATAATAAATAAATAGATAAATAAATAAATAAATAAATAAATAAATAAATAAATAATAATAATAATAATAATAATAATAATAAAAAAGGATTACTCCTTTTCCATCCTTTGGAGTCTCCTAATTATTTTCTATTCAATTTGTTTGGGGACTGGCACTTCAGAGGATCTTTTTTATCACAATTTTTGTTGCCCTTGGTCAGTCTTCCCTCTTACATTAAAAGAAGAAAAAAAGATGGCAAAAAGAATGAAAACAAGAGCTCAGAGCTCAGGAGGCAGTATAACCATGGAAGACACATTTACCACAATGGCAGTGCAAGCCCAACAAGAGGAGACTCGACATCAACCATTTGGGTGGTAGCAGTGGTAAGATAGGGTAGTGGTACTGGAAGGATATGATCTGGGAGTCAACAAGCAATCAAGACTGATGGGAGGTCCCACTTAGGATTTGAGCATGTGTCAGGGTCCTCAAAGGAAAGCCTGATGTAGGTTGCATCTCTTGAGTTGCATGATCAGGTAACTACAGCAGAGCCCAAGCTAATAAAAGCTTGTATCCGGTAGTACTGGATAAAAGCAACAGTTGTCTACAGAGAACATAAAGAACACACTCTAAACACTGTAAACCTAACAGAGAAAGTACACAATTACTGTAGATGTCACTCCCAACAGTGGCCCAACTACCTAACACAAAATAACACATGAAGATAGGACTTGCAAGATGAGTTGACAGAAGAGAATGGAATGGCAGCGAGTATAGATTTGATGGTGAGATTTATACATCCTTTCTTCCTTACCTTTTAAGGCCATGTTCCCTATTGGGTTAGTTGGTGATTAATGGTGGGTGGTTAAATGAGGCAGATGTTTTGTTTTCCTTTTCTTTGGTTTATCTTTTTTTTTGCAAGTGTATATTGTAGATAACTGCCTATATGTAAGTAGATTCTGCAATTTGCTGGATCTTGACTTCCATCTCAAATACAATGCAAGTCCTGTTCATAAAGCACTGGCATTCATGAAGTAGTCTATGAAAATACATACGTATTTTGTCTTTCGATACACTATCCATATGAGTCTAAGAAAGTTATTTCACCTTTGCATTGAGAACTTATCTTTTGCTTTAATTTTTGCTTTAGCTCATTCTATTAAATAATGATTTGGTTCCTTTTTTTTTCTAAGCATCCAATATTCTTTATTTTCACAAAATGTTTGATTTTAATATCATGTCACTAATGGGTATTTAAATTTCAACACTAAAATAATGACTACTACAACCACTACTAAATATAGTTCCATTGCTACTTCTACTTTTAAAACTAGAATCACTGCCATTACTAATACTCACAGTTGAAGAGATGGTGAGGGATGAGTGCTTCAGCCAGGTGCCATAAAGGACTGTCTTCTTCACCTGCAGCTGATAGTGGTCAGTGTTCCATATCTCTCCAGGCTCCATAAGCAAAGAAGGAAATTCATTCTGGCGATATTTCAAAATTATTATAATCATGAGAAAATATCTTTACAATATGGTATTATAGATTTACAGAAATAATAGCTACATAAATATAGAATATATTCATATTAGCAAGAATATATAGTTTTGTAAAAAATATTAAATTAAAGATTTTGCACATCTGGTAACATAACAAGAGTAGAAGTATTGCGTGTTAGTACCATGAAAACTCTGAATTATGGTGTACTTAGTAATCATACAGTTACCATATGCCTGGTATTGCTATCATAAGCATGAGAGGGATGAGGGTATTTCAACTCTGTCTAGTAATTTCTACCTTTCCATCTTGTTGTAAGTTTGCCTACATTCAGTTTGTTTCTAAATAGGGTGACTGTCCTATTCCCTCAAACTATTGTTCTACTGATTTAATCTCCTGTCTATCTAAATTTTTTAATCCATTCTCAACAGGAAGATTCTTAAATATCCATCATTTCACAATCTTCTATCTGATCACCAGTATGGGTTTTGTCAAGGCAGCTCTACCAGTGGGTGATCTTCTGGGTTTTCTATTAGAGATTTTGATTAAACTTTTACTGTTGCCTTAGACATATCAAAAGCTTTTGATAGAGTGTGGCACAAAGCTTTGATTTCAAAACTATCTTCCTACAGTTTCTATGCTTCTCTCTCTGCAACTTGATTTCAAGTTTCCTCTATGATTGTTCTATTGTTGCTGTGGTAAATGGCCACTGTTCTCTTAAATCTATTAACAGTGGTGTTTCTTAAGGTTCTGTCCTGTCGCCTACTCTCTTACTATTATTCATCAATGATCTTCTAAACCAAACTTCTTGTCCTATCCACTCTTATGCTGATGATGCCACTCTACATTTTTCTGTATATATATATATATATATATATATATATATATATATATATATATATATATATATATATTTTGTAGGAATATTTCATATTTTCCCTTGTATTGTCCTTCCATTCATAATGTTACTCTAATCTATATCACCAAAAAAATTATCTTAACATTTCAAAATTTGTTCTTGCATAATTCAATCTCTCTTTCCTCTAGTCTTCTCTGTGTCTTATCCCATCCTCTTCCTGCATTTCCAATACTAATGTTACATGGTCACTTCTTCCCATTGGACTAAGGTATTGTATGCTGGGAGAGGGCTCAGGCTTCTTTGTGAATACTAGGTCAAGCAATGATGTTTTTTTTTTTCCCCATTGTACCATGCTGATTCTTCCACCCACTGATCCTGTGTATTCACCATAATTAACTGTAACACCTCCTTGCTCTAAGATCCAGTGTTACCCATTACTTCCATCTCTCTCCAGTTTACTCTTTTACAGTTAAAGTCTCCTACTAATAGTATTTTTCCATCCCTTCTTATCATATTACCTAAGCACTTAATCAACTCTCCTTGCATTTCCTTATGCTCTTGTGTTCTCAATGTATTTGTCTTAGGTGGTACATACATAACTATGATCATCTTTTTTTTTTTTCAATTCATCTATCTTGACTGTTACTCCCATTATTTCTGCCATGCCATCACCATACTGCACATCCTCCACACATATATTATCATGAACCATTATTAGCACTCCTCCTCCCCCTTTATCCTTCCTGTTTCTTCTCCAGCTATTATATCCCTCTTCTTTAAAGCTAATATGGATCTCCACCTTTAGCTTTGTTTCTACTATGCACATTACATCTGGTCTATTTTCCTTCAAATAGTCTCAAACCTCAAACACACTGGATAACAAGCCATGTATATTAGTATAAGTCATTCTTAATTTCTTGCCTCTTGTATGACATCCTTTTTCTTCCAAAGATACCACTTCTTAAGTCTCATATCTAGAACCTTCCAGTAGAAATTCTTCTTCTCAATCTCTGTCCTTTTCTTGTTTTTTCCTTAGCATCATTTCTTAGCATTCTTTCCTTTTCCCCCTCTTCAGGTTCATATCTCTTTTCATCCATATATCATTAAATTCAGTACCATCAGCCAGTTTCCCTTTTCTTGTCATTATCTCCACCACCACCTGCAATCTCAATCTCACTTTCATTGGTCTCTTACCCCCTTCACTAAATCTTCTCAACCTAATCACTTCTTCCATTTCCTGGTCCAACTCCTGTATACTGTCTTGAACAACAATATTTTTTGCTAATTCTCTCTCTTCTCTCTCTCACACAAAACTTGTTTGGATTTTTTTTCCTTCAGCTCAAAAATGTGTGAATGCTTTGAGATTATCACTTTCATCTTCTAACCTTAATATCAGACGTGTGTGTGTATGTTTGTGTGAGTACTCTGAGATTATCACTCATTTTCTAACCTGAACATCACTTTCTTCCTCTTGTGACCTTCCTTTGGTGATCATAAAGCAATATTGCTACAGCTTAGTGAACATCTCAGTGGGATCATTGTTCATGTTTGTGGTCAAACATGCCATCCAAGCACTAAAACTATGGTGCTATAGAAACAGGAGAAGAAAATGGAGAAATAAACACCTGCTAAAATAATAATTACTCACAGTCAGGTCTAATAGTGCTGGTTAAGGGGGTGTTATGAACTTATCATTAAAGTCAGCTGTGACCTCACTGAATGTTTCCCTTTGTGTCTCACAACATAGAGGGCAATCTCAGCCTGCCCTCTAAAGACAACTCTCTTTCTTCACACAAAACTACATACATCTAACTACATATATATTCTTCATGAAAAAAAAAATAATAATAATAATAAATAAATAGATAAATAAATAAATAAATAAATAAATAAATAAATAAACAAATAATAATAATAATAATAAAAAAGGATTACTCCTTTTCCATCCTTTGGAGTCTCCTAATTATTTTCTATTCAATTTGTTTGGGGACTGGCACTTCAGAGGATCTTTTTTTATCACAATATTTGTTGCCCTTGGTCAGTCTTTACTTTATAGATAGATACATATTTCATATATATATATATATATATATATATATATATATATATATATATATATATATATATATATATATATATATATATATATATATATATATATATATATATATATATATATATATATATATATATATATATATATATATATATATATATATATATATATATATATATAATTTTTTTTTTCAGAGATAGCCAATCCTTCAGAAAGGTTGAGAGATTATGCAGGGAAGCCACAGAATGCCTGACTTTTGATCTTTCTAAAATCTCAATTCTGCTATCTATCAACTCAGTCTTCCAGACAATTATCCCCCTCTTTCAATGACACTCAACATCTTTGGTCTGTACGTCCTATACATATTACCTTACATGGAAATTTCATGTCTCTTCTCTAGCCAAAACAGTTACTATGAAGTTAAGCATTCTGAGTTGCCTTTGACTGCTTTCCTCACCCCTAACTATTAACTCCATGTATAAAGTAAGCTTCACATGTATTGTGAAGATTCCAATCAGTTTTTTTTTTTGATGGTGTGGAATCACCCCTCTCTTTGGACTGATTGTCTTCAGCTTTTTTTTCTCACTACCAGAATATTGAATCTCTTGGTATCCTACAGCACTATTTTCATGCCAACGGCTCTTCTGATCTTGCTAACAGCATGCTTCTCTTCCTCCCACAGTCTAGCTGCACGTGACTTTTTCTCTATTCTGTCCAACTATATAATGGAAGAGTAAACCAGTTTCTTAAAATCATTTATCCCTTTTCTCTGGTAAACTGTGGGATTCCGTACCTGCTCCTGCATTTCCATCTATCTCTGACCTGAACTCATTTCAGACATTTATTCTATCCTTTTTGTTAACTCCTTTGACCTTGTTCAGAGACCTACACCTTAATGGGCCTTTTTTTCAATAGTCACAATTTCTGTTGCACTTGGTGAGTTTTCCTTCTTGTAAAAAAAAAAAAATATATATATATATATATATATATATATATATATATATATATATATATATATATATATATATATATATATATATATATACAGTGCTTATTCCAATTTTGCGAGTTCAAATTTTGCGATACGCCAATTTTGCGACCAAGGAACAAAAATTGCCATTTTAAAAATCTTGCTCCTTTCTCCCGTATTGTGAGTGGTGGTGGGAGAGAGAGCGTTCCTGCAAATTATATATTACTGTATTATATAGGCAATAGTTTATTAATTTATTCATATTTATCATCTTACACTATATTATTATCATGTTTATATTATATTTATCATAGTCTGGTGATTTTTGGCTAGTTTTCATAAAATTCTGGCAGTAATTCAATGAAGCTCATCTGGCAACACTGCCCCGCTCCCTCCCGCCTTCCATTTGTTTACGTACACCTCCACGGAGTTCTCTCTGCAAATTTGGAGGAATCCTTGTGCTCAACTTTGTGCGACATGGCGCCACCAACCAAGAAAAACATTAGGCTAACTTTGGAGCAGAGATAAAGATAATTAAGATGAAAAGAGATGGAAAAAGAAACTGTGATATTTCCAGAGAATTTGGTGTGGGAGAATCAACTGTGAGAATGGTGTTTAAAAACTAAGAAAATTGAAAAAGCTGTAAAAACCTATGGTGGACAGATTTTTTTATTTTCGTAGCCATTGTACAAACACTGTGATCATTCATATGGAAAGATACCTGGCTCAATATATATATGTGATATAAATATGGGCAAAATATTAGGAAAATATTGAAAAACTTAGGCGACCATGGATGAGGGGTCCACCATATTCAATTTTTTCCATAGGAATAATACTTCCAATTTTGCGATTTCCAAATTTGCGACTCACAATGCCGCCCCATTTCTTGCAAAATTGGAGTAAGCACTGTATATATATATATATATATATATATATATATATATATATATATATATATATATATATATATATATATATATATATTGTTACAGTTAACTGCTGCTCACCGGGGAGTATGACGCTCCACAGGGTCCCCAACACTATATATTTCTCAGCAGCCGCAACACTCAGGTTCTTTCTGCTGAAAATGTGCAAACTCTAATAGACTGCTGTTACCTCACAGCGTCACAGCTGCTCTGAGAGGCGGCTAGATACTCTATCAGCCAGCATGTACCAATCCCTTCCCTGAGCCTTGCACACCCAGCCCCTATTAGTAGACAAATAATACTACAGAAATAGAGGTCGCCAGCAGTGTATAACTTCCCCCACTGCTAGGGAATCTCCTTAGCAACTTCGTTTCCTCCTGTACCAAACCAAGTAGAATTTATAGATGGTATATGTTATGCGTATGGGCGAAGCCTTAATACTCCGTAGAGAAACTGCCCACATGCACAATTCCACCCACTTCTCTACAGGAGTATTAATGCCTCTCCACGCGCCTTGTACCCAGACTGTAAGTGCCTACAGACTGGGACAAGATGTGCAGTATATATATTACTAAATTACTTAATATAACAGATGCTTGCCAGCACCTGTCAAGACTGACTCCCCGTGCCTACGGCTTACTATGAGACACGATGCGTATACCACATCTGGTGGTATACACAAGCCCAACTACCAACTCCAGGTGACAACCAGCCACGCAGGGAGTCAAGATACTCGTAGTTAACAGGTCATGCAGACGATTACTGCACGCCAACTGGGAGACAGCATGAAGCTTCCCACCAGACAACCAGTGTGTGTGGCTACGGCCACTATAAACAGTATACTACAGAAGCTACACAACAAGATGATGGTGGCACATAGCCGCCCACCAAACCACACTGGTGACCACGGCCACCTAACAAACAACAATTGGGACGAGACAGTAACGTGTCTCTCCACGTCGCCACTCACCAAGAGGACAAACGCAAAAACACGGGAAATGCTACACTTTCCCTTGGAACAACCAACCCATTGCTCCACACCGTCACGGCCTAACCAGCAGCAAACAAGCTACTCAAAAAGGAGGACACAACTCCCAGACCGAGACTGTTGAGCACCCAGAACAGCCCAGCAACACGTGTCTCAACCCTTTTCCAAGAACCAAGAGTGCACGTGTCTACCTCCGTTGAAGACTGGCTCGGTACTATAAACAGTATACTACAGAAACTATACAAAAAAGATGATGGTGGCACACAGCCACCCACCAAACCACACTGGTGACCACGGCCACCTACAAAACGACAATCAGGACGAGACAGTAACATGTCTCTCCGCATCGCCACTCACAAGAGGGAACGAACGCAAAACACGGGAAATGCAACCAAACCTGCTACACTTCCCTTGGAACAACAAGCCTGTTGCTCCACACCGTCACAGCCTAACCAGCAGCAAAACAACTACTCAAAAGGAGGGCACAACTCCCAGACCGAGACTGTCGAGCACCCAGAACAGCCTAGCAACACTGTGCCAAAAACCCAAGAGCGAACGTGTCTACCTCGGCTCGGTACTGACGTGATGTGATGCTTGCAGGCCCAGCAAGATGGCGGGATCAAAGGGGGGGAGGTTGGCCGCATAGAGGCCCGCGCTGGGGGCCGCCATATACACGAAATAATAAATTAAAGGGGAAATAAAGCGGTGCTCCTCACAATATATATATATATATATATATATATATATATATATATATATATATATATATATATATATATATATTATGGCCTCAGAACATTCCTCCTTAAACACCTGTCGCACCCGGGGTAGGTATCCCTGAGGGGAAGGAGTAAAAGTTGGTGTCTTGTGGTAGGGGGTGGGGGGTGAAGGAAGCATGAGGTGATGTAACGTCGTCCTGCTCGCCACGTAATTGGCTGGACCATCCGCCTCTGCTGCGCCAGCCTCTGATTGGCCACAGCCGACGTGCTGTTGCCCCTGGCCATATAAAAAGAGGTGTGACAAGATTGAGGAAGCTTTTGTCCTTCCGACTGCCACGAGCCTTGTGTCGCTTACGCACCAAGGAAGTACCGCCTTCTCACTGTACAACCCCTCGCCTATGTTTGTGAACCCCTTCGCCCGTGACATTACGGCTGTGTGTGTAATTGTTACTCAATAGTGAAAGGAAGAAACTTTACTTGTGTTTCCCTGTGCTTGTATGAGTGTGTGCCTGAGCTGTATGTGCCTGTAACGTGTCTGCGAGAATCTGCGTTGTCGGCCCTCCGGTCCTCACCACACTGCCAGCTAATGAACCAACGAGAAATGCTCTGGGTAAGTCGTTTATGCCAACCTGCTGAACACAGGTAAGACAGCGACTGAACAGTGCACCAGACAACGACACACCCCGATAGCTTTCATAACAATATATACAGTATATATATATATATATATATATATATATATATATATATATATATATATATATATATATATATAATGGAGTAGGCAGTAGTCACCTGCCGCCCGGTGGAATACTCCAGGAGAGGTACTTACGGGGATGTAGGCAGTGCTGCAGACTGAGTGATTCCCCGTGTCCTCTCTTCCCGGTTCCCTTTGTGGTCTCATTTATACAATTGAGCAGCTGCAGCCTGCCCTCTAAAGACAACTTCTACTACTTCCTACACTACACTACAACACCTTACACTTTTACACTCTCTTCAAATCAAAATTTAATAATGGCTTCACCACGCCCTGCCTCGGAGTCCCCTCTGGGAGGGACCATAAATGTCCCCAGGTCGGACTGCCCTCTGCTGTCGACCTTGGGTGTCTTGACACTTCATCTAATACTTTCACTATCAATTTCTGCAACATTCGTGGCCTTCGTTCTAATTTTCAATCTGTGGAACACCACCTCTCCTCTACTAAACCTCATCTTCTCTTCCTAACCGAAACACAGTTGTCTGTGACTACTGACAGCAGCCCTTTTCTGTTCCCTCCTACTTGCTCTATCCTCATTTTCAATCCAAAGCTGGATGTTGCGCATACGTGCGTAACGACACCACTTGCTCTCGTGCCCACAATCTTGAATCTTCAGAATTTTCTACCATCTGGCTAAGACTTCAATGTCACTCTCTAACTAAATTCATCTGTGCTGTATACCTCTCACCTAATTCCTCTGACTATGTAAAATTCTTTGACTATTTGACTTCCAAGGTGGAGCACATCTTATCTCACTTTCCTTTTGCTGAGATCTCCATTTTAGGGATTTCAATGTTCACCACCAGCTTTGGCTTTCATCTTCTTTCACTGACCAACCTGGTGAACAAACCTTCAACTTTGCTATCCTTCATGACCTAGAGCAGCTAGTGAAGTTCCCTACCCGTATTCCTGACCGCCTTGGAGACACGCCCAACATTCTTGATCTTTTCCTAACCTCCAACCCTTCTGCTTACTCTGTTAAACTTTCCTCTCCGTTGGGCTCCTCCGACCACAATCTAATTTCCGTTACCAGTTCTATCACTCCAGTGCAGCCTCAGGACCCGCCTAAGCGGAGGTGCTTCTGGCATTTTAACTCTGCTAAGTGGGAGGAACTAAGGCAGTACTATTCTGATTTCCTTGGGATGATTATTGTTTTCATGTCAGAGATCCTTCTCTTTGTGCCGAGCGCATAACAGAGGTGATTATCTCTGGCATGGAGCTATACATTCCTCATACTTTCTCTAACCCTAAAGCTAAAAAGCCTTGGTTTAACTCTGCTTGTTCTCGTGCTGTCAATGATAGAGAGGCGGCTCACAAACGGTTCCGTAGCCATCCAACTGCTGAAACTCATGCCCTATATATTTCTGCCCGTAATCATGCCAAATCTATTCTCCAACTTACTAAAAACTCTTTCATCAATAGAAAATGTCAAAGTCTTTCCAATTCTAACTCCTCTCGAGATTTCTGGCATCTAGCCAATAATATCTCTAACAACTTTACTTCTTCGTCTTTCCCTCCTTTACTTCATCCAGATGGCTCTACAGCTGTCTCTTCTTTTCTAAAGCTGAACTCTTCGCTCAAACCTTTGCTACCAACTCAACTTTGGATGATTCTGGGCATATTCCTCCTACTCCTCCACCCTCTGACTACTTCATCCCTAAAATTAAAATTCTTTATAAAGACGTTTTCCTGGCCCTCTCTGGCCTTGATTCTCGGAAGGCTTACGGTCCGGATGGAGTCCCTCCTGTTGTTCTCAAAAACTGTGCTTCCGAACTCGCTCACTGCCTGGTCAAACTCTTTCATCTGTGTCTCTCTACTTCTATTTATCCTTCTTGCTGGAAGTTTGCTCACATTCAACCTGTCCCTAAAAAAGGTGACCACTCCAATCCTTCTAACTACCGCCCTATAGCTTTGATTTCCTGCCTTTCTAAAGCCTTTGAGTCTATCCTTAATAGGAAGATAATGAGGCATCTATCAGCTCACAACCTTCTCTCTGATTGCCAGTATGGTTTCCGTAAAGGCAGATCTACTGGTGATCTTCTTACTTTCCTAACTGAATCTTGGTCATCCTCTTTTAGGGACTTCGGTGAAACCTTTGCTGTCGGCCTTGACATATCGAAAGCCTTCGATAGAGTCTGGCACAAATCTTTAATTTCTAAACTACCCTCCTACGGATTCTATCCTTCTCTCTGTACCTTCATCTCCAGTTTCCTTTCCGATCGTTCTATTGCTGCTGTAGTAGACGGTCACTGTTCTTCCCTAAAACTATCAACAGTGGTGTTCCACAGGGTTCTGTCCTATCACCCACTCTCTTTCTATTATTCATCAATGATCTCCTAAATCTGACTCAATGCCCTATCCACTCCTATGCTGATGATACCACCCTGCATTATTCAACAGCGTTCAACAGACGCCCAACCCAACAACAATTAAATGACTCAAGGCGAGATGCTATGGGACGCCTAACTTCTGATCTTTCACTTGTTTCTGATTGGGGCAGAGAAAACCTGGTTTTGTTCAATGCCTCAAAAACTCAATTTCTACAACTATCTACTCGACATAACCTTCCAGACAACTATCCTCTCTTCTTCAATAACACTCAACTTCCCTCTCCTCTACATTAAACACACTCGGTCTATCCTTCACTAAAAATCTAAACTGGAAATTTCACATCTCTACTCTTGCTAAATCAGCTTCCAAGAAGTTAGGTGTCCTATGGCGTCTTCGTCCATTTTCTCTCCCTCCCAGCTGCTTGCTCTGTACAAGGGCCTTATCCGCCCGTGTATGGAGTATGGCTCTCATGTCTGGGGGATCCACACACAGCTTTACTAAACAAGGTGGAATCTAAAGCTTTTCGTCTTATCAACTCTTCTCCTCTAACTGACTGTCTTGATTCTTTAAGTCACCGCCGCAATGTTGCATCTTTATCTGTCTTCTACCGCTGTTTTCATGCTGTCTGCTCTTCTGAACTTGCTAACTGCATGCCTTCCCCTCCTGCGGCCTCGCTGCACAAGACTCTCTACTTCTTCTCATCCCTATTCTGTCCATCTTCCTAATGCAAGAGTTAACCAGTATCTTCACTCCTTCATTCCCTACACTGGTAAACTCTGGAACTCTCTACCTGTGTCTGTATTTCCACCTGCCTATGACTTAAACTCTTTCAAAAGAGGAGTGTCAAGACACCTCTTACGTTAACTGGACCCTCCTTTTAGATTTTTTGTTTTTCTCTTTCTACTTTCCTCTTAACAGGGCCTGGCAACCAGCGGGATTTTTTTTTTTTCCAACACTTTGTTTGCCCTTGGCCAGTGCCCTTGTAATGTAAAAAAAAAAAAAAAAATATATATATATATATATATATATATATTTATATATATACAGTAATACTCCGCTTAACGAACAGGATAGGGGGTGTCAAAGCTGTTCGTTGAGCGGAAATTTGTTAAGCGGATGTAATTTTCCCATAGGAAATAATGGAAAAAAGGAGGATGCGTTCTGGGCTGGTCCCCAACATACCATGGGTTAAAGAAAGAAAAGAAAAAAAAAAAAAATATATATATATATATATATATATATATATATATATATATATGTGGTGCTCAGAGCGACAACCACGTAAGCGACATCGCGGTCAAAAATGAGATAATGATCGAATGAAATAAAGCAACTCTCGATCTATTTGGCGGTGTTTAGCATTTACATGTTTCTTATAAACTAAATACTCTAATTTCAATTTTAAAAAAGGGTATCTCAGGCGGAAACTACAACTTGAGTGAGTCCTCGGTGCTTACGTTTTCTTTAAAAAAGGAATGTGAGGCATGGCTCCGCGCCGAAATGTGACAACTCACACACCTCACTCCCACTGGACGTCCTGACACTATCACACAATATTATGAAAACAGGGACCACCATCTTCTTCCTAAGGAAATTCTGCATCACATAAGCACTAATATAAAATAATCACGCGAGAAAAAATATATGAAAAGAAGCAATAATTAAAGTAGCGCATACACATTTTCTCCCACATTTTCAGCACCGCCTCTCCTCGCACAGATCATGAGGAAGGGACATTGGAGTTATAATACCACTCTACAGGAAGGATATCTGTCTTAATAAAAAAAAATATAAGAACGATGATAGACTGCTTGCGGATAGGAGTAACTTCAACTGAATGCCATTAAACAATTCTTTGACTCATCGAGTCACGAAAGTTTTTAGTTAAAGACGAAAGATTTATACATTTAGAAGGGAACCCGAGATGGTTTCATCCATATATGGGTAAATGCGTTGTGTAAAACTGAATGAAAAATATGAAAGTGAATACCAAACAACTGCTGCCAATACGTAAATGAATAATAATTATGCATAATGACATGAAATCAGTTTGGTTCCATGTAGAACACAGCTACGAGCGCAAATCTCAGACATTTCGCGCCACTTTTGACTTGAATAGAAACTGTTACTCAAAAATTTATCGATAATCTGTAACAATAAAATAGCATATCAGTGCATATATTTATTTTATTAGGCTATTTTGTCATAAATCATCATTCATAGTACGATTTTTTAACTCAGTATTAATTGTTATGCTTTATTGCGCATAGCCTACTTTTGTTAGGCTATTATTTTTATTATTATTATTATTATTATTATTATTATTATTATTTTTATTATCATTATTATTATTAAGTATTATCATTATTATTTCAGCAACTTTCCCAAACATTACCTATGACCATCCAACACTGTTCCTACCCAACATCATGCATCACCACTTATCACCACTATCCTGTCATCATCCAGCATCACATCTTCTCACTATGACTCATCATCATCCATCATTATTCCTACCCACTATAACCCCTCTAGGGGGAAGACGAGAGTGGGGAAGGTGGGCGTGGGATGATGATACGTGACAAAATTACACAAAATTACACAATGTTACACTAATATTCAATATTTATTAGAAATTGTCAAGCAAATACTAAGTAACACATCTTCTTACTAAATTCTATCATATGGAGGTATTTCCTCATTACTAGTTTTTCAAGTATTTTAGCTTTGAATATGTCCGAGAAAACACAAAATCACGCATCGAAAATTCCATTTTGGGCACAAAAATCACATTGCTACTTTTGCATCCTCACCACTAAAAAAATAGGTTGCACCTTGACAATTAGGCGTATTCAATCAACAGCCGCCATCAGTCATCGACGCGTCTCCAGCCTCCACTCCCCCACCGATGTCTCGGCCAGACCTGAGTAAGTATATGTTTGTCTGTCTCACTGTCTGTTACAAGTTCATGCTTCAGTGTTATTCAACCTGAGTATCTGAATGTCTATCTACCTTATAGTGTCAGTTAGCCGTACAATGTACATCATGTCAACCTCAGTACCCTCACAGTGCCAATAAACCTGACAGTAGCCTACTTGTCAAGTTCATAGTATCTGTCATCCTCATGGGCTCAAATCATCCTTACAATGCCAATTAACCTTATAACGCCTTTTCAATGACAAAAAAAAAAAAAAAAAAAAAAACATGCAGTGTCTGATCATCACCACTAATGAACCTTTGTGTTATTCGACGTTGCGATGTCAACCTTATTATTGTTACCTATAAACCATGTGTGTGTGTGTGTGTGTGTATTTACCTAATTGTATTTACCTAATTGTAACATACGGGAAAAGAGCTATGCTCGTGTTGTCCCGTCTCCATATCTATTAATGTCCAGCTTTTTCTTAAAATCATGAATATTCCTTGCGTTGACCACTTCCACGTCTAAACTATTCCATGCTTCCACCCTTCTATGAGGAAGCTATATTTTTCACATCTCTCCTATAAGTGGCCATTTTAGTTTTTCCCATGCCCTCTCGACATTCTTCCATTCCACATACACAGATCTTCCCTATCCATTTTTCCATGCCAATCATCACTCTGTATATTGCTATCAGGTCTCCCCTTTCTCTTCTGTTTTCCAGGGTTGGAAGTTGCATTCTTTTCAGTCTGTCTTCATAAGTCAAATCTCTTAAGTCAGGCACCATTTTCGTTGCAGCCCTCTGTACTTTCTCTAGTTTCCTTATGTGTTTCTTTAAGTTCGGAGCCCACTGTATTGTTGCATATTCAAGCCTCGGTCTTATCATTGCAGTAATTATTTTCTTCATCATTTCTTCATCTAGATATACGAACGCCACTCTTATGTTCCTCAATAAGTTCAATACTTCTCCAATTATTTTGTTTATATGTCTCTCTGGCGATAGGTCATTGGTAATTGTCACCCCAAGGTCTTTTTCTTCATGACTGGTTTTATGTCTTCATTTCCTATCTTGTACATACTCCTGATTCTTCTTTCACTCTTGCCAAACTCTATTTTCTTGCATTTTGTCGTGTTGAACTCCATTTGCCATGTACAGCTCCATTTCCATATTCTGTCCAAGTCTTCCTGGAGTAGTTCGCAATCTTTGTCACATCTCACTTTTCGTAACAATTTTGCATCGTCTGCAAATAGGCTCACATAACTGGACACCCCATCCACCATGTCATTTATGTAGACTGCGAACATTACTGGTGCCAACACTGATCCCTGTGGAACTCCACTCTCCACCAATCCCCATTCTGATGGTCTGTCCTTAATTATTGTTCTCATTTCTCTTCCTACCAAAAGTCTTCCATCCATTTTAGTAAACTGCCATGCACTCCTCCTACCATTTCAAGTTTCCAGATCAGTCTCTGGTGTGGTACCTTATCAAAGGCCTTTTTTAAATCCAGATATATTCCATCAGCCCAACCATCTCTTTCCTGTATTACATCTATCACCCTCGAATAGTAACATATCAGGTTTGTCGTGCATGAACGCCCTTTCCTAAAACCAAATTGACACTCACAAAGTATGTCATTTTTCTCCAAGAAGTCTGTCCATCTAGTCTTCACCACCCTCTCACACATCTTAGCTACCACACTTGTAAGTGACACTGGTCTATAGTTCAATGGGTCTCTCTTGTTACCTGATTTATAGATTGGGACAATGTTAGCTCTTTTCCAGTCTTGGGGCACTACGCCTTCCCTTAATGAGGCATCAATTACTTCACAAACTTTTTCTGCCAATTGCTCCCTGCATTCTCTTAAAATCCATCCTGATACCCCATCAGGTCCCACAGCTTTTCTCACTTCTAAACTCCCCATCATGTTCTTGATCTCCTCCACCGTTACTTGAAACTCCTTCATAATCCCTTTCTGTTCCATTACCAGTGGTTTGTCAAAAGCAGTCTCCTTTGTGAATACCTTCCGAAAGCATCCATTCATAGCCTCTGCCATTTCCCTGGGATCTTCACTGTATACTCCATTTACTTCTAAACTTTCAATACTTTCTCTATTTTTGATGTTGTTGTTCACATGTCTGTAAAAAAGCCTTGGTTGGTCTTTACATTTATCAATTATATCCTTTTCTTGTTTCTTTCTTTCTTCTCTTCTAATCAACACATATTCATTTCTTGCTCTTTTGTAACTTTCCCACTGCTTAATCCGTCTTTTCCTTCTCCACCTCTTCCATGCATCCTCTTTTCTTGTTCTAGCCTTTTCACATCTATCGTTAAACCAGTCCTGCTTTCCAACTTCTCTATGTTGTCTTATTGGTACAAATTTTTCTCACCTTCTTTGTATATTTTTATAAATTCCTTCCACTTTTCATTTGCTCCTTAGCACTCTTGAATTTCATCCAATTTGTCTCTTGAAAGAATTTCTTTAGGTTTCCAAAATCTGTCTTGGCATAATTCCATCTTCCCACTTTATATTCTTCATTTCTTCTAGATTTCTCTTCATCTATCACCTTGAACTCCAAAACTGCATGATCACTCTTTGCTAAAGGGCACTCCACCCTCATCTCCTCAATGACCATTGGCTCTGTACTAAAGACCAAGTCCAGTCTTGACGATGCTCCCTCTCCTCCAAACCTAGTATCTTCTTTGACCCACTGAGTTAACACATTTTCCATTGCCAGTGTCAATAGTGTATTTCCCCATGTTGTCTCTGATCCTTCCATTGACCAGTCCTCCCAACACACCTCTTTACAATTAAAATCTCCCATCATTATAGTTCGTGTGTGTGTGTGTGTGTGTGTGTGTGTGTGTGTGTTGTTTGTTTAAAATTTATTTATCATACAAATTTTTCCTCAGGTTATTGACGTGCAAAGATGTCGTCTGACAAGGCAGCTGAAGTTGATGCTGGCGGCGAGCGCGTCAGCCATGATGACAATAGTGACGGTGACGTGCCTGAACCTTCCCGTGGAAGAAAACGCACCAGGAATCCAGCAGTGTGGAAAAAAAATGTTGCAAAACACAAGAGAAATGTTGGTGAGGCTTACATCAGTGTGAAAACAAACAGACATGTAGCAGCCCGTGCTATTGGCCCTCCTTGTGCTGACGGGTGTTTTGACAGGGTAGGACGTGAAGGAATTCGAGCCATATTTGAAGCTTTTTGGGCACTAGGAGATTATGAACTCCAAAACGCCTATATTCAAAAACTGGTGAAGACTGTGCCCATCAAGCGAAAGCGTACACTGGCAGAAGTCAGCAGGCGTAGCCATACTTTTCTCTACAGTGTGATGATTAACGGTGCCTCACATAGTGTTTGCAAAAGAGGATTTGCCAGTATGCATGGCCTTAGTCTTAGCCGTGTTGAAAGTGCAAGCAAGAAAATGACGTTGACCGGAACCCTAATTGCAGATAAACGCGGAAGGCGAGTTCCTCAAAACAAAATTGTGGGGATGCAGGCGGATCGAGTCAGAGAACACATCAAACTTTTGCCTGCCATGTCGTGCCACTACAGTCGCTTCAAGGCTCCACACCGTCGCTACCTAGACTCGTCCCTTACCATCAAGAAACTCTATGATTCATACGTAGAATGGATGGAAAAGGAACACAGTAATGAACCGTTTGTCACCTTCAGCTACTACAGTGATGTCTTCACCAAGGAATTCAACATTTGCTTTGCACCTCCTGATTCTGACACCTGTACCACTTGTGATACTTTGAATGCTGCAATTAAGAATGATGCTGAAAACCTGGAGAAGGTAGCAGAACATCAAATGAATTTACAGGCACACAAGGCAGAAGCAGACGAAGCACAGAACCTTATGAAAATATGGAAAAATAATGATGATGATGATGTTCGTGCAGTTGCTGTAGACCTCCAACAAACTCTCCCAACACCTCGCTTGTCAGCTGGAATCTCTTACTACAAACGCAAAATGTGGACTTATAACTTGTGCATATTTAATTTGAAAACAGAAAAATCAACCATGTATGTGTGGAATGAAAGTGTAGCTAAGCGTGGTTCTGTGGAGATTGCTAGTTGCTTAAAGGACTGGGTGTTTCGTGAATATGCTAGATGTGCTTTTGAAAAACTAGTTGTGTTTTCTGATAACTGTGGAGGACAAAATAAGAACATAAACATGGTCCTCAACTATCTCCATGAGTTGCATTGTGGGCGAATACAGGACATCAAACACATCTTTTTGGTGCCAGGACATACATTCATGGGTTGTGACAGGTCCTTTGGGCTTATTGAAAAACGCCTGAAACGACATGGCAATGTGGTGCTTCCTCGTGATTACTGCAGTGTTATGAAAAGTGCTGCCTCTACTTTCACGGTTGAAGAAATGGACCAGTCAAAGTTCCTGAATTTAGACCTGCTGAAGACGATGGTAACGAGGAGGAGAGCTACAGCTTCAACATTCAAGAACGCAAAGATGATCATTCTCAACTCGGAGTACAAAGAGGGTTATGTTCTTCTGCAGGATTATGATGCCACTAACTTCACCAATGCCACAAGAATGCGCCTCATGCCAGGAAGAGATCCATACAGTCCCAACAACTTCAACCTCAGTACCATACAGTTGACTCCCAAATATGACCGTCCTCTCAGACTTGATCAGGAGAAAGTGGCAGATATCAGGTCACTGTATCCACTTCTGAGTGTTGCTGAACAACAGTTTTATGAGAACATCTTCCAGAATCAAGAAGATAATCAAATAGATGCCTCTAATGACGATGAAGATCATGTTGACAACTACACACTGGACTACCATAAGGAATAAAAATAAACATTTGTGTATGGTTTTGTTTTCATAATACTAGAAAGTAGTGCAACACAATGTGAGGAAACAAATTATTGCAATATATTGTAGCATAATAATAATTATTATGCTACAATATATTGCAATAATCGATGTGACTGCATTTTAAGTGTATGCTGGTGTAAATTATTTTTCTACACACACACACACACACGTACAGGAATAACGAACTTTTGAGTCTCTCTCTCTCTCTCTCTCTCTCTCTCTCTCTCTCTCTCTCTCTCTCTCTCTCTCTCAGCGAAGGGCTACTATTTGGGCAGTACTCTCTCTCTCTCTCTCTCTCTCTCTCTCAGTTGATAGGTATTTTTTTTTCACTGATCATTGACTGATGTTGAGACACTGACTTATTATTATTAATATTACTATTATTTATTTTCTCGAATTTATTTTGTATTCAGTTCTCGGGTCTTACTACTGATATTAAAATCTTTATAGTTTCATCAATTATTATTATTTTTCCGCATGTGACTATAAGAGGTACCAAGAGATTTTCTAATAAAACTCGGTTACTAAGTTGTATTTGTTTTTTCCTCATAATTATGACATCCTGGTTAATGACCACGTAACAGAGTAACTGCAAGGTTTATGAATAATTATATGAAGCAGGATTAGCTACTTATGTAACTGTTGAGCGCCAAAGAAGATGATGTGGTGTGAGGCGTCGAGCCTATGTTGATTGGTTGGGTTAAAGAAAAAAAAAACTGCAACTGGCAACAATCAAGATGTAGGACGCCGCGGCCTTGAAATCCCAGCCATCAATCATGACTCACTCAGTGTTCACTTGTCAGTTGTGTTGGTGGCAGTGCACGGGAATATTTTCGAGATCCACCCACAAGCAATAAAACTGTGAACTGCAAGGCTGGGTGAAGCGCTGATCATGCTCAACCATAAGAAGTGTCTTGTCTTGGTATGCCGCCTATACACACTTGCACACGTGTGTATTGTACACCGCACTCAGCACATTAAGTAAAGACATACTGATAATAATCCTTGCTTGGAAGCAAAAGAATTTAAGGGAAATAAAAGTGATTTGTTGAGCTGACTTTATAGAGCAGTACTTGCGGTGACATTTCTGTGATGACTATCTTGATCAGATACAATGGCGCTACAAAACATCTCGGCGTCACCAAACAAACATAAAATATTAATGCATTGGTAAGTTTGAAGTAGTTATATATATATATATATATATATATATATATATATATATATATATATATATATATATATATATATATATATATATATATATATATATATATATATATATATATATATATATATATATATATATATATATATATATATATATATATATATATATATATATATATATATATATATATATATATATACCCTCGAGTTTAGCGCTTGCTTTCTTCTTAAGATATAGCGCCAAACTCGAGGGTCGCTAAACTCGGGGTATTGAAAACAATGTAAAAACGCTTATTCATTCTGGCCCGGGACGAAGCTGATTTTTTTTCCTCCCCACTTTACTCCCTTATTTCAAAATACCGATAAATTGGTGGGTGTATTCAGTTTCAGTGAAGAATGCTCTTGTTAAGACGAAAAAAACTGGGATACACACTTTATTGAAAAGAACAAAAAGAGAAAAGAAATAATAAGAACTCTAACAGCACATAATCTCACTCTGGGGCATGGTCCGCTAGCGCAAAGCCTTCAAAATTCGTTGCCCAAATCCACGGGGGCTACATTATCATCGACCAGCAGCTCATCACCATCATCATCCTTCTCAGCAACAACAGCAGGTGGTGTGTCTTCTCCCTTGTCACGGTTACTGAAGTATCTTGTGATCAAGGCCTGTTGTCGTTTTTTCATTCGTGCTTCGTACATCTGTTTGTATTCATTTAATCCCTTTTGAACTGCGTGGATGCATGTCACACGTCGGTCAGAATTTGAATCAAAATTGCAAATGGCCTCCTTTAATTTTTCTGTGATTGCAAATATTTCTGTTAATTGGTAAACAGTTAGCTCATCTTCCTTTTCCTTTTCCTCTTCTTTTTCTTCTTCCTCGTGCTCCTCTTCAAGCATGTCTTCCGCACTAGGTTCGGCGACTCTCTCTCCAATAAGATTTTCTATGTCAGCAGCACTGACATTGTCATACCCACTGATGGGTAATGTTTTGGCCAGCTGAAGCAGTGAGCCTATAGCGGCTGCTACACTCTGTCTCTCCTGTGTTGTGCTGAGCTCACGGGCACCGCTACTCGTTTCTGCCTCGATCCACGGGAAAACTCTCCTCCAACCGCTCTTATTCCTCTAACAGTAGACTCACTAATGTTGAACAAGTTTCCAGCGGCAACAGGTCCCATTCCAGCATCAAGCTTATCCAACACTACGCCTTTTTCCTTCATGTTTAACAGTCTTTTCTTCTTACCCTGCCTCTCTGGCCTGCTTCCTTTTGCCGAAGTAGGTTTCTTCGAGCCACATGCTGCAGTGCCTCCTTTATTTCCTGACATCACAATTAATTAGCTTGCATATAAGAACTATCAAGATGCTGGTGGAAGAGGGCTAAGGACGCGTGCACACGTGGTCAGCTCAGTCAGCCAACTGCAGGAGTCTTGGGGCAGCATACGTGACACCGCCCGGAAGTAAACGCGACCGATACTTGTCAAAGCAGCGCGAAACTCGGGGCAATACAGCGCCAAACTCGGGATGGTAAGAATTTAGGACTAAGCGCCAAACTCGAGGATCGCGAAACTCGGATAGCGCTAAACTCGGGAGGGTACTGTATATATATATATATATATATATATATATATATATATATATATATATATATATATATATATATATATATATATATATATATATATATATATATATATATATATATATATATATATATATATATATATATATATATATATATATAAACCTATATATATATATATATATATATATATATACAAACCTTGCCCCCAAGAAAGGATTGTTTTGTAATGCATAAAGTGAAATCTTACATGGAATACCAAAAAATAAAGCAGAGAAGATGAGATCGGCCACAGATGGCGGAGACTCTGGCGACTTGGCCGCTTCTTCTTCTCTTTGTGACCTTTTTAGCTTGGCATTTTTTTCACCATGACATTAGATTTGTTTCCACTCCTCTATTGCCTGCTATAATGGATATCATATCTTAGTATTCATATACGCTAATGCCATGTGGATAACCTGGACTCCGTGGCAGTGAGTGATAGTGAATTACTAATGAAATGTCACGGTGTTTCATTAGTAATTCACTATCCAGGTTATCCTCATGGGTATTTCATTAGTAATTCACAATCACTCACTGCCACGGAGTCCAGGTTATCTGCAAGAGTGTATATGAATACTAAGATATGATATCCATTATAGCAGGAAATAGAGGAGTGGAAACAAATTTAATATCATGGTAAAAGACAACACGCCAAGCTAAAAAGTTCATAAGAAAAGAAGAAGCGGCCAAGTCGCCAGAGTCTCCGCCGTCTGTGACCAATCTCATCTCTGCTTTATTTTTTGGTATTCCATGTAAGATTTCACTTTATGCATTACAAAATAATCCTTACTTGGGGGCAAGGTTTGTAAAAAGCTAATAGAAATGTTGTTTTCTGAACATAAATGCATATTGTGATGGGCACCGTCTTAATCCCCTTTAATTTATTATTTCATTATATGTGAAGCCTATGGCCACCCATCGCGGGCCCCTCGGGCTGTTATGCTGAGGAGACGACCCGCCACCCTCCTCTTTGTTTCCACCATTTTGTGTGCCTGCGAGCTTCACAGTCAGTACCGAGTTAGCCTTCAGCGGAGATAGACACCACTCTCGTCGGTCTGGCACAGTGAGAGAGACGCGTGTTGGCTGGGCTTTCGAAGTACTCGCTAGTCATTGGTCTGGGAGTTGTGCCTTCCTGTTGAGTAGCTGGCTTGTTACTCGGTAGAACGTGGCTGTGTTGGAGCAATGGGCTTGCTGTTCCAAGGGAAGTGAAGCAGGGTTGGCTGCATTTTCCGTGTTTTTGCGCTCGTCCCCTCTTGTGAGTGGCGACGCAGAGGAGAGACACGTTACTGTCTCGTCCTGATTGTCGTTTTGTAGGAAGCCGTGGTCACCAGTGTGGTTTGGTGGGCTGTGTGCCCCCTCCATTGTTGGTGTAGTATCAGTAGTATACTGTTTATAGTACCGGCCAGTCTTCAGCGGAGTTAACGCGTACGTTCTCGGCACAGTAAGAGACACGTGTGGCTGGACTGTGCGTTACCAGTACTCACTAGTCATCGGTCTGGGAGTTGTGCCCTCCTGTTGAGTAGCTGGCTTGCTACTGGGCAGACCGTGACTGTTAGAGCAACGGGCTTGTTGCTCTGGGAGAGGTGTATTAAGTTTGGCTGCATTTCTCGTGCATTCGTCCACTTGGGTGGAGCGACGCGGAGGGACGTGTTATTGTTTCGTCCTGTTTTTGCTGTTGGTGGTTGTAGTCACTGGTGTGGTTTGGTGGGCGGCTGTGTGCCCCCACCATCTTTTATATAGTTTCAGTAGTATACTGTATTGTAGTGGTAGTAGCCACGCACACCATTGAAGGCTGAGAGGCTTCATGTCGACCAGTGGTGCATAGTTGTCGTCCGCCAGACTTGTCTGCGGCGAGTATTTGGACTCGTGTATAGCTGGTGTCACCCGTAGGTGGTGTCTGGGCTTGTGTGTACATCACCGGATGTGCTGTACACATCATATATTGCAGTAGTAGTAGGCCAGGGATGTCAGTCTAACAGGTGTTAGTAAGCACTTTTTATAGTAGGATAATATAGTAATATATACTGCACGTTTTGTCCCAGTCTGTGAACCCTCACAGCCTGGGTGCAAGGCATGCGGAGAGGCATTAATACTTCATAGAGAAGTGGGTGGAATTGTCCTTGTGGGCGGTTTCTCTAAGGAGTATTAAGGCCTTGCCCTGTTACAAATAACATCTACCATTTATAAATTCTACTTGGTTGGATACAGGAGGAGAAGGAGTTGCTGAGGAGATTCCCTTACAGTGGGGGAAATTATACACTGTTGGCGACCTTGAAAGAACCTTAGGGTTACGGCGGCTGTGAGTTATAGTAGTGGGGACTCTGTGGAGTGTTTTATAATCCCCACTGTACTAACCGTAACTAAGTTGGCGATTTTGCCAGAATAACAGTCTAGTGAGCTGTAGCAGCTAACCGCAGCCGTGTGGCATACGTAAACCGTAACAATATATAAGAGGTTGCTGGGAACACCACCTCCAGAGGTGGTGTTCCCAGCAAGCTCAGAGCAACCACATCACCGTCCCTCCAAGCGTTCATGGAAGCCATTTCGCGGCATGAGGTTGCTCTGAGGTTGTTAAAGAATCTTGGATCCAGCTCCAGGAGCGCTAGAGACAGGTGGGGAGCCAGACAATCACAGCGAAGCTGCCATGTTCGGTCCCTCACCCGGCAAATTCAAACCCAGAAAATTCGTTAAAACGGATGTGGTTGTACATTATGCGGACTTTTTGGTCTAACTTTATACAGTACATTAAACCGGAAATTTGTTAGACGAACGTTTGTTAAGTGGAGTATTATATATTATATATATATATATATATATATATATATATATATATATATATATATATATATATATATATATATATATATATATATATATATATATATATATATATATATATATATATATATATATATATATATATATATATATATATATATATATATATATATATATATATATATATATATATATATATATATATATATATATATATATATATATATATATATATATATATATATATATACAGGCAACCCCCATTTAACGAAGGTTCACACAACGAAATTTCGCTATAACGAAGGTTTCATTTTACTACCATCTGCTCGTTTAACGAACACCAAACTCACTTTAACGAAGTTTTATCCAGGTAATTTTTTTTCCAAATTTGAAAGCCCCACAGTATCATGCAAGCTGACAGGCTTTTGAATACATCAGGAGCTGCTGGTACTAAGGCCTGCCTCAGGAGAAATCATGAGACACCTGTAGAATAAAGATCAAGATCAAGCCTCTCGTGGACAACACAGGCTCTGCCGATACAAAGGCCTGACTCAGAAGAAATTCTGTGTAACCTGTAGCATCAAGATCAAGATCACACGCACCACTCACTGCCCAGTCAAAAACATAACAGCGTCACCAGTAGCTCATCTTCCTTAGTTCAACTTACCACCAAAACGCCCTGCAATGTGGCCTAACGTTCCTAAGAAGACCAGGAAGTGTCTTACTCTCGAAGTGAAGCTGGGTATTATTCACAGACAAGAGAAAGGCCAGAAGACTAATAACATTGCTTCCCACCATGGCTTGACTCCATCTACTGTCTACTATTTTCAAGTCAAGAGACACTATTAAGAAGGCTAGTGAGACCTCATCTTCCTTGCAAGCTAAAAGAACCACCAGAACTCGTGACTCTACAATAGATAAAATGGAAAGCCTTGTGGAAATGTGGTACATAAGTTTTGTATGCGGTACCATGATGTGCACTTTGTTTACATTCCACAGGTTGCCGGTTAGTGTATTTCCTGTTTCACTCTCCCTCCCTTCATAAAGTTAAGATCATCAACATTATAAAGTTACGTACATACATACATTAGTGTACATTATAATGACTTAAATTAAACTACCTAAATGTTTAACTTCATAATTTTTACTTTCATTAAACCTTTTACTGTACTATGATGCACTCTCGCTTTGTTTACTCTCAATGGAAGTTCAAATCAGGGGTTAAACTTGTTATAATCGGTTCGCTTAACGAAGTTTCGCTTAACGAAGTGTTTTTTAGGAACGTAACCCCTTCGTTAAACGGGGGTTGCCTGTGTATATATATATATATATATATATATATATATATATATATATATATATATATATATATATATATATATATACAGTGGTATCTTGGAGTACGAACGCTTTCGAGTGTGAACAATGGATTACGAACAAAAAAAAAAAATTTTTTTGCATTGGAGGATGAACTTTGCTTTGGAGTGCGATCAATAACAAACGCAGTCAACAGATTGCACGCAGCACTGCGTGATCAGCTGACTGCATGCCTCAGTAGTGTTGGTTGCAGTTGTTTGTTTGTTGTTTGTTTGTTGTTTTGTAGTGCCTGGGATAATAATATTAAGTGTTTTTAGTTATTAAGATCACTGCCTAGCGTAGCAGCACACGTGGTCACGAGACATACAGACAGACGTATGGAAGATTCTAGAAGATCCGAGGGGAAGAGAGAGTATCCAGCTCATGAATTAAAAGCCTTAACCCTTATAGCAAATAATCCATTTATGTGTCTTTCTGAAGTAGACCTGGGTATATATAATAACTCCCAGGTCTTTTTCTTCATTTGTTTTCATTATAATATCTTCTTCCATTTTATATTCCTACTTAGGTCTTCTATTGATTTTACTCACTTCCATTACATGGCATTTCCTGGTATTAAATTCTAATTTCTTCTTTTGACTTCATTCCTTTATCTTGTCAATAATTTTCTGCAATTCCATATTCCTTATTACTCTCAAAAGTTTCGCATCATCTGCAAACAAATTTATGTAGCTACTCAAACCCTTTTGTATATCGTTAATAAATAACTACAATGGAGACTCAATTATTGAACTTCATTTGTTCCAAATGGCTGTTCAAGTATTAAAAAGTTCAACTATTGATACCTATACATTAGGTAATTCATTCTAATCTTGGCAAAATCTCAAGTCTCAAATTTGTAAAAATTTTGATGTATTTTTTTTACAATTTTTGTCGTAAATGAAGGCTGGTGATGGATAACTTAGAAGAGGAGGGGAGAAGGGTGGGGAGGAGGAGGAAGGTCGCTGGAGGATGAAAACATCTTTGTAAAGTTTCTCCTGGTGTGATTCCTGTCAATCCACTAATGGAGGGCTGTGGCTCACTAACTCTTGCATTCTCACCAGATTCCTTATTTTTACCACTAATAAGCCTCTTTGGTGCCATCGTAAGTTTTTAAATGAAAAACTACAAACAGAACGCAGAAGAATATTGTTTTTCTCAAGACCATGGCAGGACTAAGGATGCGTGCTGGCATTGGTATACTGGTTTTATGGTAATATCGGTATTACCAGTAATATGGTATTAGAATGGTACAGTGGCAGCTGTGAGAAGGGAGATGACAGAGCTTTGTGTACAACCAAATGTGCTGCCGTTTGATTATCAGATATTGTCACCACTAATAAGCCTTTAGTGTTAATGTATAAATGAAGAAACTACAGATAGAATGCAGGAGAATGTTATTCTGATGACCACGGCAGCACAAATCACAAGTAGTGGAGGGGGAATGGGTATGCCAGGGAGCCTTTGTTTACAATCACGGGTGTGGAGGTTTGACTATAAGGTATCCTTTTTAGTATTAAATCAAACTTTTGAGTTCAAGTATTGAAAAGTTCAAGTATTGAGTCTTCACTGTACTTGAAACATAATTGGTGTCAGTACTGAACCCTGTGGCATGCCACTGGTTACTGTGTTCCAGCTTGTTAGGGTGTCTCTTATCATTGCCCTCATTTCTCTATCTGTTAAATAGTCTGTCATCCAATTTAAAATACCATATTTTACGGCTTACAAGACACTTTTTTTCCTAAAAAATACCCTGAAAAATACTAGTGCAGATGCACTAGTGTTTTTCCAAGACAAATATTGTGTTGTAAGGCAACATCCAATCTCAAGTGAACTTGGACACTTGACTGATAGCAACCTGGATTTGTATGTTGAGTCATTACATTATGATGTTAGCTTAAGTACTATTCAATTTAGCCTTTTATATTATGTAAACTCAGTACTTAGGTGTTACAAGTATTTCCAATACCATAACCCTTCCTGTAGCCTACTTGGCATGTGAAGAAAATGGGCCACTCCCTCGTCTCATTGCAACACACACATACATGCACACGAACGCACACACATGTATGGGGGCCTGGAAACGAGTTATGACAATGTAATGAAAGAGTGTGCCGATATGAAGAAGGAAAATGAAGCACTGAAAGAGGAAGTTAAGGTAATTAAAGTGAATTGCGAAAAATGTGGAGAATCTCTAGGAAAAGTGATGGAGAAGCAGGCTGAATGGAAAAAAAGTCAGGAAGTGGAAAGAAAGGAGGTAAATTACAAAGTTGCAAGTCTGGAAAAGGAAATCAAAGAGTCTGGGAGAAAACTTTGGGCCTTGCTGAAATTATAGATCAACAGATCATAGAAGAGAAGATTGCTGAGAAAGTGGTGAAGGTTATTAAATCAAATGAGACATTGGTGAGGGAAACTGTAGACAAAAGAGATGTGTGGTGATATTTGGTGTGGAGGAGGATAAGACACCGAGTAAAATGGAGAGAGAGAAAACATAAAAAGGTGATAAATAATATCATTAATGTGGTGCAGGAGGAGGAAAAGACCTAGTACAAGAAATAGAGGACTTCCATAGAATTGGAAAGTTCACAAGAGAAGGTATGAGGCCAATAAGAATCAAACTTAAGTCACAAAAGGATGTAGATGAATTGGTGGAGAAGTCATGGAGGCTAGCCCAGCAGGAAACAACAAGGAAGATTTGGTTGAGAAGAGATCTCGGTGAAAAGGAAAGAGAAATGTTAAATGAGTTGAGAAAGGAGGCTTTGAAAAAAAATGAAGAGAGGACAGAAGAGGAGAAGAAAGAGTTTTTCTGGAGAATCTTGGATATGAGACTGAGGAAGTGGTTCATAACCCAGAAAAGTACAGTAAGAAAGGACTAAAGAAACTTACGTATGAGCGGAATGTAATGTATTCCAACATAAATGGAGTGATATCGGGATTTTAGAACTCAACGATTACTTGAGGGACAAGAACCCAGATATTGTGGGTCTTACTGAAACAAAACTGAGAGAGGGAGAAGACCTGATGATGGTTGGAGAAGGAAATATAATGTTTGGAAAAGAAATAGAGTAGGTAAGATGGGAGGAGGAGTGATGTTGCTGGTTAAAAAGATATAAAGGTGGATCAAGTGAAAGAAGGTATGGGAAAGGCAGAAGTGCTAAAGATCAGAGCAGAAACTAATGAAGGAAAAAGAGGCACTACATAGTGGTGTACGTACCACCTAAGACAAATGCATGGTCAGTACAGGAATATGAAGAAATGATAAGTGATACAGGAACATGTCTGGAAGAAATGTTGGGTGGCTGTGAACGAACTATAATGATGGGAGATTTTAATTGTAAAGAGGTGTGTTGGGAGGACTGGTCAATGGAAGGATCAGAGACAACATGGGGAAATACACTATTGACACTGGCAATGGAAAATGTGTTAACTCAGTGGGTCAAAGAAGATACTAGGTTTGGAGGAGAGGGAGCATCGTCAAGACTGGACTTGGTCTTTAGTACAGAGCCAATGGTCATTGAGGAGATGAGGGTGGAGTGCCCTTTAGCAAAGAGTGATCATGCAGTTTTGGAGTTCAAGGTGATAGATGAAGAGAAATCTAGAAGAAATGAAGAATATAAAGTGGGAAGATGGAATTATGCCAAGACAGATTTTGGAAACCTAAAGAAATTCTTTCAAGAGACAAATTGGATGAAATTCAAGAGTGCTAAGGAGCAAATGAAAAGTGGAAGGAATTTATAAAAATATACAAAGAAGGTGAGAAAAATTTGTACCAATAAGACAACATAGAGAAGTTGGAAAGCAGGACTGGTTTAACGATAGATGTGAAAAGGCTAGAACAAGAAAAGAGGATGCATGGAAGAGGTGGAGAAGGAAAAGACGGATTAAGCAGTGGGAAAGTTACAAAAGAGCAAGAAATGAATATGTGTTGATTAGAAGAGAAGAAAGAAAGAAACAAGAAAAGGATATAATTGATAAATGTAAAGACCAACCAAGGCTTTTTACAGACATGTGAACAACAACATCAAAAATAGAGAAAGTATTGAAAGTTTAGAAGTAAATGGAGTATGCAGTGAAGATCCCAGGAAATGGCAGAGGCTATGAATGGATGCTTTCGGAAGGTATTCACAAAGGAGACTGCTTTTGACAAACCACTGGTAATGGAACAGAAAGGGATTATGAAGGAGTTTCAAGTAACTGTGGAGGAGATCAAGAATATGATGGGGAGTTTAGAAGTGAGAAAAGCTGTGGGACCTGATGGGGTATCAGGATGGATTTTAAGAGAATGCAGGGAGCAACTGGCAGAAAAAGTTTGTGAAGTAATTGATGCCTCATTAAGGGAAGGTGTAGTGCCCCAAGACTGGAAAAGAGCTAACATTGTCCCAATCTATAAATCAGGTAACAAGAGAGACCCATTGAACTATAGACCAGTGTCACTTACAAGTGTGGTAGCTAAGATGTGTGAGAGGGTGGTGAAGAATAGATGGACAGACTTCTTGGAGAAAAATGACATACTTTGTGAGTGTCAATTTGGTTTTAGAAAAGGGCGTTCATGCACGACAAACCTGATATGTTACTATTCGAGGGTGATAGATGTAATACAGGAAAGAGATGGTTGGGCTGATGGAATATATCTGGATTTAAAAAAGGCCTTTGATAAGGTACCACACCGGAGACTGATCTGGAAACTTGAAATGGTAGGAGGAGTGCATGGCAGTTTACTAAAATGGATGGAAGACTTTTGGTAGGAAGAGAAATGAGAACAATAATTAAGGACAGACCATCAGAATGGGGCTTGGTGGAGAGTGGAGTTCCACAGGGATCAGTGTTGGCACCAGTAATGTTCGCGGTCTACATAAATGACATGGTGGATGGGGTGTCCAGTTATGTGAGCCTATTTGCAGACGATGCAAAATTGTTAAGAAAAGTGAGATGTGACAAAGATTGCGAACTACTCCAGGAAGACTTGGACAGAATATGGAAATGGAGCTGTACATGGCAAATGGAGTTCAACACGACAAAATGCAAGAAAATAGAGTTTGGCAAGAGTGAAAGAAGAATCAGGAGTATGTACAAGATAGGAAATGAAGACATAAAACCAGTCATGAAGAAAAAGACCTTGGGGTGACAATTACCAATGACCTATCGCCAGAGAGACATATAAACAAAATAATTGGAGAAGTATTGAACTTATTGAGGAACATAAGAGTGGCGTTCGTATATTTAGATGAAGAAATGATGAAGAAAATAATTACTGCAATGATAAGACCGAGGCTTGAATATGCAACAATACAGTGGGCTCGAACTTAAAGAAACACATAAGGAAACTAGAGAAAGTACAGAGGGCTGCAACAAAATGGTGCCTGACTTAAGAGATTTGACTTATGAAGACAGACTGAAAAGAATGCAACTTCCGACCCTGGAAAACAGAAGAGAAAGGGGAGACCTGATAGCAATATACAGAGTGATGATTGGCATGGAAAAATGGATAGGGAAGATCTGTGTATGTGGAATGAAAGAATGTCGAGAGGGCATGGGAAAAACTAAAATGGCCACTTATAGGAGAGATGTGAAAAAATATAGCTTCCCTCATAGAAGGGTGGAAGCATGGAATAGTTTAGACGTGGAAGTGGTCAACGCAAGGAATATTCATGATTTTAAGAAAAAGCTGGACATTAATAGATATGGAGACGGGACAACACGAGCATAGCTCTTTTCCCGTATGTTACAATTAGGTAAATACAATTAGGTAAATACATGCCAGGTGCCTTTATACCTTTATTAATAGAACATCCAAATGGCTTACTCATTCAAGCAAGAGTCAAAACTCCACTTGTGAATTGTATTCACATTGATAAAGCCTGTGAAGCATGATTGGAAAATAAAATAAATACAAACTGCAGCACTGACGTGTTCGGTTTCGGCAATCGGACAAGTGATTCCGTAATGTAATCAATACATCCAAGACATGCTGTCGCCCGCCACTAAAACAAGAAGAGATGGACTGTTTCACTGTGTATTGTACTTACCTATGGTGTTTTTATTTACATAGTATTAAATTTGTGGTGAGTGTTCCAGCAAATTTGTAATGAGTGGTGAAACAATATTGTCTTGCAGACTCCTTGCTTTTGATGTTTTTGTGTTCAGTGGTTGGGTATATGGTGAATGTGTTCTTGTATGAGAATGATTTTTTTTTTTCTAAGAAATTTCTTTCAAATATTAGGGTGGGTCTTCCAAGATGCAGCGTCTTACAAGCCGTAAAATACGGTACTTCCCTTTATTCCTTCCATGTGTTCTATTCTCCATAGGAGCCTTTTATATGATACTATATAGAAAGGCTTCTTAATATCTAGATACATCTCTCCCTTGTACTTCATCTATTACTCTTGTATAAAAGCTTAGTAAATTTGTTATGTATGATCTTCCTTTTCTGAATTCAAATTGGGAGTTATTAATTATTTCATTTCCCTCCAGATATTCCAACTATTTTTCTTTTATAACAAATTCACATATCTTTCCCACAACACTAGATAGTAACAGTTGTCTATAATTTAGGGACTCAGTCTTCTTTCCTCCTTTGTATACTGGGACTATAATTGCTCTTTTCCACTCCTTTGGTACCTTCCCTTCTATTAGAGAATTGTTGAATATATCCCAAATTAGTTCCAGTAGTCATTCTTTACATTCTATCAATGTCCATCCTGACACTCCATCCCATTGCCTTTCTTACATCTACTTTTTATAGTAATTCTCTTTTCTCCTGTGTTTGCACCACAATGTTTCTTAATTCTTCTATGTCTCTTGGTTGCTTGACTCTATGAACTCACCCTCTTCATTACATTAAATACTGATTTAAAGCTCTCATTCATAAGTTCACTCATTTCTTCCAGTGATTCATATATCCTATTTCTCTTAATTAATTCAGTGATGGTCTCCCTGTTTGTCATTTTTCCATTTATATACTTATAAGAATGATTGGGTTCCTCTTCCTATCCCTTCACTACATCCTTTTCATAATTTCTCTCCACCTTCCTTTTTATCTTAATGTATTTATTTATACTGCTTCTTATTTACTTTATTTCGTTGCTTCCTTAATTTTTTCCAAGCTGCATCCTTACACTTTTTAGCTTTTACATATAGAGCATTATGCCACGTATGTTTGCTCTCTCTCACTCTGTATTCGGGAACATATCTTTTTACTCCCTCATTATACTTGTCTACGAAAATATCATACTTCTCTTCAATTGTTTCACCTTGCATGATTTCCTTCCAATTAATATTACCAAAGTACAGTGGAGACTCAATACTCGAACTTAATTTGTTTCAAATGGCTGTTTGAGTATGAAAAAGTTTGACTATTGATACCTATAAATCAGGTAATTCGTTCTAATCTTTAGCAAAATCTCAAGTTTATAAAAATTTAAATGTATTTTTTTTTACAATTTCGACCAAATGCAAAGAATGTTGTTTTTCTCAAAACTGTGGCAGGACTAAGGATGCGCACTAACATTGGTATACCGGTATTACCAGTAATCTGGTATCAGAATAGTACAGTGGCAGCTGTGAGAAGGGAGATGACAGCATTGTATATGACAAAATGTACGGCTGTTTGATTACCAGATATCTTCACCAATAATATGCCTTTGGTGGTAATGTAAATTTATAAATGAAAAAGTACAGATAGAATGCAGGAAAATGTTATTCTGATGATCATGGCAACACAAGTCACAACTGGAGGAGGGAGAACGGGGATGCCAGGGAGCCTTTGTTTACAACATTGTGTGTGGACATTCGACTATCAGGTATTTTTTCAAGTATTAAATCAAACTTTTGCATTTGAGTATTGAGTCTCCACTGTAACTTCTTAATCCTCCAAAATTTGACTTAGTGTGATTCCTTCTTTTTTGTTTGTGTCCCTTATTGCACTTCAAACATTTCAAAATTTTCTGATCTCTAAATCAGTTTCTAGGACCACATGATCACTTTTTCCCAATGGGCTGTAATATTTGATGGTTGGACAAGGCTCCTGTTTTTTTGTGAATACCAAATCCAGCATAGATGATTCTTCTTCCCCTCTATATCTTATATAGTCCTTCACTCATTGGTCCAATGTGTTTACCATTGCCAGTTGCAACACTTCCTCACCCCAATGCCCACAGTGACTGTTAGCATCCATTTCTTCCCTATTTACATGTTTGCAGTTTAGATCTCCCACAAGTAGCACTCTTCTGTCATTCCTTAACATATTTTCCATGCAATTCAGCACTTCCCTTCATATTTCTTTATGTACATCAAGCCTCCATGTATTAGTCTTCGGTGGCACACACGTTACTATGATACTCCTTTTTTTCCCTCTCACTGGTCCTAATTGTTATGCTTAAAACCTGTTAGTCCATCTCCATACTGTACCTCCTCTACATATATATATCCTCTTAAGTCATTATCAATACTCCTCCTCTTGTTTTTCCCCTTCTGTCTCTCCTCCAAACATTATATCCCTGCTCTTTAAAATTCACTTTGATATCTTCACTTAACTTTGTTTCTGTTATACATAACACATCTGGTCTTTTTTCCAATATATATTCCCTCACTTCCAAGTTTTCTGATATAAATCCATCTATATTTGTATACATGACTTAACACTTTCTTTCTCCTTCCCAAAAAAAACATTTCCTGAGCCTCATGTCTAGCACTCTCCAGTGAAATTTCTTCTTTTTCTCTGTCCTTCGCTTGTTTTTTTTCCTTAGCTTAACTTCTCAGTTCTATCTCTTATTCCTTTCTACTTGATTGATCTGTCTCTCTCTTTATCCAAGTATTGTCATATTCTGTCTTACTAGCCAGCTCTACTTGCGATCTCATTTTAACTTTAAGTGGTCTTTTGGTTCCCTCACTATATTTACCAAGTCTGTAATATTTCTTCTATTTCATTCTTAAGACTGTTCTTCATCATCTTGAACCACTAAGATAATTTGCTTTACCATCTCTTTCTCCTTCTCCCTAACAGGTTTCACTGGATTCTTTTTTCTTCTAGTCCATACATTGTTTCACTTTGATAACTCAGACCCCGATAACTTGGATTTCACGATAAGTTGGATTAAAGTCAAGAGTTGAACAGCCCGCCCATTTTTTCAAAATTTTTTTTTCACTTTTCTGTATCTCATTTTCTATTGACATTATAAAAAATCTAATTCCAATTAAAATGCAATTGCATTTTAGTTGTACAGTAAGCCCCCACACTTAGTGAATTAATTAGTCTGGCGAAACTACCGCCAAATGCGAATTTCGCCAAACACGAGTTCTTTATACCATATAAATTGCCTGAAAAATGCCTCAATCAGTCTTTGGTCATTGTCAAAGTCCCTCTTTTGACCCCTAAAATACCATCTTTCCTTCATCTATCATCTTGATAATTTTCTCCTTTTCACTCACACCGTACAATTTGTGATGCTCTCCTTGTGTGTACTCCTGTTTTTCCACTCGTTTCCCTCGCCCACTTTCGTCCTTGCCGCCACCACCATTGTCCTTACCACCACTGGTACCACCTGTTGTGCTGGTAGAGGCCATATTGGCGGTAAATCACCAGAATTCATTCCCACGCTAGCAAAACAGAGGGTAGTACAAACAAAATGGCTGAAGCGAGCTCTCACACTGCATTCTGATAGATTTAGAGAGAGGTCTGATGTCACTGGGGAGCCGTGTGGTTTGCTGTGCTGCAGCCAGGGGACCGCCAAGTTTGAATTCAAATTGCCAAGCGTGCACTCGGTGGTCCATGGCCACCATACCGCCAAAAGTGTATTTTGCCAAGCTGAGATTTGCCAAGTGCGAGGCTTACTGTAGTTTAAAATATATCAAAGAAAAGTCGATCAGAGTTTATACCGATTTTGTGAACATTTTTGGTGTAAAAAAAATAAATAAATAAAAAAAAAATTTGCTCCTAAAGATTCTTCATAATTTTTGTCCTTGTTTTGCTATTTCTATTCATCTAATTGGCATGAAATTTTCACACATGCTTGTGTATACAATAGTAACTTCCTGAAGCATGATAGGATGGTAACACATCAGATCCCTGCTTCTCTAAAAAATGTCATTCACTCATACGTGAGGGTTGAGAAGGTGCCATCAACAGCGTCATGGCAGTCTGCTGTTTTACTACTGAACTGGACGCCATCTGAGTTGTTATTAGTATGCTAAAGTGAGATAATGATACAATAAAGTATTTATTACTCATCTGGTCCAGCTTTATACCTCTGTCTCAACATATTCTTTTTAATAGTGTTATTGTGAGAGTCATGTGATGTATAGCTGTGATGATGAAGGTAGTGACAAAAAACAGTGATTGAAAAGATCAAAGCTGTCTCATGATACAGAGAGATGGTGGAGAAGCCTGGCAGTAAGGTGTGGTGTGAGGTGAGGGTCTTGGAGGGAGAGATAACTCGTGTGACAGAGGGGAGGTGAGGATTCAAGGTCCAGCTGTCTTCCAATGATATGTTTGTTTGTTTCTTGTTGTCTTCTCTTCTTCAAGTTTGTGATTCTAATTCTTGCCAATCTATTCTTGTAAGGATGTAGAGAGCTAAATGATGCACCTCCCCTCTTGACTCCTGGCCATGTACTGTGTAAGGTTTGAGTCGTGCTATGACACAAACGCACGAGACAAAAAAAATGGCTTCCTGGTGGGAAGGGTATTTAATTATAAAAAAAATAAGCTACACCATCAGGTAATTTAGGGTCTGAAGGTTTTAGAGTAATAGTAATCCCAAAATTTTAAATCTCCCAAAAATTAAATAAATAAATCCTGCACCTTCCCTAAAGCCTGAGTTTTTTTTTTTTTTTTTTTTTTTTTTGGTTGAGGAGGAGAATTCTTGTTTGGGGAGGAAGAGGGAAATTCGTGACATTTGGGCTTGTCGGACCAACCTTTCCCCCATTAGCTTGAGTTAGCAAGGTTCAACAGTATTACCATACACTTATTGTTGACCACCGTATCTCTCACTAATTCTTCCTTTCCTTTGATCACTTGCATGATTGTATCCTTCACTTTTTCTTTATCTGTTGCTTAACTACTGTACTTCAGCAAAAGTGATTTTTCTTCTTGTTATTTTTTCCAGACCTTCCACTCTTCTGCTTTTGTTTCACTTATCCCCTTCCCTGTTACCACATTAGTGTCTAGCCTTTATTCAAGTCCTTGTAGTGCCATTTCATAGTTCGCACATTTACGCTTAAGGGTGCTATTTTCCCTTTTTATTTTCTTTTTAAGTTTTCTTTGTTATTGTTCATTCTAACTGTACACTCTTAACTTTTCACATCTCTCTCTCTCAGCTCTATGTTTTCCGCAATCAGCTGATCCCGTTTTTAAAAATCTGAGCAAACATCTTCCTTAAGACTCTAATTTCTCTATCCACTGTGGTAATCCTTCTCATGTTGACTCTTTCCTCCTTAAATCTGTAAAATTCTCTTCCCTTGCTCTAATCTTTGTCATGGAGAGAGTTTTGTCTCTTTGTTCCCAGAGGTTTTTTTTCCACGTGTTTCCTGAGGGCTATTTTTGGTAGGGAAACCAGTCAGGGTCGGGTCAGTTTAGAGGGGTGGGTCGCTTGCCTACTCACCTGCTGCCCACCAGCCTCACATTTCTGGGGAATGCCATACACTGGTCACTCCTATAAACTGTATATAGGTATTTTATGGTTAGTTTTAAGTTTTAGCATTTAAGGAATGGTTAGGTTGTAAGATGGAACATCTGAAGCCCAGCATATGAGAAGAAAGCCTGGGTATCTTATGGGTTGCTCATGGGTAAACAAATTAGGCTATTGCTTCTTCTTTTCTTCTTTTTTTTTTATGGTACGGCTTATAGCACCTGTAGGCACACTTGAAGAGTGTATAGGAAGCGCAGTTCAGCTTCTGTCCATTAGTGGCGCAGGCAATTTTATTTATAGTGGTACCCATATTAGGGCCCATATCACCCCCGAAGCTCATCTTGGGTGTAACCACCTAGAACCTGGGTATCATGGTGACATAAATCACTCGACAAATGGCAATGTGTTTTAAGGCTGTATGTGGTGGGATTCGAACCTACGCATGGACATCTGCTTGATCCCACGCTCACCACCTTATCCACTACACCACCGCGTCCTGCTGCTTTGATTTGCATCTTTACAGGGAAGATTTCCCTTATTTTCCATTCTTTATTATTTTGATTATTTTTTCCGGCTTGGATTTATGTAAATATAAGATAGTACAAGTGTATCCCCCTTTTGACGAGATATGTCAAAATTTTGGGAGGTGTTATTATGTATGAATACTACGGGCATATTCGGCTTTGCTTTCATGGTGCAACACAAGGTTTTCTTAAATAGTTTCTTTGTTATGGAGAACAAACCATGTGGACCATGTGGGAGCAGGTCAGTGTGGGGTCAAGGGGAGGCAGATAGCCATGGGCATAAAGGTCAATGCTGGATCAACCGCAGGTCACTCTGGGATGAGAGGTCAGGACAAGAAGGTGTCGGTGTGTGTCTGGTGACACACTGTGGAGGTATGTTAAGGTTTATTGTTAAGTTTTTGTAGGTACGGAAGGTTCACATTTGATATTGTAGAGTGTATAGGGAGCTTGAGCCCAGTGTCACTTGTTATAAGCTTGTGGGAGAAGAAGGTTAGTTGTTCCTCTTTTTATTTATTTATTTTTTTCCTGTCTAACTAGTTAGGTCTTTTTTGTATGTTTGGTTTCATGCTTGGGATTTTGTTGCTTCGAGCATTTTTTACCCTTTTGGGTTTTGTCTTTACTCCTTCCACTGCTGTGGGGTTTAACCTAATTAAGTGGGAGGGGAGGTGTTGAGTTTTGGATTTTCTTGGGTTAAGCTTAATCAACTTTGGGTTTGTATATACCTGGCCCCTATCTTCCTGGTTTTCTGTTTTTGTTTTGTTTTATGTTTTGTGATTTACCTTTTTTTTTTTTTTGTATGTGTCCTTGTGTGTTTCTTTTGTGCCAATTCTTTATTTTTCAGGGGGTGGAATCTTTTTGGTGTATTATTTTTACAGTGTTTGAATATTTATGGCATCTGTTTTAACTGACTGGTAAGCAATTTCCTGTTACTGAGTGAAATCTTGGTGTAATAATTTTGTGCTGTTGATATTTGCTTGGGTCTGACTTAACTGGTTGATAAGCCCTAGTAGCAATATCATTTTGGGTGCCAGTTTTATATTTAATTTTTGTTTGTCATTTTGTTTTCTATGGTTAAGTAATACTCGTGATCCTGTTCTTCCTTTTGATTTGTCCTTGTTTAACTCAATCTTAATAGTCTATTCATTAGTCTTCTGGTAGTTCAGATTTCATTATTGTAAATTTTGTAAATAAATTTAGGCTAACTAGTCACATTGTTGTTTCTGAGGGCCCTTAAACATTAACATAATAACCCCAGTACTAGGTAACAGGTAAGAGTGGAGACTGGGGCCTGTGACATTAACTGTCATAATCCTAGAGGTGTTTCAATATCTCACTCCTGGGTTCTCTTGGTTTGGCTCCCTTGTTTATGTAGGTGGCGGTGCCAACTGTGCTGTCCATATTCTCATCCCCTTCTATATTTCTTGCCCTCAACACAAGCAAATTCAATATAACTTTGGAGACGGGGTCACAAATCTAGCTCCCTCTCTGCCCATAACACATCAACAGGTCTGCTGGGCTTTATTGTCAGGACTTGGCAGTGTAACACACACCAGAGCTCTTGTTTATATGTCCACCTAAAATGGTCGTTGTGTGTGTGAGTGTATTTACCTACTTGTATTTATCTAGTTGTGTTTTACAGGAAAAGAGCTATGCTCATGCTGTCCTGTCTCCATACCTAAAGTAATACAGTTTAACTTTAAAGTCATGAATATTTCTTGTTTGAACAAATGTTTCATCCAACTTGTTCCATATTTCTATGCTTCTGTTTGGAAAGCTATATTTCTTAATGTCTCTTATACATGCGGTCTTTTTCAATTTCATGCCATGTCTCCTTGTATTTCTTGAGTCTCACACCAGTAGGTCTTCTTTGTCAACTGTGCCCATCCCCTTCCATGCTCTTTGTATAGCAATTAAGTCTCCTCTTTCTCTTCTGTTACAATACTACAAAAAAATTTAATATCTTTAATCTGTCCTTATATGTTAGGTCCCTCAAACTTGGAACCATTTAGGTTGCAGCTATTTAAATCCTTTCCATCTTTTTTATATCTTTCTTATCATATGGTGACCATATAAGTGCAACATATTCTAGTTTAGGTTGAATCATATATTCTATTAGTTTTTTCATCATCTCTTCATCTCTATAGGTAAATGCCCATTTCATTTTTCTTAGTAACTCATGTTTCCCCAACCATGCTGTTGAAGTGTTTTTTTGGTGATAAATTATAATTTATATACCCAGATCTTTCTCCTCTTGTTTTCTGAATTTCTACCCTCCCATAGTATAAGATCTCTTCTGTCTTTTCTTGCTTTTCCCTAGTTCCATCACTTTGCACTTTTTTGCAATAAATTCCATTTCACATTTCTTGCTATGGTGGTGGATGGATTTTATCCAAGTGAGGAGCGAGTGCCCTTTACCTCCTATAGCTCAGTCCCCTTCTGTTTCTGCTGTCTTTGATTCCCTTTCTGTCCTTTCTTGGGCAGCCAATGTTTTAACCCTCAGGGACACCAGTGTCTGACCATGCAAACCCCTCGGGTGCCAAGGCACCAGAGGGGCTTGCTTACCCATATGACAGATGCAGGGGAAAGCTTGCGAGATCCCTGTGTCTTGAAAGGGACGGGAGGATACCCCTCTCCCTATTTTCAGCTTTGGGGGTGCTGGTGGGTTTGCAGACGTGGCTCCTGCCAGTCAGACCATTCCTGGAGTAAACCTTCGGAAGGTTCTACGTGTAGGCTCCTGGAATATCCTGAGCCTCTCAGAGAATCAACAACTGCCTCATCTATTAGATGAGCTAAGTAGGCTGAGGGTGGATATGGTGGGATTCTCTGATACAAGGAGGCCTGGCAGTGGCAGGCCTGGCAGTGGTTCACTGCTCACGAATTGCGAGCCAGGGTGTGAGCCGTGTCACGCCATTCACGCCGCATGCTGCTTGTGTGGCTTCCGCCTGCTGACCGCCGCATGTGCTTGTGGGCTCGAACGCAGTGTACCGCAGTAAAGAGACAGTGCCTGGGGATTGCCTGACAAAGTGAAAACTGTTCTGTGTACTTTGTGACGCCTTGCCAGTAGTGGAGAGACCGTGTTTGAAACTTTTGACAAAGTAGAATTTGTGCTCTACTCTGTGCTGTGTGTGTGTGTGTTTTGTCAGTTGTGGGTGTGTGTGTGTTTTGTCAGTTGCTTGAGTGCGTGGGTTTCCTTTTGCACCCAACCCCGGTAACTCAGCATGCCATCTCTTTGCACACAACAGTACTGGTTCGGTTGTTTATCATATTGTCTCTTTGGTGTTAATACAC
The DNA here is from genome assembly GCF_017591435.1 of Portunus trituberculatus. Taxonomy (NCBI): domain Eukaryota; kingdom Metazoa; phylum Arthropoda; class Malacostraca; order Decapoda; family Portunidae; genus Portunus; species Portunus trituberculatus. The sequence continues at coordinate 19,115,567 of NC_059300.1, forward strand.
TCATTCTATTTTTGTATTGTTTTCCTTCCACCTGCCAAACTACAGGGACTAGTCCAATTATTCCTGGCTTAACATCATATATTTTGAGGGCGAGCGATCGTGACCTCCCATTTTCCCTCACAGATCACTATGTCACAGGGGCAGCCATAGGCATCTCCAGCAGACTGCAGCTGTCTGTTGTAGAGGTTACTCTGGTTGATGAGCATACAATTCGATTAAGGGTGAAGCACAGTCTAAGCTTCATGTCTGTTGTTGCAGTATATGCTCTTACTGAGGTGTGTGAAACTGAAAAAAAGGAGACATTCTATGCCAAACTCGACTCTGTACTGGACCACTGTCCCTGTCGTGATGCACTTGTCTTGGGTGACTTTAATGCTGTCACTGGCACTGAAAGAGCTGGCTATGTGTTATGTGTTAGTCTCTATAGCTTTGGTACCAGGAATGATAACAGCTCTTTCCTTCTGAATCTTGCAAAATCCAGGAGGTTGAGAATTGCAGGTTCTTTGTATCAGAGACCAGCGCTGCACCGCTGGACTTGGTATAGCAATGCCGGAGGGGTAACGAAGGAGATCAACCATATCCTTGTTAGTACTCATTAGAGGATCCTTCAGAACTGCAGAGTTTTTCAGAGTGCCGAGTTCTTTGCGACTGATCATAGGCTTGTTGTTACACTCAAGCTGCATGTCAAGTCCAGAAAGCCTCCAAGATGTGACCACACTGTGTTTCACCTTGAGAAAGTAAAGGACTTGACATGTGCCCAGGAGTATGCAGTGACAGTCTCCAATCGGTTTGGAGTGCTTGTCACCATCGAGAACCCAGTAGAGCCATGAGATACCTTCAAACATGAGATTCTTGAGGCTGCCAAGGAATGCATTGGGGCAGTGCCCAAGGTCATGGAGTGGCTTCACCTCGGTAGAGACACTGGACAGTATTGAGGAGAGTTGGGCTGCCAGACTTGCTGGGAACTGTGACCAGTACAGGGCTCTGTCACATAGGACTAGAGGTCTCCTGAGGAAAGACAAGAAGAGGTATGTCAGAGGTCTCGCTGAGGATGTAGTGTGTCATTTAAATGCTAATGACCTCTGACCTGCCTATCGAGCCCTGAAGAAACTATGCTCCAAGTCTACATCTCAGGCGAGCACTTTCCAAACAGCAGATGGTCGCCTCGTATCGGACGCAGATGGCAGATGGCTTGTTGGGCTGAGTACTTTGAGCAGCTGTTCATGGTGAATCTCCCAAGTGGACATCTCCAAACTGCAGGGTTACAGATGTTGGATGCTGATCCAACCATTGATGAAACTGCACCCTCCACTGATGATGTCAAAGAGGCTTTGGCAAAGTTGAAGGGTGGAAAGGCAGCTGCCATCTGTAACATCAGTGCAGACCTGCTCAAAGCAGGGAGTGAGGCCATAATCTGTGGGTTGCATGCTGTCTTGACTGCTGTATGGCATTCAGGTACCATTCCTCCTGACTGGAAAAAGGGACTGGTCATCCCTGTCTGGAAAGGGAAAGGGGACCATCAGGACTACAACAACTACTGCAGTATAACACTGCTCAACATACCAGGCAAGTGGTTGCCCATTTGCTGTTGATGTGTATCCGCAGTCACCTGCTAAAACACCACAGACCTGAACAGTCTGGGTTCATGCCCAGTAAGTTAACAACTGACCGGAACCTAGTGCTTCGCGTACTGATGGAGCGTTGATGTGAGTTTCGAAAAGGGATGCTTGCAGCCTATGTTGATCTCAAGAAGGCGTTTGATTCAGTGCATTGAGACACTCTCTGGGATCTTCTGCATCTCCACAGGATTCCTGCAAGGATTATCAACTGGCCTCTACTCCAGGACTGTAAGTGCAGTGGGGTGTGACCACTTTCATCCCTATGAATACGGGAGTGAGGCAGGGATGCATGCTTGCTCCATCACTTTTCAACACTTGCATGGACTGGGTACTAGGCAGAGTTGTACACCAAAGTAATTGTGGAGCATCTGTCGACAATACCGAGATTACAGATCTTGTTTTTTCCGATGATGCAATGATCTTTACTGAGTCACTGGAGGTTCTGGTAATGACTGTAGAGGCACTGCACGAGGAGGCAAAGCCCATGGGACTTCAGGTTTCCTGGCTCAAGACCAAGGTTCAGGTGTTTGGAGGCTTACTGGATGAAACAGTACAGTCTGTCTATGCGTGTGGCGAGGACATTGAGATCTCGGAAAATTTCACATACCTTGGTACTGTAGTGCATAATGATAGTGAGTCAAGACAAGAAGTTGTACGGCAGATTTGCCTGGTCAACAGCATTATGAACTTGCCCAACATGAGTATTTGGCTTTGTCGGTACCTATGCAGATGAACGAAGATTCGGATCTCAAGTCACTGGTGATCCCTGTCTTACTCTACAGTTGTGAGACATGGATGCTGAACACTGATCTGAGAAGGAGAATTGATGTCTTTGGAACTAGATGCCTTCGCAGGATCATGGGGTACTGCTGGTATGACTGTCAAATCAGCAATTGCTCCACGAGACTGATTTGAGGCTAATTACCAGCATAGTCCGTCAACGCTAACTGTGACTATATGGGCATGTGGCATGCTACCCGTAAGCCGATCCTGCATATTGGGTTGTCTCCAAAAGGGATAATTCAACATGGAGGAGGCCAAGGAGACATCCACAGAAATCATGGCTGTGGCAAGTTGATGCCTCTCTCTAGGAATTACTTGACATGGAAAAGGAGCCTGCATGGAGACTCACGAGACGTGACCGCCCAGAGTGGTGCCATAGGGTAGGAGAGGCGACGTGCCCCCTGGCGTATGCCTCCCATGACTGATTGATCGATTTTTACTCCACTCATGTATCTCATTCAAATCTTTTTGTAGCATTTCACAATCCATCCATTTGTTTCAGTAACTTTGTGTCATCTGTAAATATGCTTATAAAACTGTCCACCTCATCAATCATATTATTGATATACACTATGAACCTTACAGGGGCCAAAACCATTCCCTGTGGAACTCCACTTATAACTCTGCACCATTTAGATTTTCCTCCTTTATCACTGTTCTCATTTCTCTGTCCTTTAAGAAGTCTGTTATCCAATCCAGTACTTTTCTCTGTAAAATACTTATATTTTTAATTTTCCATAGCAATCTTTGATATGGTACTTGATCAAAAGCTTTTTTTAGATCCAGGTAGACACAGTCTGCCCATCCATCCCTCTTCTGAATTATATCTACTGCTTTACTGTAGAAACTCAATAAATTTGTGACACAATATCTTCCATTACTGAAACCAAATTGTCATCCAGTTATTGCATGTGACTTTTCTAACTGTTGCACCCACCTGTCTTTAACTATTTTTTCTGTTATTTTTGCAACCATGCTTGTTAGGGACACTGATATGTTGTTACGGCCCGCCCGTAACATGCATTACTACCATCACCTCCTCCGCTTGTTACCTCGTTCGCCACCTCTCCGCCTCCCTTCCACGTCACCGTCTCGTGAACCTTCCACGCCACCGTCTCGTGAACCTTCCACGTCACCGTTTCATGAAGCCCGGCTACTGTCCCGAAGTTGGATTCACGCGGCCCCTTTCGACTCAACCGAAAGTGTTGAGCCAGCTCTTGGTTTTCTGGATTGGCAGTTGAGATCCAAGCCTCAACCAGTGAACACAACGCCTCTTGGTTCTGCCGTGGGATCAACCATCACCCAGCATTTCACCACTGCGACACCGCATAAGTATCACTTCCCTCGTCCGTGTTTTCCACATTGCCTCTATATAGGATTAGGATTATTGTTAGGTATTAAGTTGGGTTCTTTATTGTTGTATTTATTACTGTGTTATATGTATATGTGTATGTCATTTTCCTGTGTTTCATGTTATATATCTGTGTTTCATGTTTCTTGTTATATATGTGTCAATTTCATTATGGGTTATTAAAGTAGCTTTTAAAGTGACCCCTTTGCATTTCCTCACCAGTTGAACCTGCAGTGTTTTTTTTTTGTTATTGTTCACCGGCTCTCCGATGCCAATCTTACCAGTTTAACCGGTGAACGTAACAATTGGCGACCGTGACAGGACCATTATAACCCATGTTCAGTGTTCCATTTTTCCAGTGACTTTTTTCTGTGATTGCTTGTGTTTCTGTGGTGTTGTGACTCTGATGTGTTTTTTTCTGTGACTTACTCTGCGTGTGGTTTAAATTTACCTTTGTGCGTTCAAGTGGCTCCTTTTGGGTTAAACGTGCTTCGTGACTTTCATTGGTATCGCATAGCAGTGGTAGAGCAGGAAACCAGGTAGAAAGGCGTGTTCACCGATAGCACTTATCTCTATTTTTGCACATAGGCAGGTGTGTAATAAGTGTTATCCAAGTGTTGGGATCATCATATGTTCATGCGAACCCTCAATGCCCTCACTTCGCGGATCATTTTTCTCGCTAGTTAGAATCGGCCATTTTAACTAGTCTCTCAGACTAATCCGCCTCCTTATCAATAACAAGTCTCAGTACAATTCGCTCCTCACTCTCAAGTCTCGTAACTAGAGTAATCCGGATCCCTCTTAATGCCGTAACTCTCTAGTTTACCCCTCATTAGTGATTGTACTCATAAGTGTTTACTTAAGTATAATCTAGGTAATTTCCAAGGTTGCCTTTATTATCACTCTGCCAAGTTCCTCACTTAAGTAATTCGCTTATCATTTTTTTGTTGTGGTTTAACATCTATTTAATATGGCTTCCGCTCAGTTTAACGTTGAAGATTTTTGTGCCGACCCTTCTCTGGAACAACTTAAATATGCTAATATAAAGAAGGACCAATGGAAAGCCATCGCTAAACATTTTGATGTTCCCATCACGTCTCAGATGACTAAAGAGGTCATTAAGAATGTAGTTGTTGAACATCTAGTGCAAGAAGGTCAGTTGCTAGGAAATGCCATAGAAGAGTTAACTCCCATGTCAGCCTCTACGAGGACTATAATACACAGTCCCCAGGAAGAACAGGATAAGAGTAGGATAAGTCAATGGGAAATTGAGAAGCTTAAACTAGAATACCGGATGCATGAAAACAAATGCAACTACAGGCAGAAAAAAGAAGAAAAGAAATGCAACTACAGGCAGACAAATGCAACTACAGGCAGAAGGAAGAAAAAATGCAACTACAGGCAGAAAAGAAGAGAGAGATTTCAGTTACAACTTAGAAGGCAGGAGAAAGAGTTAGAAATTCAGGAGTTAGCCCTACGAAATGACGCTAAGTTTAGAGGGAAGAAATAGATATAAAGAAACAGTTAGCAAGCTTTAATCCTGCTACAGCTGCTCCGCTAGTTCCCCCTTTTGATGAATCTGATGTTGACGGGTCATTTCGCGCTTTTGAGAGCATTGCTAATAGGAATAAATGGCCCAAGGATCAGTGGGTGTCTCTCCTTGTCCCTAAGCTAGTAGGAAAAGCTTATAGGGTATACAACGGCCTTAGTGATGAGGTAGAATATGAAGAGATCAAAGGTAACATTCTAGACGCCTACTCTATCACTTCTGATGGATACAGACAGCAGTTTCGAAAGTATGTGAAACCAGAGTCTCACACCTATGTTGAATTCGCTAGTGAGAAACTAAGACAATTTAAGAAATGGTTAGCCGCCCTTAACATTACCACCTTTTCGGAGTTGCTCAATCTAATGGTCCTGGAAGAATGGAAGAACAAGTTACCATTTAATATTCTGAGGCATGTGGAAGAACGGGGAGAGAGTGATCTTATGTCTGCCGCTAAAGTGGCTGATGCGTTTGCTTTGTTGATGGGATCCCTGGGTAGTAGAGGTCGTGGTTCACTGTCTAATGTTAGGTCCTCCTTTGGGGAAGGTTTTGGGGCGCGGGTGGTAAGCCAACCGGATTCTCGCCAAATGCATATAATTCCCCCTGGTGTACATACTGTAAGAAGCCAGGTCACACGATCCAGAAATGTAGACACCCAAATTGCAAGGGTTCTCAACGTCAATTTTCTTTTGTGGCCCCTAGACCTAACACATTTGAGAACAAGAAACCAGTGGCCCTAGCTAACCCTGTCAACTCTCCTCTAGAACTTTATGACTCGTACATGTATCAAGGTAAAGTGTCCCTGACTGATGGTAAAGACAAGGCAATAAATATCAAGGTTCTGCGTGATACAGGTGCTGCCCAATCCATCTTAAGGGAAGATGTCATCCCTAACATCAAACAGGCTTTCACTGGGGAGAAGGTGATCCTTACAGGTCTCGAATCACAGCTCTCCTATCCCTTGGCTAATATTAGCTTACAGTGCCCGTTCATTTCAGGAGAGGTTGAGGTAGCCATTAAACCTGGTGAACTGCCAGTACCGGGGTACATCTTGTACTGGGTAATGATCTTGCGGGTAACTTGGCTGTTCCAAACTTAATTGTTCTTGATTCTCCCTTAACAGAAAGTCCCACTAAGACCCTGGACGAAACATCCCTCACTTCTTCCCAGTGTGTGCAGTCACCAGGTCTCAGTCCAAGTCCCCTGCCCTTTCATCACCTCCTCCACCAATGATTGCCTCTACTGACAACTTGTATAATGACATCATTTCAAAGGAGAATTTGATTAATGCTCAGGAACAGGATCTCACTTTGGCTAAGATCAGACATGTGGCCAGTGAGACAAAGGATATGTCTAAATTGCCTTGTTTTTATTATCAGGAAGGAGTCCTGATGCGTGCCTACAGACCTCCTGAACTGAAACAACTAGACACCTGGTCAGAAACACATCAAGTTGTCATCCCTTGTCTGTAAGACCAGCCATTATAGAACTAGCTCATGATGGATTGTCAGGTCATCTAGGCATCCAAAAAACCTACAAGAAGGCTCTTCAACATTTTTTTGGCCAGGAATGAAAAAGGATGTGTCACACTATGTAAAAACATGTCACATATGTCAAGTTGTGGGTAAGCCTAACGAACGCCTTGTGCCAGCTCCTCTGACGCCTATTCCAGTTCAGACGGAGCCCTTCGAAAAGATCATACTAGACTGCGTAGGGCCCTTACCCAAAACCAAACGAGGGAATCAGTATTTGTTAACCCTCATGGATCCCACTACCAGGTACCCTGAAGCATTCCCTCTTAAGAACATCACATCAAAGACCATTGTAAAACATCTAATACATTTTTTCACCTCGGTAGGAATTCCAAAACAAATTCAGTCTGACAAGGGTAGCAATTTCACTAGCCATTTTTTCCAACAGATAGTGAATGAGCTAAACATCGACCATGTTACCTCCTCGGCTTACCACCCCAATCCCAAGGCTGTCTGGAGCGGTTTCACCAAACATTAAAATCCATGATGAAGAAGTATTGCTTGGAGCATCAAGGAGACTGGGATGAAAGTATTTCTTTCCTTCTCTTCGCTTTAAGAGAATCTCCTCAAGATTCTTTAGGTTACTCCCTTTTGAATTACTCTATGGTAGACAGATCAGGGGGCCTCTCAAAATATTAAAGGATCAATGGTTTACTCAAAATACTCCTTCAAGCCCCAGTGTGTCTGACTACATCAGTAACCTTAAGAATAAAATCAGTGAAGTCAGATCTTTTGCTAAATCAAACTTCCTCAAATCTCAAACTAAAATGCAACAGAATTCTCTTCCCAAATCTGTCATGAGAAGTTTCAAACCAGGAGACAAGGTTTTACTTTTCTCCCCACTCCAGGCAATGCTCTTCACAGTAAGTTCATGGGACCTTATGTTGTGGCTCAAAAACTAAGTCCATTAAATTATGTGGTCCACACTCCTGACCGTCGTAAGGATTCCCAACTTGTTCATATTAATCTAATGAAACCTTACCACTCCAGAGAACCAGAGGACGACTTGTCTCGCGCTGTACCTGTATGTCTGATAGGAAGGAGTCTGGTCCTGTGCCCCCGAGGAAGAGTCCGACATCGAATTCCTCTTCTCGTCACCTAAAGGACGCCCCTCAAACAGCCAAATCATGTCCAACCTGGATGAGGTGTTTGTTTCCTTAACACCTTCACAACAGTCTGATCTTAAAAAGTTATTGCTAGACTTTTCTGAAATCACAGGTGACCTTCCAGGAGTTTGTAATACTATCCAACATGACATAAGATTAACATCTACCGACATCAAGCCTATAAGACAACCAGCCTATCGCATTTCACCCATTAAAAGAGACTTGATGAAAAAGAGGTAGACTATCTGCTCTGTCATCACCTTGCAGAACCTAGTATATCTCCTTGGGCTTCTCCTGCCTGTTAACATCTAAGCCAGATGGTAGTAGTCGATTTTGCACCGACTACCGGAAATTAAATAAAGTGACGGTGCCAGACTCCTACCCATTGCCCTTGATAGAGGACCTTATAGATAGTATAGGAGTAGCCAAATTTGTAACCACTATAGACTTGCTTAAAGGTTACTACCAGATTCCCTCTCGGACGAGGCCCAAATAATATCCGCCTTCATCACTCCCTTCGGACTATACCAATACACAGTGATGCCCTTTGGATTGTCTAATGCTCCCGCCACCTTCCAGAGGGCTATAAATTACATAACTCAGGACTTGGAGGGAACATCCGCGTATCTGGACGACCTGGTGGTGACTGCAGACGACTGGGCAACACATCTGACCCGTCTTCGGAGGCTGATGGGTCGGTTGCAGGAAGCCGGGCTTACCATCAACCTGGCCAAGTCCACCTTCGGGAGGTCTACGGTGGTCTACCTGGGACATGTGGTGGGGAACGGCAAGGTTCACCCCAAGAGAGCTAACGTTGAGGCCATCCTTGGCTTCCCTGTTCCTACCACCAGGAAAGCTCTCATGAGGTTCTTGGGGATGGCTGGGTTTTACAGACGCTTCTGTAAAAACTTCTCCACCCTGGCCGCCCCCTTGACGGACCTTCTCAGCACTTCCGTCCCCTTCCACTGGACCCCGGCCTGTGACCAAGCCTTCAAACACCTCAAGGCGTTTCTCTCCTCGGAACCAGTGGTCTGGACGCCGGATCACTCCCGACCCTTCCATTTACAAGTTGACGCGAGTGGAGTTGGAGTGGGTGCTGTCCTACTACAACCGGACCCCACAAGCGGCATCCTCCATCCCATCGCTTACCACTCTGCAAAACTGAAACACCATCAACTCAACTACTCCACCATCGAAAAGGAGGCTCTGGCACTCGTGCTGGCGCTCCAACGTTTTGAGTGCTATCTTCATCCTGGTCCGCACATCACCAAGGTCTTCACGGACCACAATCCTCTGGCCTTCCTGTACGCCATGAGGAACCGAAACCAACGCATTCTTAGGTGGGCCTTGTTAACTCAACCTTTCAACCTGGAAGTCCATCATATCAAGGGGGTGGACAACATCATCGCCGACGCCTTATCAAGATCTCCCGTCTCACCTCCTTCATGAGCCCATTACGGAGGTCTTAGGGGGGAGGAAATGTTACGGCCCGCCCGTAACATGCATTACTACCATCACCTCCTCCGCTTGTTACCTCGTTCGCCACCTCTCCGCCTCCCTTCCACGTCACCGTCTCGTGAACCTTCCACGCCACCGTCTCGTGAACCTTCCACGTCACCGTTTCATGAAGCCCGGCTACTGTCCCGAAGTTGGATTCACGCGGCCCCTTTCGACTCAACCGAAAGTGTTGAGCCAGCTCTTGGTTTTCTGGATTGGCAGTTGAGATCCAAGCCTCAACCAGTGAACACAACGCCTCTTGGTTCTGCCGTGGGATCAACCATCACCCAGCATTTCACCACTGCGACACCGCATAAGTATCACTTCCCTCGTCCGTGTTTTCCACATTGCCTCTATATAGGATTAGGATTATTGTTAGGTATTAAGTTGGGTTCTTTATTGTTGTATTTATTACTGTGTTATATGTATATGTGTATGTCATTTTCCTGTGTTTCATGTTATATATCTGTGTTTCATGTTTCTTGTTATATATGTGTCAATTTCATTATGGGTTATTAAAGTAGCTTTTAAAGTGACCCCTTTGCATTTCCTCACCAGTTGAACCTGCAGTGTTTTTTTATTGTTATTGTTCACCGGCTCTCCGATGCCAATCTTACCAGTTTAACCGGTGAACGTAACATCTCTGCGCATTCAGCTAGTGCGTGAGCGTGTGCTCCCGAGTTGCTACTGGCCGCCATTTCCTACCCTTTGTAGCTCTAAGGACAAGTAAAGAATCTACATGTACTGCGTGTATGTCTGCCCCTTACTTAGGCATACACGCCCTCCATTATACATCCCGCAACCAACATGGCGCAGTGACGACACGTCTTGTCCCTGGAGACATCAGTTACGAGGGGAAAGAACTCATCCCAGTAGCCGGCGGCGCCATCACGTCCTCCCGCCACCAGCTGTGAGATTGCTGACGTGTGCTACGACTGTGTGCTGCGGACCCGTGGTGTTATGTGACAGTGCAGTGCAGTGCAGCGTGTGGCAGTGTATTACAGTGCAGTGTGCGGCGGTATAGTGCAGTGCAGTGCCCGGGAGTGTTTGCATCGAGGTGCCGCTTTGTTTCAAGGGTTGGTTACGTCTCTTTGCCCAGAAACGAGCGCAGCGCGACGCACCTCTACTCTTTGTCGAGTCCCGCAAGACACTAACTGCACTGCCATTACGAGAGCGGGGTGCCGTGAGCCCGCGCATACCTCCTTGCTGCACCTCTCGCTGCCTGCCTGCCCAGCTGTCTTCCCACCACACCACGCACACTGACACATTTGCTCTCACATCTACGAGTAATTCCTCGGCATGGCGCAGTCAAAACGACGTCCCAAGCCTCCCAAACGAGTTGAGGAGGAAGATGAGGAGACGCCGGGACAACCAGACAGCCTGTCACAGATGTTGGCTGGTGCTACCGCAGGCGCGGATGACGCGGCGGCCCCGGACACCGCCGCCCCACCTCCGCCCGCCACCCCACCCACCACCACCACTCCACCCAGGTCGCCACACCATGCACCTTCTCACACACCTGTCTACCCTGATTTCTCAGTATTCTTCCAATGGTTTGCTGACAGGGAGGCGGCCGCTCGACGTGAGATGGAGGAACAACGCCGGGAAGACAGAGCTGAGTTTCGTGCTCTGTTAACCAGCCTCACTTCTTCCCAGGGCGCGCCCGGTGCGGCTCCGACGAACCCCCAGACGCTTGGGAGTCCTGGCGGTGCACAGAGCGGCTCCGGTACCCACCCACCTGTGCAGAAAGCAGCTGTCACACCTCCGCCGCCACTGTCACACGACGTGACGTACCAAGTGTTTCGTGAGTGGAGGAGACGTTGGGAGGACTACGCGACGATGATCGACCTGCCCAGCCTGACGCTGCCTAAACAGAGGATCCAGCTACGTATGTGCCTCACTCTGGAGACGCAGAGGGTGTTAGAGCACACATTACAGGTGTCGCCTACCTCTCTCAAGCCAGTTGATGAAGTGCTTGACATTCTCCAGGCTCATATACGTGACTCCAACAACGAGGCATTGCGTCGGCGAGCCTTCACTAGCTGTCGGCAGGCGAGAGGCGAGCCCTTCTCCGAGTTTCTCGTCCGACTGAAGAGCCTGGCGGAGGAATTCGACATCTGTAAGGCTCACCACCTGGACTGTGAAGAGGCCTGGATGAAGCACGGTATCCTGACAGGCGTCCACGACGAGGAATTGGTGACCAAGATTGTGTCCCTCGACGCCGCCTCTACTCTTGCTGACGTCATCAATGTATGCAGGGCCCACGAGGCGACGCGGTCAGCCGCCTCTGCCATACGTGCCTCACCTACAGTGTCTGCTGTCTCAACGTATAAACAGACGAAGAAAGCAGCACACAAACCTGGAGTCCCCCCTCGCCAACCTTCACCCACTCATCGGGCGCCTACCTCCTGCAGCAGCTGCGGCAGGCGAGACCACGGCCCGAAGGGCTGCCCAGCAACAGGTGTTACGTGCAGAGGTTGTGGGAAGACTGGCCACTACGCTTTGATGCCCAAGTGCCCAGCCAGGCAGTCTACGTGCACTGCTTGTAACCGTCTGGGGCACCTGGAGAAAGTCTGCAAGCAAACCAAGGCAAGGAGTAAGTCGCAGCGACCCGAGAAGCCGAAAGGGAAAGAGGAAGACACCCCACCTTCCACGTGGTGCGGTTACAGTCTCTCACAACGGACCCAGGGTCTCATGAGGGCCCACCTGAGGCCTCATGTCAGTCTCCTATCAGTACTCGTGATGACCCGACACCTCCTCCTACTGTACGAGTGGAAGTGTTGCATGACGGTCACTCTGGTGGTCTGGACTTCATTCCCGACACTGGTGCCGACACGACGGTCATCGGCCCACAGCACTTGAGAATGTTGGGCATCGACAGACAGGCTCTTGGTCCTCCTCCATCCCTTGCCTACTACAACGCTGATGGGACGAAGATGTCTGCTGCCCTCGGTTCGCTCCAGGCCACACTAGTTTACGGCGAGCTGTCTTGTACGGGCTGGATAGATGTGCAGGGTTCGTGGAACACCCCACTTCTGTCCCGTGAACACTGTCGTGCTTTGGGGATCGTGCCTCACGACTTCCCTGCTCAGATTTTCTCAGCACGAGGCAGTGTCGCCAGTGTAAGGGAGGCGACAAACGCTCCAGCTCCACGTTCCAGCGTGCCTGCGTTACCTCTTCTCAGCACCACTTCCCCAGACGCAGCGAAGGAGTACTTCTTGAGGGAGTACCAGGATGTCCTCTTGACAAAGGATTCCACACAGGATGCTCCACTCAAGCCGATGTCTGGACCGCCGATGAGGATCCACTTACGAGACGACGCCCAGCCGTTTGCTGTCCACACGCCGAGGCTTATTCCTTTGGCCTACAGGGACGCAGTGAAAGCTGAGCTGGACTCTATGGTGGCACGAGGCGTTATTGCTCCTGTTGGTGACGTCCCATCTTATTGGTGCCATCCGATGGTTGTTGTGCCGAAACCTGGTGGAGGTGTCAGGATCACTACGGACCTGAGTAAGTTGAACGCACAAGTATCTCGGCCTGCACACCCATCACCCACGCCTTTTGCAGCCATCCGAGCGTCGATGCCAGGGCACGCTACTTCACCACGATTGACGCGTTGTGTGGATATTGGCAGATACCCTTGCATGAGGACGACCAGGCCCTGACTACGTTCATCACTCCATATGGGCGCTTCAAGTACCTCCGAGGTCCCATGGGTTTCGCAGCCACAGGCGACGCCTTCTGCCTCCGAGGAGACATCGCGCTACAGGGAGTGCCACAGTGTGTCAAAGTCGTGGATGACATTCTCGTGTACGACGAGGATTACTTCACACATCTACGCCACGTTAACGACATCTTGGCCAGATGCCGAGCCCATGGCATCACTTTAAATGCCAAGAAGTTTGTGCTGGCGGCTCCATCAGTGTCCTTCTGCGGCTACAGGCTCTCCCATGACGGCATCGCAGCAGACCCTGACAAGGTTCGGGCCATCACTGAGTTTGCTACGCCTGCTACGTTGACCGACCTTAGGTCCTTCATGGGCCTTGTCAACCAGCTCGCCAGCTTCTCGCCCGACCTCGCTGCCACTGCTGCGCCTCTACGCCCACTTTTGAGCCCCAAGAAGTCGTTTGTGTGGACGCCCGACCATGAGCAAGCCTTCCAACGTGTGAAGATGGCCTTGGCCAGCCCACCAGTCCTTGCTGCCTTTGACCCTGCTCTCCCTACGACTCTGCAGACCGATGCTTCCCGCCTGTATGGGCTGGGTTATGCCCTACTGCAGGACCACGGTGGTGGACAGCAGCGTCTCGTCCAGTGCGGCTCACGTTTCTTGACGGATACAGAGACCCGATATGCGACGATCGAGTTGGAGATGTTAGCTGTCGTATGGGCCATGGGGAAGACCAAGTTCTACCTCACAGGATTGCAACACTTTAACCTCGTCACCGATCATCGCCCTCTAGTTCCCATCCTAAACAGCTACTCCCTTGACGCTATAGAGAATCCACGTCTACAACGCCTCAAGGAGAAGATCGCCCTGTACATCTTCACAGCTGTATGGCGCCCGGGCAAGGAGTTGTGTATCCCGGACGCTCTATCTCGCTCTACTGTTGGCTACCCAACGCAGGCTGACGAAGTCCTTGGCACTGATACCGGCTTCCAAGTTAGGAGTATCGCTACACTACGTGCGATGGAGTCTCTTGCTCCGTTGGTGCCTCCTGATGTTGCAGAAGCATCTCCTGGCAGTGACCTTGCCCTTGAGGAGCTTTGTAAGGTGGCAACCAAGGACCCCGAGTACGTCCAGCTCCTTAATTTTGTGAAGAACGGATTCCCTATGGACAGGTACGCCCTCCCCAACGTGCTCCGCCCGTACTGGAAGTTACAGGAGGACCTCTACTGTGATGAGGGTCTCGTCCTGTACGGTGTACGAGTGTTGGTGCCTACAGCCCTACGTCGCCGTGTCTTGGCCCGCCTGCACGACAGCCATCGTGGTGTCGAAGCCACCAAGCGCCGTGCTAGGCAGGCTGTGTTCTGGCCAGGCGTGGATGCTGACATTGCCAACACTGTTCGAGCATGTGAGCCGTGCCAGATTCTGCAGCCCAGTCAACAGCAAGAACCAAGACTCTGTGATGACAACCCAACTCGACCATTCGAGTCCATTTCTGCTGATTACTTCTCAGTTGCAGGGAAGGCTTTCTTAGTCATTGCAGATCGTCTGTCCGGCTGGCCTGTCGTCGTGTCCTGTGGTGCTGATATGACATCTGCTGCCACCATTCGCCACTTCCGCCGCCTCTTCAGGGACCTGGGTGTTCCTGTACGCCTGCGAACGGACGGTGGCCCACAGTTCGCCAGCCAGGAGTTTTCTACGTTCCTCGAGCGCTGGGGAGTCCGTCACGACACATCGACGCCCCATTACCCACAGTCTAACGGCCATGCCGAGTCTGCAGTGAAGGCCGTGAAGCACTTCATCCAGAAGGTGGCACCGTCTGGCAATATAGACTGTGAGGCGTTCGACAGGGGTCTCCTGGAGCTTCGGAACACCCCCAACCAGACGGGTCACTCTCCAGCTCAAGTCCTGTATGGTCGCCCTTTACGCTCTTGCGTCCCCGCACATGCCAGCGCCTTCCAGAAACGGTGGCAGGCCAGGGACGAGAGTTGCGACCGTCGAGCTGCTGCCCGTCTCCGTGATGCCACAAGTCGCTACGATGCTCACGCTCGGCCTCTTCCATTCCTGCAGCGAGGTGACGTGGTTCGGATCCAGGACCCGACTACGCAGCGGTGGGATAAGGTTGGCACCATCATGGGCGTTGGCAGGTCACGGGATTACCTGTTCAAGATGCCCAGTGGCCGAGTGTGGTGGAGGAACAGGCGCTTCCTCCGCCCTGCTCCACTCCTAAACGCTTCTTCTACGATGGAGGACGCCACTGCTCCTTTGGCGGCACCTGATACGGTGGTGCCCCGCAGGTCGCCACAACTCCAGGAGAAGGCGTCCGCAGCTGCAGTCGCTTGAGTCCCTGTAGACTTCTGAGAGCAGAAGGGGGGGGGGAGATGTGGGTTATGTATTGTATTACGTGTATGTGGCAACACTGTGTATTTCTCTGCGCATTCAGCTAGCGCGTGAGCGTGTGCTCCCAAGTCGCTACTGGCCGCCATTTCCTACCCTTTGTAGCTCTAAGGACAAGTAAAAAATCTACGTGTACTGCGTGTATGTCTGCCCCTTACTTAGGCATACACGCCCTCCATTATACATCCCGCAACCAACAAGGAGGAAAGCAGAGGGAGAAACATACATACCTGGAGGAGCCGATCTTGATTAGGACCAAAAAATTTACTTGGAGAGTATTGTTTCATGGAGAACAGGGAAGGTGCATACTGATGGTTAAAATAAACCATAATTCTATGAAATAGCATTCTTAAGACATCCACCAGTGAGCTACATCTACCGGCAAAGGCACACAGAACAAGAGGCAGGAATTTTGATTGTGTCACCACAAGGTAAACACCTCCCGAAATGAAGTATTAAATATTGGAACAATTAGATCATTCTTTGTTTGCAGTTTCTCTACAGATCAACACACAACATATAATAAATTTACTAACTCTGATATACATATAGCGTGGGTGCTAAACTTTTAAAACTTTAAAGAGCCGTACCTCAAGACATGATTTTTCGAGATATATAAAAACTGTATAAAATCAATCATTATACTTGCTGCCATGAAATTTGGTGTACTTATTGACAGGGATTGGGGTAACATTTTGTCAGACCAGTTTTCCCTAAAGTGGTTAGATAATTTTTAATGAGGCAAAATAACAGCTTTTCATGCTGTTTTGATGATGTCATGAAATGCAAAAATTTTAAAAATCATACCTCATGATGTATAGGGAAATTGAAAAAAAAAAGAAGCATTCTTTACATTTCTTTAGGCATCTTTCAAGTGTATCCAATGCCAAAGCACATTTCAAAAGAACTTGAAGTAAGGCCTATACGACAATTTTTAATGCAACTTTATGCATGATGTCATGAAATCATGACGTCACTACTTTATCATATTCCTATTCATACACTTCAATGAAAACCAATAGCTAATAATATTCTGAAAATTTTAAGTCATAAATCCTATAACTTTTTAAATTAATTTTTCATATCTCAATTGCAGCATGCCCTTAATAAGTTTGATACACATGACTGTCCTCTCCTGAACCCAAATTGTCTGTTTGATATAACTTGTCCTTCTTCCAAATATTTAACCCATTTTTCTTTTATAGTAATTTCACATAACTTCCCCCACATCATTTGTAAGTGACACCAATCTGTAATTTAATGGCTCAGTTCACTTTCCTCTTTTGAATATTGGGATTATGTTGGCTCTCTTCTATTCCAGTTGTACTCTCCATTCTTTTAATAAACTTGTAACCATTTCCCGAATTGGATCTAACAGCTGCTCCTTACACTCTTTTAGCACCCAGCCTAATACACCATCCAGCCACATTGCTTTTCTGACATCCAAGTTATCTAATAATCTTCCAATATATTTTTTGTGCACTATGATTTCCTGTATTTCCTTGGCAACACAATGTCCTATTTGGTTCTGTAAATTCCTCTTTTTCAGTGAACACAGTTTTGAAGCTCTCATTCATTAGTTCACTCATTTCCTTTGCTGTTTGGTATGTCTTCTATCCTTAATTTTTTTTCTATTGTTTCCTTATTCTTCATCTTACCATTTATAAATTTGTAGAAAAGCTTGGGTTCATCTTTGCTTTTTTGCACCACATCTTTCTCAAAGTTTCTTAATTTAATGTATTAATTCCTTGCATCCTTATACTGCTGTTTACTATTTTCATTTCTCTGCTTTTTGAGTTTCTTCCAAGCTTTATCTTTTGCCCTTTTAGCTTCTGTACATCTGGCATTGTACCAAGCATGTATACTTTTCTTTACTCTCTAGATAGGTACATATTTCTTCACTCTTTTGTTATATTTCTGTAGGAATATTTAATATTTTCCCTGTATTGTCCTTCCATTCATAATGTTCCTCCATTTAATATCAGCAAAAAATATCTTAACTTTCCCAAATCTGCTCTTGCATATTCTAATCTCTATTCTATGTAGTCTTCTCTGTATCTCATCCCATCCTCTTCCTGTATTTCCAACTCTAATGTTACATGATCACTTCTTTCTGTTGGACTAAGGTATTGTATGCTGGGAAGGGGCTCTGGCTTCTTTATAAATACTAATTCAAGCAATGATGGTTCTTCTTCCCCCCTATACCTTGTTGATTCTTCCATCCACCAATCCATTGTATTTACCATAGTCAACTGTTAACACTTCCTCACTCCATTGTCCAGCATTACCCATTACTTCCATCTCTCTCCATTTTACTCTTTTACAGTTAAAGTCTCCTGCCAATAGTATTCTTCCATCTCTTCTTATCATATTATCTAAGCACTTAATCATATCCTTATGTTCCTCAGTTCCTCATGTATCTGTCTTAGGTGGCACATATGTAAATATGATTTTTTTTTTTTTTAATTCCTGTTTTGATTGTTACTCCCATTATTTCCACCATATCATAACCATATTGCACTTCCTCCACACATATATTATCACAAACCATTATTAGCACTTTTCCTCTCCTTTTTCCCTTCTTGTCTCTTCTCCAGCTATTATATCCCTCTTCTTTAAAGCTAACATGGATCTTCTCTTTTAGTTTTTTTCTACTGTGTACATTACATCTGGTCTTTTTCCTTTCAAATAATCTCTAAACTCCAACGCGCTGGATAACAACCATAAGTTACTCTTAATTTCTTGCCTCCTCCATGACCTCCTTTATCCGTAGATACCACTTCTTTAGTCTCATATCTTGAACCCTCCAGCAGAAATTTTTTTTTCTCGTTCTCTGTCCTTTTCTAATTTTTTTCCTTAGCTTAATTTCTTAGCATTTTCTCCTTTTCCCTCTCTTTCAAGTTCATATCTCTTTATCCATATATCCTTAAATCCAGTATCATCAGCCGGCTTCCTTTTCCTTGTCAGAATTTCCTTCACCACCACCTGCGATCTCATTCTCACTTTCATTTGTCTCTTACCCCCTTCACTAAATCTTCCCAACCTAATCACTTCCTCCACTTCCTAGTCCAAATTCTGTGTGGTGTCCTGGGCCTGTTTGATAATAGTCTTGGCCAATTCTCTTTCTTCTCACTCTCTCACAAACTTGTTTGGATTTTTATCTTCCTTCATCCCCAAAATTAAGAACCATTTCTTCTTATCCACTGTATCCCTCACTAGATATTGTTTCTCCTTAATTACTTGTATAACAGTGTTCTTTGTCTTTTCCTGAATTTGGTTCCTTATTACCTCTGTGTGTGTGTATGTGTGTGTGTGTTCAGTCTTGGTTACCTTTTTTGTTGAGATATCAGCCTAGTATATATAGCCTATACAAACATATGTATGAAGCACAATCTACTTAATGACTTGAAGATGTACATACCTCATCCTGGTTCTCAAAGCTGTTGATGAAAATTACTATGGTGCACTGTTCCTCTATCACCAGCCTCCAAAAGCTGGATACAGTGTGGGGAAGTGGGTGCTCAGTGGCTATCATAAACTGATTCCGACTTGAGCCTGGCACTCGTATGGCATTTATGTATTGTGACAACCATGAATCCACCCTTGCTCTTGGCTGGAGGTAACAGCGGTTGGAGTCTGCTGGTAACACTGATTGGTTGCGATTAAGGTGTTGAAAACTTGGCATATCAGAGGTGCTGAAAGATAGTGGTGAAGGCAAAGCCTTGGCCCTGGCATATTGTATTTTGGTTACAGAAATAAATTTATCCATGTGATTCAAGATATCATCTGGAGATACAACTGTTTCTTTTCCAAACAACATTTCTTCCAGAATCTCTAAGCTCAAGTTATATTGTGCTTCATTCTCGACTAATCGAGCACGACTCATTCTTAGTTTGCCCAATATTTCAATGGGGTTGAGGTAGCCCTTCAATGTTAACATCTCAGACATCAGAAGCACCTGGAGAACAGTGCCAGTGCGTCCAATCCCAGCAGAACAATGAACAACTGTTCCTCCTGTCAACAACAATGATACACCAAGAAAAGTATGGTCAATTAAGAGCTATTATTAAGGATACCTACAAGAATCAAAACTATTTAGTTTTCAGTTTCTCATAAAAAAAAAATTAAATAAACAAAAACCATCAGGATTAACATGAACTGGTACTTCAGGTTAAAAATGTGCCTTTAGTGCATTAAAAGTTAGACATTTTTCAAGACTTCCTTTCATGTAAGAGATTTTTAATACTTTTCTTTCATTCTCATTAGAAGACAAATTATTGAGAAGAATTGAAAATAATAAAATGGTAAATGGCAATACACTGAAAGTATTTGTACTTAAAACTTTGATATATTAAATACATTAGTAAGAAAATTATCAATTCAAGAGATCATATAAACTTACCTTGCAAGTGATGAGATTGAAAATGACTTAGCATTTGTGCAATCGAAATTACCTCTGTGGGGATACCATGGTCTGGCCACTTAGAGTAGTGATAATGCTGCAGTTGGTGTATCTTCTCTTCTTGTTTCACCTGTATCAACACTAAAGATTTAGAATACATGTAAAGAAACATTTTACAATTAAACAAATAATGGAATTATTTTTTAAGCAAAGTCTAAAAGAATACTAATCTGACTCCTTTAAAGATGGCATAATAGAGCAATTCATTTAGAATTTTGGTTGCTGAACTGATGAAGTACCTGCATATGTCATCGCTTATTAACAATACACAGGACTTAATTTTGGGGGTTTGTGTGATTTTTAAGGCAAAGTGACAAGTTGGCACCTTTTGACACTTTGACAAGTTGACACCATTTGTTTCAAAGAGTTCGGAGATGTTCCCAAAGTACTTCGTATGAAACATTATTTATGAAACTAACAAAGTACCTGCATATGTCATCACTTATTGACAATACACAGGACTAATTGCTTTTTTGTTTGCATGATTTTTATGACTTGGTAACAACTGACCAACAGAAGAGGATCCAAACTGTTAAGTTTTCAGTGTTCGACAATTGATTGAATTTAGATGGTTAGCATCATCTTGTGATAGAGTAGTTATCTCAAAACACAAAATTACAATGTATCTATTGATTAACCATGCTTCTAATCCTTCCAATATTTTTCTGTTGTTATTTTACTATGACATTCTTTTATGGTTACTTGAGTTAAAATGACTATAACATCACTATATAGAGCAAAATATAGTTGCCTTGTGTACCAAGCTCTTTAAATTTTAGAGACTTTAATATAGCCTAGAAACTTAACACATATTTCACCTCACCTCTACTGAGGTTAATGCTTCACAAAGAAAGTGTACTGCAATTTTCATTTAGTTTTCTTTATCAGAAAGAAGAAAATTTGCAGCTGAAGCCTAAATACACTGAGGATGTTGCAGTGGTTTCATCACCGAGTCCCTTAGCTATGTCTTGCCATAAACTGAAGATGGTATGCCTTTAGACTAAAAATGTCTCAATAGAATGGACAATGTTCATTAGCTAACATTATTATGTTTCTATGACACTGAAAATGTCTACGCAGAAGAGTGGTTTGGTTGGCAATAGATAATCTCATTCTCAGACTTTGATTTCTATGTTATGGAAATAAACTAATTTGCAAGGTTTCATATAGTTTCTTGTAGTCGACTTACTAACCTAGAAGAAAATAATATCATACTACCTGAGTCATCAATTGAAAAACAAAGCAATTTTTGTCACAGGAATAAAGATGGTAAAAAAACACAATGCATGTATATAACCTTAATTATACTATTAACATGTTTAGAAATAATTTAGCTATTTCAATATCTCAGTATTTTATAGAAGAATATCCAAAATTATGTGTTATGCTGTAGATCATTTTTTCCTGCAAAATATTATGGTATCTGATGAATCTAGCAACTGCAATTTGAGTTCAGGTTCTCTCCTATTGGCACCTTGTGTTCCAAGGACATTGGAGACGTGGGCCTTGGATGGTGATGACATGAAACATGAGACAGTGTGTGATTGACATGTATGTATTACATCAAGGTATCTTCTCTCTTCCAATAGTTATTTTAAGTGTGATATGACTCTTGAAAGAGAATTACAAGGTTGATGTGACTAAATGTAGGTATAATGAGTGGAAACTACTCCCATGAAATTAAGAGAAGCTCAGTGCAGGAGAAGGGGAATTGGTATGTGCAC
The DNA here is from genome assembly GCF_017591435.1 of Portunus trituberculatus. Lineage (NCBI taxonomy): Eukaryota > Metazoa > Arthropoda > Malacostraca > Decapoda > Portunidae > Portunus > Portunus trituberculatus. The sequence goes on from NC_059300.1 coordinate 19,137,248, forward strand.
AGATCATGGAGTCAATAATGAAGGGGTTAACGTGTATCTTGTTCAAATCATTGATTTTTTAGTAGTGCTCTTCATTAAGGTAAAACTACCTATGTCCAAGACAAGAATACAGCTATTTTTGCCAGAATAGGTGTGTTGCCAGCTGCATATGTCTCCCAGGCTAACTTGGATGCCACACATGGCAGACATGTGGTATGGATTGCAAAACATTGCACAAATTCATCCCCAAGGTAAAAGTTAATCAGTACTCTCAATCATTCATCTCTTTCTCTGGTAAACTCTGGAACTTCCTGCTTGCTTCTTTATTTCCACCTGATTATTTGAGCTCTTTTAAGAGGAAGGGTTCAAGACACTTAGCCTCTACTTTTGATTGTATGAGGACCAGCCTTTCAGTAAGCTTCAACCATTTATCTTTTTTCTTATATACCTGTTTTTGTTGTTCTTGGCTGGTATGCCTCCTACATAAATAAATGAAAACCCCCAAAAAAAAATAAATGAAAAGTCTTGTTTCTCATGTGCATTCTTGTCTACCACACCCATTATGCCAGTCCATGCTTACTGAAAATTGAGTACGTATAATATTTTTGTTCATCAATAAATAAATTAGATATTTTATCAGCAATATGGCATTAAGCTAAAAAATCTTTGTATCTAAATGTGTTATTTACTATCACATGTTTGCCTGTACCCTAAAATATCTCAAGTACATTATGTAGTACAGTGACCTGTATTTTATTGCATTTCACAGACAGCATGAGAGTTTTCAAGATTGTATCTCACTTAATATAAAGTTAATGAATGGGAATAATACTATAATCAATTTTTTTTATCAACAACTTTTATGAGAATGTATCAAATTTGTAAATAAGTTTGCATGTAATAACATAATAAAAATGTTGACCCCTAAAGAATATTACCATGTACCTAGGTATGTAAAAAAAATCTGATTAATGCCTTTTAATACATACATGATTGAATACAAGCCAGAACTGACCAAGAGAGAAGACAGAGTGAAGTGTGACTGCTCTGCTGTGCTGCTGACAACCACCTCAAATCCATCAAAGTTCAAATTCTGTCCAGGATTGAAGTATTCTCCAACTTTTTTCTGAAATAGTTTATCAAATCACAAAAATGGAAAGCAAAGAGATATTAAATACATGAAAACATTACAATGAATAGTAACATATTAAGTAATAATTTGGATATAAAAATCATAAAGTAAATAATTTCTTGAAATTTATACTATTTTATATTCATTCATCATTATTTCACTGCAGTCCTTAGAGGTATTGGGAATGCTAAAAAGTTGTGAACTTATCTGGTGTCACAGGAGGAGGTAGTAGACACCTACCAAAACAATAATTTACTCGGAGTGAGGTCTAACAGCACTAGTTCAGGGGATGCTGTGAACCTTCCTTTAAAGCTAGTTGTGATCTCGCTGAATGTTTCCCTTTGTGTCTCACAACTCTAGGGGGCAGTCACAGCCTGCCCTCTAAAGACAGCTCTTCTTCACACAAAATTACATGCACTTACCACACACACATCCTTCACTTAAAACTCAAAATTCAAAATGGTGACTCCAAATCCAGCCTCAGAGTCCCCTTCTAGGGAGGGGACCAAAAATGTCCCCAGGTTGGACTGCTCTCTTGATGACAACCCTATATGTCTTGACACCTCTCCTCTATTAAACCTCATCTTCTTTTCCTCACCAAAATACAGTTGTCTGTGGCAACCGACAGTAGCCCCTTTTCTGTTTTCTCCTACTTTCTCTATCCTCATTTTTGCTCCAAAGCTGGATGTTGTGTCTATGTGTGCAATGACCTATCTTGGTCTCGTGCCCACGTTCTTGAATCTTCTGAGTTTTCCACCATCTGGCTTAGATTCAATAATCATTCTCTGACTAAATTTATCTGTGCTGTCTATCTCTCTCCTAACTCCTCTGACTATAGTAAATTGTTTGACTATTTAACTTCCAAAGTGGAGCACATTCTGTCCTACCCTTTCGCAGAGATCTCGATCCATCCTTGGAGATTTCAATGTTCACCACCAGCTTTGGCTTTCCTCTTCCTTCACTGACCATCCTGGTAAACTAGCCTTCAACTTTGCTATCCTCCATGACCTAGAGCAATTGGTGCAACACCCTACTCGTATTCCTGACTGTCTTGGAGATACGCCCAACATTCTTGATTTTTTCCTTACCTCTGATCCTTCTGCTTATACTGTTAACCTATCTTCTCTGTTGGACACCTCTGATCAGAATCTCATTTCTGCATCTTGTCCTATTTCTCCAATTCCTCCTCAGGATCCTCCAAAACGGAGGTGCCTCTGGCATTTTGCCTCTGCAAGTTGGGGGGACCTGAGGAGGCATTATGCTGCTTTTCCTTGGAATCATTACTGTTTCCTTGTCAGAGACCCACCACTTTGTGCTGAACACATAACATAGGTGACAGTGTCTGGCATAGAAGTGTACATTCCTCATTCTTTTTTCTCAACCTAAACCTTCTAAATCTTGGTTTAACACAGCCTGCTCTCGTGCTACACATGATAGAGAGCTTGCTCACAAAAGATACTTGAGCCTTCCATCTCCTGAATCTCATACATTTTATATTTCTGCCCAGAATCATGCCAAGTCTGTTCTTCAACTTGCCAAACACTCTTTAATACATAGAAAATGTCAGAAACTTTCAAATTCCAACTCCCCTTGTGATTTCTGGCATCTGGCCAAAAACATCTCAACAAATTTACTTCTTCATCTTTCCCTCCTTTATTTCATCCTGATGGCACCACTGCCATCTCATCTGTCTCTAAAGCTGAACTCTTCTCTCAAACCTTTGCTAACAACTCCACCATGGATGATTCTGGGCTTGTTCTTCCCTCTCCTTTTCCCTATGACTATTTCATACCTACAATTAAAGTTTTTCCATGCCTTCGCTGGCCTAAACCATCGGAAGGCTGGCTTATGGACTTGATGGGGTCCCTCCTATTGTTCTCAAAATTTGTGTTTGCCTGGCAAAACTCTTTCAACAATGTCTATCGACTTCTACCTTTCTTGCTGGAAGTTTGCCTACATTCAGCGTGTTCCTAAAAAGGATGACTGTTCTTATCCCTGTAACTACCGACATATAGCTTTAATCTCTTGCTTGTCGAAAGTTTTTGAATCAATCCACAATAGGAAGATTCTTAAACATCCCAATTAATATCCTCGGTCTGTCCTTTACTCATAATCTTAACTAGAAACTTCACATACCATCTCTTACTGAAGCAGCTTGTATGAAGTTAGGCGTTCTGCGGCGTCTCTGTTTTTTTCTCATTGCTCCAACTATTTACTCTTATATATAGTACTCTTTGCATGTTTCAGGGGGTTCCACTCATAAAGCTTTATTAGATATGGTGGAATCAACAGCTTTTCATCTAATCAACTCCCCTCCTCTGACTGACTGTCTTCAGTCTCTTTCTCACTGCCGAAATGTTGCATCCTTTTCTATCTTCTATTGCTATTTTCATGCTAACTGTTCTACTGATCTTGCTAGCTGCATGCCTCCACTCCTCCTGCAGCCTCGCTGCCCAAGGCTTTCTTCTTCCTCTCATCCCTATTCTGTCCAACCCTCTAATACAGGAGTTAACCAGTACTCTCAATTATTCATACCTTTCACTGGTAAACTCTGGAACTCCCTACCTGCTTCTGTATTTCCATCTTCCTACAACTTGACTTCTTTTAAGAGAGAGGTGTCAAGACATTTGTCCCAGGCTTTCGGCTAATTCTTTCTAATCTTTTGGGGAGACTGCTGTTCCAGTGGGCCTTTTTTTCTAATGTTTTGTTGCCCTTTGCAGCTTTCCCTCTTGCATGTAAAAAAAAAAGAACACCGAGGCTCAGTAACAGACACCAAAAAGCGGGAGCATCTGGGATGACAATTTCTGGTCCTATGAAGGTACTCCCTATTGGCTCTGACTAGGTATAAAAGCCTATCCCCTTCTGAGTCAACCAAGTACTCCGTAAGAGCAGGAATGGTGAAGTTGGACTGAGATTCATCACCTGGAACTTGAGTCTTCACTAGAAAATCAGGAGCTAAAGAAAAAGTCATAGAAGACCAACCGTTAGAGTGACAAACTTCCGCTGAAAACCTATGCAGTTCGATAACTCAATGAGCAGACGCTAAAGCCAAAAGAAAAGAAGATTTTAGTGCAACATTCCTCAATGAAGCCAAACAAAGAGGCTCATAAAGGGATTTCATTAATGACTGTAAAACTAACAACAAGTACTGCGCAGGAATGCGTGGTGAACAGGGAAGAGCCGACTTGGCAAGTCCCCGAAACAAAGCTGACAAATCCAAATCCTGTGAGATATTCAAGCCAGCCTGCTGGAAAATTGAGGCCAAAGCTGAACAATACCCCCTAATGGATGGAAAGGACAAATGCTTTGTGTCCTAAAGAAAAATAAAATAAAAAAGTCTGCTAAGTTCATCACAGAGATGGAAAAAAGATAACAACCTCTCAACTCACCAACCATAAAAGAAAAACCGCTCTGCCTGATAAATTCTGGCAGAGGACTGTCTAACTGGATGGGCCATACATCTAGCAGCCTTCCACGAAAAGCCTCTCTTTTGGAAGAGATGCTGAGAGTCTCTATGCTTGAAGGTGCAGTGTCTCTGGAGACTTGTGAAAGAGGTGGTAATGAGGCTGGCATAGCAGAGAGGCCCATGAAGGCAACACTCGAGGATGGTCCAACAACAGACTCAGAAGCAGAGGAAACCAGTCTGCCTGATGCCACCATGGGACAATCAAAGTTAAGGAAGTACAAGCAGACCCTCTGATCTGAACCAGCACCAAATGAATCTGAGAGAAGGGAGGAAAAGCATACAGATCCAACCCCTCCCATGGAAAGGCAAACACATCCTCTTTCCAAGCTCCTGGGTCTGGCAGGGGAGACAAATACAGAGGTAACTGGTGATTTAAGGACATTGCAAACAGATCCACCTGCGATGTGCACCACATCTGGAAGACCTGCCTGCACACTAATGGATGTAGAGTCCACTCTGACCCCACACACTCGTGACCGAGAATGTCCACCACTGCATTGCATCATCCCGGCATGAACCTGGGGCGAAGAGAGGCTGAGTTGTCCTTGCACCACCGCAAATGTCCCCCGGCAGACCCAACAGAGACTCGGAATGAGTGTCCCCTGAGTTCCATAAATAGGCCACCAATTTCGAATTGTCTGACATGAGAGACACCACTGTGCCTGACAATTCCTGCTGAAAGGACTGCAGAGCCTAGAAAACAGCCATCATCTCCAGGTGGTTGATGTGAAACCTCTGCTCCTGTGGAGACCACACTCCTGAGATGAAAGAGTCCCCCAGATGAGCACCTCAACTGTGAAGGGATACGTTGAAAAACAGAGACTGTTCCGGAGGAGCCATCACAAAGAGAGATCCCCTGAGAAGATGACCCAGATCCATCCATCACGAGGGTCTGCTTGACACAGCTGTAAAGGAGGAATCTGCCACCAGGGTGGCTCTGATGCTGCCCTCTAGTATTTCTTCAGGCACCACTGAAGGGACAAAGAGTGTACTTGGTCACCCAGGACCAGTCTCTCCAAGGAAGCCAGATGACCCAGGAGTGAACTCCATAGAGACACCATAGGGGCTCTGTGATCTAGAAAACTCTTTGGCACAGACAGAAATCAGCTGACCCTTTTTGGCCATGGAAAACCCAGAGCCCTTACTGAATCCAGCACCATGCCCAGGTACTGTTTCCTTTGGCTGGATACCAGGTCTAATTTGGACAGATTGATCTGAATACCCAACTGAGCACACAGCCACAAGACAGCCCAGGTGGCACCTATGCGCTCCTGAGAGTGGGCCCTGTGACTAGCCAATTGTCCAGGTAAAGGTGCAGGGAGATATCATGTCAATGAACCCATGAAGATACTGGCACCATCACCTTGGTAAAGACCTGCAGGGCAGCGGTGAGGCCAAAACAAAACTTTGAACTGAAAAACCTTGTCTTGCCAAATGAACTGCAAGTACTTGCAAGAACAAGGGTGGATTTGAACTTAGAAATACACGTTCCTCAGATACAGAGACACCATCCAATCCCCCATGTTTATAGACTCCAAAACTGATGCTGCCATCTCCATTGAGAAGGGACTGACCACTAAAAACTTGCTCAAATTTGAGAGGTCGAACACAGGTCTCCAACCCCCTGTTAACTTGTGTAAGAGGAACAGACAGGCATAAAAGCCATTTAGCTTGCTGACCACAAGCTCCATGGTCCTTTTGGCCAACATGTCCTGCACCATTAAGTCCAAGGTCACATGACAATCCGAGAAGAGAAGGAGATGGAGAAGGAAAGGGGAAGCCTGTCTCCTCTTACTTGGATGGGCTGAATAATAGCCTTAGGCTCCTGGCCTCAGCTGTTAATTACGTGAATCAGCTACGCAAGGATGTGGCTAAAATTCATGTCAATGACTCGGCACTTGCCAAATTGTGCAAATGGGACTGTGAAGTTGGAAGAGAAGATTTATTTCCCTTTAATGTCACGAAGAAGTGTGACAAGATTCGCCGAACAAGGAAGCTGGGAAGGCCTTCATTCCGCCCCCATAGGACTTCTGCTTCAAGGAGGTTTACCCCATACAGCCAGTCCTTTGGCAGTCCAGCAACCCTCCACAGTCAAGGCTGAGGTCTACTTCTAGGCCTTTTTTAGGGCAGAAGGCTTTACAAGAATCGCCAGTAGGTACTTTTCCAGTAAGTACCATTACCTTTCCCTTGCTGAATACCCCAAATAATTTTGTTAGTGGTAAGATTTTTGCAGCCAGACAAATTTGGCAGGACTTATCTACAGATCAGTGGATCCATGATGTTGTCCATGGTAAGATTTTTCAGTTCCATACCCTTCCTACTCAAACGGTGCTGCCTGGACCTCTGGATCTCTCTGCTTCTGATCGCTCTGCATTAGACACTGCCATGCTGGAGTTTATTAGGCGGGGAGTGGTTGAAGTCTGTGACACTTATTCCAATCAAGGCTTCTTTTCCAACATTTTTCCTACTATAAAGAAGGATGGTACAGCCAGAGTTATTCTGAACCTCAAAGAACTAAATGAATTTATTCCCCATATACATTTTAAAATGGATACTCTTAAAGAGGTCATACATTTAATTCAACACAACTGCTTTTTTTGCTACCTGTGATTTTAAAGATGCTAATTTTTCAGTTTTTGTTAGGCCTGAAGATAGGAAATGGCTTAGATTCTTTTGGAAGGGTCAACCTTATCAATTTACCTGTTTGCCGCAAGGCTTAACTTCTGCTCCTCGGATCTTTACCAAGCTCCTTAAACCAGTTCTCTCACACCTGCATAAACTTGGAATTACTGTGGTCTCATACATTGATGATTGCATTTTTATTGCAGCCTCTAGCAAGGAACTCCAACAACATGTCTGTTATGTCTTACACCTTTTTGATTCTGTGAGTCTCACAGTTAATGCATTAAAATTATCTCTAGACCCTTCCCAAGAGGTGGATTTCCTTGGGGTTGTGTTGAACTCAGTTAATATGACAGCTACCTTAGTCTCATATAGAAAAGAATGGATTAAAGCAAAAGGCTTACAATTATTACAGGGTGACATTACATGACTTAGCTTCTTTCATTGGTTTGGCCATGGCTGCTGACCAGGAGGTGGAACTTGCCCCTCTCAGATACAAGTGTCTGGAGATAATCAGGAACAGGGAACTGGCCTGCAATTATGGTAACTACCTTTCAGAGGTTAGTTTGGACTCCCATGCCTTAGGTATCATCAAATGGTGGGTTTACAACATAGATTCCCAGACTAAGTCTCTGCGCTCCTCCCCCCCTCTCTTTGAGTTGTTTGCTGATGCGTCTTTGACAGGCTCGGGTGCGTCTGTGGGACCATCTAAGACAGGTGGCCACTAGGCCCATAACTGCTTAGAGTTGAAAGCTATTCTCTTTGGTTTACAATCCCTTTGCAGGAAGTATAGACGTTCACATCTGTTTTCGCTCTGACAACACTACTGCCATCGCTTGTCTGAACCGCTCTGGAAGCACAAAGTTTAACCTTAATACTTTAACAGGCGAAATTTTTTCATGGGCTGAGTCACGTGGCATTACATTATCAGCAGAATTTGTCAAGGGACTTCACAATATAGATGCTGATAAGGAATCTAGATTAAAAAATATTGATACTGAATGGATGCTGCTGCCCCATATTTTCAGAAAGCTCTGTCAGATACTTTTTACGCCAGAAATTGACTTATTTGCTTCTAGGCTCAATGCTCAAGTGGCTTCTTATGTTTCTTGGAAACCATATCCTAATATTAATATCATATATTAATGCCTTCACTCTTGACTGGTCCAACAGGAGCTTATATGCCTTTCCTCCCTTCAGCATGATTTCCAGGGTTTTGAAGAAACTTCAGGAATCCCAGGTGACCCTGCTTGCTGTTCTTCTGCTATGGCCAACTCAGGCATGGTTTCCGGTCGCTCTCCACTTACTGGCTCGACCTCCCCTCATACTTCTTCGGCACCGTTTGATTCTACCACAAGATCCAACTCTTACACACCCACGGGGTCGCAACCCGGTACTAGCTGCAATGCTATTATCAGGAGATCCTTTGAAAACCGAGGACTTTCGCCAGAGATTGCCTGATTTCTCATTGGATTATGGAGGCAAGGTACTTTACTACAATATAAGCCACATATCAACAGATGGGTGTCTTTTTGCTTCAGCAGGGAAGTTGATCCTTTTCAGCCACCTTTAGCCTCCTTCTTGAACTTCCTTTTGCTGGAGTTTAGGAAAGGAGAGGGACGTAGCTATAACATAACATAACATAACATAAATAATAGGATAACAAAGGGCCACCAGGGCCCATCTAGGTTATCTTGTATCAGTCGCACAGCGACCTCGTCATCAGTACTTAAAGATACACTTACAAGTACACAATACATTATATACTAATTCTAAATATTTGGGCCATTAATAGGGCTAAGTCCTGCAACGAATTTCTCTACAATCTGTGATCCCCATACATGGGGATCATGTCTTGTTTAACTATAGTAAATTTCTTATAAAAACTATCATGCAGCGCAATACATAATTACAAATCTAATAAATTTAAGTGCTTATCTAATTTGTTTTCAAACATTGTCAAACAAGTGCTATTTACAACCCTCTCTGGCAATGCATTCCAGAAGTCTACCACCCTATGACTAAAGAAATATTTTCTTATATCTAACCTGCAGCCTTGCTTTAAAATCTTCCTGCCATGATTTCTAGTCCTACTTCCCTCCTCTAATATAAAGAAAAATCTCACATCTATGTAGTTTGTAACTGAGAACATTTTAAATAACTCTATCATATCCCCTCTTATACATCTCCTCTCAAATGAAAACATGTTAATTCCTTTAATCTATCTCTATACTCCAGGCGCTTTAATGCTGGTATCATCCTAGTTGCTCTTCTCTGAACTGCTTCTAACATGTTGATATCCTGCCTATAATGGGGTGACCAGGCCTGTATGCAATACTCTAAATAGGGCCTAACATAGGAATTATATAAGCTACGCACCACTTCCTTACTTTAATAACTAACATTTCTATTTATAAAACCCAGGATCCTATTTGCCCTATTTCTTGCTTCTAAACATTGCTTTGAAAATTTCATAGTCCTGTCTATCACTACTCTTAAATCCTTTCCCTCCTCTACCGCCTCTAGCCAACATCCCTCCATCTCATAGCTAAAATTTGTGCTGTCTTTACCTAAATGCATAACCTGACACTCTTCAGAATTAAACTCCATCTGCCACCTGTCTGCCCATGCTATCAGCCTGTCCAGGTCTCGTTGTATTCTGTAATTGTCCTTTTCACCCTGAAAAGTTCTATGAATACCATCTGTTCTCCAATTTCAGCTATGGCTCAGATAAATGACAGTCCTGCAGGACAGCACCCACTAGTCAGTAGATTCCTGAAGTCAGTCTTCCAGGAGAGGCCTTCCTTTCCCCGCGGTTCTACCACCTGGGACTCTGATATTGTGCTCACTTATATTAAGTCTTTGGGACCAAACTCTTCTTTGTCAAATTTACAATTGTCCAGGAAACTTACAGTCTTGATGCTGTTGCTCTCTGGCCAATGTGGCCAGACCCTACACCTGCTGGATATTAGAAATATGACACTTTCTGACACAAAAATTTTCTTCATAATAGGCGACACACTGAAAACCTCTCGGCCAGGTTCCCATCTGTCAGAATTATGCTTTGTGCCTTACCCTCTTGATAAGCTGGTATGTGTTCACACTACTATCAGAGATTACCTAGACAGAACTTTGCCCTATAGAGGAATAACTACTTCTTTTTTCCTAACAGCAAAACGCCCCTACCATATGGCCTCTCGGGACACATTAAGACGGACTCGGGATATGATGATAGCCGCTGGTATTGACCTCTCACTTTTTTCTCCACATTCCACCAGATCAGCATCATCTAGTAAAGCGGCTTTGAAGTTGCCTCTCTCCACTATTTTGTCCACTGTTGGCTGGTCTAGAGAGTCTACTTTTGCCAAGTTTTATAAGAGACCTTTGGAGGACCATGGGCGGTTTGCCACAGCAGTTCTGACTGCTGGTGATGAAGACTAGACATGGAGGTTCCACGTTTGAAACTCCTTTTTTGTAAACACTTCTGTTTAGCTGTGTTGTTGCTTGACATTATATATATATATATATATATATATATATATATATATATATATATATATATATATATATATATTTTTTTTTTTTTTTTTTTTTTTTCCCCCTTCTACTACACACAATCTGTTCTGGTGTGCATTGAGTATATGGTATATTATATTGCATTACATGTGATTCAACTGTTAGAGTTTCGTTTAAATGTCGTGAAGTGAAGTTGTAAGATTAAACAAGTACTTACCAAGTATGAAGTTTGATCATAATTTCACAAACATTTAAACTGCGTCACTGAGGTATTAAATGCCCTCCCTGTCCCTCCCTTTCTGTTTTTTTAAATGGCCAGCTGCTTCCTCCAACCCATTTTTTTCTGAAGGACTGACATGAGGCGCACACGGCGAGCATCTCATTTAATACCTCAGTGACGCAGTTTAAATGTTCATGAAATTATCATCAAACTTCATACTTGGTACGTACTCGTTTAATCTTACAATTAAGTTGTAGTAAAGATGGAAATACAGAAGCAGGTAGAGATTGAGTTCCAGAGTTTACCAGTGAAAGGTACGAATGATTGAGAATACTGGTTAACTCTTGTATTAAAAGGTTGGACAGAATGGGGATGAGAGGGAGAAGAAAGCCTTGTGCAGCAAGGCTGCAGGAGGAGGGGAGGCATGCAGTTAGCAAGATCAATAGAGCAGTAAGCATGAAAATACCAATAAAAGATAGAAAGAGATGAAACATTTCAGGAGTGAGAAAAAGGCTGAAGACAGTCAGTTATAGGAGGGGAGTTGATGAGACAAATAGCTCTTGATTTCACCCTATCTAATAAACCTGTATGAATGGAACTGTCCCCCCCCCCAACAAGTGAAAAGTACTCCATACAAGGATGGATATGGCCTTTGTACAGAGTTAGTAGTTCAAGGGGTGAGAAAAACTAGCAGAGACACTGCAGAATGCCTAACTTTATAGAAGCTGTTTTAACAAGAGATGAGATGTGAAGTTTCTAGTTAAGATCTTGAGTACAGTCAACCCTCGGCTATCGCGACTTCGGCTATCACATTTTATTGCTATCACGCACCCATGAAAAGCTGCTCAAATTTCATTATCGCGATCTCAGATGTCTGCTATCGTGAGCCCAGCCATGACGTCACGGATTATCTGAGCACTCATTGACCAAAACCGCCTTTCCGCCAAGATCAATTCGGCTATGGCATGGCTATTTCGGCCCCAATTGGGCGCGATAGCCGAGGGTTAACTGTAAAGGACAGACTGAGGATATCTAGTGTGGAAGATGGGAAACAGTTGAGTGTCATTGAAGAAGACGGGATAGTTGTCTGGAAAGTTGTGACGAGTTGATAGATGAAGGAATTGAGTTTTGTGGCGTTCTGTGGTGTCCCTGCATGATCTGTTGACTTTCTGAAGGATTGTCATCTTTGAAAGGATGTGGAAAAATGTAGGGTGGTATCATCAGCTTAGGAGTGGATAAGGCAAGAACTTTGGTTAAGAAGGTCATTAATGAATAATAAGAGAGTAGGTGATAGGAGAGAACCCTGGGGAACACCACTGTTAATATATTTAAGAGAAGACTGGTGGCTGTCTACCACAGCTGCAATAGAAAGGTGGGAAAGGAAACTTGAGATAATGTTACAGAGATAAGGATAGAAACCATAGAAGGACAGTTTTGAAATCAAAGCTTTGTGCCAGACTCTATCAAAAGCTTTTGATATGTCTAATGGAACAGTAAAAGTTTCTTCAAAACCCCTAAAAAAGGATGACCAAGTGTTACGGCCCGCCCGTAACATACTCCACTACCATCACCTCCTCCGCTTGTTACCTCGTTCGCCACCTCTCCACCTCCCCTTCCACATCACCGTCTCATGAACTTTCCACGTCACCGTCTCATGAAGCCCCGCTACTGTCCCGAAGTTGGATTCACGCGGCCCCATTCGACTCAAGCGGAAGTGTCAAGCAAGCTCCCCTGACTTCTGGAAGTCAGTCGAGGTCAAGGCCTCAACCAGTGAACACAACGCCTCTTGGATCAACCTCACCCAGCACTTCACCACTGCGACACCTCATAAGTATCACTTCCCCTCATCTCGTGTTTTCCACATTGCCTCCATATAGGATTAGTATTATTGTTAGGTATTAAGTTGGGTTCTTTATTGTTGTTTATTTATGTGTTATATGTATATGTGTATGTCATTTTCATGTGTTTCATGTTATATCTATATGTGTATGTCAGTTTCATTATTGGGTTATTAAATAGCTTCTTAAGTGCCCCCCTTTGCATTTCCTCACCAGTTGAACCTGCAGTGTTTTTTTTTATTGTTATTGTTCACCGGCTCCCCGATGCCAATCTTACCCGTTTAACCGGTGCACGTAACACCAAGACTCAGTAAGGAATGCCAGGAAATCACCAGTAGAGTAACCTTGATGGAAACCATACTGGCGATCAGATAGAAGATTGTAAAGTGACAGATGTTTAAGAACCTTCCCGATGAGGATAGATTAAAAAAACTTAGACAAGCAAGAGATTAAAGCTACAGGAAGAGAGATTAAAACAGTCACCCTTTTTAGGAACAGGCTGAATGTAGGCAAACTTCCAGCAAGAAGGAAAGGTAGAAGTCGACAGGCATAGTTGAAAGAGTTATCCAGACAAGGTGCAAGTATGGAGGCACAGTTTTTTGGAACATAAGGAGGGACCCCATCAGGTCCATAAGCCTTCCAGGGGATTTATGCCAGCGAGGGCATGGAAAACATAATTACGAAGAATTTTTATTTAAGATATGAAATAGTCAGAGGGAAGAGGAGAGGAAGGGACAAGCCCAGAATCATCAAAGGTAGAGATTTTAGGAAAGGTTTGAGAGATGAGTTCAGCTTTAGAAATAGATGAGATGACAGTGCTGCCATCAGGATAACATAAACGAGGGAAAGATGAAGAAGCAAAATTATTGGAGATGGTTTGGGCCAGATGTCAGAAGTCACAAGGGGAGTCAGATTTTGAAAGATTTTTACATTTTCTATTTATGAAAAAGTGTTTGGCAAGTTGAAGTACAGACTTGGCATGATTCAGGGCAGAAATATAAAGTGTATGAGATTCAGGAGATGAAAGGCTCAAGTACCTTTTGTGGGCAACTTCTGTTACATATAGCACGAAAACAGGCTGTGTTAAACCAAGGTTTAGAAGGTTTAGGTTAAGAAAGAAAATGAGGAATGTACATCTCCATGCCAGACACTATCACTTCCGTTATGCATTCAGCACACAGAGATGGGTCTCTGACATGGAAACAGTAATCATTCCAGGGAAAATCAGCATACCACCTCCTCAGGTCCCCCAATCTGGCAGAGGTAAAATGCCAAAGGTACATCTGCTTTGGGAGATCTTGAGGAGGAATTGGAGAAATAGGACAAGATACAGAAATGAGATTGTTATTGGAGGAACCCGACAGAGAAAATAGGGTAACAGCAAAAGTTGAAGGATTAGAGGTGAGGAAAAGATAAAAAAAAATGCTGGGCGTATCTTGAGGACGGTCAGGAATATGAGTAGGATGTTGCACCAGCTGCTCTAGTTCATGGAGGATAGCAAAGTTGAAGGCTAATTCATCAGGGTAGTCAGTGAAGGGAGAGGAAAGCCAAAGCTGGTGATGAACATTGAAATCTCCAAGGATGAAGATCTCCGCAAAAAGGTAGAGGGATAGAATGTGCTCTACTTTGGAAGTTAAACAGTCAAAGAATTTAATATAGTCAGAGGAGTTAGGGGAGAAATGAACAGCACAGATAAATTTAGTTAGAGAGTGACTGAGTCAAAGCCAGATGGTGGAGAACTTAGAAGATTCAAGAGTGCGGGCACACAAACAAGGCACATAGACGCAACATCCAGCTTTGTAACGAAAATGAGAATAGAGAAAATAGGAGGGAATAGAGAAAGGGCTACTATCAGTTACCTCAGACAGCTGTGTTTCAGTGAGGAAAAGAAGATGTGTTTCAGTGAGGAAAAGAAAATGAGGTTTAGTAGAGGTTGCTCTCACAGGGTGCAGACGCTGAACCCTGAAAAGAAGAGGCCAATCCCCATATCACAGAAAAGAGTACACGTTACTGAAAAGTCAAGTGCTTAATGTCTTGTACCCTGGTCACCACCACTGGGTCAAAAAGCACGTCTGAAAAGAGAGAAAGAAGAAGCTGGTGCTTCTTCCTATCAGAAAAGCTATGATGCAATGAATTCACTACAGCCTGCCTCCGTAATATAAGGAGTCTACAATGTAGCTCCTCAGCAGGATGAAGAATGTCCTTATTAGCCTTACCAGTGCCAACAAAAATACCAAAACGTCCTGATCCATGCTAGAAGCAGCACCAACCCATGTAGCCAAGGAGGCAATGTCAGCCATGGAGCCACACACTTTCTCCATTTGCACCAATAGGCAGGAGGAGCCAGTGAGGCCTCCTCAAGTAGATAAAAAGAACTGGCCCAGCCATAGAAGTCCCTAGGCAACTGAAAATTGGCTGAGCAAGGCTTAGGCTCCTTCAGGAACCTGCACTGGGAGAGTGAGTGAGGGCTGACAAGACAAAACTCAGCCCTGTGTCCTTTCTACACCCATAAGCTGGGATGAGGAAGGAACCTCAGGAGAAGGCAAATGATGATAGGCCCTCACTTGGTTTATGAGATGCAAAAAAATGGGAAAACACCTTCTTGATTGGGAGGAACTTTCTCCTCATCATCCTCACAGGTCACAGCATTAAAAAGGGAGTGGCCAACTGGCATTGGAGCCAAAAGACCTTGGTCCACCCTACTGCCACCAAGCACAGGAGCTGGTTGGCCAGCCTCAACAGAAGCCTCTTTAATAAGTGGAATAAGCAGAAGGCTGCCCGGCACATACTCACCAAGGTCCACATGGTCCAAACCACTGCGAGGAAGAGGATGGCCGCCAGGCATGGGAGCTGAAAGGCACACACCAACCCCTACACAAGGAACATATATCTGGTCGTCCGACATGGGAGCCTTGTGGCTGACACCAACACTCATATTCTGGTTAGGGAGAAGGCCTCAACATCCTGGAAGGGAATCTGACTTCAGGCGTGGGAGTTGTATGCTAGACACCAGCCTCAACATCCTGTAAAGGAGTCTGGCCATCAGGTATGAGAGCTCATATTCTGGTTAGGGAGAAGGCCTCAACATCCTGGAAGGGAATCTGACTTCAGGCGTGGGAGTTGTATGCTAGACGCCAGCCTCAACATCCTGTAAAGGAGTCTGGCCATCAGGTATGAGAGCTGTATGGCAGACACTGACCTCCATATCCTGAGTAGTGGGGTAGCTGCTGGGCATGAGAGGTGGATGGCTGTCACCAACCCCACTGCCATGACGACTGCCAAAAGTACCAGGAGCACCAGGCATTTCCTTACCTGTACTGCGGATAAAACCACATGAGGGGATAAGAGGCTGGCTGCCAGGCATGGGAGCCATATGGTAGATGCCATCATCAATATCATGGATAGGAGTCTGGCCACCATGCATGGGAGATGTATGGCAGATGCCAACCTCTGTATCCTGGGTAGTGGGGTGACCGCCAGGCATGGGAGTCAGATGGCTTTTGCCAACACCAGCCCTGTAAACAGTGCGAAAAGTACCAAGGGCACTGTGCACTGCCTTATCTGTCCCAGGAACTGAGCCATGGCTGCCACTTGTTGTTATTGTTGGGCCTGCAGCAGACGCCAGTACCATCTCAACCTTGGGATCAGAAGCACCAGCTGGTCCAGCCCGCCCTGGCTTTTGCATAGCCCCACTCATTCCCAGCTGGGAATTGACTACCTGTGAAGCTGGAGACTGGAAACCAGAGAAGGGAGAACTCTGGGAAGAGGAGGCAAAGAGGGAAAGCCAGTCCAACATCTCTTCCATCCTACACATACATTTCTGTTGCTACCGTGATGAAGGGGAAGACTTATGCTTACTGGAAGAAGAAGCCTTCCTCCTCTTGGTGTGGTCTTTAATAGCCTCCAAAAGAAGTAGAAACTGGTCATGGGACAAGACCTTACAGCAATTACAATGGGAAGCAAGGCTACAAAACACTTCCCTACATGACACATTCCCTATGAAGGTACATGGTAAGTGATGGGAGGGAGTAAAGAACACGTGGCATAAAAACACACTTACAATTTCCCTGTAGAAGACAGACAAACCAAGGACTGACAAAAAGCAAATCCAACCGCTGCTGAAAAGACAAAAACAACTAACCGATGCAACCGAAGACAACGTGTAAGCCCTGTGACAGCAAAGAGGCGAATGAAGGGAATCAGCCTGCTGGGTGGTACGTACTTGGAAGTAGAAAACAGGCTGGGTGTCTTCTCAAAGAAAACAAGAAAGGGTTCCATCTCAAGGATTTCTTTCATTTCTTTTTCTTGAGTTGTCAGACATGGTGTAAGTTTGCTGTGGGAATGGGGGTTTAAGCAGTAATTAATAATTATGGGTAGTAGTATGTATAATAACAAGCAGTTTCTATGAAGTTAGGTGTTATGAGGCGTCTCCGCCAGGTTTTCTTACCCCTCCAACTTTTAACTCTGTACAAGAGCCTTATTCATCATTGTATGGAGTATTCTTTGCATGTTTGAGGGTTCCACTCACACAGTTTTGTTAGATAGGGTGGAATCAAAAGCTTTTCATCTCAACTCCTCTCCTCTGACTGACTATCTTCAGCCTCTTTCTCACTGCTGGAATGTTGCATCTCTTGCTATCTTTTATTGCTGTTTTCATGCTAACTGCTCAACTGATCTTGTGAACTATATGCCTTGCTGCACAAGGCTTTTTTTTTCTTCTCACCCCTATTCTGTCCAACTCTCTAATGCAAGAGTTAATCATTCATACCTTTCTCTGGTAAACTCTGAAACTCCCTGCCTGCTTCTGTATTTCCATCTTCCTACAACTTGACAAATTTTAAGACGGAGGTTTCAAGACAGTTGTCCCTGGATAACTATTATGATCTTTAAGGAAACTGGCAACCCAGTGGAATTTTTTTTTTCCCTTTCTTTATTGCCCTTGGCCAGTTTCCTCTTCTGCATAAAAAAGTGTGCAATGATCAGGCTTCCTCCTAGGCTGTGCTGCCAATTATGCATAATCGTGTATGCCCATGCGTCCCATTTTAGTTCATGTCACTTGTTTTTTTAGGGGAACTGTTCATTACAGAGCTAATATGTATAAGATTTTGAAATTGAACCAGATTATATGTTGCCTTTTTTGAGAAGGTTTATTGTTCCACGCATACTTATAAATGGATTTGTCATTTACTCTTGTCAGCTCTTTGATAAACGACCTAAATTAAATGTTATACTTTGTGAGGGGTTGCTGTTCTGGTGATATTGTCCACAGTAACATCCTATCCCCAACTCCAGATGAAATCTGGCTTTGGTATCAACGCACCTTAAGTCACGCATGACAATGCATAGTTGGACAGCAGCCTGATCATCACACACTTACCAAGGCAAGTTACAATGATCTTATAATCAATCAATATTTCTTGAGGTTTACATAGGTACGTGTTCAGTCATTACACATTTACTTACTTAACCTTGAACTAATACAATAAATTAAATTAGATAACATTAGGGACTTTTCTGAAGTTCAACATAAATAAGTGCTCAGTCACTAGAAAAAATAAACAAGAATTGGTAATAAAGTGTTCTTTCTATACACTGATAGACATCATTAAAAAATGTGTTGTAATAGGACATAATAATGTGTCACATGAGACTGACAGGGTCTATCATGATTACTGTAGGAGTACATAGTTTGGAATAAAAAAAATTATGTTAAGATAAGAATTGCTCATGTTTGGGTGAGAAAACATCATGTATAGGACTGCCTTGTATAGGCCTGGCGGCCTTTTGCAGCTTCCCTCTTTTCTTATGTTCTTATGTAGGAATATATTTAGAAAAATCAAGGAATCTCTCCATCCTTCTTATCTCAATACTTTAAGCAGGAGGGGAGAATTTTTCTTACACCTCTGGAAGGTGATTATGTGGATTAGAGAGAAAAAAAAATGTTGCTTAGATCTTCCTCCAAAGGAATCCTTTAAGATGAATGTGGTAAGACAGAATCGAAGTTCATAAGAGATTTACAATACTTTTGAAAAAAAATTTTGGCTGAAGATCTGAAGGATCTTAAGTAGGTACATATAAACAATGGATATTTCTTCATGTACACAAAGAAATTACTTCAAAATATGACCAATTTAGAGATGAAAGGAGAAAAAAAAACATCAGCAGTTAGATTGCATAAAAAGTTGCAAAAGTTATTTCTTGTAACCAAATTCAACACTATGTCATGTCTTTATCGTCAAATAAGAATTAAAAAAGAACAAAAAAACATGGAAGTGGCAGTCATGATTTTTAATAAGACCTAATGACTGGTTAGATAACAAATTTTTGATGGTTGTATAAGATATATTAATCTTGGTATTGGATAAAGGAAAATTTTTCTTAAAAACTTACTGGCAAAAAAAAAAAATAAATAAAATGCAAAGAGAAAGGAAATAAATCAACTTCTAATAAGAATTCTGAAGCTTCTCTGCTTGCTTAAGGTAAGTGGTTCAAGCAAAATAAGAAGTGAGTGACCATAGAACTTTAGAATGAAATAGTCTTCAACACACCTTGCCTTTCTCCACAAAGTTGGCCACCATAATGATGACAGTGATGTTTTGCTCCACTACCATCCTCAAAAAATCAGCAATGGTGGACACTTGGGCATCCTTTGGGCCCTGAGCAGCAATGTATCGCATGTTTCCATATCCCTGTCACAAAAGAATTATTTTAGTCTGCAAACTTAATTCTTCAAATCTCTGTACTGCACTCTATGTAATGACACTAAAGGGACTATTGGCAGAGGGATCTAGTATATCTAAAACAAATCCTCATAAACATTCTATGATCTCTCCACCATCTTCTGAGATACCTGACATATATGAATATGTAGCTTTACTTATGACAAAGAAGAAGAGGACAAAAGAATACATCTTTGAAAATATGATTACCTAAGAACAAACACAGGATTGAAATACTGTTGAACCTCCACAACTCAGACCCCGATAACTCGGATTTCACGATAAGTTGAGATATAGTGGCCCAAACCATGGTACAATGACTTTTTTCTCGTTATTGTACCATGGCCCAAACAATCATCTCACAAAATCTTGTGATTCTCAAGATTTGCCATACCAGCAAAGCATTTTGACATCATGTTATTCTAAATAATTGGCATATGTGTTATTTCTAAATTGCATAATCTGAACATGCATAAAGCAAGAACTATCTGTATGTATGTATGTATGTATTTACCTAATTGTATTTACCTAATTGTAACATACGGGAAAAGAGCTATGCTCGTGTTGTCCCGTCTCCATATCTATTAATGTCCAGCTTTTTCTTAAAATCATGAATATTCCTTGCGTTGACCACTTCCACGTCTAAACTATTCCATGCTTCCACCCTTCTATGAGGAAGCTATATTTTTCACATCTCTCCTATAAGTGGCCATTTTAGTTTTTTCCCATGCCCTCTCGACATTCTTCCATTCCACATACACAGATCTTCCCTATCCATTTTTCCATGCCAATCATCACTCTGTATATTGCTATCAGGTCTCCCCTTTCTCTTCTGTTTTCCAGGGTTGGAAGTTGCATTCTTTTCAGTCTGTCTTCATAAGTCAAATCTCTTAAGTCAGGCACCATTTTCGTTGCAGCCCTCTGTACTTTCTCTAGTTTCCTTATGTGTTTCTTTAAGTTCGGAGCCCACTGTATTGTTGCATATTCAAGCCTCGGTCTTATCATTGCAGTAATTATTTTCTTCATCATTTCTTCATCTAGATATACGAACGCCACTCTTATGTTCCTCAATAAGTTCAATACTTCTCCAATTATTTTGTTTATATGTCTCTCTGGCGATAGGTCATTGGTAATTGTCACCCCAAGGTCTTTTTCTTCATGACTGGTTTTATGTCTTCATTTCCTATCTTGTACATACTCCTGATTCTTCTTTCACTCTTGCCAAACTCTATTTTCTTGCATTTTGTCGTGTTGAACTCCATTTGCCATGTACAGCTCCATTTCCATATTCTGTCCAAGTCTTCCTGGAGTAGTTCGCAATCTTTGTCACATCTCACTTTTCTTAACAATTTTGCATCGTCTGCAAATAGGCTCACATAACTGGACACCCCATCCACCATGTCATTTATGTAGACTGCGAACATTACTGGTGCCAACACTGATCCCTGTGGAACTCCACTCTCCACCAATCCCCATTCTGATGGTCTGTCCTTAATTATTGTTCTCATTTCTCTTCCTACCAAAAGTCTTCCATCCATTTTAGTAAACTGCCATGCACTCCTCCTACCATTTCAAGTTTCCAGATCAGTCTCTGGTGTGGTACCTTATCAAAGGCCTTTTTTAAATCCAGATATATTCCATCAGCCCAACCATCTCTTTCCTGTATTACATCTATCACCCTCGAATAGTAACATATCAGGTTTGTCGTGCATGAACGCCCTTTCCTAAAACCAAATTGACACTCACAAAGTATGTCATTTTTCTCCAAGAAGTCTGTCCATCTAGTCTTCACCACCCTCTCACACATCTTAGCTACCACACTTGTAAGTGACACTGGTCTATAGTTCAATGGGTCTCTCTTGTTACCTGATTTATAGATTGGGACAATGTTAGCTCTTTTCCAGTCTTGGGGCACTACACCTTCCCTTAATGAGGCATCAATTACTTCACAAACTTTTTCTGCCAATTGCTCCCTGCATTCTCTTAAAATCCATCCTGATACCCCATCAGGTCCCACAGCTTTTCTCACTTCTAAACTCCCCATCATGTTCTTGATCTCCTCCACCGTTACTTGAAACTCCTTCATAATCCCTTTCTGTTCCATTACCAGTGGTTTGTCAAAAGCAGTCTCCTTTGTGAATACCTTCCGAAAGCATCCATTCATAGCCTCTGCCATTTCCTGGGATCTTCACTGCATACTCCATTTACTTCTAAACTTTCAATACTTTCTCTATTTTTGATGTTGTTGTTCACATGTCTGTAAAAAAGCCTTGGTTGGTCTTTACATTTATCAATTATATCCTTTTCTTGTTTCTTTCTTTCTTCTCTTCTAATCAACACATATTCATTTCTTGCTCTTTTGTAACTTTCCCACTGCTTAATCCGTCTTTTCCTTCTCCACCTCTTCCATGCATCCTCTTTTCTTGTTCTAGCCTTTTCACATCTATCGTTAAACCAGTCCTGCTTTCCAACTTCTCTATGTTGTCTTATTGGTACAAATTTTTCTCACCTTCTTTGTATATTTTTATAAATTCCTTCCACTTTTCATTTGCTCCCTTAGCACTCTTGAATTTCATCCAATTTGTCTCTTGAAAGAATTTCTTTAGGTTTCCAAAATCTGTCTTGGCATAATTCCATCTTCCCACTTTATATTCTTCATTTCTTCTAGATTTCTCTTCGTCTATCACCTTGAACTCCAAAACTGCATGATCACTCTTTGCTAAAGGGCACTCCACCCTCATCTCCTCAATGACCATTGGCTCTGTACTAAAGACCAAGTCCAGTCTTGACGATGCTCCCTCTCCTCCAAACCTAGTATCTTCTTTGACCCACTGAGTTAACACATTTTCCATTGCCAGTGTCAATAGTGTATTTCCCCATGTTGTCTCTGATCCTTCCATTGACCAGTCCTCCCAACACACCTCTTTACAATTAAAATCTCCCATCATTATAGTTCGTTCACAGCCACCCAACATTTCTTCCAGACATGTTCCTGTATCACTTATCATTTCTTCATATTCCTGTACTGACCATGCATTTGTCTTAGGTGGTACGTACACCACTATGTAGTGCCTCTTTTTCCTTCATTAGTTTCTGCTCTGATCTTTAGCACTTCTGCCTTTCCCATACCTTTTTCACTTGATCCACCTTTATATCTTTTTAACCAGCAACATCACTCCTCCTCCCATCTTACCTACTCTATTTCTTTTCCAAACATTATATTTCCTTCTCCAACCATCATCAGGTCTTCTCCTCTCTCAGTTTTGTTTCAGTAAGACCCACAATATCTGGGTTCTTGTCCCTCAAGTAATCGTTGAGTTCTAAAATCCCGATATCACTCCATTTATGTTGGAATACATTACATTTCGCTCATATGTAAGTTTCTTTAGTCCTTTCTTGCTGTACTTTTCTGGGTTATGAACCACTTCCTCAGTCTCATATCCAAGATTCTCCAGAAAAACTCTTTCTTCTCCTCTTCTGTCCTCTCTTCATTTTTTTCAAAGCCTCCTTTCTCAACTCATTTAACATTTCTCTTTCCTTTTCACCGAGATCTCTTCTCAACCAAATCTTCCTTGTTGTTTCCTGCTGGGCTAGCCTCCATGACTTCTCCACCAATTCATCTACATCCTTTTGTGACTTAAGTTTGATTCTTATTGGCCTCATACCTTCTCTTGTGAACTTTCCAATTCTATGGAAGTCCTCTATTTCTTGTACTAGGTCTTTTCCTCCTCCTGCACCACATTAATGATATTATTTATCACCTTTTTATGTTTTCTCTCTCTCCATTTTACTCGGTGTCTTATCCTCCTCCACACCAAATATCACCACACATCTCTTTTGTCTACAGTTTCCCTCACCAATGTCTCATTTGACTTAATAACCTTCACCACTTTCTCAGCTATCTTCTCTTCTATGATCTGTTGATCTATAATTTCAGCAAGGCCCAAAGTTTTCTCCCCTGACTCTTTGATTTCCTTTTCCAGACTTGCAACTTTGTAATTTACCTCCTTTCTTTCCACTTCCTGACTTTTTTTCCATTCAGCCTGCTTCTCCATCACTTTTCCTAGAGATTCTCCACATTTTCGCAATTCACTTTAATTAGCTTAACTTCCTCTTTCAGTGCTGCATTTTCCTTCTTCATATCGGCACAGTCTTTCTTAACATTGTCATAACTCGTTTCCAGGCCCTCATACTTTTCAAACAGTTTTTCAATTTTACCTTCTAACTCCAGAATTTTCTTCACATAAGCGCTCTTTTCCATTATTCCTTGAAACCCTGTGAAGTCTGATTCCTCTTTCCAGTTCACGGCCGCCATGTTGCGCAGACGTAAACAAACCAGCTGATGGCTCAAACGCAGGCTACAGTTTATATTTACCTTCACTGGACATTATTTTGCTAATCAACAGTTAACATGACTATATGGAGACGGGACAAACATTACCAGCTCCTTTCCCACCTTGGTTACTCTTAGGCAATGGTAACTGTAGAATTATAGATGATTGCTCTGGAGCTCAGCGACCACCTCCGCCATCGTGTATATATATATATATATATATATATATATATATATATATATATATATATATATATATATATATATATATATATATATATATATATATATATATATATATATATATATATATATATATATATATATATATATATATATATATATATATATATATATATATATATATATATATATATATATATATATATATATATATATATATATATATATATATATATATATAGTAAGTCCTCGTTATACGGTACATATGTGTTCCTGAAAACCTTACCGTAAATCGAAATTACCATATACCGAACCCATTATAACATGTAATAATAAGGAATGCGTTCCAGCACGTCAAAAGTCACCCCTACAGAAATTAAAATACATGAAAATAGTCATATAAAAAAAAATGTAAAGTACTGCGCAAAAGAAATAACAGAAAATTTCACTCGCCATGTATTCTACCAGATAATGTCCCTCCCGAAGCTAAGGGATAGTAGGGATTTCAGCCCTTATACTCATCTTTCGCTGAGTGGGCAGACGAGGATACGTCATCGTCTGCACTGTCAGAAGCAGATGTGGAAGGGCCAGCTGTAGCAGGGTCGGCACGTTTCACTGGTTTGAAGAAAGAGGATATGGAGGAAGGGCCAGCTGTAGAACCGTCGGCAGCGGATGTGGAAGGACCAGCTGTAGCAGGGTTGGCAGGTGTGACAGGGACGGCATGTCTGACTGGCCTGAAGAACGAGTAGATGGAAGATTGTTTGGTTTCTCTTTTTTCATCAGATTTCTTGATATATCTTGGCGCTTTTCTCTACGTCATGAGCCACTTTGTTACTCCTAGCAGGATTTAGGTCACATTCCTTCAGGGTTTCCAGAGCTTTTTCAATACCACCGAGACATTTTCTAAGAGTTTTGATGTCCAGGCCACGCACAAGTTCTTCGTCTCCTTCTTTTTCTGCCTCCTGTGATGTCTTGTCTAGCTCAATAAGTTCATCATTTGAGAGAGGTTCACCATGGCTTTCCAAAAAAATCTTGAACATCATCATCATCAACTTCATCGAAGCCAGCCCTATGGCACATATTTACTTTGTCATCTTCAGCGAAGCTTGGCAAGTCATGCGCACATTCTGGCCATACTTTGTTCCACGCCAAGTTCATGGTAGACTTCTTCACTTCGTCCCAAGATGACTTGGTGTTATCTAAGGCGTACTTGATGTTATATGACTTCCACCATTCTTTGATAGTGGGTTTGCCAGGCCCATCTGTGCCCTTTATCAGTTGCTGCATGGTTCGCCGCTGGCAATAGGCTTTAAATGTTTGCCATGATTATTATGAATATATTTGTGCTTACAATAGACCCTTTAATATTCCATTTATTCATGTAATTAATAATGCATGTCAGTAATATGTATTGCAGTTAAAAGAAAACAGATAACAGGCTCCAAGGGTGGTCAAGTTAAAGTCAGTACTGCGAGTAGCAGAGAGGTGTGGCGTGGATGACGTTATCACCCCTGCTCCCCCGCGCTGGGCCCTCTCGGATGACATGAGCGGATACCGTATCTTTGAAATTTTCTTACCGTATATCGAATCGAGGGTAGTAATTTCCAAATACTGTAACTGTGAATTTACCAGATATAGAACTACCGTATAACGAGGACAACAGGAAGCCATTATGGTGGACTCATGAGATAGGTAGCCAGATCAGAGAGAAGAAGAGGGCATACAGAGAGTTGCAGAAAAGTGGGGAAGATGTAGATTTGATTAGGTACAGACAGGTCAGAGATGATTTGAGTAAGGTTATAAAAAAAAGTAAAAGGCAGGCAGAGATAAAACTAGCTAGAGCTGGGAGTAAAGATCCCAAAAAATTATATAGTTATTACAAGGTCAGTGATAAAAGAAATAAGGATAGGATTAGACCACTCAGAAAAGATGGTGTAGTAGTGGATCAAAATGAAGACATAGTAGAATTATTGAATGAACAATTTTCTTCAGTATTTACTAGGGAAAGAATAGGAAATCCTGTTACAAACAGTGCGACGAGTAGTTTAAGAGCTTTAGAAAATATTGATATAAAACCAGGAATTATTAGGAAATTTATTCTTGAACTAGACGATAGGAAAGCTAGTGGTCCTGATGAGCTACATGCCAGAGTACTTAGGAGGGTGTAGACAGTATTTCTGAAGCACTTAAGTTAATCTTTGAAAGATCACTTAGGTTTGCTGAGATACCACAGGACTGGAAGTTAGCTAATGTTACTCCAATATTTAAAAAAGGTAGGAAGGATGATGCGAATAATTATAGACCGATCAGTTTAACTAGTATAGTATGTAAGATACTAGAGAAAATCATTAAGGGTAGTATTTGGGAGCATTTAAATGAGAATAGATTAATTAGAGATACCCAACATGGCTTTAGATCAGGGAGGTCCTGTCTTACAAATTTGCTCGATATCTTAGAATATATTACCAAGGAGTTAGATGATGGAAATAGCATAGATGTTATATATCTAGATTTTAGCAAGGCGTTTGATAAGGTACCGCATAGGAGGCTAGTGTACAAATTGAGACTACATGGGATAGGGGTAGGTTAGTTGATTGGATTAGTGAATGGCTTTCTGATAGGAAACAGAGAGTAGTATTAAATGGGGCAATGTCTGAGTGGAAGGAAGTGGTTAGTGGGGTACCCCAAGGATCAGTGCTAGGACCTCTTCTTTTCTTGGTGTACATTAACGATTTAGATATAGGAATTAGTAGCAAAATATCAAAGTTTGCAGATGATACTAAGATAGCATGCGCAGTACAGGGTGAAAAGGACAATTACAGAATACAACGAGACCTGGACAGGCTGATAGCATGGGCAGACAGGTGGCAGATGGAGTTTAATTCTAAAAAGTGTCAGGTTATGCATTTAGGTAAAGACAACACAAACTTTAACTACGAGATGGAGGGATGTTGGCTAGAGGCAGTAGAGGAAGGAAAGGATTTAGGAGTAGTGATAGACAGGACTATGAAATTTTCAAAGCAATGTTTAGAAGCAAGAAATAGGGCAAATAGGATCCTGGGTTTTATAAATAGAAATGTTAGTTATAAAAGTAAGGAAGTGGTGCGTAGCTTATAAAATTCCTATGTTAGGCCCCATTTAGAGTATTGCATACAGGCCTGGTCACCCCACTATAGGCAGGATATCAACATGTTAGAAGCAGTTCAGAGAAGAGCAACTAGGATGATACCAGCTTTGAAGCGCCTGGAGTATAGAGATAGATTAAAGGAATTAAACATGTTTTCATTTGAGAGGAGATGTATAAGAGGGATATGATAGAGTTATTTAAAATGTTCTCAGATACAAACTACATAGATGTGAGATCTTTCTTTACCTTAGAGGAAGGAAGTAGGACTAGAAATCATGGCAGGAAGATTAGAAAGCAAGGCTGCAGGTTAGATATAAGAAAATATTTCTTTAGTCATAGGGTGGTAGACTTCTAGAATGCATTGCCAGAGACGGTTGTAAATAGCACTAGTTTGACAATGTTTAAAAACAGATTAGATAAGCACTTAAATTTATTAGATTTATAATTATGTATAGCGCTGCATGATAGTTTTTATAAGAAATTTACTATAGTTAAACAAGACATGATCCCCATGTATGGGGACCACAAATTGTAGAGGATTTCGCTGCAGGACTTACCCCTGTTAATGGGCCAAATATTTAGAATTAGTATATAATGTATTGTGTACTTGTAAGTGTATCTTTAAGTACTGATGACGAGGTCGCTGTGCGACTGATACAGGATAACCTAGATGGGCCCTGGTGGCCCTTTGTTATCCTATTATTTATGTTATGTTATGTTATGTTATGAGGACTTACTGTATATATATATATATATATATATATATATATATATATATATATATATATATATATATATACAGTGAAGACTCAATACTGAAACTTTTCAATACTCGAACACAAAAGTTCAATTTAATACTCGAAAAATACCTTATAGTCCAATGTCCACACCCATGGTTTGTAAAAAAGGCTCCCTGGCATCCCCTTCCCCCTCGCCAGTTGTGACTTGTGCTGCCACAGTCATCTGAATAACATTCTCCTGCATTCTATCTGTAGTTTTTCACTTATAAACTTACATTAACACCATAGGCTTATTAGTGGTGAAAATATCTGGTAATCAAATGGCCGTACATTTGGTTGTATACAAAGCTGCCATCTCACTTCCCACAGCTGCCACAGTACCGTTCTGATACCATACTACTAGTAATACCAGTAATACTGGTATTACAATAATATCAGTATACCGATGTCGGTGTGCATCCTTAGTCCTGCTCCAGTCTTGAGAAAAACAAAGTTTTTCTGCGTTGTCGTTATTTTTTTCATTTAGAAATTTAAGATGACAGCAGGCTTATTAATGATGAAAATAAGGAATATGGTGAGAGTGCAAATGTTATAATGAGCCACAGCCCTCCAGTAGTGGATTCACAGGAATCACACCAGGGAGGAACTTTATAAAGATGGATGGTGACTCATCATTCAGTGATTTCCCTCCTCCTCCCCACCTTTCTTTTCTCCTAAGTTATCCATCACCAGCCTTCACTTATGGTATGTACAAATCAAAATTTTAAAATAATATATTGAAATTTTTATAAACTTGGTTTTTTATAAGATTAGAACGAATTACCTGATTTACAGGTATCAATAGTCAAACTTTTTGATAATCAAATAGCCATTTGGAAAGAATTAAGTTCGAGTATTGAGTCTCCACTGTATATATATATATATATATATATATATATATATATATATATATATATATATATATATATATATATATATATATATATATATATACAGTAAGTCCTTGTTATACGGTAGTTATTTATGCGGTAAATTCACAGTTACAGTATTTGGAAATTATTACCCTCGATTCGATATACGGTAAGAAAAATTCACAGATGCAATATCCGCTCATGTCATCCGAGAGGGCCCAGCGTGGGGGAATAGGGATGATGACGTCATCCATGCCACACCTCCCGCCACTCACAGTACTGACTTAACTTGACCACCCTTGGAGTCTGTTATCTCTTCCCCTCCCCCCCTTTTTTTTTTAACTGCATTACATATTACTTACATGCATTACTAATAACATGAATAAATGGAATATTAAAGGGTCTATTGTAAGTACAAACATATTCATAATAATTATGGCAAACACTAACAGCCTACTACCAGCGGCAAACCATGCAGCAACTGATAAAGGGCACAGATGGGCCTGGCAAGCACACTATCAGAGAATGGGAAGTCATATAACATCAAGCATGCCTTAGATAACATCAAGTCATCTTGGGAGGAAGTGGAAACGTCTACCATGAACTTGGTGTGGAATAAAGTATGGCCAGAATGCGCGCATGACTTCCCAGGCTTCGCTGAAGACGACATTGGTGCGACCAGAAATGACATATTAAATCTGTGCCATAGGGCTAGATTCGATGCAGTTGATGATGAGGATGTTAAAGATCTTTTGGAAAGCCATGCTGAATCTCTCTCAAATGATGAACTTATAGAGCTAGACAAGGCATCACAGGAGGCAGAAAAAGAAGACAAGGAAGAACAACTTGTGCGTGGCCTGGAAATCAAAACTCTTAGAGAATGTCTCGGTGGTATCAAAAAAAGCTCTGGACACCCTGAAGGAACGTGACCCAAATCCTGCCAGGAGTAGCAAAGTGGGTCATGACGTAGAGAAAAGTGCCAAGATTTATCAAGAAATCTATGATGAAAAAACAAGAAAAACTAAACAGTCCTCAATTTACTCGTGTCGTTCTTCAAACCAGTCAGACATGCCGTCCCTATCACACCTGCCGATCCTGCTGCAGCTGGCCCTTCCTCAATATCCTCTTTCTTCAAACCACTGAAACGTGCTGACACTGCTACAGCTAGCCCTTCTATATTTGCTTCCAACAGTCCAGACAACGACGTCTTGTCCTCGTCTGCCCACTCAGCGAAAGATGAGTAAGGGCTGAAATCCCTACTGTCCCTTAGTCTCGGGAAGGACATCATCTGATAGAATACATGGCGATTGAAACTTGAAAGGTAAATAAAAACATTTTCTGTTTATTTCTTTTGTGCAATACTTTACTTTTTTTCTATTTTTTTCTTATTTTTATGATTATTTTCATGTATTATCATTCCTGTAGGGGTGACTTTTGACGTGCTGGAACGCATTCCCTATTATTACATGTTATAATGGGTTCAGTATGCGGTAAGGTTTTCAGGAAGGCATAAGTACTGTACAACGAGGACTTACTGTGTATATATATATATATATATATATATATATATATATATATATATATATATATATATATATATATATATGTGTGTGTGTGTGTGTGTGTGTGTGTGTGTGTATGTATATATATATATATATATATATATATATATATATATATATATATATATATATATATATATATATATATATATATATATATATATATATATATATATATATATATATATATATATATATATATATATATATATATATATATATATATATATATATATATATATATATATATATATATATATATATATATATATATATATATATATATATATATATATATATATATATATATATATATATATATATATATATATACAGGGTGATTCACGAATTTCTCCGGAAAATTTAACTACGCAAGTTTACACAATTCTAAGTAGAAAATACTCTATAAGTATAGGTGTTTTCTACAATGGTTAACAAGTGGGTGGAATTTTAGATTTCAATCCAGACGGGAGGGAGGACAACCACCTGCAAGCGGCTGGATCCCGCCACCCCCTCGCGACCTTGAAACCACTTAGTTGCCAAGTTGCTGATTTCTCTTAATTTTTACTAGCATTCTTTCAGTCTCAATTTAAGTTTTTTTTTTTTTTCTTAATTATCACCAACTATGTGATCAATTGTTCTAGGGAACTATGCCACTTTTTCATGGAATAGGCTTTGCGGACACCTAAAGTATTATTGACGGATATAAACATTGCACGATGGCATTATGATGGATATGCACCTTAACTTTTACCTCATAGGTGGTGTGGAAAAAAAGTCTAATACAGAAGAATATTGTTGAACATTTACTGGTGTGATCAGTAGTGTGGCATTGCAAGTGTAGCCTAGCCTAGCACAGATGTCTCGCCGCACTGAATACGTCCTTCAAGAATATTTCAACACAATCCCTGTCACACACGAGAATAACAATGCAACACACCTGATGATAATTAAAAAAAAAAACTTTAATTAAGACTGAAAGAATGCTAGTAAAAATTAAGAGAAATCAGCAACTTGGCAACCAAGTGGTTTCAAGGTCGCGACGGGGTGGCAGGAGCCAGCCGCTTGCAGGTGGCTGTCCTCCCGTCTAGATTGAAATCTAAAATTCCTCCCACACGGGAATTTTATGGGCTAAAGGGGATACTTATTAAGGGTACCTCCTATTTCAATATCCAGGATGGCAAGCCTATGGCTGAAGACAGGGAGCAAAGTTAGGAAAGATAGCCTGATTGCTCCTGTCGAAAGGTGGGTATAGAGTGATGGACAAAAGCAGACCAGGGGCCAATATTCGGATCCGTGAGGCGGTGATGAGCTCCCTTCACCAGATGGAGCCTGAAGACCTGGTGGTGGTAGAGGGAGGAGGAAACGGGCTGGAGGATATAGGAGGACGAGAGACAGTGAGAGTGATGGAGGAGATAGTCAGAGTGGTGGAGCGTAAAACACACAGGAGGCCCCTGGTGATGTGTATCCCTAAGAGGAGGGACAAGGAGGGTCAGGTCTTTGGCCGGGAGAGGAGATGGGTGAATGGAAAGGTAGTAGAAAGACTGGAAGACTGGAAATGTGATGGGATGCAGCTGTGGGAGAGGATGGACTGGAGGCAGGTGTGGACACAGGATGGCGTACACATGTCCACTATTGGAAAGGTGTGGGTGGCCTGGAACTTGGTGGAGTGGGCTCAGCGTTGGGAGGAAGGCAGCAGGGAATAGGATAGAATCCAGAGAGAAGGGGCAGGTGTTTGTATGAGAGAGGAGGACAGAAGCGTGAAAGAGAGCAGGTTACCGAGAGAAAGGGAACCTGCGGGAGGAGAGTGGGTAAATGTAAAAGGAAGAGGAGGTACCCACAGGGCGTCAGGATGCATGAGGATTGGGTGTGTGAATGTGATGGGGCACTGGCAAGTTTGAGGATTTATGCAAGGAGCTGAATGAATGGAGCTTGGATGTGGTAGGTATCACGGAGACTCACCTGCGGGACGTGGTGCATATGGAAGGAAATGAGTTTGTCATGATAGGGAAAGGGCGTAGAAAACAGGATAAGTTAGGAGGAGGCGTAGCCTTGCTCCACAAAAAGGTGAGGAACCTGAGAGTGGAAGAGCTGGACATAGGAGACAGTGCTGAGAGTGAGGACGTGCTAGCTGTTCGAGTGGAGTGCAGGAGTGAAAGTGGCAGAGCTGAGAGGATAGTCGTAGTGGTAGTGTATATGACAGTGGAAGGCGACAGAGCAGTTAGGGAGAATGGCAGAAAATATAGTGTTTTGAAAAAGATTGCAAGAGAGTATGCTGGAGAGAGAGTGATTGTTATGGGAGACATGAATGCCCACATAGGTATGTTAGGTGAACAAATGAACAGGAACGGTGAGATGCTGGATGAGCTTGTGAATGAGGTGAGTTTGGAGAATCTCAATGAGACCCTGGCTGAAGGACGAGTGACTTGGTGTGGGAGGAACCAGGAGTCTGCGATTGACTACATGCTAGTGAATGGGAGAATGCGTGAAGTTGTTGACCGCATGTGGATTGATGAAGATGGGATGATTGACATAGTCTCAGACCATAACATGCTGGTGTTAGAGTGCAAGTTGAATGGAAGAGATGGAACAAATGCCAAGGCCAAGAGGAAAAAGTGGAGATTGAGAGATGTAGGATGGGAGAATTTCCAGGTGGACTTGAGTGAGAGGAGCTGGGAGGATGAAAGTCTAAGCGACGTGGATGAACTGAATGATAGATTTGTAGAAAATGTGAGAATGCAGCAGTAAGCCAGATAGGGTATGCAAGAACAAGTGCCAGAAAGCATGCATGTAGGCCGTGGTGGAATAATGAGATCAGGGATGCTAGGAAGGAAAGGAAGAGACTGAATAGGGTGTGCAGACAGTTAAGAAAGAGGAGACATGAGAGTGAGGAAGCTGAAAGGAGTACCTGAATGCATGGGCAGCGTATGTGAGTCAGCAGCGAATGACGAAGCGAAAGATAATGAATGCTAAAGTTACAAGTGAGAGAAGTGTGATTCAGTCCCTTAGAGAGAAAGGTATGGAAGGTGGGCGAGAATGGTATAGATTCCTGAGGGGTGAGGGATGCCTAACAGTGAGAATGTGGAGAGCCTGAAGGTGAATGGGGCAGTGGTGACTGATAAGGAAGAAATGAGAAGGGCAATAAAAGAGTTTTGGGAAGAGATTGGAGGTGTAAGTGAGGTCTTTGATGTGGATGAAGGACATGTGTCACTGGAGAGAAAGGATGCAGATGAGTTGAATGAAAGGATCAGCAGGGAGGAGGTGGAGAAATGTGTGAAGAAGCAGAAGAATGGGAAGGCAGCAGGGCCGGATGAGATACCGTATGAAATGTACAAAAATGGAGGAGAAGTAGTGATTGATAGGATGACTGAGTTGTTCAACCAGGTGTGGGAGGAGGAGAGAGTGCCGAGAATGTGGAATGAATGCAGGGTGACCTTGTTGCATAAGGGAGGATATAAGAGTAAGAATGAGTTGAGGAACTACAGGCCGATTGCGTTAGTTAACACAGTAGGCAAAGTGTTCAGTGCGGTGTTGAATGAGAGATTGTGCAAATGGATTGAGAGAGTTGGAGTGTTAGGCGAAGAGCAAAATGGATTCCGAGTGGACAGGAGAGCAGAAGACAATCTGTTTGTAGTGAATGAATTGATTGAGAGAAAGAAAAGGGATGGTAGCAAACTATACTTAGGTTTCCTAGACATAGAGAAAGCATATGATAGGGTAAACAGAGAAATGCTAGGTAGGGTGTTAGAAAAATTGGGTTAAGTGCAAAGATAGTTAACATAGTGAGAAGTATGTATGTGGATACAAGAGCTAAGTATAAACTAGGGATATAGAGACAGACTGGGTGAAGAGTGAAAGAGGAGTTAGGCAGGGTTGCATATTATCACCAACCCTCTTTAGCTTATATACAGAAGAATTGGCTGCTAGAATGAGGAGAATGAATGCAGGTGTAAATGTGGGAAATGATAAGATAGGTGTGCTCTTGTATGCAGATGATGTTGTAGTCATGAGTGAGTCGGCAGAAGAGCTACAGAGTATGCTTGATGTAGTAGATGGGTATGGAAGAGATTTTGGAGTGAGATTTAGTAGTGAAAAGAGTAAGGTAATGGTTGTGCATAGGTCAGAGGATGAGAGGAACCATGTGTGGAGATTAGGAGTGAATGAGGTGCAGCAGACAGATGAATATAAGTATCTGGGGATGTGGATGAGTCCGGATGGCTGTGTAAAGATTAAGAATGAGAAGATAAGTATGGCAAATCAGTGGGTAGGTCGTCTAGGAAGTGCAGCAAGGATGAGGGCGAGTAAATATGACGTGCTGCGAGAAGTTTGGAAGAGCGTGGCTGTTCCGAGCATCATGTATGGTATGGATGTGATTGCTTGGAATGAGAGTGAACTAGATAAGTTAGAAATAGGGCAGAATAGAGTTGCAAGAATGGCACTTAATGCACCTAGATATGCAGCAGTAGAGGCCCTTAGGGGTGATATGGGTTGGAGCACTTTTAGAGAGAGATATGTGAAAGCGACCCTAAAGTATAAGGCTAGGTTAGAACGAATGAATGATGCAAGGATAGTGAGAAAAGTGTTTCTGTGGAATGTCAGGAGTAGCAAGTGGGGGAAGAGGTGTGTCAGGCTGGTAGCAAAGAGTGGGTTAGTAAGTAGTTGGGTTTTTCAACAGGTAGAAGGAAGACATTTAGAGAGAGACTGGAGTATGATTGTTAGAAATGGAGAAGGTAGAGAATGGGATGTAAGGAAGTGGAAGAGTGAGATAGACAGAGTAGTGAAAGGTGTGGGACTGGATGACTGGAGAAATAGGATGGAGCAAAAGAGTACCTTGGTATGGTATAGAGAGAAAGAGGCCCCAATGTATGAAAAGTGGTATGACGGAAGCCTGGGTGGTGATCTTCTCTTCCGAGCTAGGGCACAGTGCATGGATGTGAATGCAAGGAATTATAGATGGTCAGAGTCCTGCAGCAAAGTGTGCCAGATGTGTGACTTGGGAGAGGATGAGACAGTGGAACATGTGGTGGTGGAGTGTGTGAAGTATGCCAGAGACAGGCATGAGATGATGCAAGTGGTGCTGAGGGAGCTGGGGCATGACAGAGTGGAGATGACAGGAAGGGAATGGATGGTGTTGCTGCTGGGACTGTGTGGGGAGACGAATGAAAGGATGATTGAGGCTGTGAAAGAGTTCCTGGAGAGAATGTGGCGTGCCAGATGCAGGAACTAGTGGTGTGAAAGATGGTGATTGCCCTCTTTGTTGTCTGGTGTTCTTTTTGTTCCCTACAGGAGCTGCCGATACAAAGGCCTGACCCAGAAGAAATTCTGCGTCACCTGTACCATCAAGATCAAGATCAAGACAGGATTCGAACCCGTGCGCTTGGAGACC
Source organism: Portunus trituberculatus (assembly GCF_017591435.1). Lineage (NCBI taxonomy): Eukaryota > Metazoa > Arthropoda > Malacostraca > Decapoda > Portunidae > Portunus > Portunus trituberculatus. The sequence continues at coordinate 19,172,982 of NC_059300.1, forward strand.
CCTCGGATCCCAAAGCACGCACGGATCCACTGTACCACGGCGGCCCATTGCAGAAAACACCTATACTTATAGAGTAATTTCTGCTTAGAATTGTGTAAACTTGCAGTTGTTAAATTTTCCGGAGAAACTCGTAAATCACCCTGTATATATTGTTGGGTCTGATGCTTATTAGTGGATGTGTCTAGTATGGATGCATAATGGCAAATAAAGCACAGATAATAATATGGAAATGTTAAGGTGTGTCTCATTTTATCAGTAAATAAATAGTAGAGTGTGGATTCTTAAAACTTTGAGAATAACTAAGGAAAATTAAGTGCTCTAAGGGAAAGAGTGTGAACTCACCTGTACATGGTTGGCATTAATGTAGTCAGAGTTGGAAACCCCGTGAATACAGGTAAGAACTACCCGAGTATCATCATCTGTTTGACAAACATTAGTATTACTGAGGATATTTATTATATCCTTTCTAAATTTTGACAGAAATACAATTTACAGTCCAGTGTTTTATTTGATATGCTATGATGTGAAGTTAATGAAATGAACATCAACAAATATTTACCATAGTATCATACCTTATCTGAGTAATACCTACATCAACAATAAATTTAACAAAATAATTCACAACAGGTAAAGATACAGCATTTGTGACATGGAAATATCTATTATGGTTATCTATTGATTGACAAATAGGTAAAAATTCTGAAGCTGCTCTTGAACATGAAATCATAGAGAGTTCAGAAATGTAGAAAAGTATTCAACAGACTAATAAATAAAACTTACAAGGGTGGTTGTTTTTGAAGCGATTCTTGGCCTTGTTTTCCGGAAGCTGAGCCACAGTCATGCTCTTGTTTAAACTTAATGGCACAGTCTGTCCAAAGTCACCACATAAATGGAAGACTAAAACACAGACTGATATCACTCAATGAGAGAGAGAGAGAGAGAGAGAGAGAGAGAGAGAGAGAGAGAGAGAGAGAGAGAGAGAGAGATGGCACAGTCTGTCCAAAGTCACCACATAAATGGAAGACTAAAACACAAACTGATATCATTCAATGAGAGAGAGAGAGAGAGAGAGAGAGAGAGAGAGAATGTGTGCATGCAGGAGCGTATTTACCTAGATGAACTGTACAGGGTTTGAAGAGGAATCATAGTGTCCTGTCTACATGTCTATATTTATCCAATTTTTCCTTAAAGTGATGCACCTTATGTGCTGTAACAACTTCATCACTCATTGCATTCCACTTTTCCACCGTTCTATGTGAAAAACTGCATTATCCAATATCCTTCACACACTGCCTCATCCTAATCTTTACATGTCCTCTTGTCCTTCCAGCTTCTTCTGTCACTAGCACCAGTTTTACTTCAGCAAGCCACAATGTCTGCTAGGGGACGCAACACATGAGATAACGCTGCGTTGCTCCACACAGTCAGTTGCTACATAGCTTTCACACAAGTTGGAAGTGGTTCTGATTCACTCCTGCTGACCCATGATCCGAGATAGGAGCGGGTCTGTCACCTGTCCGTGATCCGTGATAGGAGCGGAAGGTGCAACGACTTCCCTTCACGTGTTTTCCTTGCCTTTTCCCGTTATCCCTGCTAGTGGAGCGGGATACACGTGCCCTGTTGGTAAGCAATCAGCTGCTGCTTATGCTGTCACCACGCCAGCTGATTCGGCTGTGTTGACAATGTCCTCGGATGATCATCGTCACTCTGGCGTGAATGAAGGCAAGAAACGCCATGCTTCTCATTCTTCTGCTGTCCCTAGACGATCATCTGGGCATGGCAGGACTCTGTCGAGGTCCAGGACTCCTTCTGTCCATCGTGAGAGATCGGAGTGAGGAGATAAGGCTGGCCACTTCAACGAGCGGGAGGGAGGCAGGAACCAGTCTACTCCTGCTTCTACCCCTACACATCACAAAGATAATGATGACCCATAGACTGTTGTTATGGATGCTATTGCCGAACTTAGGCATGATATGGCTTTGCTTAAAAGGGAGAGACGGGCAGCAGGAGCCGGCTCAGTTTTGGGGGCTGACTCACCTCCCCACGGTTCACGGTTCGGCACGGCGGCAGACACGGCTCACCCTGTATCCTCTAATGTCCCGCCTCCAGGGCCTCAGGGCTCAACCGGGAGCTTTTCTGGTTTCAGGTCTGACCCAGCTGTTAGCGATGAGGAAGGGGAACTGGTTTAGGAGGCCCAGTCAGGTAGTGTGTTACTTCAGGATGCTAAATCCTTTGGCCCTACTGACGATGTCTCCGAGGATGTGGACAAGGACGTGGCAGGTATGGTTAACCATCTGTTCACTAATGGCATGTGGGCAGAGGATTACAAACATATATTGAATGATGACATCACCAAACGACCTAGTAATTGCCAGGTGCTTTCCCCTGTTGAATGCAATGTGCAGGTCTTGGATGCCTTGAACTCTAAGGCTAGGAAATCAGACTTTTGCCTGAAGGAGGTTAGCAAAGACTTTGTTAAGGCAGCTTCTATTGTGGTGAAGTCTCTGACTATCCTGGACCGTGTTGCAAATGATGAAGAACACACTGTGGTGGCGCAGGAGGTCGCCAGGCTCAATGGGGCCCTGGCACTGCTCGGCAACACCAACTTCAGGAATAACTTGACTCGACGACACATCATTAAGAGAGAAATTAATCAAAAGTATGCTCATTTGTGTTCTTCCAAGATACTCATGACCCAGCTGTTGTTTGGTGATGATACCTCACAATATGCCAAACAAATCGAAGAAGCAGAAAAACTTCTCAGCAAGTTTTCCTCCAAGAAGCACCACCTGTTTTGGACCTTTGGCTCTAGGCAACCTGGTGGGGTTAGACCTCGTGGTTTCTTTGGGAGGACTCCTTTTCGCGGCTCCTCGTCGAGGTATCATCCCTATGGACAACGCAGAGGCAGCCCGAAGGGAGATAGCCAGCACACCACTCCACGTCCAGCCTCGATGTCAAAAAACTCGAGGGGCTGGAGACACAGCAATCCCCGGCACTAATCCAGGTGGGGCCACAGTTTGAGGCAGGTCAGCTTCAATATTTTCTAGATGAATGGTGCAAACTTACACATGACCCTTATATTCTCGACATTGTGGAACACTGCCATCTTGATATTGATGAGTCTCAGATTGCCCATTTGTTTTCAGATGACATTGTATACAATTTTAGCAAAGCGGAGCATGACATCATTGATCATGAAATTCAAAAGTTACTTATCCTTAAAGTCATTAGGCTTACTCAAAAACAGGATCAGCAAATTCTCTCCCCCATTTTCTTAAGGGAAAAAAAGAATGGGGAATTCAGAATAGTAATTAACTTAGAAAAATTGAATAAACACATTCCATACAAACATTTTAAGATGGAAAATTTTGATCAAGCTCTCAGTCTCATTAGTCAAGGTGACTACATGGCCTCCATTGATCTCCGCCATGCTTACTATTCGGTGAAATTGCAGAAGAACAACAAAAGTATTTATGCTTCAAATGGTCAGGTAAAATTGATCAATTCACTTGCTTTGCTAATGGTGTCGCTGAGGGCCCGTGCCTCTTCACTAAACTTATGAAACCCATTTATTCCAAGCTTAGAATGATGGGACACAATATCACTAGTTTTATTGATGATTCACTTATGTGCAGTAATTCTGTGGCAGGGTGCTATGACTGTATACAGGACATCCTTCATTTGCTTCAGAAAGTGGGATTTTGCATTAATCAGGAAAAATCGGTTTTAGTTCCCACTACACGTATTGAGTACCTAGGCAATAGGCTCAGTGCACATAACAGTTACTCTATCAGAACGTAGGAAGGAAAAAATTTTACAGCACTGCTCGCTTCTGATTCAGAAAAAGAGAGCAAAAATCAGAGAAGTAGTAAGGGTTATTGGACTGCTGGTTGCTGCCATCCCAGCAGTGGAATTTGGAAATTTGCATTACAGGAAGATTGAAAGGGCTAAGATTAAGGCATTAGAACATGTGAATGGCAACTTTGATAAATGGATGGCTATCCCAGATGAGATTAGGACGGAGTTGCATTGTTGGATCAATGAACTTGACTCTCAGGACAGGAAAATTTTTAGACCAGCGCCTGCAATTGCCCTCTTTACTGACGCATCGATCTTGGTTTGGGGAGGATGTGTCAATGAAATTACTACCAACAGCAGGTGGTCGGATGAGGAGAGTACTCTGCACATTAATGCGCTGGAACTCAAGGCTATCTTGTTTGCGCTGCGATCCTTTACTCACCATCTTAGAGGGCAACATATTAAAGTTTTGTGTGATAACACTACGGTTACTAATTATGTTAATGAAATAGGGGGTATTAAGTCCCCTGTTTGTAATGACATTGCCTTGGACATTTGGGTTTGGTGCATCAGGAACTCTGCGTGGATTACTGCAGCTCTTATTCCTGGTCGGCTGAACACTTCAGCCGAAGCAGCGTCACGTACCTTTAATGACAGGCACGAATGGCAGCTTAACGTCGAAATTTTTCAGTAGTTGTGCCCCATCTTCAGTACACCTTGTATTGACTTATTTGCCTCTCGCCTAAACAAACAGTTGAACCGTTTCTGCTCTTGGAGGCAGGACCCTGAGGCGGAACATGTTGATGCTCTTATGCTGAATTGGGGGCATTTTCAGCTGGTTTACTTTTTTCCTCCCTTCTCTCTGATCCCTAGATGCCTTCAGAAGCTGCAGGAAGAGGAAGCGACCGGTTGGATGGTAGTGTCCCTTTGGGTATCACAACCTTGGTGGGGCACCCTTCTTTGGTTGCTGGTCGACAATCCTCGTGTCATCAGATACTGGGAGAGGGTCCTTGTGCACCCTTCATCAGCGGAGGTGCATCCAATCCTGAGGCACACAGAACTGATGGTTTGTCAGCTCTCCGGAGACAGCTGCGAGAACAAGGCATATCGGAAGAGGATACATACATAATTTTGGCCTCCTGGAAACCAGGGACCGAGAAACAGTACCATCCCCACATCAACAGGTGGACAAACTTTTGTCATGGAAAGAACGTCAATCTCTTTAATCCCTTTGTAACAGACATAATTAACTTTCTGTCTGAGACCTTTCACAGAGGGGTTGGTTACGAGTCCGTCAACACGGCAAGGGGAGCACTCTCAGCCCTTGGCATTGTGGTGGACGGCTGCAGAGTAGGCAACCATCCATTAGTCTGCAGGTTTCTGCGTGGGATCTTTAACTTGAGACCGCCCAAACCCAGGTATGCTGAAACCTGGGATGTACGGCCAGTATTACAGAAACTTAGGTACATGGACCCTTAACACAGCCTCTCCCTTAAAGACTTAACACTCAAGTTGGTGATGTTGATGGCGCTGACTCAAGCTGCCAGGGTGCAGACCTTACATTTACTATTGAGGGATGGAATTGATTTTGGTGAGGCCTCCGTTTCAGTCCATTTAGGTGATAATATCAAACAGTGTAGACCTAAATTCAATGTTCAACTGGTACGGTTTCATGCTTACTCACAGGATGCGAGATTGTGCGTTGTCACGACTCAGACAAAGTATATTGAATACACTGACAAACTAAGGAAGGATTTTGGTAATGACTACGGCAAACTTCTCATAAGCTGCATCAGGCCTCATAAGTTTGTGTCCAAGGACACTGTGGCACAGTGGCTAAAGGTTATGTTGGGCATTTGTGGGATTGACACCACAAAGTTCACGGTAGGCAGCGGGCGCCCAGCATCCACCTCCAAGGCCAAAGCCTTAGCAGTGCCCATTTCAACAATCATGGCCAAGGCCGGCTGAACACAGGAGACCACTTTTGCACAGCACTACAACAAGCACATCATTCAGGAATCTGATGCTTTCCAACAGACAGTTCTTGGTTCTATGTAAGTTCAGTATGTATTGGTGACTTACATATATGTCACACTAAATTTTAGTTTCTTTAATGAAGGTGTAAGCTACTTGACATGGGACTTTTATTTTCATGCTTTCAAGTGATAGGAAGGTTCAGTACAACACCCACATGGCTTTAAAATCTCATGTGTTGCACCCCTTAGCAGACATTGTGGCTTGCCGAAGTAAAATTACGGAAGTGCATAAGACTTACCTTCGGTCAGTTGAAATGTGCTTCTGGTTTTACGAGGCAAGCCACGTCTGCTAGAGGGGTGCTTTCACATGCCCTCCTCGTCCCCCTTCGTAAGGCAGCGGTATTTGCTATTTCATCTGGCTTCCTTTACGACAGGATTTCTTCTTACTATAACATTGATATTCATGTGGGTGCTTGTACGCTTCAAATTCTGACTGTGTGGAGCAACGCGGCGTTATCTCATGTGAAAGCACCCCTCTAGCAGATGTGGCTTGCCTCGTAAAACCAGAAGCACATTTCAACTGACTAAAGGTAAGTCTCATGCACTTCCATAATTTTGGTAATGGCCATGGCAAACTTCTCATAAGCTGCATCAGGCCTCATAAGTTTGTGTCCAAGGACACTGTGGCAAGGTGGCAAAAGGTTATGTTAGGCATTTGTGGGAATGACACCACAAAGTTCATGGCAGGCAGTGTGCGCCCAGCATCCACTTCAAAGGCCAAAGCCTTAGCAGTGCCCATTTCTACCATCATGGCCAAGGCCAGCTGGACACAGGAGACTGCTTTTGCACGTCACTACAAAAAGCACATCATTCAGGAATCTGATGCATTCCAACAAGCAGTTCTTGGTTCTGTGTAAGTTCAGTATGTATTGGTGACTTACATACATGTTACACTAAGTTTTTGTTTCTTTAATGAAGGTGTAAGCTACTTGACATGGGACTTTTATTTTCATGCTTTCAAGCGATGGGAAGGTTTATTAGAAGGTTCAGTACAACACCCACATGGCTTTAAAATCTCATGTGTTGCGCCCCCTAGCAGACATTGTGGCTTGCCGAAGTAAAATTACGGAAGTGCATGAGACTTACCTTCGGTCAGTTGAAATGTGCTTCTGGTTTTACGAGACAAGCCACGTCTGCTAGAGGGGTGCTTTCACATGCCCTCCTCGCCCCCCTTCGTCAGGCAGCGGTATTTGCTATTTCATCTGGCTTTCTTTACGACAGGATTTCTTCTTACTGTAACATACACATTCATGTGGGTGCTTGTATGCTTCAAATTCTGACTGTGTGGAGCAATGCGGCATTATCTCACGTGAAAGCACCCCTCTAGCTGACGTGGCTTGCCTCGTAAAACCAGAAGCACATTTCAACTGACCGAAGGTAAGTTTCATGCACTTCTGTAAGTCTTCCTTGTCTATCTCTTCAATGCCATATGCTATTTTATACATTGTTATTAGGTCTCCTTGTTCTTTTTTATCTTGTAAGGTTGGCAGTCCCATTTCCTTCAGCCTTTCCTCTTATTTCAAGTCTTTTAGTTTCAGCACCATCCTTGTAGCTTTCTTCTGGATCTGTTTTAATCTTATATCTTTTTTCAAGCTCATTGACCAAACCACTGCTGCATAGTTGTAAATACACACACTATGCAGCAGTGGTGTGGTCAGTGAGCTTGAAAAAAGATATAAGATGTGTGTGTGTGTGTATTTACCTAGTTGTAGTTTTACAGGGCCTGGGCTTTACGCTCGTGTGGCCCCGTCTCCATATCTACACTCAAACTGTTCCAAGTCTCAACACATCTTTGTGGGAAACTATATTTTTTAACATCTCTCAGACTTCTTCCCTTCCTCAGTTTTTTACTATGCGATCTTGTGCTTTCAATGTCATATTCTTCTCTCAGGATCAGTTTCTCATTATCCACTTGATCCATTCTGTTAATCAATATATAAACTTGTATCAGATCTCCTCTCTCCCTTCTCTGTTCCAGGGTTGGTAGATCCAAAGCCTTTAGTCTGTCCTCATATGTCATCCATTCAAATTCTGGAACCATTCTTGTAGCCATTTTTTTGTAGTCTCTCCAACTTCCTTATGTGTTTCATTTTATGAGGGGTCCACACTACTCCTGCATATTCCAATCTGGGTCTTATTATAGTACAGTGGTATCTCGACATACGATTTTAATTCGTTCTGTGACGATTGTTGTATATAAAAAAAATTGTATATCAAATCAATTTTTCCCATAGAAATTAATGGAAATACAATTAATTTGTTCTTGTGATATGAATTTATCCCCTGCCAAAAGAAAAAAAAATAAAATGCTTTAAGTACCAACCAAATATAGATTTAATATAAGATATATATATAAATACAATATAATAAATACAATATAAATACAATATTTATTTTATGCAAGATATAAATTAACTATATTGCTCAAAATAACAATTTAACCCGCAAAACTCGTGACACCGATAGACGTTCATCACGCAAGGCACGGGGCATGTCGATAGACGTTTAGGCTTTTTACGGCTATATTTTGGTTATTTTCTTCTCGTTTTCTTTGCTTTTGAGCTGGCAACACTCATCAGGAGTAAACATATGCTCTACGTCACTGTGTCACCAACGATAAATGGTAGGAGCGATCACCAGTGATTTCATTGTGTCTGATTTGGCCACCTCTCGGCCTTACTTCTATACCTTGGGTCTCTCACCATGTTACGGGGAGACAACCTTTGAATGAGAGTGGTATGAGAACAGGAGAGAGAGAGAGAGAGAGAGAGAGAGAGAGAGAGAGAGAGAGAGAGAGAGAGAGAGAGAGAGAGAGAGAGAGAGAGAGAGAGAGAGAGAGAGAGAGGATACAAGGGGCCCATTTTCTCGCGCTCTAGCCAAGGCTGCTGAACCCGATCGGACGCAAGGCCACGTAAACCGATGACACTACCTCATTCAACCTGTGATATTTTGGTAACCATGACATCTAGAGACTTCTGGTTTATTGCATTGCAAAGAGGAAGAGCTGCTTGTGGGCAGGAGTAAACATATGCTCTACGTCACTGTGTCACCAATGATGGAGGATGGTAGCGAATTATTTCACTGTGTCTGATTCTGCCACCTCTCCCGAGAGCCTTACTTCTATACCTCAGATCTCTCACCATGTCACGGGGAGACAACTTTTGAATGAGAGTGGTATCAGAACAGGCGACAACAGGAGAGAGAGAGAGAGAGAGAGAGAGAGAGAGAGAGAGAGAGAGAGAGAGAGAGAGAGAGAGAGAGAGAGAGAGAGAGAGAGAGAGAGAGAGAGAGAGAGAGGATACAAGGGGCCCGTTTTCTCTCGCTCTAGCCAAGGCCGCTGAACCCGATTGGACGCAAGGCCACGTAAACCGATGATACTACCTCATTCAACCTTTGATATTTTGGTAACCATGACATCTAGAGACTTCTGATTTTTTGAATTGCAAAGAGGAAGAGTTGCTTGTGGGCAGAAAACCATTTGTACTCACTTGTTTATTGAATTTTTAAGTGTAATCAGTATGTGAATACAGGCTATTTTGTGTGTTTCTCGCCAAACTTTTACTTTTGGGACCCATGAGTTCACGAAATTTAATAAAAAATACACACTGCCGAGGAGCACAGACACATACATGCACAAAGGATGAACAGCAATACACAGCGCGGGCTGAATGTCCGGGTGGACGCGGGTAGCCGAGCGATCACTGCACCACCTACCGATAGCTAATCGTATCTTAAATATATCGTCATATTTCAAGGAGTAAATTATATAAAAATTTTCGTCGTATATAAAAAAATTGTATGTTAGGGCGATTGTATGTCGAAGTACCACTGTACTTATCAATTTCTTCATCATTTTTTTGTCCATGTAGTGAAATGCTAATCCAATATTTCTTAGCAAATTATATGTCTCTGAAAATTCTATCAATATGGCTTACCGGTTGATTGTTTTCTTCCATCGTCTGTGTGTGTGTGTGTGTGTGTGTGTATTTACCAAGTTGTATTTTATGTAGTTGTAACACACAGGAAAAGAACTATGCTCGTGCTGTCCCATCTCCATATCTATGCAAATTCAACAACTTATTGATTGCCCTTGCTTTAATGCCTCTCTTATCTAAACTGTTCCACATCTCTACACATCTTTGTGGAGAGCTGAACTTCTTGATATCTCTCCTGCAGTTGTCCTTTCTTAATTTCTTTCCAATTCCTCTTGTATTACTGTTGTCCTAGATTAGTAAGTCTTGTCTATCTAATTTTTCTAGTCCATTCATCGCTCTGCATACTGCTATTAGATCTTTTCTGTTCTAAGGTTGTAAGACCTAGTATTCATAGCCTTTCTACACATGACCATTTGCTTAAACTTTGTTGCTGCCCTCTGTATTCTCTCTACAGTCCTTATGTGTTTCTTTTTCTTTGGTGACCATACTGGTAACCATAGCTGCATATTCTAATTTTACCTCAGCAAACCGCCCTCTGCTGGCGGAACCTCCACATGAGATATGCTTGCCTCGTACCACACCAGTTGCTTCCTTGCCGCCACATGTCGGACGTGCTGTGCAGGCTCCGTGTTTTCGCACAGTGTTTTTTCAGGAAAGGCCACGTCACCTGTCATGCAGGTACAGTGCCTTCTATCCGTGATCCTTTCAGGAGCGGGTAGTGCCTGGAATTTGGCTTTTTTCACGCTGTTACGCAGTGTTTGGGGCTTGACATATGGCCAAGGCTGGATTGTGTTTTCGTTGGCAGGTTTGCGACCATGTCTGCCGCTGAGTGTGTCTCTGCTGATCCTCGTGGTTTGCCAGCTGCTCCGAGGTGCAGCAGGTCTTCCAGGAAGGGGCCTGCCGGGCCCAGTGACAACAGTTTGAGCCGCAGGTCCAGCAGCTCGTCGCCATTTGCTGGTAGGATGAATGATGATAGACCACGGCGCAGGTCAGGCGGTGGTCGGTCGCAGGCAGGGCCGGCGTCGTCTGCTAGTGATGCCCCGTGGAATGCTGTGATGGAGGCATTGGCAGAGCTGTGGGAGGACGTTAATAAGTTGAAGGCTGGAAGGTCAGTGTCTTCCCCTGCACATACAGTGGTATATGATGGGGCGGGGACTTCAACAGGTGAGCAGCGGCCGCGTTCCCTGGCTTACTTCTCGGGCTTTCACGACTCTGCTAGTGAGGGCGAGCCGGTGGGGCAGGACCCGGGAGGCAGTGCCTTGTTGCAGGCGGCCAAGGCTTTTGGCCCTGCCGAATTGGTTTCGGCAGACATTGACCCGAAGATTGCTGAGATGGTGAACTTTGTGTTCGACTGTGGTTTGTGTGAGGAGGACTACAAGGACATCTGCGAGGACGACGTAGTCAAGCGGCCAGCTAACTGTCCGGCCCTCGCGCCAGTGGACTGTAACCTGCAGGTGTTGGAGGCTTTGCGTACAGATGCAAAGAAGGCGGACTTCCGGTTGAAGAACGTCAACAAGGACATTCAGAGAGCGGCAACCATCATAGTGAAGTCTCTTTTGAGGTTGGATAAAGTGGCGCAAGATGAGGGCAATATGGTGGTTGCGCTCGAAATGGGCTTGTTAAATGGGGCTCTGGCCTTGTTAGGTAATGCTAACCACAAGAATAACATTGCTCGTCGGTTTGTGATGAAACATGAGTTAAACCAGAAGTATGCCCATCTCTGTTCGGATAAGGTTCTGATGTCACGGTTTCTTTTTTGGGGATGACATTTCCCTTTCTGCCAAGCAGATTGAGGACTCTGAGAAACTTAGGAACAAAATCTCCATGAAGAAGCCGGTCTCTGCATGGAAGTTCACAGGGGGCAGGTCTAGAGGAGTCTGGGGGAGGCCTGCTCACAGGGGCTGGTCATCAAGAGTCCAACCTTATGTGACGACGCGACCAGCATACAGGAGTGGTCTGAGGACAGGCCCCCACACGGCAAGACACAGAGTCAAAAAACAGCAGAGGCCACTCCCAGTACAAGCCCAGGCAATAACAGAGGCAAGTACCAGTTTTGAAGCTGGCAGGCTTCAGTATTTTGCACATGAGTGGTGTAAAATTATTAGGGATCCTTTTGTCTTAGATATTGTTCAACACTGCCATTTTGACATCAATTCAGCTGACATTACACACTTATTTGCAGGTGAACTTGAATATAATTTCAGTGAGTTAGAACAACAAATTGTCTCTGAGGAGATTTACAAACATTAAAACTTAAGGTGATAAAAATTACACAGAGGGAGAATAATCAAATCATCTCTCCAATTTTTTTAAGGAAAAAGAGGAAGGGTGGTGCCGAACTTAAAAGAACTAAACACTTACATTCCATACAAACACTTCAAAATGGAGAATTTTTAACACGCAATTACTATGGTCAGTGAGGGAACTTCATGGCTTCTGTTGACTTAAGACACGCTTATTATTCAGTTAGGATTGCAGAGGAACAACAGAGGTTTTTTTGTTTCAAATGGAAAAACAACATTTATCAGTTTACCTGTTTACCCAATGGAGTGTCTGAAGGACCAGTGCTTTTCACAAAGCTTATGAAGCTGGTGTTTGCTACATTAAGGGAGAAAGGTCACCGGATCCCTAGTTTCATTGATGACACCCTAATTTGTAACAGTTCCAGGCAGGGCTGTTTGGATTACATACAGAACACCCTCCAGTTGTTGAGGAAGCTGGGGTTTCACATTAATTTGGAGAAGTCAGTGCTAGTTACCACTCAATGTATTGAGTACTTAGGTAATATTATTGATACAAAGAGTATGACAGTGTTGTTGCCAGAACGCAGGATAGTTAAGATCATGTAAGTCTGCAAGTCACTCATGGGCAAGGAAAGGGATAAAATTTGAGAAGTAGCTAGAGTCACTGGACTACTGGTGGCTGCCTCTCCAGCAGTGACTTTAGGAAGGTTACACTACAGGAAACTGGAAAGGGCAAAAATCTTGGCTTTGCAACAAGTGAAAGGCAATTTTGACAAGACCTTGGAGATCACTAATGATATGACAGATGATTTTAGCATGGTGGGTACATAATATTACCATACAAAACAGACTGATTTTCAGAGGAGGTACAGACATTGACTTGCACACAGACTCTTGCAACACAGGATGGGGAGGTCATTTAAATGAGCATACCACAGGTGGCAGTTGGTCATTAGAGGAACAACAACCACACATAAATGCCCTTGAACTTAAGGCTGTCTTACTTGCTCTTCAGACATTCAGACCTGACAAGCACATCAAAGTTTTCTGTGACAACACAACTGCCATGACTTACATTAATGAAATGGGAGGTACCATATCCCTTACTTGCAACAACATTGCCACAGCTATCTGGGAGTGGTGTCTGGCGAACAATGCTTGGGTTACTTGCTCATACATACCAGGTAAAGACAATGTTAGGGCAGACATGGCATCTCGTAGAAGGAACGAACGACACGAATGGAAACTGAATGAGTCCATTTTTCAAGACCTGTGTCGTGTTTTTGGCACTCCTTCCATAGATCTGTTTGCATCCAGACTGAAAAACACGTTCAACTTTTCTGTTCCTGAAGGCCAGACCCTGAGGCTGCTTACTTTGATGCCTTTTCCATCAACTGGTCAATGTTTCCTTTTTGTTACATGTTTCCCCCATTTTCACTCATCCCTAGGTGTCTGCAGAAACTGCGTGCAGAAAAAGCCGAGGGGTGGTTGGTGCTGCCCCTGTGGCCATCACAGCCATGGATGGGCATGTTATTGCACATGTTGGTCGACCACCCTCGGTTGATTATGAGGCGGCACGCAGTCCTGACACATCCATCCTCAGCAGAACAACACCCAGTTTTGGAACACACAAAACTCATGGCATGCAGATTGTCAGGGAGACTTTCAGAGAACGAGGCATATCTGCTGAGGGTACAGACATCATCATGGCCTCTTGGAAGCCGGGGACAGCCAGACAATACAGACCATACATCAGTACGAGACACATTAATCCCCTTAATCCCACAGTAACTTGTGTTATTAATTTTTTGACTGAATCTTTACACAGGAACGTGGGGTATGAATGTATCAATACAGCAAGGGGTGCTCTTTCTTCTCTGAGTATTGTCATAGATGGGTGCAGGACAGGGAACCACCCTTTGGTGGTCAAATTTATGAAGGGAGTGTTCAACATCCGGCCTCTGCATCCCAGATATACGGTAACTTGGGACATGGCTCCAGTACTGGACACATTGAGATCCTTGCACCCTCTCCACAAGCTGTCCCTTAAAACTATAACACTAAAGTTAGTAACACTAAAAGCTCTTACACAAGCAGCAAGAGTCCAGACTTTACATTTAAACTGCTAATTCCTAACTGCTGAATGCTATGGTGTGCCTAAAATATAAACATTCCCATGTCAGAAAAAAAATATTTTGAATTGTATGCCATGAATGCAAAACATCCAAAATGCAGTAATACCGAAGTTTTGAATCTGTAAATAAATAAATAGAGCAATAAATAGGCCTAAAAACTTCGTGGGCTTTGAAAAGCGCGGGGAACTAGTGACACGTCGGGTGCACTGTATGGTCCGGGTTGGGAGCTGAGTGGTACCAAGCTGAGCCGTTTTCTACGCTCTCTCTCTCTCTCTCTCTCTCTCTCTCTCTCTCTCTCTCTCTCTCTATATATATATATATATATATATATATATATATATATATATATATGTGTGTGTGTGTGTGTGTGTGTGTGTGTGTGTGTGTGTGTGTGTGTTTTACCTAATTGTTTTACCTAGTTGTGTGTATTTACCTAATTGTATTTACCTAATTGTAACATACGGGAAAAGAGCTATGCTCGTGTTGTCCCGTCTCCATATCTATTAATGTCCAGCTTTTTCTTAAAATCATGAATATTCCTTGCGTTGACCACTTCCACGTCTAAACTATTCCATGCTTCCACCCTTCTATGAGGGAAGCTATATTTTTCACATCTCTCCTATAAGTGGCCATTTTAGTTTTTCCCATGCCCTCTCGACATTCTTTCATTCCACATACACAGATCTTCCCTATCCATTTTTCCATGCCAATCATCACTCTGTATATTGCTATCAGGTCTCCCCTTTCTCTTCTGTTTTCCAGGGTCGGAAGTTGCATTCTTTTCAGTCTGTCTTCATAAGTCAAATCTCTTAAGTCAGGCACCATTTTGTTGCAGCCCTCTGTACTTTCTCTAGTTTCCTTATGTGTTTCTTTAAGTTCGAGCCCACTGTATTGTTGCATATTCAAGCCTCGGTCTTATCATTGCAGTAATTATTTTCTTCATCATTTCTTCATCTAAATATACAAACGCCACTCTTATGTTCCTCAATAAGTTCAATACTTCTCCAATTATTTTGTTTATATGTCTCTCTGGCGATAGGTCATTGGTAATTGTCACCCCAAGGTCTTTTTCTTCATGACTGGTTTTATGTCTTCATTTCCTATCTTGTACATACTCCTGATTCTTCTTTCACTCTTGCCAAACTCTATTTTCTTGCATTTTGTCGTGTTGAACTCCATTTGCCATGTACAGCTCCATTTCCATATTCTGTCCAAGTCTTCCTGGAGTAGTTCGCAATCTTTGTCACATCTCACTTTTCTTAACAATTTTGCATCGTCTGCAAATAGGCTCACATAACTGGACACCCCATCCACCATGTCATTTATGTAGACCGCGAACATTACTGGTGCCAACACTGATCCCTGTGGAACTCCACTCTCCACCAAGCCCCATTCTGATGGTCTGTCCTTAATTATTGTTCTCATTTCTCTTCCTACCAAAAGTCTTCCATCCATTTTAGTAAACTGCCATGCACTCCTCCTACCATTTCAAGTTTCCAGATCAGTCTCCGGTGTGGTACCTTATCAAAGGCCTTTTTTAAATCCAGATATATTCCATCAGCCCAACCATCTCTTTCCTGTATTACATCTATCACCCTCGAATAGTAACATATCAGGTTTGTCGTGCATGAACGCCCTTTTCTAAAACCAAATTGACACTCACAAAGTATGTCATTTTTCTCCAAGAAGTCTGTCCATCTATTCTTCACCACCCTCTCACACATCTTAGCTACCACACTTGTAAGTGACACTGGTCTATAGTTCAATGGGTCTCTCTTGTTACCTGATTTATAGATTGGGACAATGTTAGCTCTTTTCCAGTCTTGGGGCACTACACCTTCCCTTAATGAGGCATCAATTACTTCACAAACTTTTTCTGCCAGTTGCTCCCTGCATTCTCTTAAAATCCATCCTGATACCCCATCAGGTCCCACAGCTTTTCTCACTTCTAAACTCCCCATCATATTCTTGATCTCCTCCACAGTTACTTGAAACTCCTTCATAATCCCTTTCTGTTCCATTACCAGTGGTTTGTCAAAAGCAGTCTCCTTTGTGAATACCTTCCGAAAGCATCCATTCATAGCCTCTGCCATTTCCTGGGATCTTCACTGCATACTCCATTTACTTCTAAACTTTCAATACTTTCTCTATTTTTGATGTTGTTGTTCACATGTCTGTAAAAAGCCTTGGTTGGTCTTTACATTTATCAATTATATCCTTTTCTTGTTTCTTTCTTTCTTCTCTTCTAATCAACACATATTCATTTCTTGCTCTTTTGTAACTTTCCCACTGCTTAATCCGTCTTTTCCTTCTCCACCTCTTCCATGCATCCTCTTTTCTTGTTCTAGCCTTTTCACATCTATCGTTAAACCAGTCCTGCTTTCCAACTTCTCTATGTTGTCTTATTGGTACAAATTTTTCTCACCTTCTTTGTATATTTTTATAAATTCCTTCCACTTTTCATTTGCTCCTTAGCACTCTTGAATTTCATCCAATTTGTCTCTTGAAAGAATTTCTTTAGGTTTCCAAAATCTGTCTTGGCATAATTCCATCTTCCCACTTTATATTCTTCATTTCTTCTAGATTTCTCTTCATCTATCACCTTGAACTCCAAAACTGCATGATCACTCTTTGCTAAAGGGCACTCCACCCTCATCTCCTCAATGACCATTGGCTCTGTACTAAAGACCAAGTCCAGTCTTGACGATGCTCCCTCTCCTCCAAACCTAGTATCTTCTTTGACCCACTGAGTTAACACATTTTCCATTGCCAGTGTCAATAGTGTATTTCCCATGTTGTCTCTGATCCTTCCATTGACCAGTCCTCCCAACACACCTCTTTACAATTAAAATCTCCCATCATTATAGTTCGTTCACAGCCACCCAACATTTCTTCCAGACATGTTCCTGTATCACTTATCATTTCTTCATATTCCTGTACTGACCATGCATTTGTCTTAGGTGGTACGTACACCACTATGTAGTGCCTCTTTTTCCTTCATTAGTTTCTGCTCTGATCTTTAGCACTTCTGCCTTTCCCATACCTTCTTTCACTTGATCCACCTTTATATCTTTTTAACCAGCAACATCACTCCTCCTCCCATCTTACCTACTCTATTTCTTTTCCAAACATTATATTTCCTTCTCCAACCATCATCAGGTCTTCTCCTCTCTCAGTTTTGTTTCAGTAAGACCCACAATATCTGGGTTCTTGTCCCTCAAGTAATCGTTGAGTTCTAAAATCCCGATATCACTCCATTTATGTTGGAATACATTACATTCCGCTCATACGTAAGTTTCTTTAGTCCTTTCTTGCTGTACTTTTCTGGGTTATGAACCACTTCCTCAGTCTCATATCCAAGATTCTCCAGAAAAACTCTTTCTTCTCCTCTTCTGTCCTCTCTTTTTTTTCAAAGCCTCCTTTCTCAACTCATTTAACATTTCTCTTTCCTTTTCACCGAGATCTCTTCTCAACCAAATCTTCCTTGTTGTTTCCTGCTGGGCTAGCCTCCATGACTTCTCCACCAATTCATCTACATCCTTTTGTGACTTAAGTTTGATTCTTATTGGCCTCATACCTTCTCTTGTGAACTTTCCAATTCTATGGAAGTCCTCTATTTCTTGTACTAGGTCTTTTCCCTCCTCCTGCACCACATTAATGATATTATTTATCACCTTTTTTATGTTTTTCTCTCTCTCCATTTTACTCGGTGTCTTATCCTCCTCCACACCAAATATCACCACACATCTCTTTTTGTCTACAGTTTCCCTCACCAATGTCTCATTTGACTTAATAACCTTCACCACTTTCTCAGCAATCTTCTCTTCTATGATCTGTTGATCTATAATTTCAGCAAGGCCCAAAGTTTTCTCCCAGACTCTTTGATTTCCTTTTCCAGACTTGCAACTTTGTAATTTACCTCCTTTCTTTCCACTTCCTGACTTTTTTCCATTCAGCCTGCTTCTCCATCACTTTTCCTAGAGATTCTCCACATTTTCGCAATTCACTTTAATTAGCTTAACTTCCTCTTTCAGTACTTCATTTTCCTTCTTCATATCGGCACACTCTTTCATTACATTGTCATAACTCGTTTCCAGGCCCCATACTTTTCAAACAGTTTTCAATTTTACCTTCCAACTCTAGAATTTTCTTCACATAAACGCTCTTCTCCATTATTCCTTGAAATCCTGTGAAGTCTGATTCATCTTTCGAGTTCACGGCCGCCATGTTGCGCAGATGTAAACAAACCAGCTGATGGCTCAAACGCAGGCTACAGTTTATATTCACCTTCCCTGGACATTATTTTGCTAATCAACAGTTAACATGACTATATGGAGACGGGACAAACATTACAAGCTCCTTTCCCACCTTGGTTACTCTTAGGCAATGGTAACTGTAGAATTAGAGATGATTGCTCTGGAGCTCAGCGACCACATCCGCCATCGACGATGTCCCGTGTGTGTGTGTGTGTGTGTGTGTGTGTGTGTGTGTGTGTGTGTGTGTGTGTGTGTGTGTGTGTGTGTGTGTAATTCACTGTTTGATCTGCTGCAGTCTCTGACGAGACAGCCAGACGTTACCCTACGAAACGAGCTCAGAGCTCATTATTTCCGATCATGGGATAAGTCTGAGACCAGGCACACACCACACACCAGGACAACAAGGTCACAACTCCTCGATTTACATTCCGTACCTACTCACTGCTAGATGAACAGGGGCTACACATGAAAGGAGACACACCCAAATATCTCCACCCGCCAATCGAACCCGGTCATCTGGCTTGTGAAGCCAGCGCTCTAACCACTGAGCTACCGGGCCGTGTATTTACCTAATTGTATTTACCTAATTGTAACATACGGGAAAAGAGCTATGCTCGTGTTGTCCCGTCTCCATATCTATTAATGTCCAGCTTTTTCTTAAAATCATGAATATTCCTTGCGTTGACCACTTCCACGTCTAAACTATTCCATGCTTCCACCCTTCTATGAGGAAGCTATATTTTTCACATCTCTCCTATAAGTGGCCATTTTAGTTTTTCCCATGCCCTCTCGACATTCTTTCATTCCACATACACAGATCTTCCCTATCCATTTTTCCATGCCAATCATCACTCTGTATATTGCTATCAGGTCTCCCCTTTCTCTTCTGTTTTCCAGGGTCGGAAGTTGCATTCTTTTCAGTCTGTCTTCATAAGTCAAATCTCTTAAGTCAGGCACCATTTTGTTGCAGCCCTCTGTACTTTCTCTAGTTTCCTTATGTGTTTCTTTAAGTTCGAGCCCACTGTATTGTTGCATATTCAAGCCTCGGTCTTATCATTGCAGTAATTATTTTCTTCATCATTTCTTCATCTAAATATACAAACGCCACTCTTATGTTCCTCAATAAGTTCAATACTTCTCCAATTATTTTGTTTATATGTCTCTCTGGCGATAGGTCATTGGTAATTGTCACCCCAAGGTCTTTTTCTTCATGACTGGTTTTATGTCTTCATTTCCTATCTTGTACATACTCCTGATTCTTCTTTCACTCTTGCCAAACTCTATTTTCTTGCATTTTGTCGTGTTGAACTCCATTTGCCATGTACAGCTCCATTTCCATATTCTGTCCAAGTCTTCCTGGAGTAGTTCGCAATCTTTGTCACATCTCACTTTTCTTAACAATTTTGCATCGTCTGCAAATAGGCTCACATAACTGGACACCCCATCCACCATGTCATTTATGTAGACCGCGAACATTACTGGTGCCAACACTGATCCCTGTGGAACTCCACTCTCCACCAAGCCCCATTCTGATGGTCTGTCCTTAATTATTGTTCTCATTTCTCTTCCTACTAAAAGTCTTCCATCCATTTTAGTAAACTGCCATGCACTCCTCCTACCATTTCAAGTTTCCAGATCAGTCTCCGGTGTGGTACCTTATCAAAGGCCTTTTTTAAATCCAGATATATTCCATCAGCCCAACCATCTCTTTCCTGTATTACATCTATCACCCTCGAATAGTAACATATCAGGTTTGTCGTGCATGAACGCCCTTTTCTAAAACCAAATTGACACTCACAAAGTATGTCATTTTTCTCCAAGAAGTCTGTCCATCTATTCTTCACCACCCTCTCACACATCTTAGCTACCACACTTGTAAGTGACACTGGTCTATAGTTCAATGGGTCTCTCTTGTTACCTGATTTATAGATTGGGACAATGTTAGCTCTTTTCCAGTCTTGGGGCACTACACCTTCCCTTAATGAGGCATCAATTACTTCACAAACTTTTTCTGCCAGTTGCTCCCTGCATTCTCTTAAAATCCATCCTGATACCCCATCAGGTCCCACAGCTTTTCTCACTTCTAAACTCCCCATCATATTCTTGATCTCCTCCACAGTTACTTGAAACTCCTTCATAATCCCTTTCTGTTCCATTACCAGTGGTTTGTCAAAAGCAGTCTCCTTTGTGAATACCTTCCGAAAGCATACCTTCCGAAAGCATCCATTCATAGCCTCTGCCATTTCCCTGGGATCTTCACTGCATACTCCATTTACTTCTAAACTTTCAATACTTTCTCTATTTTTGATGTTGTTGTTCACATGTCTGTAAAAAAAGCCTTGGTTGGTCTTTACATTTATCAATTATATCCTTTTCTTGTTTCTTTCTTTCTTCTCTTCTAATCAACACATATTCATTTCTTGCTCTTTTGTAACTTTCCACTGCTTAATCCGTCTTTTCCTTCTCCACCTCTTCCATGCATCCTCTTTTCTTGTTCTAGCCTTTTCACATCTATCGTTAAACCAGTCCTGCTTTCCAACTTCTCTATGTTGTCTTATTGGTACAAATTTTTTCTCACCTTCTTTGTATATTTTTATAAATTCCTTCCACTTTTCATTTGCTCCCATAGCACTCTTGAATTTCATCCAATTTGTCTCTTGAAAGAATTTCTTTAGGTTTCCAAAATCTGTCTTGGCATAATTCCATCTTCCCACTTTATATTCTTCATTTCTTCTAGATTTCTCTTCATCTATCACCTTGAACTCCAAAACTGCATGATCACTCTTTGCTAAAGGGCACTCCACCCTCATCTCCTCAATGACCATTGGCTCTGTACTAAAGACCAAGTCCAGTCTTGACGATGCTCCCTCTCCTCCAAACCTAGTATCTTCTTTGACCCACTGAGTTAACACATTTTCCATTGCCAGTGTCAATAGTGTATTTCCCCATGTTGACTCTGATCCTTCCATTGACCAGTCCTCCCAACACACCTCTTTACAATTAAAATCTCCCATCATTATAGTTCGTTCACAGCCACCCAACATTTCTTCCAGACATGTTCCTGTATCACTTATCATTTCTTCATATTCCTGTACTGACCATGCATTTGTCTTAGGTGGTACGTACACCACTATGTAGTGCCTCTTTTTCCTTCATTAGTTTCTGCTCTGATCTTTAGCACTTCTGCCTTTCCCATACCTTCTTTCACTTGATCCACCTTTATATCTTTTTTAACCAGCAACATCACTCCTCCTCCCATCTTACCTACTCTATTTCTTTTCCAAACATTATATTTCCTTCTCCAACCATCATCAGGTCTTCTCCTCTCTCAGTTTTGTTTCAGTAAGACCCACAATATTTGGGTTCTTGTCCTCAAGTAATCGTTGAGTTCTAAAATCCCGATATCACTCCATTTATGTTGGAATACATTACATTCCGCTCATACGTAAGTTTCTTTAGTCCTTTCTTACTGTACTTTTCTGGGTTATGAACCACTTCCTCAGTCTCATATCCAAGATTCTCCAGAAAACTCTTTCTTCTCCTCTTCTGTCCTCTCTTCATTTTTTCAAAGCCTCCTTTCTCAACTCATTTAACATTTCTCTTTCCTTTTCACCGAGATCTCTTCTCAACCAAATCTTCCTTGTTGTTTCCTGCTGGGCTAGCCTCCATGACTTCTCCACCAATTCATCTACATCCTTTTGTGACTTAAGTTTGATTCTTATTGGCCTCATACCTTCTCTTGTGAACTTTCCAATTCTATGGAAGTCCTCTATTTCTTGTACTAGGTGTGTGTGTGTGTGTGTGTGTGTGTGTGTGTGTGTGTGTGTGTGTGTGTGTGTGTGTGTGTGTGTATTCACCTAGTTGTATTCACCTAGTTGTAATTTTACAGGGCCTTATCATACTGTGTCCCCATCTCCATATCTACACACATCCAACTTTCCTTTAAAACTATGCACACTCTTTGCTGACACCTCCTCCTCACTCAAACCATTCCACACCTCCACACATCTTTGTGGGAAACTATATTTTTTCACATCCTTCAAGCATATTCCTTGGCTATCTTTTTACTATGCGATCTTGTAGTTCTACTTAAGTTTTCCTCTCTCAACATCATTTGCTCATTATCCACTTCATCCAGTCCATTCAACAGTTTATAAATCTGTATTAAATCTCCTCTTTCTCTTCTTTGTTCCAAGGTAGGCAAATTCATTTCTTTTAATCTCTCCTCATAGGTCATTTCTGCCAATTCCGGAACCATTTTTGTTGCCATTCTCTGCAATCTCTCCAACTTCCTTATATGCTTCTTTTTATAACGGGACCAAACCACTCCAGCATATTCCAATCTTGGTCTAATTACCATACTAATTAATTTCTTCATCATATCTTTATCCATATAATGGAAGGCTAATCCAATATTTTTATCAAATTATACGTTTCTCCAAACATCTTATCAATATGAGCCTCAAACTGCCCATGGTCTTGTATTATCACTCCCAAATCCTTTTCCTTTTCCACCTTTTTCAACACTACTTCTTCACCCATCTTATATGACCCTCTTGGCCGTCTTCCACTCTTTCCCATCTCCATCACATGACTTTTGCTCAGATTAAATTCCATTTGCCACCTCTTGCTCCACTCCCAAATCTTATCCAGATCTGCCTGTAAAATTTCACAATCTTCTTCACTCTTCACACACCTACACAACTTCGCATCATCCGCAAACAAATTAATATAACTTTACTCCCTCTGGCATGTCATTAATATATACAAGGAAAAGTATTGTGTGTGTGTGTGTGTATGTGTGTGTGTATTTACCTAATTGTATTTACCTAATTGTAACATACGGGAAAAGAGCTATGCTCGTGTTGTCCCGTCTCCATATCTATTAATGTCCAGCTTTTTCTTAAAATCATGAATATTCCTTGCGTTGACCACTTCCACGTCTAAACTATTCCATGCTTCCACCCTTCTATGAGGGAAGCTATATTTTTCACATCTCTCCTATAAGTGGCCATTTTAGTTTTTCCCATGCCCTCTCGACATTCTTCCATTCCACATACACAGATCTTCCCTATCCATTTTTCCATGCCAATCATCACTCTGTATATTGCTATCAGGTCTCCCTTTCTCTTCTGTTTTCCAGGGTTGGAAGTTGCATTCTTTTCAGTCTGTCTTCATAAGTCAAATCTCTTAAGTCAGGCACCATTTTCGTTGCAGCCCTCTGTACTTTCTCTAGTTTCCTTATGTGTTTCTTTAAGTTCGAGCCCACTGTATTGTTGCATATTCAAGCCTCGGTCTTATCATTGCAGTAATTATTTTCTTCATCATTTCTTCATCTAGATATACGAACGCCACTCTTATGTTCCTCAATAAGTTCAATACTTCTCCAATTATTTTGTTTATATGTCTCTCTGGCGATAGGTCATTGGTAATTGTCACCCCAAGGTCTTTTTTCTTCATGACTGGTTTTATGTCTTCATTTCCTATCTTGTACATACTCCTGATTCTTCTTTCACTCTTGCCAAACTCTATTTTCTTGCATTTTGTCGTGTTGAACTCCATTTGCCATGTACAGCTCCATTTCCATATTCTGTCCAAGTCTTCCTGGAGTAGTTCGCAATCTTTGTCACATCTCACTTTTCTAACAATTTTGCATCGCCTGCAAATAGGCTCACATAACTGGACACCCCATCCACCATGTCATTTATGTAGACTGCGAACATTACTGGTGCCAACACTGATCCCTGTGGAACTCCACTCTCCACCAATCCCCATTCTGATGGTCTGTCCTTAATTATTGTTCTCATTTCTCTTCCTACCAAAAGTCTTCCATCCATTTTAGTAAACTGCCATGCACTCCTCCTACCATTTCAAGTTTCCAGATCAGTCTCTGGTGTGGTACCTTATCAAAGGCCTTTTTAAATCCAGATATATTCCATCAGCCCAACCATCTCTTTCCTGTATTACATCTATCACCCTCGAATAGTAACATATCAGGTTTGTCTGAACGCCCTTTCTAAAACCAAATTGACACTCACAAAGTATGTCATTTTTCTCCAAGAAGTCTGTCCATCTAGTCTTCACCACCCTCTATCATATTGTAAGTGTGTGTGTGTATTTACCATTTGTAATTACATCCATTCCTGTCATATATTGACACACACCGCGTCAACGACATCACTGCTCAGTTTATTCCATCAGCCCAACCATCTCTTTGTGGTCCCTTTATCAACTCTCTGTCCATTACATCTCCTCTTGTTTTCTCTCTTCTATCATAGTCTAACTCCCTGAGTCCTGGTACCATCCTTGTTGCCAGCCTCTGTACCCTTTCTACCTTCTTCACATTTTTCTTCATATGGTGACCAGACACAAGCTGCATATTCTAACTGGGGTCTTATTAGGTACATAATATCTTCTTCATCATTCCTTCATCTAGGTAGTGGAATGCACCAATATTTTGAAGCATGTTATATGTTTTCCAAAAATCTTGTTAATGTGTTTCTCCGGTGACAAAGTGTTTTGCACGGTTACTCCTAAGTCTTTCTCCTCATTGGTCTCTTTAATTTTCTCATCACCCAGCCTGTAATCCCAGTTTGGTCTGTATCTACTTCTTCCCATTTTCATAACATGGGTCTTGTCTACATTAAATTCCATCTGCCACTCCTTACTCCACTCATATATTTTATCAAGATCTTCCTGTAACTTGTTACAATCTTCCACATTCCTTACTCTTCTCATAATTTTAGTATTGTCCGCAAACATGTTCATGTAACTGTCAATTCCTACTGGCATATCATTAACATAAATAAAAAACATTATGGGACCCAGCACTGACCCTTGTGGAACTCCACTGGTTACCTTCTTCCACTCGGACTTCCTCTCACCACTGTTCTCATTTCTCTTCCCACTAAGTAATTTTCCATTCATTTTGCTAGTTTATCATTTCCTCCTCCAATCTTCTTTAGTTTCCACATCAGTCTATTGTGTGGTACTTTATCAAAGGCCTTTCTCAAGTCCAGGTAGATAGCATCCACCCATCCCTCTCTATGTTGTAGTATGTCAGTCACTCTTGAATAAAAACATAATAAATTGGATACGCACGATCTTCCTTTTCTGAAACCAAACTGTCTTTCTCTCAGAATGTTTTCACTTTCTAGATACTCACTCCACTTAGCTTTAATTACTTCTTCACATACCTTGCACAATATACTAGTTAACGATACTGGTCTATAATTTAGTGGTTCCATCCTACTACCATTCTTATATATAGGCACAATGTCAGCTCTTTTCCACTCTTTCGGGACTAATCCTGTTCTTATGGAGGTTTCCACAATATCAAATACAGGGTTCAACAATTGATCCTTACATTCATTTAGCAACCTCCCAGATATGCCATCTGGCCCCATTGATTTATTAATATCCAGATTGCTTATAATTTTCCTTACATCTTCCTTAGTAACCATGATGTCCTGCATTTGCCTTATTTCCATAGGCCTTCCTCCCATAAAATGCTCCTCCTTTGTAAACACTTTGCAAAAGTTGTCGTTTAAAATTTCAGCTATATCTCCAGCATCCTCATATACTTCTTCCCCATTTTTCACCTTTACTATTTCTTCCCTTATATTTAGTTTTCCATTTATGAATTTGTAAAACATTTTTAGGTCACTATCACAGTTTTCCACCACCCTCTGTTCATATTCCTTCTGTGCTGTTCTCCTTACTGCAACATATCTATTCCTTGCTGTTTTGTAAATTTCTCTTGATAATACATCACTGTTTTTCTTAAGTTTCTTGCATGCCTTTTCTTTGTTCTTTTTTGCTTCTTCACAATTTCTATTAAACCACTGTTTATTATTTAAAGTCCTCTTTCTGTAATATGGCACAAACTTTTTCACAGCAGAGTTATACAAATCCATAAATTTATCGTATTTCAATTGCATATCCCTTTCCTGGTATACCACGGACTAGTCAATTTCATTAAAGAATTCCCTTATATGGTTATAATTTGCCCTAATATAATTTAATTTTTCCTCCCTGCGTTCCACAATCTTATTCATGCTTAATTCCGTATCCAGCTCAAAGCTTAGAACATCATGATCGCTTCTCCCCAAGGGACATTTATGTTCAATTTCCTCTTTTAGAGAGATGCCCTTGTAAATACCAAATCCAACCTTGCTGCAACATCTTGTCCCCTGCACCTTGTTGGTGATCTCACCCACTGTGTCATCAAGTTATTTGTTGCTACCTTTAACAATTCCTCTGCCCACTCACCACCGCTCACCACTTCGTAGTCTTCCCACACTATTTCTTTCCAATTAAAGTCTCCGACTATCATCACTCTATTCTTTCTGATGAGTTCTTGCTTCATTCTGTCTAGAGTATTTCTCATCACCATTTGGTACTGTTCATATTCCCAAGCACTGGTTCTTGGTGGTATGTATACTGTTATAATATTAATGTCCCTCTTGCCATCTGTTATAAGCATACTTATCACTTCCTCATTTGTCTTACTATAGTTCACCTCCTTCACTATCAGATCTTCCTTAGTAAGAACCATTATACCACCACCTCCTTTATTTTTTCTATCATTTCTCCATACTTTGTAGTGTTTTACAACAAACCAGTCTAGCTTTATTTCCACTAAACACATTATGTCCGGTTCGTTATTTCTTAGGTAATCCATACATTCTAGCCTCTTAGACAGAAATCCATCTATATTCATGTAAGTCACTTGTATTCCATTCCTAGTCTCTTTCTTCCATTTAATGTCTATTCCGCCTGTTTTATCCACCACTTCTTTAGCCTCCCATTTCTCATCCTCCAAAAAAAACTTGGTCTTTTCCTGCTCTGTTCTTTCGTCATTCCTCTCTTTCACTTCAGTTACAAGCTCTTTCATTTTCATTCGCTCATCCTGTGACATGTGTGTGTGTGTGTGTGTGTGTGTGTGTGTGTGTGTGTGTGTGTATTTACCTAATTGTGGTTTCAAGCTTTTTATCACTTTGCACCCTTCAGCACACGCCATTTGTGCCAGGCCACCCGAGAGGCGGGACACAAGACTAACACTGTACCCACTCACTGCTGGGTGGACATGTGTGTGTGTGTGTGTGTGTGTGTGTGTGTGTGTGTGTATTTACCTAATTGTATTTACCTAATTGTAACATACGGAAAAGAGCTATGCTCGTGTTGTCCCGTCTCCATATCTATTAATGTCCAGCTTTTTCTTAAAATCATGAATATTCCTTGCGTTGACCACTTCCACGTCTAAACTATTCCATGCTTCCACCCTTCTATGAGGGAAGCTATATTTTTCACATCTCTCCTATAAGTGGCCATTTTAGTTTTTTCCCATGCCCTCTCGACATTCTTTCATTCCACATACACAGATCTTCCCTATCCATTTTTCCATGCCAATCATCACTCTGTATATTGCTATCAGGTCTCCCTTTCTTCTGTTTTCCAGGGTCGGAAGTTGCATTCTTTTCAGTCTGTCTTCATAAGTCAAATCTCTTAAGTCAGGCACCATTTTCGTTGCAGCCCTCTGTACTTTCTCTAGTTTCCTTATGTGTTTCTTTAAGTTCGAGCCCACTGTATTGTTGCATATTCAAGCCTCGGTCTTATCATTGCAGTAATTATTTTCTTCATCATTTCTTCATCTAAATATACGAACGCCACTCTTATGTTCCTCAATAAGTTCAATACTTCTCCAATTATTTTGTTTATATGTCTCTCTGGCGATAGGTCATTGGTAATTGTCACCCCAAGGTCTTTTTCTTCATGACTGGTTTTATGTCTTCATTTCCTATCTTGTACATACTCCTGATTCTTCTTTCACTCTTGCCAAACTCTATTTTCTTGCATTTTGTCGTGTTGAACTCCATTTGCCATGTACAGCTCCATTTCCATATTCTGTCCAAGTCTTCCTGGAGTAGTTCGCAATCTTTGTCACATCTCACTTTTCTTAACAATTTTGCATCGTCTGCAAATAGGCTCACATAACTGGACACCCCATCCACCATGTCATTTATGTAGACTGCGAACATTACTGGTGCCAACACTGATCCCTGTGGAACTCCACTCTCCACCAATCCCCATTCTGATGGTCTGTCCTTAATTATTGTTCTCATTTCTCTTCCTACCAAAAGTCTTCCATCCATTTTAGTAAACTGCCATGCACTCCTCCTACCATTTCAAGTTTCCAGATCAGTCTCTGGTGTGGTACCTTATCAAAGGCCTTTTTTAAATCCAGATATATTCCATCAGCCCAACCATCTCTTTCCTGTATTACATCTATCACCCTCGAATAGTAACATATCAGGTTTGTCGTGCATGAACGCCCTTTCCTAAAACCAAATTGACACTCACAAAGTATGTCATTTTTCTCCAAGAAGTCTGTCCATCTAGTCTTCACCACCCTCTCACACATCTTAGTACCACACTTGTAAGTGTGGTGTGTGTTCAATGTGTCTCTCATGTTACCTGATTTATGATTGGGACAATGTTTTTTTCATATTGGGGCATACACCTTTTATTGAGGCTCAATGTGTGTTTCTGCCATTTACCCTGCATTCTCTATTTACCTATTTGTCTCATTACACTCCCCATCAGCTTGATCTCCTCCACAGTGTCCTGTCTCCTTGTCCATTCCTGTCATATCTCTCCTTTGTGATCTGATTGACCACATAGCCTCTGTCAACCTGGGATCATCACTGCTCAGTTTATTCCAAACTTATCAATGCTACGATGTTGTTGTTCACATGTCTGTAAAAAGCTGTATTTTCTAACGTCATTTAGACAGATGTCTTTTGTATTAGCTTTTTCCATGTCCTCGGATATCTTTTCTTGATTACTTTTGGTCACCTTTATCAACTCTCTGTCCAGTATGTCAATCTTGTTCACCAATTTATACATAGTTATCATGTCTCCTCTTGTTTTTCTCTTTGTCTAATGTGGTCAGCCCCAGCTTCCTCAGTCAATCCTCATAGTCTAACTCCCTGAGTCCTGGTACCATCCTTGTTGCCAGCCTCTGTACCCTTTCTACCTTCTTCACATTTTTTCTTCATGTCAATAGTGTATTTCCAGACACAATCCTGCATATTCCTCCCAACACACCTCTTACAATTAAAATCTCCCATCATTATAGTTCGTTCACAGCCACCCAACATTTCTTCCAGACATGTTCCTGTATCACTTATCATTTCTTCATATTCCTGTACTGACCATGCATTTGTCTTAGGTGGTACGTACACCACTATGTAGTGCCTCTTTTTCCTTCATTAGTTTCTGCTCTGATCTTTAGCACTTCTGCCTTTCCCATACCTTCTTTCACTTGATCCACCTTTATATCTTTTTTAACCAGCAACATCACTCCTCCTCCCATCTTACCTTCTCTATTTCTTTTCCAAACATTATATTTCCCTTCTCCAACCATCATCAGGTCTTCTCCCTCTCTCAGTTTTGTTTCAGTAAGACCCACAATATCTGGGTTCTTGTCCCTCAAGTAATCGTTGAGTTCTAAAATCCCCGATATCACTCCATTTATGTTGGAATACATTACATTCCGCTCATACGTAAGTTTCTTTAGTCCTTTCTTGCTGTACTTTTCTGGGTTATGAACCACTTCCTCAGTCTCATATCCAAGATTCTCCAGAAAAACTCTTTCTTCTCCTCTTCTGTCCTCTCGTGTGTGTGTGTGTGTGTTTTCACGAATGTTACAAGGCGGGACGCATGTAACTTATCTTTCGAGAGGGAGAGGAGGAGGGAGGGAAGGGAGATGGGGAGGGAGGAAAGGGAGATGGGGAGGAAGGGAATGGAGAGAGAGAGAGAGAGAGAGAGAGATGGGAACAGTCTATGCCATTGGGTAATTTTAGACACAAGACGGGATGCATGTAGCTTATCTTTAGTGATTGGTGGAGACAAGGATGGTGGGAGGAGCACTAAGATTTCAAGGACAGCATACAGCGTGTGTAGTTGGTGTCCAACACACTATACGGGACAACTGAACTGAAGAAAGCTCAGAAAAGAAATATGACATCTACGTAGGCATCACTGTATATGCTACTGGGGCTTCATGACGCCTACATAGGTGTCACCGTATTGAAGGGGTCAATCAGTTGGTGGATACATAATATCGATAGTCAGTCCAGGTCATTGCACATGTCTCATCCACATGTTGAACTTTATGCTGATGCTTGCCTAACTGGTTGGGGGGCAACTTTGGGGAACACCACAACAGGTGGTCACTGGGCTCAGGAGGAGCTCAATCACATTAACTTCTTAGAATTGAAAGTTATCTTAATGGGTTTCCAATCTCTGTGTAAGGACTTCCAACAGACTCATGTTTGCATTCAGTCTGACAATACCACTACAGTCACTTGTTTAGACAGACATGGAAGCACGAAGGTTGACCTGAATTTCTTAATAGAGGAGATTTTTTCTTGGGCAGAATCACGTGATATTACTTTAACAGCGTAACACGTCCAAGGCATTCATAATGTTAGAGCATATCGAGAGTCCAGAATAAAAAATTTTGACACTGAATGGATGCTAAAACCTAATATTTTTAAGAGGCTGTGTCAGTGCTTCGGAACACCAGATATTGACCTGTTTGCTTCCCGGATCAAAGCCCAAGTTAAGACTTACGTGTCCTGGAAACCTGACCCCGGTGCTGCTGGTATTAATGCTTTCACCCTCAGCTGGACCAACAAATACTCATATGCCTTCCCTCCTTTCATTATTATTGCCCGAGTACTGAAAAAGATCTAGGAGGACCGTGCAATGTTGCTTGCGATTCTGCCCCTCTGGCCAACACAAACAGGGTTTCCACAAGCTCTCCGACTGCTGATTCAGCCTCCGCTCCTCCTACCTCACCATGCCCTGACCCTGCCACAAGACCCCACTCTCAGGCATCCTCAGTCACACAAACTGAAATTGACTGTGATGATGTTGTCAGGCAATCTTTCACTAACAGAGGCCTTTCGCCAGAGGTTGCACAATTTCTCCTTGGCTCATGGAGACAAAGCATAAAGTTACAATATGGGCCACATATCACAAGATGGGTGTCTCTTTGTGTCAGGAGGGAAGTCAATCCTTTTCAACTACCTATAAATTTTTTGTTAGATTACAGGAGGAGGGTAGAAGCTATAGTTCGATGAAAACCATTCGCTCTGCCATATCCTCCATTGCCTTTATTGATGATATGCCCGCAGGAACTCACCCCCTAGTTAGCAGATTCATGAGAGCTGTGTTCCAAAAGAGACCTTCCTTCCCGCGATACCAAACCACTTGGGATCTAGACTTGGTGCTTAATTACAAAAAAAGCCTTGGTTCAAATGAAGATTTGTCTCTCATTATGTTGACTAAAAACTTAACTATGTTGATGCTTTTGGTGTCAGGCCAGAGTGGTCAAGTGCTACATCTACTTGATGTCAGGAATATGATCTTTTCAGATTCTCAAATGTCTTTCCAGATAGGTGATCCTCTAAAAAACATCATGGCCAGGAAATCATATGTCACAATTGTCCTTTGCAGCTTTTGTTCCAGACAAACTTTAATGTGTTCACACAACTATCCTGCACTACTTGCATAGAACTCAAGATGTTAGGGGACACATTACTAGATTGTTCCTGACCAGTAAACCACCCATCAAGGTAGCATCTAGAGATACTTTGAGATGCTGGACTAAGGAGTTCATGGGAGTACCTGGTATTAATCTTTAACTTTTTTTCACCACACTCCACCAGGGCGGCATCATCCAGCAAGGCAGCATTGAAGTTGCCCCTCTCTACCATTTTGACTGCTGTGGGGTGATCCAGAGATTCCATATTTGCAAGATTTTACAAGCCCATAGCTGCGAGTGGGCAGTTTGCCTGTTGTACCACGACATAAGCTCCATGCTGGAGCCTTTTATGATCTTTGTCCACATATCTTTTGGGTTGTGTACTCACTTTGGTGTTGATTATCATTGGATTGTACTGCACATATGGGTATCAATTTTGGACACTGTTAAATATATATGGTGTGTTGGGTATTGTTACAAATACAAGGTGTATTGGGTATCGGAGGTTGTTAAATATATGTGATGTATTGGGTATTGGACTTTATGCTTTTACTTTTCCTGCTTGATGAACTTCTTGGGGTTCTCATAGGTTTAAGGAAGCACTCTAAAACTCTCATTGAATGCCGTGGTGATGTCAGTTTTAAAGATCGTGAAGTGAAATTGGTAGATTAAATGAATACTTACCAAGTGTGACGTTTGATCGTAATTTCACGAACATTTAAAACTGCATCACTGAGGCATTAAATGCCCTCCCTGCCCTTCCCTGCCATTCTTTTCCTTTGCCCGGTGACAATCTGGTTCTTGCATTGCTTCCTCAAACCTTCTCTCTGAAGACTGAAGTGGGGCTGGTGCCCCGGGTATCTCATTTAATGCCTCAGTGACGCAATTTTAAATGTTCGTGTGTAATGCCATGATTATGTTAGTTACTATTAGTATGAAAATTATTTGTGTATAGCATTAGATTGTCCCTGTACATACATACATACATAATCCCCCCTATCCAGACACACACGTGGTTTCCCAGAACAAACAACAAACATACGTCTGATGGATTACGCGCCGGTGATTGGCTGGAGTGAGCTGGATTCCTATTGGCTGTGAACCTTAGTATCCTCAGACTGTGAATAGTACACTCAACCCTCGATTTGCCGGACCTCCATTTGCCGGATTTCGGATTTGCCGGACAAGAGTCTGTGGGAAAAAAAAAAAAAAAAAAAAAAAAGTCCGGGACAAGTCAATTTCAAACTACCGCGCCAGACAAAGTTCGCAAATCGGGCACTATAGATGGCAGCGCGGGCGGACATACACGTCTACTACTGGACTGTAAACAAGTCTGCCGCGTCACATGAGTGTTGTGCTACCATCAATATATCTACAGTAAGGTAAATGCTAATAAAAAAAAACAGTACAGATGTGTGTCGGCGGCATTGGCATGTGTTACGGCCCCACGTGGTGAGATGATGATGATGATGATGATGATGGTCGTCGGAGGTTTTGCCTTTGCCTCGGCACCTCCTGTTACTTCTATTCTTCCTGATACTGCCTTTCTTTTATTTTTCTTTCTCTTGTCTTCCACATCTGGTGCAAAGTCTCTTTCTTCTCCTCAGTTTTGTTTTTCTGAACAAAAAACGTCTGATTTATTTTCCAACTTCCTGGTACAGCTGGTGCAGGTGCCGAAATGCCGTTAAAGACAACACTATGTTCCCACCGGAAATTTTTGCCGTTAAACACGGGATTCCGGTAAATCGCGTGCCGTTAAAGCGGGGTTCAACCTGTATAGGGTAAAGTCCGGCAAGGGGGTAGACCCCCGGACATTTTCCATTGCCGGACATTTGCCATTCCCGGACAAGCCTTCCCCCCTTTTAGTCCGGCAAATCGAGGGTTGAGTGTACATCCAAACGCATGAGCAAACAAGTAATAAATGAGAGGTGTTATGTTACCATACCATACAAAATTGTAAGCATCACTGTTCCCCAATTTAACTTTAATAATATTGTCTTTCATTCGTGTTAACATTAGTATAGTCGGAACCTTAAAATTAAATAAGTTGTTAATGAGATGAAAAGCTTTTGATTCCATCCTATCTAATGAAGCTGTATGAATGCAACCCCCTCAAACATATAAAGAGTACTTCATATAAGGACGGATAAGGCCCTTATACAGAGTTAGCAGTTTGAGGAGTGAGAAAAACTGGTGGAGACGCTGCAGAAAGCCTAACTTCATAGAAGCTGTTTTAGCAAGAGATGAGATGTGAAGTTTTCAGTTAAGATTATGAGTAAAGGACAGACTGCGGATATTCAGTGTGGAAGAGGGAGACAGTTGAGTGTCACTGAAGAAGAGAGGGTAGTTGTCTGGAAGGTTGTTTTGAGTTGATAGATGGAGAAATTGAGTTTTTGAGGCATTGGAAACTGCTAGGTTTTCTCTGCCCTAATCAGAAATCTTAGAAAGATCAGAAGTCAGGCGTTCTGTGGCGTCCCTGCATGAACTGTTGATTTCCTGAAGGGTATTTACCCTTTGCGTACCTCAAGTAGTCCATTAAAAACTACCATCATCCATGTACCATTGGTCATTCTCAAGTATTTAATTCTCCTATTTGTTGTCATACATTCTTAATTAACTCTCTTCCAAACTTTTTATCAAGCCTCTTAATAACTGTAAATCAGCCATATAAGTAGTAACATGTAAAAACAAATATAGATTTTTACTCTCTGCTATCAGCATCAAACATCTACATAATATTCTTTATTCACTCCCATGACAGAAAAAAAAATGTCAATAAATACATAAAGGACATGTTTTGCACTTAAAACAACGATTTACGATGTATATATATTATATATACACACACATATATATATATATATATATATATATATATATATATATATATATATATATATATATATATATATATATATATATATGTCTCATAATAGCTACTACAAAATACAGCCTAAATAATATAGAACTTAGGAGATTTGTACCATAGAGCATCAATGAAGTAATCAAGAGAAGAAAATTATACTGAAATGGCTGCTTGAAAATAAATTAGATGAATAGCTAAAGCATGCAATATATTTTAAGAGACAGATATGAGTAATATCACCCAGAAGAGAGAGAGAAAGAGAGAGAGAGAGAGAGAGAGAGAGAGAGAGAGAGAGAGAGAGAGAGAGAGAGGAAATGCTTTTTTTTGTCACATATTTATAACAAAATTTCAGTATTAATTCAAGTTTTAATAACAACAATGAAACATTACAAGATTATTCTTACCCTGAAGTCATCTCCTACTTTCTTGGAACCAATAACCTTATTAAGGTAAGCCTCCACCTCAGCATTGGGTATATGACTTAAAATGAAATCACTTGATTCTTCTGGCTTCAGATTTTCATAGATGGCTTTAGTCTGTTCATCATACTGGAAAAAAGATAATTTTTTCACTGCAAATTGACATGTCAGAATCTGTTGGATGCTAAGTATAAAATTCATTGCATGAATAAGGAGCAGCTTCACTTGCTCACTTTACCTTATTAATATTTGTTTCCAAAATTACAACCTTAATTAAGAGAGGATAATGGGATTTCATTCATTTTCATTAACCATCTTAAAGTATTATTTTTAAATAATATCTTCAGAAACTATGGAAATTATTAAGTAATTTTCTTGTGTAAACAAGTAAATTGATATGATCAGTGAAATAGAGAGAGCTAGAAAAGAGAAAAGAAAAAGAGAAAGCATGTGATAAAAACAGCATCAGGGACAGGGGCATCATAGTGTGTTGCCTTATAGTAATTTTTTATTTGTCTAAATTCATATTTCCCTGTTAAATTTTCTCTAATTCCCTTCCTTTCTGTGAACTGTACCCAATAGTTATTCAAATACCTTAAAAGAGTTGCCCTCTCTCATTGAATAATCAATTTCTACTAAGCTCCCTAATAAGCTAGTAATAATCTTTTATAAGTTAGCTTTAATTTGAGAGTGTGACTGATGCAATGCAAGTTTTAGAGTACAGAAAGAGCAGAGTAGACCTCTTAATCTTCATTCTCCATCCCTTTCCTAGTCCATACTTTGTACCCTGTCAAGTGTTGGAAGAGTATGCCCACATCCTGCCTTCCCTTTGCCTGCTATAATACTCATCATCAGTGGTAAAACTGATAGTCATGGATGCACTATTAGAGCCAACCATCTGAGGTGTATTGCAATGGTATTATGGAGGAACATAACTGTTAAGTATACCTATGCAGGCATAAAAATTCTATTTGAGGCATAATTGTTAAGTAAAGATACTCCCTGATATACGATTGGGTTATTTTCTCGAAAAAGCAATTGTAGAGTGAACAATCATTTAGTGAACTTAAGAATGAATATGAGTACAGTCAACTCTCGATTATCATGATATGTGATATTATTCAAACATAATTTTCCCATAGAAAACAATAGTAATATGGTGGTTACATTCTTGGTCATTGAGAAAGTCTGCCTCTTTTGGATTTTTGTTACATAAATCTTAAAAAAAAACTTTTAATACATCTGTAGGTCATGGAAACTATAAGAACACATGTTCTCACCTGTGCATTTTCTTGTAAGGGAAACTAAGAAATTATCAATTCAACGTGATTTGTTGCATGATTTTATATGTCAGGAATATTTATTATCAGTGCATTTAACAAAATAAACTATGAGTATAATTTGGTGGTGGTTCGTAGCAGTGTTTGTGTACCATCACCTCAGTTCATTGAGCCATGCAGTCCAGACCACGCAGCCTCACCTTTCTACCACAGGCAACACAGAAAATTTTACAAAGAGAACCAGCCCTATTACTGCTGCAGAGCATGATTTGTTAATAGATTTGGTGAGTCAGGAAAAAGTGCTTCTAAATAAAAGCATAGATGGCCATATAGTGGCCCTAACATGGGAGAAAACTGATGCCTTTTTCAACTGTGCAGGCTATGGGAAGGGGTACTTAGCAAGCGATAAAAAAAAATACAACTGATTGTAAATCTAATAGAATTCTGATAGAAAACTTGGGAGATGGAGATGCAGTGATTGAAGCTGGTGGTGGTGATGTTATTGTTGTTGTTCCTGGGTTTGATTTCAACCACAACTTTTGTAAAGTAAGTTACTTGAAAAATAACCTATATATTTTTGTGTTTTTAAAATCAATTAGTTCACAAAAAACTAATATTAAAAGTTATTTAGACAAAATTAATGTGAAGATAATGATGAGGACATGAGTCTTGGTTCATCTTTGCAGCGAAGGTAAATCCTGCCTTATCATTACGTTCCTGGGCCGAGGGTAAGGCAGCATTTGTTCTTAAAAGTATTGATTTCTACACGGTATCCTTCAACTAACAAAGGTGGAAGGCATTGTTTAAGAATCCAGCCAAGAGCATCTCAGGTGGTTCCCCTGAGAAGCAGCATAGGTGTGTGTGACATCATCAAGTTGAGTTAACTTGTGTTAAATCAAATAAATCACTTTGTTTAATCATGTCTCCTTAAATATCAGTTCATGTTAAATCAAACTAGAGTTATTCGAGAGTTGACTGTATTAGGAAAGCGTCTCAAAATCTTTATACATATGCCTCCTAAAACCCATAAAACCATATGTCATATTGAAATGCAGCTGCAGGGATTTCTTGAATTAAGTGAGGGATACATTCCTGAAGGGATTGTGTAATGTAAAAATTGCATAAAATGAACATAATTACTGAACTTAACTGTACAGCACATACCAAGTCTAGAGGATTGCATTTAGCTGACATCAGACATGGACACGTTTATGAAAAAAATATTAGGATTTTGTTTTGATGATGGACTGGAATAATTTTTTGATTGTGATTAAATTATGATCACTTGTTTGTTTAATTTTTCTGATTATGATTTGATTATAATTACTTGAATTTTGCATTTTTTATTATTTTTTTCTTTTTGTGCATGATTATGATTAGATTATGATTATATACACATTTTGCGGTGATTATTTATATAAAAAAGCAAAGACTAAGTACAGTACAACGCCTGAAAAATAAGGAACAAATTTTATCTATTAGTTACTTTTACATATTGAAGCACAGTAATATATAAAACTTTTTAAATTACATACTAATTAATGATGGAGTTTGGAAAGAGTGCTGGTTGAAAAGAGCAGCATTTACATACATTGATATGGATATGACAAAAATTTTGATAACAACAATGATATGTCTGCATTTGCAGCATTAGTGTGGTCACCAAATCTAAAAAAAAAGACATCAGGAAGCTGGAAAGAATCTAGAAAGCTACAACAAAAATCCCTACACATTGAAGTGAATATAGTTGTGAAGAGAGGTTGGATAAACTAGGATTAACTACACTGGAGGAAAGGAGAGAGAGAGAGAGAGAGAGAGAGAGAGAGAGAGAGAGAGAGAGAGAGAGAGAGAGAGAGAGAGAGAGAGAGAGAGAGAGAGAGAGAGAGAGAGAGAGAGAGAGAGAGAGAGAGAGAGAGAGGTAATATGGTAGCACTATATAGGATACTGGAAGGGATAGAGAAGCTGGACAGAGATGATCTCATCAAACTTGATATGAGAAGTATCAGAGGACTTGGAAGGAAACTAAAAATGAGTGATTGCAGAAGAGACATCAATAAATACATTTTTCTTCAAAGATGTATAGCAGTGTGGAATAAACTTTATGATGAAACGATGTGTGCAGAGACCATACAGAAATTTATGCAAAATTTTGATAGAAATGGATCAGGAGACAGGACAGCATGAGCCTAATGTGGCTCTTCTCCTGTATCTCATGATAGCTAGGTAAACATGCATAGTTGTAGCCAGTCCCGTGATTGATACTCAGACAACATGTTTAAATAATATTATGTAGCATTGCTTATATTAGCAACAATATTACCACTGTTCTTTAAAAATGATCACAACAAATCTTGATATAACTACAAAGGTATCTAAATTTCAAGAATTACGAAAGTCTCAACTTATATCCATTCAGTTAAAATAAAGTTTTCTTTCAGTACCAAAGCTCATACGCGATTTTCAATATGTTACCTTAAGATATTGCAGCTACTTTTGAAATTTCATATCATTGGTTTTGGTGGGAAACCCAGAGGTCTACTCTGCACCACTAGTCCACTTTACCTAACTTTCCCCTATAACACGGTAAAAAAGCATGCAAGTAAAAACATGAGACAGTGCCAATGCCTTCAAAACATACTTTGACTTGAAAGTAAAGTATTTCATAGAAATTACAAAAAATAACTTGAAAGTAAAGTATTTCATAGAAATTACAAAAAATAATCACAATAATCACATTTTAATCAATGATTATTATTAAAAATGTGATTATGATTATCACTATAGAATGAATTTTTATTAAGATTTGATTTTGATTATCACCACAGAATAATTTTTTATTATGATTTGATTATGATTACATAATCACAGCCATGATTTATCATTTTCAAATTAGTAATCATAATCATGCCCAAGTCTGGCTGACATTAAGTTTAAGGATACAGCATGCTGGTGATACATATGGGGAACACCTGGTGACACTTGGGGCTGTATTTTACATACCTATAGTTATTGTTTATTGTCAGGTCTCAAAAAATTCCTGACTGTCACTCCATTGACCCTCACAATTTATTTGTCAGCCTTAAATATATAGAAAGAAATAGGTTCTTCACATAAATTTCTTTAATCCAAATAATTTTGACATCATATTTTTAACATCATATTCTGAGAATAGTTAGACTGTGTATCCAAACAAAAGAAACATGATAAATAGATTACGCCTGACAGCTCAACACATGTAGGGCATGCGAGGCAAAGTTTGAGTTTGTGAAAAAACTTATCGTACCCCTCCAGGCAGTTATTTACAATAATACAGTAATACTTTGAGATATGAGCCACCTTTGGTCCAATTTTTTTTTTAGATACAAGCAAAACTTTGAGATATGAGTTGTGCTTCAGGATGCTGCTGCTAGTCAGCACCTCAGTCCAGCCTCAACTGAGCTAATACAAGCAATCCCTGCTTAACGAACGTTCACACAACAAAATTTTGCTACAACGATCGTTTCCTTTTACTACCATTTGCTCATTTAACCCCTTCCTCGGTAGAAACGAGTATACTCGTTTTCACTAAATGTTCCGTTTTCAGTCGTTGACAAGTATACTCGTCTAAAACTTGACCTTCAAAAACCAGCTATAGACGTATATACTCGTCGATTCTGTGCCTTTCTAAGCCATTCTATGTGTGGGACGAGTATTCTTGTCAAATTGTACGCCTGGCAAAGGCGACATGGTGGAGCGGTGGGATGTCAAGGACACTCTTACTAGACCTACTCCGGCAACTACTGTTGTTGCATGGGTGTTGTTTTCATCCACATAACCACTCATTTTTTTGTACCCTTTTCAAATCATTTACACCCCAAATGTCTAGTTCTGAGGAAGATAGTGAATATGAACCTTCCCTCAGAAGCTTGAATACTTCTGATGACACTGCCAGTTCATCAGACAATGAATATTTCTCGACAAGTGAGGAGGAGGAGGAGGGAGGTGAGGGGAGAGCTTGGAGAAGCCTAGAGTTGTCAGAGGAGCGCATGAATGCAGCACCACCACGTTTTCCATTCACAGGAAATCCTGGAATAACGATTGATGAAAACCCAGCAGAAATGAGTCCATTTGAATTCTTCTGTCTTTTTATTGATAAAAGGATTGTTGACTGTGTACTGGTAGAG
Source organism: Portunus trituberculatus (assembly GCF_017591435.1). Taxonomy (NCBI): domain Eukaryota; kingdom Metazoa; phylum Arthropoda; class Malacostraca; order Decapoda; family Portunidae; genus Portunus; species Portunus trituberculatus. The sequence continues at coordinate 19,213,668 of NC_059300.1, forward strand.
ACAAATCATTTTGCTGAACAAACTGGACAAGACGATTCTTTGTGGCGCCCTGTAACAGAGGCTGAACATTTTGTATTTTTTGCCATGAAAATGCTTGGGGGTATTGTTAAAATGCCAGAAGAAGAAATGAACTGGTTATAAGATTAACTGCTTGAAAGACCAATTTTTCGGAAGCTAATGGCTATGAAATGGTACAGTAAGATAAAGCAATATCTTCAATTTGTAAATAATGAAACTCATGATGCACAAACCCACCCCAACCCAAAATTGTATAAGATTTATGATGTATTCATGATGTTGTGCAAGAAACTAGGGAAGTGTTACACCCCTAGGCAAGATGCATGCGTAGATGAGAGCCTTATGTTGTTCAAGGGAAGGTTAGGATGGGTACAGTTTATGCCACTGAAAAGGAGGAGGTTTGGAGTGAAATATTTCATGTTATGTGAGTCAAAGACTGGATATGTGTACATGAGCATTTATGTTGGGAAAGGAACACAGTTTGATCCAGAGTATGATGAATATCCTGTGAGTTCACGTGTTGTTTTATCTTTGATGAAGCCTTTATTTGGGAAAGGTTATTGTGTTGCTGTGGATAACTATTTGTGGACTGACGGAGTGTTGTTGGCTCACTACCGCTCGTTTGTGGTTAAATTAAGGTAGTTTACCCCACAGACTGACGTGGCTCTTGCCGGCAGCTATGAGAGGAGGCGACGTTTTCCAGGCTAGCCAGCGCAGCGGGAGACGGACACCAGCCGCCATACACACCACTACCCCTGTTCTGTTCAGCGAAGATTGTGTGCGAGGTCGTGCCGCAGGGGAGGCACGAGCGACGGGATCAAGCACGAGGAGCCAGTGTGGGCGAGTTGTGGGCCCTTACGAGTGCGTGGGACTCCCTACATGTGTTGCCGCCGTGCCAGTGGAGGAGACGGCCACGAGAGGAGGGAGACACGACGTTGGAGACGTGTGATCACCAAGACTGTGGTGCCTGCTGTGCTGCTAGTTCTGTGCTCTGTAAATAAACTGCAATTGGGAGAACAGTGTTTCGAGTTACGCCCTGCCACAAGCTATCTAGGCATTATGGCAGACCAGCCCTTCCTTGATCTGAGACTGATACCGGAGTACGACGGCTCAGGCGCGCAGTCAGTGGTGGAATGGATAGAAAAGCTCGAGCTCATCTGTAAGCTGCGCAACGTCAGTGATGTGGCCAGTGTTATCCCTCTGCGTCTGTCGGGAGGTGCATTCGCCGTATACTTGCAGCTTGCAGAGGCGGACAGGAAGAAAGTCGAGAAGATCAAGGCGGCGCTTGTGGACGCTTTTGCCGTGGATTCGTATATCGCATACGAACAGTTCATCTGCCGGAAACTACAAGCTGGTGAGAGTCCGGATGTCTTTTTGGCGGAGTTACGCCGCCTGGCATCACTGTTCGGAGGCATGTCCGAGAAGGGACTCGCCTGTGCTTTCGTCGCTGGTCTTCCGGAAGGCATCAGGCGACTACTGAGAGCGGGCTCGCGGATGGAGACACTTGACCTGCCTCAAATCCTGGCGCGGACGAGGGCAGTGGTCCATGACGACGGTGTCGGTGGTGTCCATGAAGTATGTTTCGGCGCCAGGGCTGGGAATATGAACATTGGCCCAGATCAACGGTGTTTCGTCTGCAATGGTGTGAACCACTTTGCCAGAGACTGCTTGGCTCGTCAAGACACCTATAGCGGCAGGAGCCAGAGGAGCGCTGGACGCACTTCAAGACGTGGTGTGAGGTGCTACCGCTGTGGTGTCCTGGGCCACATCGCGTTGGCATGCCCGGAAAACGACCGTGGAGGGGAGGCGTCAGCGCCAGCCTCCTCTCTGGACAAGCAGTGAATGAGGCACTACCCATCGCGGAGGTGTGGCTAGACGGGAACCGGCGCAAAGTACTGGTAGACACTGGGTGCTCGCGGTGCGTGGCTCACGTCTTGTGCTGCAGAAAGTGGAGGAAAGAAGATGTGGCTATTTTGACCATAAGCGGTGAGGAGCAGAAATGCGAGGGTACAGGTGTCGTGCGCCTCCAACTTGACAGCGGTGCCTCTGTTGACGTAAAAGTGTTTGTGGTGAGTGACAAGCCCCTGGGGTTCCCGTTCATGTTAGGGATGAACGGTGTTGTGGCGTTGGGGGGAGTTGCTGTCAATGCGCACCGGCAAGTACGGTTCGGTGTCGAGGACGCGCCGATCTGCGCGGCTGCCGGCGCTACCACTGACATACAAGTGGATGAACAGGACTTCAGTGTTGCCTATGATACTGCAAGTAACACCTGGACGGCGGCGTGGAAGTGGTCGGGGGGAGACGAGCCCGGCATCTTGCTGAACAAGGTGGAGGAGTACGCTGTGCCAAGTTAAATAAGATCGCGGTATGAGGAGGAGGTGGATAAGTGGATAACAGACGGATGGTTGGTGCCGCACGACGAGTACAAGCACGGTCCTTGAAAAGGACTGATTCCTCTTATGGCAGTTGTGCAGCACAACAAAGGAAAGGTGAGGCCTGTTCTTGACTTCAGGGAGCTGAACACTCATATAGACACCTACACGGCAGATTCTGATGTCTGCGCCGACAGACTAAGAGAGTGGCGGAAGCAAGGTAAGAATGTGTCCATCATAGATCTGAAGCATGCCTACTTACAAGTACACATTCACGAGTCGCCCTGGCCATATCAGACTGTTATGTATAAAGGGCGAAAGTACTGCCTCACACGTCTAGGTTTTGGTCTGAATGTCGCCCCCTTAATAATGAAGACTGTCCTCAGCTCTGCGTTATCACAAGACCCCGACGTGAAACGTGGGACTTCGGCCTACATTGATGACGTCTACGTTAACGAGGACATCGTCACAGCTCGTCGGGTGGCGGAGCACCTTCATCGTTACGGCTTAACCACCAAGGCTTATGAGCGCGTTACAGAGGGCGCTCGAGTGCTGGGCCTGAGGGTTTGGGGGGAGAGTGGCATGCTGCTCTGGGGACGTGATGGCAAGGTGAGTGGTGTGCCTACCCGCCTGACGCGGCGAACAGCTTTTACCTACTGCGGCAAGTTAACTGGCCATTTTCCAGTGTGTGGGTGGCTGAGAGCGGCAGCGGCCTACGTGAAAAGAAGAGCTAACACGGCTACGCACACCTGGGATGACATCATCGTCGACGCCGGCCTGCGAAGTATCCTGGAGGAAATAGCAGGGAAGGTACTGAAGGACAACCCTGTTCGAGGAAGATGGGATGTAGGAGGAACAGAGGCAAAAGTGTGGGTGGATGCTAGCTCCTTAGCTATGGGAGCAGCAGTCGAGGTGGAAGGTAAGATCGTCGAGGACGCCTGCTGGTTGCGTCCTGTTGGCGCCAGCCACATCAACATGGCTGAACTTGATGCGGTCATCAAAGGACTCAACCTTGCTCTGGCATGGAAGATGAGTAAGGTAGAAATGGTGACTGATTCCTCTACTTTCCACCGCTGGATTAACAACTGCCTCACTGGACGAGCAAGGCTAAAAACAAAAGCTGCCAGCGAGATGCTGATTCGCCAACGACTTGAGATCGTGATGTCTCTGGTTAGGGAGTGCGGACTCGTACTCACAGTGTCTCTGGTGCCCTCAAGCGAGAACAAGGCAGATGTCCTCACCCGCGTGCCACAGCGATGGTTAACCCGTAAAGTGTTTAGTACGTATATATACGTTCGGGAGGGAAAGTGTTTAGTACGTATATATACGATCATCGTTTTCTTTTACTTCATGGCACCTAAACCTGTAGAAATGGTTCAAGATGTCTTTTCTATGCCTAAATATGATTTTGAAAGCTCACTCTCATTTTTATTGTATTGCTGTGGTCTATTACATATAATGTATCCATGACCACGAATGATTTATTGAAAAAATAGGTATATTTATAAAAAATATGTCAGTGGTGTCATAATTACTTATCAATATACTCAAAATACTGTTCAGTAGATCAGCTATTTTTATATCATTCCAACTTGAATAGCAATTTCAATATATTTTGTGTTCATGCGTACAGTCATCGTCGGTTGTGTTGGCAGCCCTGGGGCGTGAGGCGCCGCCAAAGCAACGCAAAGATACGAGGTTCATGTGTGTGCCCTGCGACACGGCTCTTTGTCTGGACCCGTGTTTTGAGGTATATCACTCTCTCAAGATATACTAGAGTGGTATAGATAATTGTAAATAATGTATATACTATAGAGCATAGGAAAATATGTTTCATTTGCTGCTAATGAAAGACAGAAGTTTATAATACTGTACGGAAACCTGAAAGTTTACAGGCACAAGTTTTTTTTTCCCTATGGCCGTTTATAATACGGAAACCTGAAAGTTTACAGGCACAAGTTTTTTTTTTCCCTATGGCCGTTTATAATACGGAAACCTGAAAGTTTACAGGCACAAGTTTTTTTTTCCCTATGGCCGTTTATAATACGGAAACCTGAAAGTTTACAGGCACAAGATTTTTTTTTCCCTATGGCCATGAGATGCGTATTTGCGTGTCAACAGTTAGTTGTAGGTACATTAGCCAATACACTTTTCCCTATGTAAGCATCAATTGCCACATTATTTCTGCTGTCTTTTATGCACATGTGCTTTCATATCATTCATTCCTCATCTTATTTACTTTGGCCCACAGTAGATAGATAGAAGTATAGAACTGTAGTTGTAGTTAGTGTAGTGTTAGCTATACAGGCAGCCTCGTTGGGCCCAACAGGGTTGTTGCTGTCTGTTTCTCCTTTGTATTCATTCCTGGCTCGGAACCTGAGTCATCAGTTTCCCAGCCATACAGATTTTCATGGGATATGTTACAGTCCAGAGGTAATACACAATTACCTCTTAGATATACTTGTAAAATTGGGATGTTATGTAAATTGTACAGTAGCAGAGCAATACCAAATTGGTCGGCAGCAAATGCAAAGACGCGAAGCTACGTAGTAAATGGGAAAATGTTTGGGGTATGTGATCAGCTGGCGGGCGAGGGCGGGCGGGCTGTGGTATGCAGGAGTACCAACATAAAAAAACATAAAATTCGTATATTGGGTTATTTGGGCAGCTGTGTGTAATTTTTTTGTTGTTGGTGTTACAAAACATGTTATGCTTGTGCAATGAAGGGATAATATTGTGCTACTTATATACACATAGAGAAAATATAGTCTGTACGAGCGTGATAAATTTGGTACTATGATATGACTATAGAAAGGCTAGACAAACAATCCTCAGATATATTTTAAAAGAAACTCAAACTAAACAATATATAGTCATGGAAGAAGCATTCACAGTGTGTCGGAAATAATAAATAAGAAGCGGAAGTTACATAGTACTATTCTACATGTTTCGTCTTACGCACCACCACTGGAGTATTGGTGCCACGCGTGAAAGGACTCACAGAAAAGGACAGCTTACAGGGAACACACATATATCGCATTTATATCGTTCAAATCAGCTATTTTTTTTCAATTTTATAAGACAATAATATTATTTGGCCAAAATCCAACCCCACATGACCTGTTTCACTCCTATAAAGCAACACTGCGCGGGTTAAGGACGTCCGCGGCCAACGTCATGGAACCACCGCCAGTGTGTGCGGCAGCTGTCGAAACGCCCCTTGACCAATTAGTGACAGACATCCACCATTCCCGTGGCCACCCTGGGGTAAGAAGAACGCTGTACTTTGTAAAACGAGTCAACGCGGCAGTGACGAAAGGACAGGTGCGTGCTGTTGTCGCTTCCTGACAGATATGCCAGTCTATAGACCCAGCGCCAATGAAGTGGAAATGGATATCACGCACTGTAGAGGAAGGTCATATCTCACGCTCATCGACTGCGGGCCTTCTCGCTTCACCATCTGGCGCCCACTGAGGCTACAAATGAGCGATAACATCATCGAGCAGTTGGAAGCAGTTTTCTGTGAGCGCGCGGGGCTCCGGACGAGATTCTGACTGACAATGACACCGCCTTCCGCAGCAAGTTGTTCGCTCAGTTTGCCTTGCGTTGGAACGTGAATATGCACTTCCGGGGAGCGTATTCACCGTCTGGAAATGGTGTCGTTGAGAGGTGTCACAGGACAGTGAAGGTCATCGCAGCAAGAAAAGGATGCTCCATAGCAGAAGCGGTGTACCTCTACAACATCACACCCGGGGATGACTGCTCGCCTACCTCTGCGCCTGCGAACATGTTGTACGGGTATTCAGTGAGAGTGCGGGGAGAAGACACAAGCAGAAGCAACCCTGCAGTAGAAAACAACCCTCACCATGTAGGAGAAGTTTGGGTAAAGCCTCCCGGCGTGTGCTGCGACGAGCAATACAAAGAGGGCGTCGTGACTGGAGTGGTATTGGATCAAGTCTCCAAAGTTGATGGTACACCTCGTCACGTTCGTGATCTGCGACATCGCGTTTCACCACCAAGACACCAGGACAGAGTAGTAGGCAACTCGGACAATAACTGCGAGGATCTGGTGGTTACGTTTCCTACTCCAGAAGAGCAGCGTGAGGAGGAGGACCCTGAGAGAAACGGTGAAGATGTTGGGAGTGTGGTGCTGAGGCGTTCTGCTAGAATCAAACAATCTACCAGGTGTCTGCTGTGTGATTGAAGGCTTGTGGGAGATGGTGACTGAGTGCCTGGGTGATTTAGATATCAGGGGGGAGTGTGGACTGACGGAGTGTTGTTGGCTCACTACCGCTCGTTTGTGGTTAAATTAAGGTAGTTTACCCCACAGACTGACGTGGCTCTTGCCGGCAGCTATGAGAGGAAGCGACGTTTTCCAGGCTAGCCAGCGCAGCGGGAGATGGACACCAGCCGCCATACACACCACTACCCCTGTTCTGTTCAGCGAAGATTGTGTGCGAGGTCGTGCCGCAGGGGAGGCACGAGCGACGGGATCAAGCACGAGGAGCCAGTGTGGGCGAGTTGTGGGCCCTTACGAGTGCGTGGGACTCCCTACATGTGTTGCCGCCGTGCCAGTGGAGGAGACGGCCACGAGAGGAGGGAGACACGACGTTGGAGACGTGTGATCACCAAGACTGTGGTGCCTGCTGTGCTGCTAGTTCTGTGCTCTGTAAATAAACTGCAATTGGGAGAACAGTGTTTCGAGTTACGCCCTGCCACACTATTACACTAGTCCACAATTAGCTGATGCTCTAGTTATGAACCAGACTGATATTTATGGAACCCTACGCTTGAATCGAAAAGAAGTTCCAGAACAACTGAAAAGAAAAAAACTGAAGAAAGGAGAAGTTGCAGCATTTCAGAGAGGCAAAGTAATGACTCTTCTTTGGAAAGACAAAAATGATGTTGCAATGCTGTCAACCATTCACAACCCAGCTATGCATGACATTTTGACAAGACAAGGGCCTGTGAAGAAACCCAAAGTTGTATGTGAATACAATCATACAATGGGAGGAGTTGACAAGGTAGACCAGCAGCTGGTAGATTATCCCATTCCAAGGAAATGGGGTAAGAAATATTACAAGACAGTCTTCTTCCATTTGATGGATATTGCAGTATGGAATGCTTTCATCCTGCATCAAGAAGCATTCACTCAGTCAGGAAAAAAACGCCTAACACACCTGAAATTTCGTATGCAAATTATACGAAACATAATTGGCAAGTATGGACCTGCTTTAACACCAAGAAGATCACCAGGTAGACCCGAAACAATACCAGGAAGTTTGCGGTATACGCCAGGAGGACATTTTCCAATGGAAGTTCCACCAACAGAAAAAAAGAAGAATCCCACAAGAAAATGTGTTGTATGCAATCTGAAGCGTGACCAAAGAGGGAAACCAGTCAGTAAAGAGTCACGCTACATGTGTAAAGTTTGCCAAGTAGCTCTATGTGTTGTGCCATGTTTTGAAAAAGTACCATTCAAAATAATTTCATGCATAAATTTTCTGAAGGAATACTGTTCTTTTATATGTGCAAATAAAGGTCATTTGTGTTATTTTTTTTTGCTAACAACTTACAGTTTTCAATTGATTGCATTCATAATAAAATGCCGGATAAAGGAATTTATTTATTTATATTTATATATTATAAGTTTTGGCAGATTTCTGGTAACAAATGTAATAAAAAAAAAAAAAAATTTTATTTCTCTTTACCTTTGGTAATAAAATTATGAGAAACTATGGCGAAAATATACGGTTTATAGGAAGACGAGTTAACTCGTATATGTCTACAAAGGTATTTTCAAAATAAAAAGTTAACCACAAAAATGGGGAAAAACAGTAATTACAAGCTGTTTTCATAATCAGCATGAAAAATACTATATAGAACCAAAATAAAAAAAATTAGTCTGAAAAAGAAACGTTTTTAACTAAAAAACTGTTGGGGAAGGGGTTAACGAACACCAAACTCGCTTTAACAAAATTTTATCCAAGTAATTTTTTTCAAGTTTGAAAGTCCCGCTGTATCACGCAGGCCGACAGGCTTTTGAATACACCAGCGCCTCTTGCAGACAAAACGCGCACCACTCACTCCCTCAAGTTCAAAACAATAACAGCATCAGCAGCAGCTCGTCTTCCCTCGCTCAACATGCCACCAAAATGCCCTGCAATGTTGCCTAGCGTTGCTAAGAAGACCAGGAAATCTCTTATTCTCGAAGTGAAGCTGAACATTATTCACAGACATGAGAGAGGCGAGAAAACTAATAGCATTGCTTGCCGCCATGGCTTGACTCCATCTACTGTCTCTACTATTTTCAAGTCAGTAGATTCTATTTAGAAGGCTGGTGAGACCATATCTTCCTTGCAAGCTAAAAGAACCACCTGAACTCATGACTTTGCAATGGATAAAATGAAAAGCCTTGTGGAAATATGGTACATAAGTTTTGTATGCGGTACAATGATGCGCCCTTTGTTTACGAGTACATTCCACAGGTTGCCAGCTAGTGTCTTTCCCACTCCACTCTCCCTCCCTTCATAAATTTAAGATCATCAATATTATAAAGTTACTTACATACATACATTAGTGTACATTATAATGACTTAAATTAAACTGCCTAAATGTTTAACTTCATAATTTTTTACTTTCATTAAACCTTTCACTGTGCTATGATGCAGTCTCACTTTCTTTACTCTCAATGGAAGTTCAAGTCAGGGGTTAAACTTGTTATAATCAGTTCCCTTAACGAAAATTCACTTAATGAAAATTTTTTTAGGAACGTAATCCGTTCGTTAAGAGGGGGTTGCCTGTATCTGTCTTTCCTATGGATCTTGTGCACTGTGATTGTTCTTTCATTATTTTCACACTATTTACTTTTTTTTTTTTTTAAAGAAAGTGCAGTTTTAGTTTATGTGTGAATAGTGCCTGCATCACTTCCTTCCTCTCTCCTCTTCCATTCACCTCCATTAACCGCAAATGTCAGTCTCCTCGATAAGAACAATTAATAAAACTTTTTCTTCTACTATATATTTTTTTTTTCATGCACTGAAAAGTATGTGTGTGTATATAAGTGAAAAGGTGAAACAAACCTCTCCCATATCTGCCTACCTCTTCCACCCATTCTTAACTTTCTGGGGAGAACAATGTAAACAAACTTTTGCATCTTTTATTCTCTCTCTTCTCTCCTATGTCTAGGTAAAACTTAATTTATTCTATGAATAACGTTTACAGAGTTAACAATAAGCTCTGTGATGAATAGAGCAGCCAGTTTCCTGTGGGTGGCTATATTATACACTCCAGCTGATCTACAGTGAGGCTGGGGAGTAAGATGTGTTGGGGTAATTTCCTGTGGAATGTCCCCACCTCTGAGATAATATACTTTATTAAAGTAATTTATGTATTTACATTCTCTTTTGTCATGTTTTATGTTTATAAACAATATTTGTTATTTATAAATACATTTTCTTACCTGAAAAAGACATGAAAAATATTGGGGTGCTTTTTTGGGGGGAGGTTGGAATGGATTAATGGCCTTTCAATGCATTTCAATGGGGAAAATTATTTTGGGATGCAAGCTCTGTCACGAAACAAATTAAACTTGTATGGAGTAGGCAGTAGTCACCTGCCGCCCGGTTGAATACTCCAGGAGAGGTACTTACGGGGATGTAGGCAGTGCTGCAGACTGAGTGATTCCCCGTGTCCTCTCTTCCCGGTTCCCTTTGTGGTCTCATTTATACAATTGAGCAGCTGCAGCCTGCCCTCTAAAGACAACTTCTACTACTTCCTACACTACACTACAACACCTTACACTTTTACACTCTCTTCAAATCAAAATTTAATAATGGCTTCACCACGCCCTGCCTCGGAGTCCCCCTCTGGGGAGGGGACCATAAATGTCCCCAGGTCGGACTGCCCTCTGCTGTCGACCTTGGGTGTCTTGACACTTCATCTAATACTTTCACTATCAATTTCTGCAACATTCGTGGCCTTCGTTCTAATTTTCAATCTGTGGAACACCACCTCTCCTCTACTAAACCTCATCTTCTCTTCCTAACCGAAACACAGTTGTCTGTGACTACTGACAGCAGCCCCTTTTCTGTTCCCTCCTACTTGCTCTATCCTCATTTTCAATCCAAAGCTGGATGTTGCGCATACGTGCGTAACGACACCACTTGCTCGTGCCCACAATCTTGAATCTTCAGAATTTTCTACCATCTGGCTAAGACTTCAATGTCACTCTCTAACTAAATTCATCTGTGCTGTATACCTCTCACCTAATTCCTCTGACTATGTAAAATTCTTTGACTATTTGACTTCCAAGGTGGAGCACATCTTATCTCACTTTCCTTTTGCTGAGATCTCCATTTTAGGGATTTCAATGTTCACCACCAGCTTTGGCTTTCATCTTCTTTCACTGACCAACCTGGTGAACAAACCTTCAACTTTGCTATCCTTCATGACCTAGAGCAGCTAGTGAAGTTCCCTACCCGTATTCCTGACCGCCTTGGAGACACGCCCAACATTCTTGATCTTTTCCTAACCTCCAACCCTTCTGCTTACTCTGTTAAACTTTCCTCTCCGTTGGGCTCCTCCGACCACAATCTAATTTCCGTTACCAGTTCTATCACTCCAGTGCAGCCTCAGGACCCGCCTAAGCGGAGGTGCTTCTGGCATTTTAACTCTGCTAAGTGGGAGGAACTAAGGCAGTACTATTCTGATTTCCTTGGGATGATTATTGTTTTCATGTCAGAGATCCTTCTCTTTGTGCCGAGCGCATAACAGAGGTGATTATCTCTGGCATGGAGCTATACATTCCTCATACTTTCTCTAACCCTAAAGCTAAAAAGCCTTGGTTTAACTCTGCTTGTTCTCGTGCTGTCAATGATAGAGAGGCGGCTCACAAACGGTTCCGTAGCCATCCAACTGCTGAAACTCATGCCCTATATATTTCTGCCCGTAATCATGCCAAATCTATTCTCCAACTTACTAAAACTCTTTCATCAATAGAAAATGTCAAAGTCTTTCCAATTCTAACTCCTCTCGAGATTTCTGGCATCTAGCCAATAATATCTCTAACAACTTTACTTCTTCGTCTTTCCCTCCTTTACTTCATCCAGATGGCTCTACAGCTGTCTCTTCTTTTCTAAAGCTGAACTCTTCGCTCAAACCTTTGCTACCAACTCAACTTTGGATGATTCTGGGCATATTCCTCCTACTCCTCCACCCTCTGACTACTTCATCCCTAAAATTAAAATTCTTTATAAAGACGTTTTCCTGGCCCTCTCTGGCCTTGATTCTCGGAAGGCTTACGGTCCGGATGGAGTCCCTCCTGTTGTTCTCAAAACTGTGCTTCCGAACTCGCTCACTGCCTGGTCAAACTCTTTCATCTGTGTCTCTCTACTTCTATTTATCCTTCTTGCTGGAAGTTTGCCCACATTCAACCTGTCCCTAAAAAAGGTGACCACTCCAATCCTTCTAACTACCGCCCTATAGCTTTGATTTCCTGCCTTTCTAAAGCCTTTGAGTCTATCCTTAATAGGAAGATAATGAGGCATCTATCAGCTCACAACCTTCTCTCTGATTGCCAGTATGGTTTCCGTAAAGGCAGATCTACTGGTGATCTTCTTACTTTCCTAACTGAATCTTGGTCATCCTCTTTAGGGACTTCGGTGAAACCTTTGCTGTCGGCCTTGACATATCGAAAGCCTTCGATAGAGTCTGGCACAAATCTTTAATTTCTAAACTACCCTCCTACGGATTCTATCCTTCTCTCTGTACCTTCATCTCCAGTTTCCTTTCCGATCGTTCTATTGCTGCTGTAGTAGACGGTCACTGTTCTTCCCTAAAACTATCAACAGTGGTGTTCCACAGGGTTCTGTCCTATCACCCACTCTCTTTCTATTATTCATCAATGATCTCCTAAATCTGACTCAATGCCCTATCCACTCCTATGCTGATGATACCACCCTGCATTATTCAACAGCGTTCAACAGACGCCCAACCCAACAACAATTAAATGACTCAAGGCGAGATGCTATGGGACGCCTAACTTCTGATCTTTCACTTGTTTCTGATTGGGGCAGAGAAAACCTGGTTTTGTTCAATGCCTCAAAACTCAATTTCTACAACTATCTACTCGACATAACCTTCCAGACAACTATCCTCTCTTCTTCAATAACACTCAACTTCCCTCTCCTCTACATTAAACACACTCGGTCTATCCTTCACTAAAAATCTAAACTGGAAATTTCACATCTCTACTCTTGCTAAATCAGCTTCCAAGAAGTTAGGTGTCCTATGGCGTCTTCGTCCATTTTTCTCTCCTCCCAGCTGCTTGCTCTGTACAAGGGCCTTATCCGCCCGTGTATGGAGTATGGCTCTCATGTCTGGGGATCCACACACAGCTTTACTAAACAGGGTGGAATCTAAAGCTTTTCGTCTTATCAACTCTTCTCCTCTAACTGACTGTCTTGATTCTTTAAGTCACCGCCGCAATGTTGCATCTTTATCTGTCTTCTACCGCTGTTTTCATGCTGTCTGCTCTTCTGAACTTGCTAACTGCATGCCTTCCCCTCCTGCGGCCTCGCTGCACAAGACTCTCTACTTCTTCTCATCCCTATTCTGTCCATCTTCCTAATGCAAGAGTTAACCAGTATCTTCACTCCTTCATTCCCTACACTGGTAAACTCTGGAACTCTCTACCTGTGTCTGTATTTCCACCTGCCTATGACTTAAACTCTTTCAAAAGAGGAGTGTCAAGACACCTCTTACGTTAACTGGACCCTCCTTTTAGATTTTTTTGTTTTTTCTCTTTATACTATTCCTCTTAACAGGGCCTGGCAACCAGCGGGATTTTTTTTTTTTTCCAACTTTGATTTCCCTTGGCCAGTGCCCTTGTAATGTAAAAAAAAAAAAAAAAACATTATTGCATCGAAAAAGGACATCATTTAGTCATCATCACCTTAAGTTAATAATAAAAACTGTTGAGCATTGTGTTATGGTATATAGCAGCCATGTTCCCACAATGTTGAAAAGAGTTAAGACGGTCATTGGTGAAACTACAATAGGATTAACCATTTCTTATCACTTATGACTACATCGCAAGTTTATAGAGCCTGTCATTGATGGACTTATGTCTAAAATGTGCCATGATCGCATCATTAACTATGATGGTTTGTAGAATATGGCCCCAGCTCAAGTCCGCATCATGGAACTAAATCTGGCATGCAACTTGATTTTTTGACATTCTGTTATTCTAAATAATCTGTGTAATATAAAATAAAATGACTAGGTTTTTTACCTCATATTATTCCAAAATCACATATTCTAAATACACATAAATGGAGAAACTCCTGTATTGCCTACAGTAATAAAACACATGATATATAAATAAACACAAGAATTAAGCAGTAATACAAAAATCTAAAAAAACAATAAATTTTGAAATTATTGTCATGGTAGCATCTAGTCCCAATGTCCTCCATGAGGCTATGGGATCTCTTACCCCTATATCCCTTGCAAGGCTAAAAAGCACTGTGACAGTTTTCTTTTACTATTATTTTGATTATTATCATTATTATAATCATTACTATTATTGTTTCTCATTTGCATATATGGCACTTTATGTCTTTGTATGTATGGTCACTGGTAGTCCTACTTCATTCAGTCAATCACAGGCTGTCCAACTTGACAGACAGTCGTGATTGATTTAACTCTTTGGCATGGCTATGATAATTTGTTCACTGCTAATTGGAACACATATTTTGTTACTACACATACTATTACCCATAATTATTAATTAATGCTTAAACCCCCCCCCCCACAGCAAAGTTACATATGTAATGTCCATTAGCTCGCAAGAGAACAACGAAAGAAAAAAACTTGAGTTCCTCTTTCCGTTCTCTAAGATAAAGTGCACGGACCATTTTCAATAACCTTTCGGTACCAGCCAGCCTTCCCCAACAATTCATTCGCTTCTTTGCTGCCATAGTGGTTACATATGTTACCTTAGCTCACTTACTGCCGGCTTTTTGTCTTTTTTCTGCGGCTTTTGGGTTACCGCCTTGCTCTTGTCTTCGGTTAGAGCCTTGGTTAAGTGTAAGAGGGACAGCTGTCACCATGCCCTAAGGCAGGACAGCCAGTTTTTGTCCCTCCCCAAGGAAGTCAACCAAGGTTCTTATAATGGAGATTCAATTGAACCCCTCCCTGGCCCTTCAAGAGCTGGGTTGACTAATGCTTATCTTCCCACACAGGATTTGCACGCTGGTGCTATTCCTAAGGTGGGTCTGCAGACCAACCAACCTCATGACCAGGCTGTTGAAGTTAGTTTGGCCTCATCTACCAGAACTACTCACCATACTCTCCCTTGCAGTGGTGTTTCTCAGGGGGACCATTCACTTTCCCAAGAGACGTCTGATGAGGTGAGTCATTTTATTCCCGTTCCTGGTAGCAGCAATCTGGTCCCAGGATCCTCAGCTTCCAGACTGGTTGAGCATCCCCAGTCCACTTATGAGGCAGATGAGGAAGATGAGGAGGTGTCTACTCCTCAGGTGAGTGATCCTCCTTTTCTACAACTTATAGAGAAAGTGAGGAGTTTTCACCAGCTTTCAACTCCTGAAGCTCCTTCCTCGTCGATTCTCACGGGGGTTGAGCGAGCTCAAGGATCAGTTGAGACTCGTCGTCCCTCCTTGGCTATCCCTCAATCTCTTTTGGCCCAGGCTATTCAGGAGGAAGCCCAAGGTAAGGCTCTGAAAGACCCTAGACCTAATATATCTCCTTTCCAGTTACCCAGAATTTGGAAGAAGGGTGCCAGTGCAATCTATTTTCCCGAAGGGGCCTCTCGGGTCCCTCCTCCGGTCAATGAGGAGTTGGGTGGTCTTAGACAGGGGGGAAACCAGAAGGTGTCAGTTTCCACCCGTGTCTTGGCTCAGATGGAATCAGTGTGTGGTTCCATGACCGACATCGCCTCTTGGATAGACCAGGTGTTGGCCACTTCGGCTGGAGACCCTTCAAGCACACAGCAGGAAGTGTTGGCCTTTTTATCCTCTCTGGCCAGGGCCAACAGAGATTTTCTTCGCCCTGCAGAAGAACTATGTTGTTGGCTCCATATGTTACGGAGAAAGGCAACTGTGGATGCCTTGCCTGGTTCCTTTTCTGATGTGGATAAACACTAGCTTATGTCTTCTCCTTTTTCTGATTTTCTCTTTGACCTGTCTGTGGTGGCCAAGGTGCAAAACACGGAACACTTGGCTTCCCAACAGCGTGCTATCTCTTCTCTGGTTAGAAGCTTGACCTCTTCAGTTAGGGGATCAGCCGGGACACCCAGTGGAAACAGAGTAAGAGGGCAGGTGAGGAGAGGGTCCCTTCTTAGACCCTTTTCATCGGCTCCTGTTACTAGATCCTCCCCCACACGGGGGTCCTTTCGCGCCAGGGGGGCTTGCAGTGGAGGAAAAACTCTGGCTCTCCGGTTCCTGTGGGTGCTTGCCTGCAGCGTCACTGAAGAGTGTGGATGGAGGTAGGGGCAGGGGAGTGGGTAATGAAGACCCTGCGTTATGGATATGTACTCCCTTTTCTTCGTCCCCTCCATTGGCTTCCAGGCCCGTAGAGTTTACCACCTATGTAGAGGGGTCCATTTGTCATACGACCTTAAACCTAGAGGTTCAGGATATGTTGGACAAAGGGGCCATAGAGCCGGTGGTGGACAAGCTGGAAAGCTTTTATGCACGCCTGTTCCTGGTTCCAAAAGTAACAGGGGGTTGGAGACTGGTGTTCGGCTCTGAACAAGTTTTTAGGAGTCGGCCCATTTTGAATGGAGACAGTGGTTTCAGTGTTGGAGACCATGAAAGTGGGGGATTGGATGGTCTCTCTAGATCTACGAAATGCATATTTCCAAATCCCAATACACCCTCATTCTCACAACTTCTTGCGGTTTGTTTGGCGGGACAGAGTCTTCCAATCAAGGGTTCTGTGTTTTGGCCTCTCCACCGCTCCTCAGGTTTTTGCCAAAATCATGGCTCCAGTGTCCTCATGGGCGCATCAACATGGGATTTTTCTCCTCCGCTATCTGGACGACTGGCTGATCACGGGTTCGTCTCGACAGGAGTGCATGAGTGCCATCCAAGCTATTTCCCATTTGTGCGATCAACTGGGTATTCAGGTCAATCTATCCAAGTCGGACCTGGTGCCCAGCCAGAGGAAGCAGTACCTGGGCATGGTACTGGACTCTATGAGGGCTCAGATTTTTCCTTCCCTAAAGCAGATCAGCCGGTTTCGGTCTGTGGAGTTTCCTCGAGGACAAAGCTCCCCCGGTGTCGCTGTGGAGGTCACTCTTGGGTCACCTGGCATCCCTAGAGAGGCTGGTTCCAGGTAGCCGCCTTCATTTCCCGGTCCCTTCAGTGGTGCCTGAAGAGACACTGGAGAGCAGCTTCAGACCCACCCTGGTGGCGGGTTCCTCCATCTCACCAATGCCTTGCAGACCTCTTCTGGTGGATGGAGCCAGCTCATCTTCTCCAAGGAGCCCCATTTGTGATGCCACCTCCAGAGATGACTCTGTTTTGCGATGCCTCTCTGCATGGGTGGGGTGCTCATGTGGGGGAGTCCCTTGTCTCAGGTCTCTGTTCTCTACTGGAGAAGAGCCTTCACATCAATCACCTGGAGATGTTGGCTGTCTTCCGGGTCCTTCAGGCCTTGCAGCGGGACTTGTCAGGCACAGTAGTGAATCTTATGTCGGACAATATTACGGTGGTGGCTTACCTAGGAAATTCAGGGGGCACTTGGTCCGAGTCTCTGTCTGTTCTGACAGGGGTCATTCTTCGGTGGTGCGAGGACAATCAGGTATTGCTTCGCCCCAAGTTCGTGCCAGGACGGCGCAACGCGGTGGCAGATGTTCTCAGCCGTGAGTGTGTGGGGTCGGAATGGACCCTACACCTGGTCGTGTGCAAATGGGTCTTCCAGGTGTGGGGTGCACCTCAAGTGGACCTGTTTGCTACGGCTTTAAATCGCCAGCTGCCACTATATGTGTCTCCACTTCCGGACCTGAATGCTTGGAAACAGGACGCGTTTGCATTCCCCTGGGAAGGCTTAGATCTGTACACCTTTTCCCCCTTTTCCCTGATTCGGTGGGTTCTGGTTCGGATCAGAGAGACCTCGGGAGTCCGCGTGTCTCTAATTGCCCCTCGGTGGCCTCAGGCAGACTGGTTCCCTCTGCTGCTGAGTCTAGTAGTAGATCACCCGAGTGTTGCCTCAGTGGGACTTGCGGTTACGTCAGCCTCATCGACACCTTTTTCACAAATCTCCAGCAACACTTCATCTTCACGCGTGGAAACACTCCAGCGTCTCTTGCGAAAGAGAGGCTTTTCGCGAGAAGCTGCAAGGATCATGGCCTTGCCAGTCAGACAGTCTTCGGCCAGGGTGTACCAGGCGAAGTGGGCCATCTACTGTCGTTGGTGTGAGTCGAGGGGCTGTCATCCACTCTCGACCTTTGTGATAGACTTGGGGGACTTTTTTCTTTTCCTTTGGGGCACAAAGCATTTATCCTTACCGTCTATTAGGGGTTACCCCTCTGCTCTGACTCCCATATTCCGACAGGCAGGCCTGGATATCTCTCTAAATATGGATTTGTCAGATTTGTTTCGGGGATTTGCCAAGTCAGCTCCTCCCCGCTCGCCACGCATTCCTGCGTGGGATTTATCTTTAGTTTTTAATTCTTTAATGAAGGCCCCCTATGACCCCCTTCATTTAGCTTCATTGCGGGATATAACACTGAAAGCTTCATTTCTCTTAGCTTTGGCTTCTGTTCGTCGGGTTAGCGAACTCTATGGTCTTTCAGCTGAGGTTCGTCACTCTAGGGATTGGTCTTTGATGACTTTCTCTTTAGCCTCGGACTTTCTGGCTAAGAATCAAGTTCCAGGTGACGATTCTCAGTTAAAACTTTCTATTCCGGCCTTGGCTAGGTCTGTTGGGGATTCTGAGAGTGACTGGCTTTTATGCCCAGTTCGGACTGTCCGGGATTACCTGCGGAGGACCAGGGACTGTCGTCCTAGGTGCTCACGCTTGTTTGTGATGGTTTCCGAACCTCGACGGGTGGTACATCCACACACAATTTCTTTTTGGATATATCAGGTTATCCAACGCGCGCATCAGGATGTTTCAGAGGAAGACATGCGCTCGGTGAAAATCAATGCACATGAGGTTAGGGCAGTGGCTACACGTGCCCTATTTAAGAAAATTAGGAGTATTCCGATCGTTCTCCGAGCAGGGACCTGGAAATCTAGTTCTACATTTGCTTCTTTTTATCTACGGGATATAACTCATAGATATCTAGATACCTTTTCTTTGGGCCCTTTTGTGTTGGCTCTCAGGGTTATTGACTAAGGTTGATTGGGTTCAAGCTACATAATTTCTATGTACTTTAGTATGGGAGGCTTTGAGTTAGTTGACCTTCCTGGTGGGATGTTGGATGGACTTCTTCTTTTCCCTATTACTTCCCCTTGGACATGGATGGTAGTGCTACACTTCCCAGGACTTGATCTCTTCATTGTAAGTATGCACAAGTGTGGTTTTGTTTTTGTATTTTGAATCTTTTCAGATTGGTTAAAGGAATGGTTATCCTCCCTCCTATACTTGGGAATCAGTTTTCAAGCAATAATTAATAATTATGGGTAATAGTATGTGTAGTAACAAATAGGATTTTTTAAGTAAAATCCATTTTTATCTACATACCCATAATCATTAATTATAATTCGTGTTCCCTTCCTCCCTCCCTCTATGACCTTTTTAGAGTAGAAGCGTATGAATTGTGGGGGAAGGCTGGCTGGTACCTTATCTTAGAGAACGGAAAGGGGAACTCAAGTTCTTTTCTTTCATTTTTCTTTTGCGAGCTAATGGACATTATGTAACTTTGCTGTGGGGGGTTTAAGCAATAATTAATAATTATGGATAAGTATGTAGGTAAAAATGGATTTTACTTAAAAAATTCAATATTTATTCCTAAGGATAATCCAAGGATTGGAATAGTAAGAAACACTGTGTAAAAGTGCTTCAGCATACTGAGAGCATTTTCCTGTAATGGTTAGTAACTCACTATGATATACAAAATTCAATGAGGAGAAATGCAATAAATAAAACATGTGTGATGAATCATAATAAGAGTGATAATAATAATAATAATAATAATAATAATGATAATAATGGTGATAATGTAAATATTAATTTCAAATATATACATGGAAACATACAAGCACATCCAAACACTTCCAGCTACATGCAACCAGTGGGGCCATACCACTACTCAGGATGTGGAGGTTGGCATCTGCCGTACAGCTCCCACGCCTGGTGACAGACTCCTTTCCAGGATGATGATGGTGGTATCTGCCATACGGCTCCCATGCCTGGTGGCCAGCTTATCATCCCCTCATGTGGAATAGGCCTATTCCACTTTCTTTGATGGTGGAGTTTGGCCACAGACATGCTGCTAATATGTCTGGTGGCCTTTTCCCTACACACGGCTCCTATGCCAGGTGACCAGACTCATGTCCCTTGTATAGGGGTTGGTTTGTGCCTCTTGGCTCCCATGCCTGGTGGCCATCTTCTTCCTCACAGTGGTTTGGACCATATGGACCCTGGCGAGTCTGTGCCGGGCAGCCTTCCACTCATTCAAGAGGCTTCTGTTGAGGCTGGCCAACCAGCTCCTGTGCCTGGTGGTAATGAGGTGGGCCAAGGTCTTTCGGCTCCCATGCCAGTTGACCATCCCATTTCTGCAGTCGAGACATATGAAGATGAGTGGAAGTGTCTTCCATTCAAAAAGGGGCTTCCCTGTTTTTGCACCTCCTAGGCCAAGTGAGGGCCTGTCTTCATTTGGTTTCACCTGAGGCTCCTTCCTCGTCCCAGCTTACGGGTGTAGAAAGGGCACAGGGCTCAGTTTTGCTCTGCCAGCCCTCACTTTCTCTCCCACGGTCGCTTATGCAGGTCCTTAAAGGAGCCTAAGCCTTGCTCAGCCAATTTTCAGTAGTCATGGGATTGGTTTGGCCAGGCCAGGTCTTTTTATCTGCCTGAGGGGGGACCCGCTGGCTCCTCCTCCGGGTAATGAGGAGTTGGGTGGTCTACAGCCAGTGGGCAACCCAATAGTCTCTGTCTCCTCTCGTCTGTTGGTGAAAATGGAGAAAGTATGTGGCTCCATGGCTGACATTGCCTCTTGGACAGACCAAGTTTTGGCTACATGGGATGGTGCTTCTTCTAGCATTGAGCAGGATGTTTTGGAATTTTTGTCAGCACTGGCCAAGGCTAACAAGGATATTCTTGGTCCTGCTGAGGAGCAACGCTGTAGACTCCTTATGTTACAGAGGGAGGCTGTAGTGGATTCGTTACCTCATACCTTTTCTGACAGGGAGAAGTGCCAGCTTCTTTCTTCTCCCTTTACTGATGTTTTATTTGACCCAGCTGTGGTAGTCGGGTGCAGGACAATGAACACTCGGCTTTTCAGCAACGTGCACTCTCTTCTGTGATACAGAGGTTAGCCTCTTCTTTTTGGGGTTCAGCCTTAGTGCCTCATGGGAGCAAGGTAAAACGGGCAGATGAGGAGGGGAGTCACTTGCCTCTTTGTCGGATTCTGTCCCCAGATCCTCTGCTACGGGGAGGTCCTTTCGGGCCACAGGTTCTCACAGTGGAGGATCCCCAGGCCGGGATAGATCTTGCTAGGGTAGTAGTTTGCTCTCCTGTGCCAGTGGGTGCTTGCCTGCAGCAGCACTGGAGAGAGTGGAATGGAGGTTGGGGCAGGAGAATGGTTAGTGAAGACTCTGCATTATGGGTATGTTCTCTCCTTTTTGCACCCCCCCTCCTTTATCTGCCAGACCCATAAAGTTTGTGAGTTACACAGAGGAGTCAGATCATCATGTGACCTTGGACTTAATGGTGCAGGATATGTTGGGCAAGCTAGAAGGCTTTTATGCCCATCTATTCCTCATACACAAAGTAAAGGGGTTGGAGACCTGTGTTTGACCTTTCGACTTTGAACAAGTTTTTTAGTGGTCAGCCCTTCCTGATGGAGACAGTGGTGTCAGTTTTGGAGTCCTTGAATGTTGGGGATTGGATGGTGTCTCTGGATCTGAGGGATGCGTATTTCCAAGTTCCAATCCACCCTTGTTCTCGCAAGTTTGGCGAGACAAGGTTTTTCAGTTCAAAGTTTTTTGTTTTGGCCTTGCCACTGCCCTTCAGGTCTTTACCAAGGTGATGGCACCAGTGTCTTCACGGGTTCATTGACATGATATATCACTGCGCCGTTACCTGGACAATTGGCTGGTCACAGGGCCCACTCTCCAGGGGAGCATAGGCGCCATCTGGGCTGTGTTGCGGCTGTGTGCTCAGTTGGGTATTTAGATAAATCTGCCCCAATTAGACCTGGTATCCAGCAAAAGGACACAGTACCTGGGCATGGTACTGGATTCAATGAGGGCTCTGGTTTTTTCATCGCCAGAGAGGGTCTGCTGGTTTCTGTCGGTGGTGTATAGTTTTCTAGAGGACAGAGTTCCTATGGTGTCTCTATGGAGTTCACTTCTGGGTCATCTGGCTCCCCTGGAGAGGCTGGTCCTGGGCAGCTGGGTATGCTCTCGGTCCCTTCAATGGTGCCTGAAGAAACATTGGAGGGCAGCGTCAGACTCACCCTGGTGGCAGGTTCCTCCTTCACAGCTGTGTCTGGCGAACCCTCCTGGTGGATGGATCTGGGTCAACTTCTCAGGGGATCTCCCTTTGTGATGGCTCCTCCAGAACAGTCTCCGTTTTTCGACGTATCCCTTCACAGTTGAGGTGCTCATCTGGGGGACTCTCTAATCTCAGGAGTGTGGTCTCTACAGGAGCAGAGGTTTCACATCAACCACCTGGAGATGGTGGCTGTTTTCCAGGCTCTGCAGTCCTTTCAGCAGGAATTGTCAGGCACAGTGGTGTCTCTCATGTCAGACAATTCGACAGTGGTGGCCTATTTACGGAACTCAGGGGGCACTCGATCTGATTCTCTGTCAGGTCTAGCAGGGGTATCGTTCACCTTTGGTCTCGATTTTCTTGCAGGCTGGCTTAGATGTCTCACAGGATTTGGATCTGTCAGCTCTGTTTCGGGGACTTGCCAAGTTGGCTTCTCCCCGTTCACCACACATTCCTGCGTGGGATTTGTCTTTAGTTTTACGTTCTTTAATGAAGCCCCCATATGAGCCTCTTTGTTTGGCTTCATTGAGGGATGTTGCACTAAAATCTTTGTTTCTTTTGGCTTTAGTGTCTGCTTGTCATGTTAGTGAACTGAATTGACTTTCAGCGGAAGTTCGTCACTCTAAGGGTTGATCTTCTATGATTTTTTTCTTTAGCCCCTGATTTTCTAGCGAAGACTCAACTTCCAGATGATAAATCTCAGTCTGACTTCACCATTCCTGCTCTTACAGAGTATGTTGGGGACTCAAAGGTGGACTGGCTTTTATGCCCTGGAAGAGCCATCAGGGAATACCTTCGTAGGACCAGGGATTGTCATCCTAGATGCTCCTGCCTTTTTTGTGATGGTTCCTGAGCCTTGGCATGTGGTGCACTCTCATAATATTTCTCACTGGATATGTCAGGTTATTCAGTGTGAACATGAGGATGTTTCTGAGAACATGTGCCTGGTTTGGGTGAAGGCACATGAAGTTAGGGTAGTGGCGATGAGCGCCTTGTTCAAGAAGATTCAGAAGTATTCCTGCTGTTCTTTGGGCAGGAACCTGGAAGAGTATGTCCACTTTTGCATTTTTTTTATCTTAGGGATATTACTCATCAGTATTTGGATACCTTTCCTCTGGGGCCTGTTGTGTCGGCTCTCAGGGTAATTAAATAAATTTGTTTTGGGTTCCTTGTACATACTGTTCTATGTATTGTCCTCTGTGGGGAGATTTGTGGTACTCCTCTCACTCCTCTTGTTTTGTCCCTCTGTCATGGAATACAAGTGCTGCACCCACCTCAGGACATGGCCACTGCTTTGCATGTTTTGGGTTTGTAAGGGTGTGTGTCTTGGAGAGTTATAGTTGCTTTTAGAGGTGAGATCATCCTCCTTCCTATACTTGGGATTCAGTTCTTAAGCAATGATTGAATATTATGGGAAGTAGTATGTGTAATAACAAGTAGGATTTTTAATGTAAAATCCATCTTTATCTAAATAGTTAACCATAATTATTAATCATAAATTACTTTCCCTTTCTCCTTCCCCTCTATGACCTTTTAAGCTAGAGGGAAATGAGGGAATCGGTCTGTTGTGTGGTGCTTGGGGGTAGAAAACGGGCTGGGTGTCTTCTCAAAGAAAACAAGAAAGGGCACCTCATGTATTTCTTTCATTTCTATTTCTCGAGCTTTTAGACATGGTATAAGTTTGCTGTGGGAATGGGGATTTAAGCCATAATTAATAATTATGGATAAGTATGTAGATAAAAATGGATTTTACATTAAAAAATCCTATTTTTATCAACTCAATTATTCTCCAATTACTGTTTACTGGAATATTTTTCATTTACTGTACTTGTTTAACCAACTTATAACCTTTATCTTTAACTTCTAGCATGTCATATCCTAATACCTAATCCCCTTTTATCTTAATTGGGTTAAAATACTTATACTTTCAGTTCAACTTTAATTTATTCTATAAAACAAGTCCTACAGTCTGAATTGATGGTTCATTAATTCCTGTTATTTGTATGTTTTATGTGATACATATATATTGTTAGTATAAAATCTTACAGAGAAACTTACTGTTCCACTGATTTTTTTAGCCATTGTTTCTGGACTTCTTCAATCTGTATTGCCATTAATAATATCTTCTCTTATTTCTCTTCCACATATTTTTCATCCAAATGTATAGATTAAAAGTATTGTGAAGTATGTAATATTCCTAAATGTGAGAGCCAAGTTATAAATTCAATAAGCACTTGTGTAAAATATATTTATTGCTTCATAATTTCTGAAACAATTGATGAGAAAATAAAGAAAAATGAAAATGTCAAGACACCACCATACATTAGAATAACAAACCTCTTTTATGGGGTCCGGAATTTCAGTATCTGGCTTATAATCTGTGGTTTTATTACTTGGTTCCCGAGGTTGCATCAAAATTTCTTGACTTACCCCTGCAAAGAATACAACATTTAACATGTTACCAGCAATACAACCCACCGATGGGTCATCAGTTACTATCCACTGTTTGTTGCGATGCAGCCCACCGGTGGGTCATACAACAGTTGTCACATATATCACATTTTAATCTTACTGTTAATAGAAATTGGATTATATAATAAAACTGCAATAAGCAATATGTGTGGGAGGGCATAATAAACACTGATTGATAAATAATATGAAGCTTATTTCATTTTTAGTGTTATAAAAATTATATGAAAAATAGTCTTCTTGTTTCCATATGTTTTTTCTAATACATGTAAAAAAAAAAAACTATATTAGCTTGCATTTTTTCCTTCAGAAGAACAAAAAACTTTTGTATAACAAATCATTGAAGTAGGTATCACAATTGGAGTTTCCTTGACAAGATTCAATGATTATTTTATTGATTATTATATTTTCCTGATATTATTTGGGCAAATTATATAAAAAGCTGTGCCACTGGTGACCCTTTTGAAGTGCACATATATAAATAAATATAGGTAAAGAAACAATGCAGAATAAATAAAAAAAAATATCTGCTATAAAAAATTTACTGAAAATACTTCTTTTTCCTAATACGTACATATATGTAAGAAAACTATATCCTTCAGAAGAGTATCAAACTTTTCTATAACAAATTATTCAAACTGAGATATCACAATTGGACTTCACATAATAAGATTGAATAATTTTCTTTACTGATATTTTCATAATTTCGTAATTTTCTTGATATCATCTTTATTATCTTATCTTCTCTTTCTTCTGTTGAACAAAGTTGACCATAAAACCATGTAGCATTTATTTTCTAAATATGCAAAACAAAGAGACAAAAATATATAAACCAATTTAGGAAAGGAAAAATATACTTCAGTATAGAGACGCACTGAATATTGACAAACAAAGTATGTCCTCAGGTGGGTCATATCACAGAAGTCATAGATTTTTCACAGTATACGATGTGACCCATCAGTAGACAAAGATTTTGACATTGCCAGTGCATTTGGGTGTTCTCCCAGACAACACTGTGTTCTTCTCACTTTGCTGGCTTGACCAGCACTGATGTGACAACAATTTATTTGTATCGCAGTGCAGAAGAGCTCTCCGTGCTGCCAAATGTAGGGAAATGTTAATGGAATTTTAATAAATTACACATTTCACCATACTGAAAGCCTAATGGATAGCCTATTCCACTAATAACCAGTCAAAAATTTAATGCAGAAGTTAACCAGTATTCTTAATCATACATCTTTTTCTCTGGTAAACTAGAAATTCCTGCCTGTTTCTGTATTTCTACATTCCTATTACCTGAACACATTTAAGAGGAAAGTTTCATAACATTCATCCCACACACAAACAAAAAAACAAAGTTAATTTGTCTTCATCACTCTATACTGATGCCCAAACAAACTTAACACTCCTTGATCTACCTGATCCTCTAGCTCTCTTATTCAATTTGTGTTATTCCATATACAGTACTATGTTCCTCAGATGTCTCATCACAACTACATCCAGTCTTTCCTTTACACTACCATATTCCATATTCTATATCAATACAGCAATCACTATCATTATTTAATTTCTAAGGAATATGCAAGGAATGAATAATTAGTTGGTGACACTCGTGTCAACTACTCAAGTCCTCCTTCCAACTTATGTACATATCAGTATCAAAACAGTAATGACTGTCTTGTAGAGTTAAGTGACACCATAAGCCATTCTCTCATATCGTAATGCATGTGGCTGTCCAAGCATTATTGTATGACAGACAGATAGACACACAGACACACAAACACATACAGACCGGTATCACTAACTAGTGTAATGTGCAAGATGTGTGAGAGAGTAATAAAGAAACAATGGATTGAGTTCCTTGAAGACAACAAATTATTATCAAATAGCCAATTTGGTTTTAGAAAAGGTCAGTTGTGTGTAACAAATTTACTGAGTTTCTACTCTAGAATAGTTGAAGGAGTACAAGAGAGAGAGGGATGGGTTGACTGTATTTATTTGGATTTAAAAAAGGCATTTGATAAAGTGCCACATGTAAGATTACTGTGGAAGTTAGAAGAGAGGGGTGGCCTATAGGGAAGCACATTGAGATGGATGGAAAATTATTTGAGAGGGAGAGAAATAAGAACGGGAGTTAAAGATATGAAGTCCAACTGGAGAGCAGTAGAGAGTGGATTGCCACAAGAGTCAGTATTGGCACCAATACTTGTACTCATATATATAAATGACATGCCAAAGAGAGTGAACAGTTACATAAATCTGTTTCCAGATGATGCGAAACTGTGCAGAGTTATAAAGCAAAAAGAGGATTGTGAAATACTGCAGGAAGACCTAAATAAGATCTGGAAATGGAGTAAGAAGTAGGAGACAGAATTCAATGTGGACAAAAGCCATGTTATGGAAATGGGAAAGAGTGAAAGACGACCAGTGGTAATCTATAAGAAGGGAGATGGAGTAGAACTGAAGAAAGTAAAAAAGGAAAAGGACTTGGGAGTGATGATGGAAGAAAATAATCAACCGGTAAACCATATACAGTAAGCCCCCACATTTAGCGATCCTATTAGTCTGCCGAAACCATCGCTAAATTGGAATTTCGCCAAATTTGAATACTACTTTAAATAGGGAAAAATACCAATCAGTCTTTCATCCGCCCAAAGTCCCCATTTCGAGTCCCCATTTACAGCTGCAACATCGCCACCTTCACGAGAATCAGCACCCCCCGAACCACTAGTGGAGGCCATGGTGATAGCGAAACTCGCTAAACAGTGAGGATGGGAGCACAAAAAATGAGTTCACACACACAATAGCTCAAGTGTTGAGTGGGAATGCCGGAGGCACTGTGGGGCTGATGTCACGGCGATTGGCTCAGAGTGAGCGGGAGGCGGGACAATTGGCTCAGAGCGAGCGGGAGGCGGGACAGTGTAGCGCGGTACATTCGCTAAATATGAGAGAAAATCACTAAACTTGAGGGCTTGGCCTTTTTCCAGATAGTCGCTAAATAAGGGTTTCGCTAAGCTGGATTTCACTAAATTCGGGGGCTTACTGTAGTTAAATTTTCAGAGAGACATATAATTTGCTAAGGAATATTGAAATAGTGTTTCACTACAAGGACAAAGAAATGATGAAGAAATTGATAAGTACTATATTAACATCCAGATTGGAATATGCAGGAGTTGTGTGGACCCCCCATAAAAAGAAGCACATAAGGAAGTTGGAGAGACTACAAAACTGGCTACAAGAATGGTTCCAGAACTTGAAGGGATGACATATGAAGAGAGACTAGAGGCTATGGATCTACCAACCCTGGAACAGAGAAGAGAGAGAGAGAGAGAGAGAGAGGATCTGATACAAGTTTATAAATTGATGAATGGAATGGATCAAGTGGATATTGAGAAACTAATCCTGAGAGAGGAATATGACGATCGAAGCACAAGATCGCATAGTAAAAAAAATTGAGGAAGTGAATATGTCAGAGAGATGTTAAAAAATATAGTTTCTCGCAAAGATGTGTTAAGACGTGGAACAGTTTGAGTGAAGAAGTGGTGTCAGTAACAAGTGTGCATAGTTTCAAAGAAAAGTTGCATAAGTGTAGATATGGAGACGGGGCCAAACGAGCATAAAGCCCAGGCCCTGTAAAACTACAACTAGGTAAATACTCACACACACACACATACTACTAAAATCACAAGCAGCAACAGAAAAAATATTATATAGAACAACAAAACTTAGAGAAACAGAAGATAAATAAAAAATAAGGAAGAAAGGAAGAGAAACAACGAACTGGCAGCAGCAGTAAGGGAAAAAAATAACGAAAGGTCAGAAGAGGAAAAAAAGGCATTTTTTTGGAGAATTCTAGGAGACAGAATAAGGAAATGGTATATAAACGAGAAGGAAGAGAAAAAAGTGGAACAGGTTTAACTGAAAATTAATAAAGGCAAGAGACTAAAAATGATGTATACAAACATAGACGGGGTTTTATCAAGTAAATTAGAATTAAGAGATTACATAAAGAAAGAAAATCTGGATATTGTATGCCTGGCTGAAACAAAACTAAATAAGGCAATCAAAATAGACTTGGATAATAGGTATAATGTATGGAGAAGAGACAGAGGGGGTAAAGGAGGAGGAGGAGTCATGATAATGTTAAGGAAGGAGATAATGATAAACCAAGTGGAATGTGGGGATGGAAGAGCAGAAGTACTGTATGTTAAGATGCATTTTAATAAAAAAGAGTTAACAATCATTGTAACATATGTGCCACCAAAAACAAATTCATGGACCAATCAAGATTATAAAGACATGATAGATGACACAATAAGGAGTCTAACGAGAATTGTTAAAGAAAGGAGAAAAGTGATATTAGTAGGTGATTTCAACTGTAAAGAAGTGGATTGGGAAAATTATGAAAGTGGTACGGGAGAAAAGGCCTGGGAGAAAGATTCCTGAACCTAATGATAGACAATATGATGGACCAGAGAGTAAAGGAATGCACAAGATTCAGAGGAAACGACGAGCCGGCGAGATTGGACCTAGTTTTTACAAGGGTTATACAAATAAATGATGATATAAGATATAAGTGCCCATTGGGAAAGAGTGACCATGCAATATTAGAAATAGATATAGAAGAGGGAAAGGAAGATAGAGACGATTCCTACAAAGGAGACCGATTAAATTACAGAAAGGTTGATATTGAGAATCTCAAGAACTACTTCAAATACATTAACTGGGAGGAGATGGAAAACTCAGAAACAGTGCAAGAGAAGTATAACTTATTTTTGGAAATATACAAAACAGGAGTCAGGGAATATGTCCTGAGATATAGACTTAAAGAAGAAGAAAAGAAAGATTGGTTTAACGCAAGGTGTGCTAGGGCAAAGGAGAAAAGAGATGGAGCATGGAAAAGGTGGAGGAGAAATAGAAATCCAGTAAATAAGGAAAACTTCAAGGCAGCAAGAAATTAATATGTTAAGGTTGATGAAGGATGAGGAAATTGTTCTACAGATTCATAAATGGAAAAATTTGGCAAAAAGAAACAATAGAAAGGTTAAAAGGAGAGAACGGGACAGTGGAAGACTCAAAAAGTATGACAGAACTAATGAATAATAAATTCAAGGTTTTTACTAAGGAATCCAAATTTGAAAGGCCACAGGGTAATAGAGAGACCGTCTATATAATAGAGGTTAAAGTAACCAAGCTTGAAATAAAAGAGTTAATGAAGGAACTGAATGAAGAGAAGGCAATGGGACCAGATGAAGTCTCAGGCAGAATACTGAAAGAATGTAGGGAAGAACTAGCAAGTCCTATATACAACATCATAAAATACTCAATAGAAAATGGAACAGTACCAGTAGAATGGAAAAGAGCTGAGGTGGTTCCCATATATAAGAGCGGAAGGGAAGAAAGAACCTTTAAATTACAGACCGGTATCACTAACTAGTGTAATATGCAAGATGTGTGAAAGAATAATAAAGAAACAATGGATCGAGTTCCTTGAAGACAACAAATTAATATCAAAAGCCAATTTGGTTTTAGGAAAAGATGGTCGAGTGTAACTAATTTATTGAATTTCTATTCTAGAATAGATGATAGAGTACAAGAGAGTTGACTGTATTTATTTGGATTTAAAAAAAGGCATTTGACAAAGTGCCACATGCAAGATTACTATGGAAGTTAGAGGAGAAGGGTGGCTTAAAAGGAAGCACATTGAGTTGGATAGAAAATTATTTGAGGGGGAGAGAAATAAGGACGGTAGTTAAAGATATGAAGTCCAAGTGGAGAGTAGTAGAAAGCGAAGTGCCACAGGGGTCAGTATTGGCACCAATACTTCCTCATTTATATTAACGACATGCCAGAAGGAGTGAACAGCTACATAAATGTTTGCAGATGATACGAAACTGTGCAGAGTTATAAAGCAAAAGGAGGATTGTGAAATACTGCAAGAAGACCTGAATAAGATCTGGAAATGGAGTAAGAAGTGGGAAATGGAATTCAATGTGAACAAAAGCCATGTCATGGAAATAGGAAAGAGTGAAAGACGACCTGTAGGAATCTATAAGATGGGAGATGGAGTAGAACTGGAGAAAGTAAAAAAGGAAAAGGACAGGAGTGACGATGGAAGAAAACAATCAACCAGTAAGCCATATTGATAGAATTTTTAGAGGAACATATAATTTGCTAAGGAATATTGGAATAGCATTTCACTACATGGACAAGAAATGATGAAGTACTATAATAAGACCCAGATTGGAATATGCAGGAGTAGTGTGGACCCCTCATAAAAAGAAACACATAAGGAAATTGGAGAGACTACAATAAATGGCTACAAGAATGATTCCAGAATTTGAAGGGATGACATATGAGGAGAGACTAAAGGCTATGGATCTACCAACCCTGGAACAAAGAAGGGAGAGAGGAGACCTGATACAAGTTTATAAATTGATCAACAGAATGGACCAAGTGGATAATGAGAAACTGATCCTGAGAGAAGAATATGACATCTGAAGCACAAGATCGCATAGTAAAAAGCTAAGAAAAGGAAGTTGTCTGAGAGATGTTAAAAAATATAGTTTCCCGCAAAGATGTATTGAGACGTGGAACAGTTTAAATGAGGAAGTAGTGTCTGCAACGAGTGTGCATACTTTTAAAGTAACATTGGATAAGTGTAGATATGGAGACGGGGCCACACAAGCATAAAGCCCAGACCCTGTAAAACTACAACTAGGTAAATACACACACACACACACACAAAATTGAAAAACTGTTTGAAAAGTATGGGGGCCTGGAAACGAGTTATGCCAATGTAATGAAAGAGTGTGCCGATATGAAGAAGGAAAATGAAGTACTGAAAGAGGAAGTTAAGCTAATTAAAGTGAATTGCGAAAAATGTGGAGAATCTCTAGGAAAAGTGATGGAGAAGCAGGCTGAATGGAAAAAAAGTCAGGAAGTGGAAAGAAAGGAGGTAAATTACAAAGTTGCAAGTCTGGAAAAGGAAATCAAAGAGTCTGGGAGAAAACTTTGGGCCTTGCTGAAATTATAGATCAACAGATCATAGAAGAGAAGATTGCTGAGAAAGTGGTGAAGGTTATTAAATCAAATGAGACATTGGTGAGGAAACTGTAGACAAAAAGAGATGTGTGGTGATATTTGGTGTGGAGGAGGATAAGACACCGAGTAAAATGGAGAGAGAGAAAACATAAAAAGGTGATAAATAATATCATTAATGTGGTGCAGGAGGAGGAAAAGACCTAGTACAAGAAATAGAGGACTTCCATAGAATTGGAAAGTTCACAAGAGAAGGTATGAGGCCAATAAGAATCAAACTTAAGTCACAAAAGGATGTAGATGAATTGGTGGAGAAGTCATGGAGGCTAGCCCAGCAGGAAACAACAAGGAAGATTTGGTTGAGAAGAGATCTCGGTGAAAAGGAAAGAGAAATGTTAAATGAGTTGAGAAAGGAGGCTTTGAAAAAAATGAAGAGAGGACAGAAGAGGAGAAGAAAGAGTTTTCTGGAGAATCTTGGATATGAGACTGAGGAAGTGGTTCATAACCCAGAAAAGTACAGCAAGAAAGGACTAAAGAAACTTACATATGAGTGGAATGTAATGTATTCCAACATAAATGGAGTGATATCGGGATTTTAGAACTCAACGATTACTTGAGGACAAGAACCCAGATATTGTGGGTCTTACTGAAACAAAACTGAGAGAGGAGAAGACCTGATGATGGTTGGAGAAGGAAATATAATGTTTGGAAAAGAAATAGAGTAGGTAAGATGGGAGGAGGAGTGATGTTGCTGGTTAAAAAGATATAAAGGTGGATCAAGTGAAAGAAGGTATGGGAAAGGCAGAAGTGCTAAAGATCAGAGCAGAAACTAATGAAGGAAAAAGAGGCACTACATAGTGGTGTACGTACCACCTAAGACAAATGCATGGTCAGTACAGGAATATGAAGAAATGATAAGTGATACAGGAACATGTCTGGAAGAAATGTTGGGTGGCTGTGAACGAACTATAATGATGGGAGATTTTAATTGTAAAGAGGTGTGTTGGGAGGACTGGTCAATGGAAGGATCAGAGACAACATGGGAAATACACTATTGACACTGGCAATGGAAAATGTGTTAACTCAGTGGGTCAAAGAAGATACTAGGTTTGGAGGAGAGGAGCATCGTCAAGACTGGACTTGGTCTTTAGTACAGAGCCAATGGTCATTGAGGAGATGAGGGTGGAGTGCCCTTTAGCAAAGAGTGATCATGCAGTTTTGGAGTTCAAGGTGATAGATGAAGAGAAATCTAGAAGAAATGAAGAATATAAAGTGGGAAGATGGAATTATGCCAAGACAGATTTTGGAAACCTAAAGAAATTCTTTCAAGAGACAAATTGGATGAAATTCAAGAGTGCTAAGGAGCAAATGAAAAGTGGAAGGAATTTATAAAAATATACAAAGAAGGTGAGAAAAATTTGTACCAATAAGACAACATAGAAGTTGGAAAGCAGGACTGGTTTAACGATAGATGTGAAAAGGCTAGAACAAGAAAAGAGGATGCATGGAAGAGGTGGAGAAGGAAAAGACGGATTAAGCAGTGGGAAAGTTACAAAAGAGCAAGAAATGAATATGTGTTGATTAGAAGAGAAGAAAGAAAGAAACAAGAAAAGGATATAATTGATAAATGTAAAGACCAACCAAGGCTTTTTACAGACATGTGAACAACAACATCAAAAATAGAGAAAGTATTGAAAGTTTAGAAGTAAATGGAGTATGCAGTGAAGATCCCAGGAAATGGCAGAGGCTATGAATGGATGCTTTCGGAAGGTATTCACAAAGGAGACTGCTTTTGACAAACCACTGGTAATGGAACAGAAAGGGATTATGAAGGAGTTTCAAGTAACTGTGGAGGAGATCAAGAATATGATGGGGAGTTTAGAAGTGAGAAAAGCTGTGGGACCTGATGGGGTATCAGGATGGATTTTAAGAGAATGCAGGAGCAATTGGCAGAAAAAGTTTGTGAAGTAATTGATGCCTCATTAAGGGAAGGTGTAGTGCCCCAAGACTGGAAAAGAGCTAACATTGTCCCAATCTATAAATCAGGTAACAAGAGACCCATTGAACTATAGACCAGTGTCACTTACAAGTGTGGTAGCTAAGATGTGTGAGAGGGTGGTGAAGAATAGATGGACAGACTTCTTGGAGAAAAATGACATACTTTGTGAGTGTCAATTTGGTTTTAGAAAAGGGCGTTCATGCACGACAAACCTGATATGTTACTATTCGAGGGTGATAGATGTAATACAGGAAAGAGATGGTTGGGCTGATGGAATATATCTGGATTTAAAAAGGCCTTTGATAAGGTACCACACCAGAGACTGATCTGGAAACTTGAAATGGTAGGAGGAGTGCATGGCAGTTTACTAAAATGGATGGAAGACTTTTGGTAGGAAGAGAAATGAGAACAATAATTAAGGACAGACCATCAGAATGGGGATTGGTGGAGAGTGGAGTTCCACAGGGATCAGTGTTGGCACCAGTAATGTTCGCGGTCTACATAAATGACATGGTGGATGGGGTGTCCAGTTATGTGAGCCTATTTGCAGACGATGCAAAATTGTTAAGAAAAGTGAGATGTGACAAAGATTGCGAACTACTCCAGGAAGACTTGGACAGAATATGGAAATGGAGCTGTACATGGCAAATGGAGTTCAACACGACAAAATGCAAGAAAATAGAGTTTGGCAAGAGTGAAAGAAGAATCAGGAGTATGTACAAGATAGGAAATGAAGACATAAAACCAGTCATGAAGAAAAAGACCTTGGGGTGACAATTACCAATGACCTATCGCCAGAGAGACATATAAACAAAATAATTGGAGAAGTATTGAACTTATTGAGGAACATAAGAGTGGCGTTCGTATATTTAGATGAAGAAATGATGAAGAAAATAATTACTGCAATGATAAGACCGAGGCTTGAATATGCAACAATACAGTGGGCTCGAACTTAAAGAAACACATAAGGAAACTAGAGAAAGTACAGAGGGCTGCAACAAAATGGTGCCTGACTTAAGAGATTTGACTTATGAAGACAGACTGAAAAGAATGCAACTTCCAACCCTGGAAAACAGAAGAGAAAGGGGAGACCTGATAGCAATATACAGAGTGATGATTGGCATGGAAAAATGGATAGGGAAGATCTGTGTATGTGGAATGAAAGAATGTCGAGAGGGCATGGGAAAAAACTAAAATGGCCACTTATAGGAGAGATGTGAAAAAATATAGCTTCCCTCATAGAAGGGTGGAAGCATGGAATAGTTTAGACGTGGAAGTGGTCAACGCAAGGAATATTCATGATTTTAAGAAAAAGCTGGACATTAATAGATATGGAGACGGGACAACACGAGCATAGCTCTTTTCCCGTATGTTACAATTAGGTAAATACAATTAGGTAAATACACACACACACACACACACACACATTCGAAAGACACGGTTGAGAGCGGACGCACTGGCGCAGTTCCGACGATCAGCTGATCTTCACTACACCTGTTGTATAGTATTTACAGTGGCCTGGGCAGGTAGTGTGGACTCATTTTTTTTTCTTTCTTCATGAAATCAATTATTAAAGAATAATGAGTGAAAAAGATAATCCATCCAAATGCAGACATGAGAATAGAGAAGGGGCTGATGATGACTATGACGGTGAGGGAGAACAGCGTATTCAAGGGTTCGATCGACGACAACTTCACTACTTAAGAGAGTGTTCAATATTGAATGTAAACTAGATAAACTGATAAAGGAGAAGATGGAAATGAAAGAGAATAAAGAACAGGAAATGGAGTTTATAAGACTGAGAGAAAGGATAAGAAAAGTGGAAGAAAATGAAGCTAGGCTAAGAGCGGAAAACGAAGAACTAAAAAAGGAAGTAGCTAACTACAAGAAGCAGATGGAAGAAGGACTCGGTAAAGCCGAGAAAGAAAAGGAGAAGCTGAAAGATCTAGTAAACAAGGAAGAGGAAAGAGTACAGAACGTGATTAAAAAAGAAGTACAAGCATGGAGAGTCCAAGATAAGAAAGATAAGGCCGATTTTCAGGAGGTGATTCAAGAACAACTTAAAGAAAAGAAGAAAATATGACAAACAAAATGATAGGAGTCCTCAAGACAAAAGAAAATCTAGTTAGAGAAATTGCAGAAAAAAGAAGAGTGTAGTCGTATTTGGAATAAAAGAAAAAATATAAAATATAGACCAAAAGAGAAAAGAAGAAATGAAATCAGTCAAAGACCTACTGAAGAATCTTAATGACGAAGATAGGCAGAACTTGGAAGAGGAAGTAGAAGAAATAAACAGAATGGGACCATATCAAGAAGGAAAAACGAGACCAATTAAAATATTACTAAAATCACAAGCAGCAACAGAAGAAATATTATATAGAACAACAAAACTTAGAGAAACAGAAGGCTGCAAGGATATCTATATAAAGAAAAATAGAAATGAGGAAGAAAGGAAGAGATACAATGAACTGGCAGCAGCAGTAAGGAAAAGAATAATGAAAGGTCAGAAGAGGAGAAGAAGGCATTTTTGGAGAATTCTAGGAGACAGGATAAGGAAATGGTATATAAACGAGAAGGAAGAGAAAAAAGTGGAACAAGTTTAACTAAAAATGATAAAGGCAAAAGACTAAAAATGATGTATACGAACATAGACGGGTTTTATCAAGTAAATTAGAATTAAGAGATTACATAAGGAAAGAAAATCCAGATATTGTATGCCTGGCTGAAACAAAACTAAATGAGGAAATCAAAATAGTCTTGGATAATAGGTATAATGTATGGAGAAGAGACAGAGTGGGTAAAGGAGGAGGAGTCATGATAATGTTAAGGAAGGAGATAGTGATCAATCAAGTGGAATGTGGGGAAGGAAAAGCAGAAGTATTGTATATTAAGATGCATATTAATAAAAAAGAGATAACAATCATTGTAACATATGTGCCACCAAAAACAAATTCATGGACCAATCAAGAATATAAAGACATGATAGATGACACAATAAGGAGTCTAATGAGAATCATTAAAGAAAGGAGAAAAGTGATATTAGTAGGAGATTTCAACTGTAAAGAAGTGGACTGGGAAAATTATGAAAGTGGTATGGGGAAGAAGCCTGGGAGAAAGATTCTTAAACCTAATGATAGACAATATGATGGACCAGAGAGTAAAGGAATGCACAAGATTCAGAGGAAACGACGAGCCGGCAGATTGGACCTAGTTTTTACAAGGGTATACAAATGAATGACGATATAAGATATAAGTGCCCATTGGGAAAGAGTGACCATGTAATATTAGAAATAGATATAGAAGAAGGAAAGGAAGATAGAGATGATTCATACAAAGGAGACCGATTAAATTACAGAAAGGCTGATATTGAGAATCTCAAGAACTATTTTAAAACGTAGACTGGGAGGAGATGGAAAACTCAGAGACAATGCAAGACAAATATAACTTATTTTTGGAAATATACAAAACAGGAGTCAGGGAATATGTCCCAAAATATAGACCAAAAGAAGAAGGAAAGAAAGATTGGTTTAATGCAAGGTGTGCTAGGGCAAAGGAGAAAAGAGATGGAGCATGGAAAAGGTGGAGGAGAAATAGAATCCAACAAACAAGGAAAACTTCAAGGCAGCGAGAAATGAATATGTTAAGGTGAGGAAGGAAGAGGAAAAGAACTTGAAAAGATATTGTCGAAAAATGTAAGGAGCAACCAAAATTGTTCTATAGATTCATAAATGGAAAAATTAGGCAAAAAGAAACAATAGAAAGGTTAAAAGGAGAGAACGGGATGGTGGAAGACCCAAAAGTATGGCAGAACTATTAAATAAAAATTCCAGGAGGTCTTTACTAAAGAATCCAAATTTGAGAGGCCACAGGGTAATAGAGAGACAATCTATATGAAAGAGATTAAAGTAACCAAGCTTGAAATAAAAGAGTTAATGAAGGAACTGGATGAAGAGAAGGCAATGGGACCGGATGAAGTCTCAGGCAGAATACTGAAAGAATGTAGGGAAGAACTAGCAAGTCCTATATACAACATCATAAAATGCTCAATAGAAAATGGAACAGTGCCAGTAGAATGGAAAAGAGCTGAGGTGGTTCCCATATATAAGAGTGGAAGGAAGAAGAACCTTTAAATTACAGACCGGTATCACTAACTAGTGTAATATGCAAGATGTGTGAAAGAATAATAAAGA
This sequence comes from Portunus trituberculatus, assembly GCF_017591435.1. NCBI lineage: Eukaryota > Metazoa > Arthropoda > Malacostraca > Decapoda > Portunidae > Portunus > Portunus trituberculatus. Next base: position 19,251,440 of record NC_059300.1, read on the forward strand.
AACAATGGATCGAGTTCCTTGAAGACAACAAATTAATATCAAATAGCCAATTTGGTTTTAGAAAAGGACGGTCTTGTGTAACTAATTTATTGAGTTTCTATTCTAGAATAGTTGATAGAGTACAAGAGAGAGAGGATGGGTTGACTGCATCTACTTGGATTTAAAAAGGCGTTTGACAAAGTGCCACACAAAGATTACTGTGGAAGTTAGAGGAGAAGGGTGGCTTAAAAGGAAGCACATTGAGATGGATAGAAAATTATTTGAGGGGGAGAGAAATAAGGACGGTAGTTAAAGATATGAAGTCCAAGTGGAGAGCAGTAGAAAGCGGAGTGCCACAGGGGTCAGTATTGGCACCAATACTTTTCCTCATTTATATTAACGACATGCCAGAAGGAGTGAACAGCTACATAAATTTGTTTGCGGATGATACGAAACTGTGCAGAGTTATAAAGCAAAAGGAGGATTGTGAAATACTGCAAGAAGACCTAAATAAGATCTGGGAATGGAGTAAGAAGTGGGAAATGGAATTCAATGTGAACAAAAGCCATGTCATGGAAATGGGAAAGAGTGAAAGACGACCTGTGGGAATCTATAAGATGGGAGATGGTGTAGAACTGGAGAAAGTCAAAAGGAAAAGGACTTAGGAGTGACGATGGAAGAAAACAATCAACCAGTAAGCCATATTGATAGAATTTTTAGAGAAACATATAATTTGCTGAGGAATATTGGAGTAGCATTTCACTACATGGACAAAGAAATGATGAAGAAATTGATAAATACTATAATAAGACCTAGATTGGAATATGCAGGAGTAGTGTGGACCCCTCATAAAAGAAACACATAAGAAAATTGGAGGCTACAAAAATGGCTACAAAAATGGTCCCAGAACTTGAAGGGATGACATATGAGGAGAGACTAAAGGCTATGGATCTACCCACCTTGGAACAAAGAAGGGAGAGAGGAGACCTGATACAAGTCTATAAATTGATCAACGGAATGGACCAAGTGGATAATGAGAAACTGATCTTGAGAGAAGAATATGCAGGAGTTGTGTGGACTCCCCATAAAAAGAAACACATAAGAAAATTAGAGAGACTACAAAAAATGGCTACAAGAATGGTTCCAGAATTTAAAGGGATGGCATATGAGGAGAGACTAAAGGCAATGGATCTACCAACCTTGGAGCAGAGAAGAGAGAGAGGGGATCTGATACAAGTTTATAAATTGATTAACGGAATGGATGAAGTGGATAATGAGAAACTGATCCTGAGAGAAGAATATGACTTTAGAAGCACAAGATCGCATAGTAAGAAAGTAAGGAAGGGATGATGTCTGAGAGATGTTAAAAAATTTAGTTTCCCGCAAAGATGTGTTGAGACTTGGAACAGTTTGAGTGAGGAAGTGGTATCAGCAAAGAGTGTACATAGTTTTAAAGAAAAATTGGATAAGTGTAGATATGGAGACGGGACCACACGAGCATAAAGCCCAGACCCTGTAAAACTACAACTAGGTAAATACAACTAGGTAAATACACACACACACACACACTGGAGAAAAGGAAGATGTCGGAGAGATGTTAAAAAAATATAGTTTCCCGCAAAGATGTATTGAAACGTGGAACAGTTTAAATGAAGAAGTAGTGTCTGCAACAAGTGTGCATACTTTTAAAGTAAAATTGGATAAGTGTAGATATGGAGACGAGGCCACACGAGCATAAAGCCCAGGCCCTGTAAAACTACAACTAGGTAAATACACACACACGAGAAGCCACACTAACAGGATGTGCGAAAACAGTTCCCAGGGGAAGCACTACAGCAGGCATTGGAACCTGTAGTGACCTAGACCATATGCATTGGGGAAGGGAGCCATAAGGTTCTCCTGTCTCCAAACTAAACAAAATTTGGGTACTGTATAGAGCAGAAAATAGAGGGAGAAAAGGAACTAGGTGGTGCTCCCAGGCATATGGGATCAAAACAAACACCATGTTTTGAAAACCAAAGGCTGAAACTAGCATATATATATATATATATATATATATATATATATATATATATATATATATATATATATATATATATATATATATATATATTTTTTTTTTTTTTTTTTTTTTTTTTTTTTTTTTTTTTTGCAATGTATAATGCATTTCTTGTGTATTCACCAAGATTATTTTTATTTTCTAATAGTATAATGATGACTCATACTTTATAGTTTTAAATATTACAATTACAACTTCAAGTATCTTCTTTAATTGGCTATGTAGGAAAAAAACTTTCTTAAACCAAACATTGCTTCACTTCACTCTTATGGGTGAGCTATAAAGCCTTCATGGAATGTCATTTAAAAGTAGTCTAGAACATCCTTATGGTTATCTCTGAAAGTGAATGTAAAGCACCTTTTAGATTAGGTTTTAGATTTAGGTTAATTCCATAATATGTGCAAAACACATGTTTAACTGTTATTAACCATATATCTCTAAATAGTGCACATGGATTTGAAAAATAACAATACTACTCTAATGAAGATAACTTGCAAATGTGGGTTTGATTGGACATGCATCTACATACCTGGACTAAACTTAGGATTGCAGTCACCACTTGCTGGCTTCTTATAAAGTCTGCAACAAAGAACAAGTTATATATCAACTGCTTTCAATGGTAAGCCAGGTCTTGTAGAAAGCACAAAAAAAATCTGCTTATTTGGAAACTGTGCAGTTTTATTTGCAATGACTAGCCATAAAAGTAATGTACATATTTCAATCATGTCTCACAGAATAATCTTTAGTTTGACAGAAAGTTATCCCAATGATTCTACAAGGACACATTTTACAAAGGCGTGGATTTATCTCTTAAAGTCAGTATTAGGTGTTCATGTATCATATCCATATAGAAAGACAGGACTCACAAATGACTTGAAGATCTTAGTCCACCTGCACAAATACTGACAACACCATGCACTCATGTTGAACAAATCCATACCTCCATGACATGTTCTAATTATGTGAGGTTTTCCAAGGTTTCAATGTTCAATGGCCTTGTCATATGCATGGCAGACTGTACTGTGTCATCCAGTATGCATACTTTGGTTTTAAGCCAGGAGACCTTAATTCCCAAGGGCTTTTTTGCCTTCTTGTAAAATTTCTCAAGAGCCATCACTAGAATATACAGTAACTCTGAGAGGAATACTGCATAATCAGCAATACCAATGATCTTGGTATTGCTATTGAATGCTCCACTGTGACTTTGATCCATGACTACTTAATGCCCAATACATGTAAGTGTTGAAAAGTGATAAGCTAGGAGCTGTCTCTGCCTGAATGCCATGGTCATGGGGAAAGAAGCTCGATAGATCCCCTTCTCCACACATGACAATGCTCAGTTCTGGAGCCAGTCAACTGACCAATAATAATTCTTGTGGAAATCATTACGTAATATAATATGCTATTTGAATATCAAGCTACAATATGATCTATTTTCTTGTAAAATGTGATGATGAAAAGGAAGGCAAATAGCTTATTACCATATGCCTCCACAATCAATTGTTACTTTGCTTATCATTGTCATAGAATTGATTGTGTTTTGTTTGCCTGATTGATATAAATGTATAATCCTACACCAAATCTATCTCATGTGTTCAAAGAAGCATATCAACTGTTTGCTGCATGCATTGGTAAGCTGAATAAGCAGTGTTGAAACAAGTACATAAACAACACCTTAGAAGAGATCACTATCCATGGTTTTATCAAACAAGCCATAACATCCATCAAGAACCAAATGTTCATTCAGCACTGACTGTTTCCCCTGAGTGCTATCTCAAACTGGACTTCCATGAATATCCAACTGTCCTTGAGACACACATCTTCCCTACTACTTAAACATGGAAATTCACATGGATAAGGTATTTTCAACCACTATTTTTATGCTTACTGCTCTTCTGATCTTGCTAACTGCATGCCTTCTTTCCTCAAGCAGTCTTGTTGCACTAGGCTTTCTTCCTCCTCTCACCCCTACTCTGTCCAACTCTCTTATGCAAGAGTTAACCATTACTCTCAATCATTTTTATCTTTTCTGATAAACCATGGAACTCCCTACCTGCTACTGTATTTCCAACTTCATATGACTTGAACTCATCTAAGTGGGAGATTTCAAGACATTTATCCATTTATTTTGGCTTAATCTCTTAGATTTGCAAAGGGGACTGGCAACTAAGTGGGCCTTTATTATCTTTTATGTTGCCCATGGTCAGCTTTCCCTTCTTACATAATAAAAGAAAAATTCCAAGGAAAACTTAAATCATGGACAAATTATTGAGGAAAGGTAAAAAAATAATAAAAATTGGCACTGGAAATGGAGAACACTAACTCTAACTTGGAAGAGACCTAGCCACCATCAATGTTTGTTAAACATATTAGTGTTCTTCTGTGGAATAACTGTGAGAACAATAGTTTAAATCTGTAAGAAAACAAACATGAGTGAAAATTTGCTTGGAATGGATGTAACAACAAAGAACACAAAGATCTCTACATAATCTTAGAACCTGATGATTGTTATAGTCATCTAAGACAGTATCCTTCTATTCTCTTGGACTGAGATTCAATCCCCTACTAGCAAAGGGTTCTTGTGGGTAGATATCTTGTCTCAGATAAATTCTTTAATTTCTATTAGGAAGCAAGGGGGACATTACATGGGGTCAGTATTAATCAATGAAGAATGGTACATTTTCATTGATATGACTAATCAGTAATTGAAATATATTAATGATAGAGCATTTCTGGCAACAAACTTTTTTGAAAGTGTTGAAGAATACATTACACATTTTCATAATCATAAAATCTGTTAACTGCTACATTTAGTCAACTCTTCACTTACATACTTGGTTTGGTGTTTACAGAAGCAAACTTCACAGTAAATGAATACAAGACAGTTGTTTTGAATTTCATAAGACCCTAACTCACCTGAAGTAAGCCAACAGAGCCAGAGCAGGTAATACCAGCAGTAACAGAAGTAGGAGGAACAGACTAGATGAAGTTATTTCTGTCATGACTCCACTCTTCATCACTAGCTTAGAATAAGTTCTTGTTCCTACAAGAGAAAAGTATTAGCTTACAAAATAAAAAGATAAATGCTGTAAAACCATTCTCATTATAAATGGGGGTTGGGAAACAAGACACACCCAATGGCTAAAACAAAAAATAAATAAATAAATAAAATAAAATAAATAATAAATAAATAAATAAATAAATAAATAAATAAATAAATAAATAAATATATATATATATATATATATATATATATATATATATATATATATATATATATATATATATATATACAGGTAACTCAACTTACATTCAATTGCTTTCCAAGAGGCATCACGTATATCAAAATTCGCGTAAAACAAACATGTAATTCTCACAAGAAACAATAGATAATAGGGAAGATGTGGGATGTGGTCCCAAAAAATTCGTACAAAATACTCTATTTATTTGGCTAAATTAACATGTTTTTATCATTTACCATTCTAAATACTAGAAGTGTATTTAAAGTAAAGGGAAAAGCAAGAAATAATAAGAGAAAACAACAAAACAAAGAATATGTAAACAAATCACTCACTGCGTCACTGCCTTCACCACTCACACCACAGTCAGTCACCATCTTCCTCTGAGCTTTACCACTTTATCAAAAATCCACTTATCAAAAATAACCCCACATGCAGAAGAAGATGAAGGACGTTTTGAGGCCATCTTGGTGAATTATAGGCAGATTGAAGAGATTCCGTCTGTACTCAGTGCTGGCAGACTGCAAATGAGGCACTAGAAGAGCGGGAGCTGGATCCAAGACTTTTTCTTGTCAGAGCAACCTCCTGTTGTGAAATAACGTCCATGAATGCTTGGAGGGACGATAATGAGGTTGCTATCAGGTTGCTCTCAGGTGCTCTCGAGGTGGTGTTACTGTCTTATATGTGCATTTATGTTCACAAAACAACATTTCTATTAGCTTTTTACAAACCTTGCTCCCAAGAAAGGATTGTTTTGTAATGCATAAAGTGAAATCTTACATTTAATACCAAAAATAAAGCAGAGATGAGATTGGCTACAGATGAGGCAGAGACTCGCTGCGACTCGGCCGCTTCTTCTTATGATCCTTTTGGCTTGCGTGTTGCTTTCACCACGATATTTATGTTTCCACTCCTCTATTGCCTCCTATATTGGATATCATATCTTAGTGTTCATATACGCTCATGCCATGAGGATAACCTCGACTCAGTGGCGCTGAGTGATAATGAATTACTAATGAAATACTGCGATATTTCATTAGTAATTCACTATCACTAATGAAATACCGCAGTATTTCATTAGTAATTCACTATCACTCAGTGCCACAGAGTCAAGGTTATCCTCATGGCATGAGTGCATATGAATACTAAGATATGATATCCATTATAGCAGGCAATAGAGGAGTGGAAACATAAATATCGTGATGAAAGCGACATGCAAGCTAAAAGGGTCACAAGAGGAAGAAGCGGCTGAGTCGCCGCGAGTCTCCGCCTCGTCTGTGGCCAATCTCCCCTCTGGTTTATTTTTTGGTATTCCATGTAAAATTTAACTTTAGGCATTACAAAACAATCCTTTCTTGGGGGCAAGGTTTGTAAAAAGCTAATAGAAATGTTGTTTTGTGAACATAAATGCATATATAAGACAGTAATTCACTATCACTCAGTGCCACAGAGTCAAGGTTATCCTCATGGCATGAGTGCATATGAATACTAAGATATGATATCCATTATAGCAGGCAATAGAGGAGTGGAAACATAAATATCGTGATGAAAGCGACATGCAAGCTAAAAGGGTCACAAGAGGAAGAAGCGGCTGAGTCGCCGCGAGTCTCCGCCTCGTCTGTGGCCAATCTCATCTCTGGTTTATTTTTTGGTATTCCATGTAAAATTTAACTTTAGGCATTACAAAACAATCCTTTCTTGGGGGCAAGGTTTGTAAAAAGCTAATAGAAATGTTGTTTTGTGAACATAAATGCATATATAAGACAGTAACACCATCTCGAGAGGTGGTGTTCCCAGCAACCTGAGACCAACCTCATAGCAACCTCGTTACCGTCCCTCCAAGCATTCATAAATGCCATTTCGCAGCAGGAGGTTGCTCTGACGTTGTTAAAGTTTCTTGGATCCAGCTCCTGGCAGCCAATGAGCACTTTCAGGTGGGCTACCAACCTCCACCCGCCAACAGCAACGAATCTTTGTGGATGCAGGAGGTTGCTATGGAGGTTGTCTGTACCAACATAGACAACAACCTGCTTTTTGGATCCGGCCCCGGAGCTCCCACCTATCGGCCAGCTGTGGAACTCTCTGGCGTGCAGTTTGAAATTGCGTCTGGCATTCAGTTTGAAAATACGGTTGGGCCAAATTGTGTATAAGAAAACCAATCGCGCAAATTAAATTGATTATAATATTTTTTCAGTTGTGTTATAACAAAAACACGTAAAGCAAACACACGTAAATCGAGAGTTACCTATATATATATATATATATATATATATATATATATATATATATATATATATATATATATATATATATATATAAAATTAATGCTCCGCCTTTAGAATATCTCTGAAAGAAAACAAAAGAGCGTTGATTTTACAAAAAGCATGGTGCAATGTGGCACTGATGGGTAATGAACGAGTGATAAGGCACGAGTAGAGTTGTTAGATGTTGATTATTATATATCACCGTGTAACAAAGCTTTTGTCCTTGAGTTGAAACTGTTATTTCTTATTTGCCTATGTCTAGAAAACATGAAAAAATACTTAAATTCATTTCTAATTTTGCTTTTGTGTCCAGGATAATGACATTTTTTAAATTTACCCATTCTCATAGGGACAAAGTGGCAAATTTGAAGTTTGACTTGAACAAAGTAGATACAAAACGACATATAATGCAATAATAGCATTTATTTATTCTAGAATTACACCAGTGAGACAATAGACACATTAAAAATGAGTAGTTCTTCTAGATTTACGCTTATACTGTAGATTACTTTCACGAATCAGCCCCCAAATGTAGTCTTCCATCATGTTTTCATTATAAGACCCTTGGTAGCGGCATTCAAAGTCCAATATATCCTGGTGGAAGCGCTCGCCCTGCTCCTCGGAGTACGCTCTCATGTTTTCCTTAAATCCATAAAGATGGGCGTCAAGGATATGAACTTTAAGAGACATCCTGCAACCCATCTTGCTGTAGTTTGTCACCAAGTTCTCAACAAGCTCCACATAGTTTTTGGCCTTATGATTCCCCAAGAAGCCAAGAACTACTGCAACAAAGCTGTCCCATGCTGCTCTCTCTGTCCTTGAAAGTTTTTTGGGAAACTCCTTGCACTCCATGATCTTTTTTATCTGTGGACCAATAAAAACACCGGCTTCAACTTTCGCTGCAGACAACTTGGGGAAGAAATCTTGGGGGTACTTAAAAGCTGGGGACTCCTTATCTAGAGCTCTGACGAATTGTTTCATAAGGCCTAGTTTTAGGCCCCGAGCACACTAGCCACTCTGTGGAACCACAAGTGGCCGCGCAAAGTGGCGGGCCAGAGCACACTAGCCACTTTTTAGAGCCACAAGTTGCGACCACATGTGGCGACCACATGTGGTTATGTTTTGAATACCCGGCCACATTTGGTCGCCACACCGATATCACTACATCTCAATTTCAGCATGGACTCTGAGGAAGAGGCACTGTCACTGCACTGCTTATACTTCTGCGACGTCGCCGCCGCCGTCGTCGGAGAGCGCTATGGATGCACCCAATTACTGCTTCGAGATTGACCCACGGACAGTTTTACAGCATCACTGATTAGCTGCCACATGTGGTCGCCAGAGGTCGCTAGTGTGCTCTCAGCCAGCCACAAAACGCCGCCACAAAATGCGCTGTTTGTGGCGGGGACGAGCGACAGCTTGTCACAGTCACGAGCCACAGACACAAGTGTGATCGGCAAAGCTTGAAAACAATGGGAACCTATGGGAGAAAATATCCCCGCCACAAAACGCAGCCACTTGTGGCTCTACAAAGTCGCTAGTGTGCTCGGGGCCTTAAGTGGAGTGGAGGAAACAGTACTTTTCTGGGATCCAACAATGGCTCCCATTTGACGTCCTTCCCCACACTAAACTCGGTTCACTGTGGCCAGTCCCACTTGAGGTAGTGTGCCATGGTATCTCTGCTGTCCCAAAGGCAAAGATAACAAGGATACTTGGTAAAGCTGCTTTGGAGACCCCATCATGAAACCCACCATTTTGAAGTCTCCTATAACCTCTCAACAGTACTCTTCATATTTCAAGGCATCTAACAACATCTTGACATTCTTGTATTCCTCTTTGAGCTGGACAGAGTGGGCGACGGGGAGAGATGGGTACATATTCCCATTATGAAGCAGCACTGCTTTGAGGCTTTTGCACGAGCTGTCGATAAAGAGCCGCCACTCTTTGGGGTTAAGGGTAATTCCAATTGCCTCAAACAGACCGGTCACATTGTGGCAAAAGCAAAGCTCATCTTGACGAGTGAAAAAGCTTGAAAAATGCTGGTGACGCTTTCTCTGACCTGACATGTGCACACATTCATCTAGCAAATTCCACTGCTTGAGTCTCAACGTTAAAAGCTCGCCATTTGACTTCCTGAGGACAAGATCGCTGATCAGGTCATTGATGTCTTCTTGGTTGGGGTAGTATGGATTTCTCTCATCAGTTGCATCTCTGAACTCTGGATCAGTGTCTTCATGTTCTGAACTACTTTCCTTTTGTAAACACTTCTGCTCTCTCTTAGGAGGAGTGGGTACGGGGACCTCAGAGCAGTGTGGCACAGGCGCCATGGAGGATATATGATAGCAGGCACATTTTTTGCCTGCTCGACATTTGGAAGGGTCTACCATACAGAAAAAGCAATTGCTTGAGTGATCAGTTGGTTCCCTCCAAATTCAGGGGATTGCAAATCTCATAGCTCTGTTTTCCCCTCTGTACCAACCTGTAAAATGCAGAATGAAAACATAAGTATAAAAATACAGATACATTCAACTCAGTGTAATAGGATATATTAAAATAAAAAAGTATATACTATTTATATATATATATATATATATATATATATATATATATATATATATATATATATATATATATATATATATTAGTGTTTTTCTTACCTTCCAGAGTTCTTTTGCAGAGTTCGCAGGTGAAATGAGGTATCCAAGGTTTGTCCTGATCCCCGACAGGCATGCCGAAATATGCATTGTAGGCCTCGCGCATTTTACTTTGTCAAATCACCTTCTGCCATGTGGAGATTCCTACATGAGATAAGCCATCCGCACACCGGCCAGTCAGTTGCTGGACCGTTCCCGTGCTGGTCAGACGTGTTCTCCAGACGTGGTCATCGTTTTCCACAGTGTTTCCTTCGATTGGCGTTTGTCATGACGGGTACTTTGCCCTATATACTCAGGTTGGATCTATGGTATGGGATGGGCCTGCCATAGGGCATTGGTATGGGATGGGCCTGCCAATTTGCCAAGTTAGTAAATTTTGTGGGCTTATGCAGGCTTTTGGCTTGTTGGGTGCAGGTGTCAGTCATGTCGGGGCTGGAGGACCGCACAGTCCTGCCACTTGAGGTGTCCTGCCATGGTAACAGCAGGAGAAGTGCCACTGGGTCATCAAGGGATAGTGTGAAGTCAATGGATAGCTCGGATGGCTCCCAGGCAAGGCTGGAGAGGGTGCATGACAGTCGGATGCGGTGCCGCCAGGATGTAAACAAATTATAAAGTATACGAGACTTACCGTGGGTCAGTTGAAGTATGCTTTGGATTTTAGGAGTCAAATCACCTCTGCCGTAGTGGAGATTTTTACGTGAGATAAGCCATCCGCACACCGGCCAGTCAGACTTCAAAGCCACGAACACCCACATGATATCAGCTAACATGTTTTTAATCATAAATACAAGTAATCCTTGTAAAACATGTGAACAAGGGTAGGAAGTGGTGGGCATGTAAAAATCTCCACTACGGCAGAGGTGATTTGACTCCTAAAATCCAAAGCATACTTCAACTGATGAAGTACATGAGACTTACTTATGTAAAATTGGTGAAATACATGAGACTTATCATAGATCAGTTGAAATGTGCTTAAAAGTTTATGAAATAAATCACCTCTGCTAGAAGCAAGCTTTCACTTGCCCTCTACTCCCTCCCTATGCTATGCAGCATCATGTGGCTAAAATACTTTAAGTAACAGGAAATGATGATTTACTTCTAATGTGGGTGAATGTACTTTTTAAAGTCTGGTGGTGTGAAGCAGCAAAGCATATCTCATGTGAAAGCTCCCTTTTAGCAGAGGTGATTTGCTTCACAAGATTCAAAGCACATATCAACTGACCTATGGTAAGTCTCATGTACTTCACCAAATTTTGCAATCCTAAAGTTTACTGTCATATCTTTGGAATAAAGCACGTGCAAAAATGAACACACACACCATATTCTGGTCTTTTCAATCACCTTTCAAGATGTGCAGAGAATATGCTGGCAGATTGATGGATCTACTATCAAAAGAATTGTTCCAAGAAATATAAGTTTCTTTACTAATTAAACTGTTATTTTTCTGTATATTTGGATTATCTGTAATTAGTACTAACCCAAAAGTTCATTCACTGCCATGGTTCCAATAATGTAGACCTGCCCTATCTTCAGAGGGCAGTTAGAAAATCCATTGTATATTTCACCATTTCCCACCACAAACTCCTCTTGATCCTAGAGAAAGAAAAAAAAACAATTAATGTAGCAGGACCTTACATAATAATTGCAGCATAGCTTTAAGCTCATTAGAATCATGGCTTTAATGCAAGGTGTACACTCACAAATGGAGTACATCTGAGGTACTCGTAATACAGCAGGTTCAGTAGGTTTTGTGTTATCACAGAACTGTATTTTATTTTATTTACCTCTGTATTATTATAGCATCATTAATTCGTGCACCAGTCAAACATATAACTCTTTGTGTCGCATTATGTTGTGTCACAGTTTGAATTTCTTATTCTGATGGAAATACTATCAATTGGAATAAATATTATATTTTCAGATTCTGCATGCAATTCTTTTTTCAATTATAAATGCTCATATTTATTTACAGTTGGTACCACTGCATATATATATATATATATATATATATATATATATATATATATATATATATATATATATATACATTGTTATGGTTTACGTACGCCACACGGCTGCGGTTAACTGCTACAGCTCACTCGAGTGTTATTCTGGCAAAATCGCCAACTGTGTTACGGTCAGTACCGTGGGGAATATAAAACTCCACAGAGTCCCCACTACTATAACTCACAGCCACCGTAACCCTCAGGTTCTTTCAAGGTCGTCAACAGTGTATAATTTCCCCCACTATAAGGAAATCTCCTCAGCAACTCCTTTTCCTCCTGTAACCAACCAAGTAGAATTTATAAATGGTAGATGTTATGTGTAACAGGGCGAGACCTTAATACCCCCTACAGAAACCGCCCACAAGGACAATTCCACCCACTTCTCTATGAAGTATTAATGCCTCTCCACCCGCCTTGTCCACAGACTGTGATAACTCACAGACCGGAACAACGCGCGCAGTATATTACTATACTATCTTACTACAGGTGCTTCCCAACACCTGTCAGACTGACTTCCCTAGCCTACTACTACTGCAATATATGATGTGTACAGCACATCCAGTGATGTACATACAAGCCCAGACACCACCTACGGGTGACACCAGCTATACACAAGTCCAAATACTCGCAGACAAGTCTGGCGGACGACAACTACGCACTACTGGCCGACATGAAGCCTCTCAGCATTCAATAGTGTGCGTGGCTACTACCACTACAATATAGTATACTACTGAAACTATATAAAAGATGGTGGAGGCACACAGCCGCCCACCAAACCCCACTGGTGACCACGGCCACCGACAAAACAAACAGGACGAGACAATGCCGCGTCTCTCCCATGTGTTGCTGCCACACTACCGGACGGACGCAAAACAGAAGTGCAGCCAAACCTACTACACCTCTCCCAGAGCAACAAGCCCGTTGCTCTAACATTCACGGTCTACCCAGTAGCAAGCCAGCTATTCAAGGGAGGGCACAACTCCCAGACCAATGACTAATGAGTACTTGTAAAGCACAGTCCAGCCACACGTGTCTCTTCCTGTGCCGAGAACGTACGTGTTAACTCCACTGAAGAGTGGCCGGTACTGTAAACAGTATACTATTGATACTACACAACAGATGGTGGGGGCACACAGCCGCCCACCAACACACTGGTGACCACGGCCACCAACAAACAAACAGACGAGAAAAAGCGTGTCTCTCCGCGTCGCCACACCCGAGTGGACGAACGCAGTAGAAATGCAGCCCACACTTTATCAGAACAACAAGCCCGTTGTTCTACACAGCCACGGTCTACCGAGTAACAAGCCAGCTACTCAACAGGAGGGCACAACTCCCAGACCGATGACTAATGAGCAACAAGAGAAGCCCAGCAACACGAATCTCCCTAACACTGTGCCAGACCGACGAGAGTGCGTGTCTATCTCCGCTGAAGGCTACCTTGAGACTGAGTCCCGCTCGCAACGAGAAGCAGGGAGAGGGAGGCGTGTTGTCTGCTCAACAGAACAGCCCGAGGGAACCGCGATGGGTGTACATAGGCTACGCATATAATGAAATATTAATTAAAGGGGATTAAGACGGTGCCCATCACAATATATATATATATATATATATATATATATATATATATATATATATATATATATATATATATATATATATATATTACGGTCACGGCTGCGGTTAACTGCTACAGCTCACTAGAGTGTTATCCTGGCACGATCGCCAGTTTTGTTACGGTCAGTACAGCTGGGAATATAACACTCCACAGAGTCCCCACTACTATAAATCACAGCAGCCGTAACACTCAGGTTCTTTCAAGGTCGCCAACAGTGTATAACTTCCCCCCACTGTAAGGGAATCTCCTTAGCCACTCCTCCTCCGGTGCCCAACCAAGTAGAATTTATAAATGGTAGATACTATGTGTAACAGGGCGAGGCCTTAATACCCCCTAGAGAAATCGCCCACAAGGACAATTCCACCCACTTCTCTATGAAGTATTAATGCCTCTCCGCACGCCTTGCCCACAGAGGACAACACGCGCAGTATATTACTATACTATCTATTTCTACGACAAGTGCTTCCTAACACCTGTCAGACTGACACCCCTAGCCTACGACTACTACAATATATGATGTGTACAGCACATCCAGTGGTGTACACACAGCCACACAGAGTCCACATACTCGTCACAGACAAGTCTGACGAACGAGATCTACGCACCCACTGGCCGACAGTACGAAGCTTCTCAGCCTTTCAATAGCATGCGTGGCTACAACCACTACAATACAGTATACTACTGATACTACACAAAAGATGATTGGGGCACACAGCCGCCCAGCAAACCCTACTGGTGACTACAGTCACCAACAGCAACAACGGGACGCGACACCAAAGCGTCCCTCCGCGTCACCACCCCCGAGTGGACAAACGCACAAGAAAATGCAGCCAAACCAACTACACTTTTCTCAGAACAACAACCCGCTGTTCTACAGCCCCGGTCTAACCAGTAGCAAGCCAGCTACTCAAGGGAGGGCAAAACTCCCAGACCGATGACTAATGAGTACCTATTAACACACAGCCCAGCAAACACGTCTCTTCCTGTGCCCAGAGCGCACGTGTTACCTCAGCTGAAGACTGGCTGGTACTGACTCGCTCGCCAGACAACGAGAAGCAGGGAGAGGGAGCCGGGTTGTCTGCTCAACAGAACAGCCCGAGGGGCTCTCGCTGGGTGGCGTCACACACACGCATACAATTAAATAATAAATTAAAGGAGATTAAGACGGTGCCCCTCACAATATTTTTTTTTCTTTTTTTTTTATTTTTACGAAGGGAAGAGGGCCAGCCAAGGGCAAAAAAAAGAAAGTTAGAAAAAAGCCCACTTGAGCGCTGGCTCTCCAAAGAGTAGAAAAAGTGCCAAAACCGTCAGCCAGAATTAGGGGAGCAAATGCCTCGATACCTCCCTCTTAAAAGAAGACAAGTTGTAGGAATTTGGAAATACAGATGCAAGGAGGAAGTTCCAGAGTTTACCAGTGAAAGGGATGAATGATTGAGCGTACTGGTTAACTCTTGCATTAGAGAGTTGGACAGAATATGGATGAGAGGAAGAAAAAAGCCTTGTGCAGCGTGGCCGCAAGAGGAGGGGAGGCATGCAGTTAGCAAGATCAGTAGAACAGTTACCATGAAAATAA
The DNA here is from genome assembly GCF_017591435.1 of Portunus trituberculatus. Lineage (NCBI taxonomy): Eukaryota > Metazoa > Arthropoda > Malacostraca > Decapoda > Portunidae > Portunus > Portunus trituberculatus. Next base: position 19,266,832 of record NC_059300.1, read on the forward strand.
CGATAAAATATAGAAAGGGATGCAACATTTCGGCGGTGAGAAAGAGAGTGAAGACAGTTAGTCAGAGGAGGGGAGTTGATGAGACGAAGAGCTTTCGATTCCACCCTATCAAACAAAGCTGTGACTGGAACCCCCCCAAACATGCGAAGAGTACTCCATACAGGGACAGATAAGGCCCTTATACAGAGTAAGCAGTTGGAGGGGCGAGAAAAACTGTTGGAGACGCCTCAGAACACCTAACTTCATAGAAGCTGTTTTAGCAAGAGATGAGATGTGAAGTTTCCAGTTAAGATTATGAGCAAAGGACAGACCGAGGATATTCATTGTGGAAGAGGAAGACAGTTGAGTGTCATTGAAGAAGAGGGGATAGTTGTCTGGAAGGTTGTGTCGAGTTCATACATGGAGGAATTGAGTTTTTGAGGCATTGAAAACTACTAGATTTTCTCTGCCCCAATCAGAAATTTTAGAAAGATCGGAAGTCAGGCGTTCCATGGCGTCCCCGCGTGATCTGTTAATTTCCTGAAGGGTTGGACGTCTCTGAAAGAATGTGGAAAGATGTAGGGTGGTATCATCAGCGTAGGAGTGGATAGGGCAACAAGTTTGGTTAAGAAGGTCATTAATGAATAATAGAAAGAGAGTGGGTGACAGGACAGAACCCTGAGGAACACCCCTATTAATAAGTTTAGGAGAAGAACAGTACCCGTCTACCACAGCAGCAATAGAGCGGTTGGAAAGGAAACTTGAGATAAAGTTGCAGAGAGAAGGATAGAAGCCGTAAGAGTGCAGTTTTGAAATCAAAGCTTTATGCCAGACTCTATCAAAAGCTTTTGATATGTCCAACGCAACAGCAAAAGTTTCACCGAAATCTCTAAAAGAGGATGACCAAGACTCAGTAAGGAAAGCCAGAAGATCATCAGTAGAGCGACCTTGACGGAAGCCATACTGGCGATCAGACAGAAGATTGTGAAGTGACAGATGTTTGAGAATCTTCCTATTCAGGATAGATTCAAAAACTTTAGACAAGCAAGAGATTAAAGCTATAGGACGGTAGTTTGAGGGGTTAGAACGGTCACCCTTTTAGGAACAGGCTGAATGTAGGCGAACTTCCAGCAGGAAGGAAAGGTAGAAGTCGATAGACAAAGTTGGAAGAGTTTGGCCAGGCAAGGTGCAAGCACAGAAGCACAGTTTTTGAGAACAATAGGAGGGACCCCATCAGGTCCATAAGCCTTCCGAGGGTTTAGGCCAGCAAGGGCATGGAAAACATCATTACGAAGAATTTTGATTGTAGACATGAAATAGTCAGAGGGAGGAGGAGAGGAGGACAAGCCCAGAATCGTCCAAGGTGGAGTTGTGAGCAAAGGTTTGAGAAAAGAGTTCAGCTTTAGAGACAGAAGAGATGGCAGTGGTGCCATCAGGATGAAATAAAGGAGGAAAGATGAAGAAGTGAAGTTATTTGAGATGTTTTTGGCTAGATGCCAGAAGTCACGAGGAGAGTTTGAGTTTGAAAGATTTTGACATTTCCTATTTATGAAAGAGTGTTTGGCAAGTTGAAGAACAGACTTGGCATGATTCCGGGCAGAGATATAAAGTGCATGAGATTCAGGAGATGGAAGGCTCAAGTACCTTTTGTGGGCAACCTCTCTATCATGTATAGCACGAGAACAGGCTGAGTTAAACCAAGGTTTAGAAGGTTTAGGTTGAGAAAAGAATGAGGAATGTACGCCTCCATGCCAGATACTAACACCTCTGTTATGTGTTCAGCACAAAGAGATGGGTCTCTGACACGGAAGCAATAATCATTCCAGGGAAAATCAGCATAATACCTCCTCAGGTCCCCCAAACTGGCAGAGGCAAAATGCCAGAGGCACCTTGGCTTTGGGGGATCCTGCAGAGGGATTGGAAAAATAGGACAAGATACAGAAATGAGATTGTGATCGGAGGAGCCCAACGGAGATGAAAGGGTGACAGCATAAGCAGAAGGGTTAGAGGTGAGGAAGAGATCAAGAATGTTGGGTGTGTCTCCAAGACGGTCAGGAATACGAGTAGGGTGCTGCACCAGTTGCTCTAGGTCATGGAGGATAGCAAAGTTGAAGGCTAGTTCACCAGGGTGGTCAGTGAAGGAGAGGAAAGCCAAAGCTGGTGGTGAACATTGAAATCTCCAAGAATGGAAATCTCAGCGAAAGGGTAGAGGGACAGAATGTGCTCCACTTTAGAAGTTAAGTAGTCGAAGAAATTACTATAGTCAGAAGAGTTAGGGAGAGATAAACAGCACAGATGAATTTAGTTTGAGAGTGACTGTTAAGTCGTAGCCAGATGGTGGAAAATTCGGAAGACTCAAGAGCGTGGGCACGAGAGCAAGTTAAGTCGTTGCGTACATAGACGCAACATCCAGCTTTGGAATGAAAATGAGAATAGAGAAAGTAGGAGGGAACAGAGAAGGGGCTACTGTCTGTTGCCTCAGACAGCTGTGTTTCGGTGAGGAAAAGAAGATGAGGTTTAGTAGAGCAGAGGTGGTGTTCCACAGATTGAAAATTAGATCTAAGACCGCGAATGTTGCAGAAGTTAATGTAGAAAAGTTGAGGGAGGTGTCAAGGCATTTGTGGTCTTCAACAGGAGAGGTGTCCGACCTGGGACATTTTGGTCCCTCCCAGAGGGGACTCCGAGGCGTTGTTTATTTTGGGTCCCATTTTTCTTTTAAATTTTTATTTTGAGTGAAGGGTGTATGTGTGGTAAGTGCATGAAGTTTTGTGTGAAGATGGAGAGCTGTCTTTAGAGGGTAGGCTGTGACTACCCCCTTGAGTTGTGAGACACAAAGAGAAACATTCAACGAGATCACAACTAGCTTTAATGGAAGGTTCACAGCACCTCCTAAACTAGTGCTATTAGATCTCACTGGGAGTAAGTTATTGTTTCAGTAGGTGTCTACTACCTTCTCCTGTATATATATATATGTATATATATATATATATATATATATATATATATATATATATATATATATATATATATATATATATATATATATGTAGGAAGAGGAGGTAGTAGACACCTACTGAAACAATAACTTACTACCAGTGAGATCTAATAGCACTAGTTCAGGGGGTGCTGTGAACCTTCCATTAAAGCTAGTTGTGATCTCGCTGACCGTTTCCCTTTGTATTTACCTAGTTGTAGTTTTACAGGGCCTAGGCTTTCACACTCATGTGGCCCTGTCTCCATATTTACACTTATCCAATTTCTCTTCAAAACTATGCACACTCATTGCTGTCAGCTCTTCTTCACTCAAACTGTTCCACGTCTCAACACATCTCTGCGGGACACTATATTTTTTTTATATCTCTTAGACATCTTCCCTTCCTCAACTCTTTACTATGCGATCTTGTGCTTCGACTGTCATATTCTTCTCTCAGGAGCAGTTTCTCATTATCCACTTGGTCCATTCCATTGATCAATTTATAAACTTGTATCAGATCCCCTCTCTCCCTTCTGTTCCATAGTTGGTAGATCCAAAGCATTTAGTCTCTCCTCATATGTCATCCCTTCAAATTCTGAAACCATTCTTGTAGCCATTTTTTGTAGTCTTTCCAGCTTCTTTATGTGTTTCTTCTTATGGGGGGTTCACACTACCCCTGCATATTCCAATCTGGGTCTTATTATAGTATTTATCAATTTTTTCATCATTTCTTTGTCCATGAAGTGAAATGCTAATTCAATATTCCTTAGTAAATTATATGTCACTGAAGATTTTATCTATATGGCTTACCGGTTGATTGTTTTCTTCCATCGTCACCCCAAAATCCTTTTCCTTTTTTACTTTCTTCAGTTCTACTCCATCACCCATCTTGTAAATTCCCACTGGTCGTCTTTCACTCTTTCCCATTTCCAAGACATGGCTTTTGTTTACATTGAATTCCATCTCCCACTTTTTACTCCATTCCCAGATCTTATTTAGTTCTTCCAGCAGTATTTCACGATCCTCTTTTTGCTTTATAACTCTGCACAGTTTCATATCGTCCGCAAACAGTTTTTATGTAGCTGTTCACTCCTTCTGGCATGTCGTTTATATATATGAGGAAAAGTATTGGCGCTAGTACTGACCCCTACGGCACTCCGCTTTCTACTGCTCTCCATTCGGACTTCATATGTTTAATTACCGTCCTTATTTCTCTTCCCCCTCAAGTAATTTTCCATCGATTTCAATGTGCTTCCTTTTAAGCCATCCTTCTCTAATTTCCACAGTAACCTTGCATGTGGCACTTTATCAAGTGCCTTTTTTAAATCCAAATAAATACAATCAACCCATCCCTCTCTTTCTTGTACTCTATCAACTATTTTAGAGTAGAAACTCTGTAAATTAGTTACACACGACTGCCCTTTTCTAAAACCAAATTGGGTATTTGATAATAATTTGTTGTCTTCAAGGAACTCGATCCATTGTTTCTTTATTACTCTTTCACACATCTTACATATTAAATTAGTTAGTGATACCGGTCTGTAATTTAAAGGTTCTTCCTTCTTTCCGCTCTTATATATGGGAACCACCTCAGCTCTTTTCCATTCTACTGGTACTGTTCCATTTTATATTGAGCATTTTATGACGTATATAGGACTTGCTAGTTCTTCCCTACATTTTTTTAGTATTCTGCCTGAGACTTCATCTGGTCCCATTGCCTTTTCTTCATCCAGTTCCTTCATTAATGCTTTTATTTCAAGCTGATTACTTTAATCTCTTCCATATAGATGGTTTCTCTATTACCCTGTGGCCTTTTAAATTTTAACTCCTTAGTAAAGACCTCTTGAAATTTATAATTTAACAGTTCTGCCATACTTTTTGGGTCTTCCACCATCCCATTCTCTCCTTTTAACCTTTCAATTGTTTCTTTTTGTCTTATTTTTCCATTGTTGAATCTGTAGAACAATTTCAGTTGCTCCTTGCATTTTTCAACAATGTCCCTTTCATAGTTCCTTTCCTCTTCCTTCCTCACTTTAACATATTCATTTCTTGCTGTCTTGAAGTATTCCTTATTTACTGCATTTCTATTTCTCCTCCACCTTTTCCATGCTCACTCTCTTTTCTCCTTTGCCCTGGCACACCTTGCGTTAAACCAATCTCTTTTTCCTTCTTCTTTAGGTTTATATTTCAGGACATATTCCCTGACTCCTGTTCTGTATATTTCCAAAAATAAGTTATATTTCTTTTGTACCCTCTCAGTGATTTCCATCTCCTCCCAGTTAACGTATTTGAAATAGTTCTTGAGATTTTCAATATCAGCCTTTCTGTAATTTAGTCAGTCTTCTTTGTATGATTCGTCTCCATCTTCTTTTCCCTCTTCTATATCCATTTCTAAAACTACATGGTCACTCTTTCCCAATGGGCACTTATATTTCATATCATCGTTCATTTGTATACCCTTTCTAAAAACCAGGTCCAACCTCGCTGGCTCGTCGTTTCTTCTGAATCTTGTACTTTCCTTTACTCTCTGGTCCATCATATTGTCTATCATTTGGTTCAGGAATATTTCTCCCCAGGCTTCTTCCCCCATACCACTTTCATAATTTTCCCAGTCCACTTCTTTACAGTTGAAGTCTCCAACTAATAACACTTTTCTAATTTCATTAATGACTCGTTAGACTCCTTATTGTGTCTTCTATCATGTCTTTATATTCTTGATTGGTTCATGAATTTGTTTTCGGTGGCACATACGTTCCAATGATTGTTATGTCTTTTTTATTAATATGCATCTTAATATACAGTACTTCTGCTTTTCTTTCCCCATATTCCACTTGGTTTACCACCAAATCTTTCCTTAACATTGTCATAACTCCTCCTCCTCCTTTACCTCCTCTGTCTTTCCTCCATACGTTATATCTATTATCTATGTCTATTTTGATTGCCTCATTCAATTTTGTTTCAGCCAGGCATACAATATCCAGTTCTTCTTTCTTTATGTAATCTTTTAGTTCTAATTTACTTGACAGAAACCCGTCAATGTTCGTACACATCATTTTTAGTTTCTTGCCCTTATCGTGTCTCACAACTCAAGGGGCCAGTCACAGCCTATCCTCTAAAGACAACTCTCCTTCGTCACACAAAACTACATGCACTTACCACTCATACACCCTTCACTTCAAATCAAAATTTAAAAGAAAAATGGGCACTCGTAATCAACACGCCTCGGAGTCCCCTTCTGGGGAGGGGATCAAAAATGTCCCCAGGTCGGACAACTCTCCCGTCAATGACGCCAAATGCTTTGACACCTCTCTCAACTTTTTCTACATTAACTTCTGCATCATTCGCAGTCTTAGATCTAATTTCCAATCTGTGGAACACCACCTCTCCTCTACTAAACCTCATCTTCTTTTCCTCACCGAAGGGGCAACTGACAGTAACCCCTTCTTTGTTCCGAGCCTCCTACTTTCTCTATTCTCATTTTCTTTCCAAAGCTGGATGTTGCGTCTATGTGCGCAACGACTTAATTTGCTCTCGTGCCCAGGCTCTTGAATCTTCCGAGTTTTCCACCATCTGGCTTCGACTTCATAGTCACTCTCAAACTAAATTCATCTGTGCTGTTTATCTCTCCCCTAACTCTTTTGAATATAGTAAATTCTTCGACTATTTAACGTCCAAAGTGGAGCACATTCTGTCCCACTACCCTTCCGCTGAGATTTCCATTCTTGGAGATTTCAATATTCACCACCAACTTTGGTTTTCATCTCCCTTCACTGACCACCCTGGTGAACTAGCCTTCATTTTTGCTATCCTCCATGACCTAGAGCAACTGGTGCAACACCCTACTCGTATTCCTGACCATCTTGGAGACACGCCCAACATTCTTGATCTCTTCCTCACCTCTAATCCTTCTGCTTATGCTGTTATCCATTGGGCTCCTCCGATCACAATCTCATTTCTGTATCTTGTCGTATTTCTCCAATCCCTCCACAGGATCCCCCCAAAGCGAAGGTGCCTCTGGTGTTTTGCCTCTGCCAGCTGGGGGGACCTAAGGAGGTATTATGTTGATTTTCCCTGGAATGATTACTGCTTCCGTGTCAGAGACCCATCTCTTTGTGCTGAACGCATAACAGAGGTGACTGTGTCTCACATGGAGGTGTACATTCCTCATACTTTTTCTCAACCTAAACCTTCTAAACCTTGGTTTAACTCAGCCTGTTCTCCTGCTATACGTGATAGAGAGGTTGCCCACAAAAGGTACTTGAGCCTTCCATCTCCTGAATCTCATGCACTTTATATTTCTGCTCTGAATCATGCCAAGTCTGTTCTTCAACTTGCCAAACACTTCTTCATAAATAGAAAATGTCAAAATCTTTCAAACTCAAACTCCCCTCGAGACTTCTGGCATCTAGCCAAAAACATCACCAATAACTTCACTTCTTCATCTTTCCCTTCTTTATTTCATCCTGATGGCACCAGTGCCATCTCTTCTGTCTCTAAAGCTGAACTCTTCTCTCAAACCTTTGCTCACAACTCCACTTTCGATTATTATGAGGTATATGTATATATATATATATATATATATATATATATATATATATATATATATATATATATATATATATATATATATATATATATATATATATATATATATATATATATATATATATATATATATATATATATATATATATATATATATATATATATATATATATATACCTCAGTATACACAAGTGACAGGTTCATCATTATTACATAAAACAAAGGCTATTATTAAAAACATAGTTGAGTCTATATGTATGGAGAATACTAAGAATTAATATGTACAGGCAATCCCCCCTTAACGACGGGGTTACGTTCCTAAAAAACACTTCGTTAAGCGAAACTTCATTAAGCGAACCAATTATAACAAGTTTAACCCCTGATTTGAACTTCCATTAAGAGTAAGCAAAGCGAGTGTGCATCATAGTACAGTAAAAGGTTTAATGAAAGTAAAAATTATGAAGTTAAACATTTAGGGAGTTTAATTTAAGTCATTATAATGTACACTAATGTATGTATGTACGTAACTTTATAATGTAGATGATCTTAACTTTAAGAAGGGAAGGAGAGTGAAACGGGAAAAACACTAACCGGCAACCTGTGGAATGTAAACAAAGTGCGCATCATGGTACCGCATACAAAACTTAGGTACCACACTTCCACAAGACTTTCCACTTTATCCATTGTAGAGTCAGGAGTTCAGGTGGTTCTTTTAGCTTTCAAGGAAGATGCGGTCTCACCAGCCTTCTTAATAGAGTCTGCTGACTTGAAAATAATAGACAGTAGATGGAGTCAAGATGGTGGTGAGCAATGTTATTAGTTTTCTGGCCTCTTTCGTGTCTGTGAATAATACCCAGCTTCACTTCGAGAGTAAGACACTTCCTAGTCTTCTTAGGAACGTTAGGCCACATTGCAGGGCGTTTTGGTGGTAAGTTGAACTAGGGAAGATGAGCTACTGGTGACGCTGTTATATTTTGACTGGGGAGTGAGTGGTGCGCATGATCTTGATGCTACAGGTGACGCAGAATTTCTTGAGTCAAGCCTTTGTATCGGCAGCGCCTGTGTTGTCCACAAGAGGCTTGACCTTGATCTTTATTCTACAGGTGTCTCAGGACTTCTCCTGAGGCAGGCCTTAGTACCAGCAGCTCCTGGTGTATTCAGAAGCCTGTCAGCTTGCATGATATGGTGGGGCTTTCAAATTTGGAAAAAATTACCTGGATAAAACTTCGTTACAGCGAGTTTGGTGTTCATTAAAAGAGCAGATGGTAGTAAAATGTAACCTTTGATGTAGCGAAATTTCTTTGTGTAAACCTTCGTTAAACGGGGGTTGCCTGTATATATCTTGATATTTCTTACATATTTTGTTTTAACTGAGCCTTTTTAGTGTTTTTGGACCATACAATTTTAAGCAGGTTATGGGAGTAATTACCACGTTGGCCCTCCCTAAGTGTCCCTCTGGAAAATCGATGAACAAGATTGGCAGTGGGCCTATGCCAATAGCCTGCGGAGAGCTGCTAGTGTGACATATTTAATGCCTGCAGAGAACCACTCTGTTTTTGTTTGCTGTGTTCATACTGTCTCAACAGAATCTTTTGTAATAGTGTAGCGAGGCTTGTTGTGAGTTAGCTGATGTTGCATAATATTAATAATAATAATAATAATAACAATAATAAAAAAAAAATAATAATAATATAGTTGTGATGGTAAAGAAAGTCAGAAAAAAAAAGTGAATGTGAAGATCATAGAACTGTGTAAGTGCGTGGGCTGGCAGGTGGTGTGAGGGGAGGGTATGGTAGGGGAGATAAGGGAGTGATTTGTGTGTAGGACTTCAAGGTCACTGCTGTGTTTGTTTTCTCCTCATTTTGGTCACTCCATCGTTTTTTTTTCAAGTTTGTTTCTTACTCTTAACAATTTATATCTGTAAGGTACAAGCATAGATATAAGTATTAAGTCATACATATTTTTTTAGCGCATGAGTCAAGCTATGACACAATAGCACAAGATATTTAAAAATGACTTCCATGAGGGCGGGAAGGGATTAAAAAGAAACTTCACAGAAAGGTAAGTTATGGTCTCACGGTACCAGATGAGTGAAAAGAATTCAGAAATGAAATTTTTGAAATATTCATCAGCCTACCTGAAGTTCTCATGGAAGGGGACTCCTCTTCCAAACAATAAGTTTCAGCCTCCCTTGCCCTCCCACATCATCATCTACGTGCCATGAAGTTCGTCACCAAAACGTGAATAATATTAATTTCACGTTGAATTTTATTCATTTAGATAAAAATTTGATGTCTTCGAATGGATACAATTTTTTACATTGTTTCCTGTGGGAGAAATGGTTTTGGAACTGGAACACTTCGGATATGGAACAGTCTTCTGGAATGAATTATTGTGTTCTATTGCTATTTCGCGGTTTGACTTTCGCAGCTTCACTGTTTCGCAGGTTTAATATATAGATATGTTCTGCAGATTTTTTGCTATATCATGGGGTCCAAGACGTCACTTACAAATTACAAATACTGTATGTACAGTAATATGGTAAGATTGTGTGTAATAATGACAACAATGTACATTACTATGTATGTACAGTACTTTATATGTATTGTTTGTATACATATACAGTACCATATGCATATGTTTAGCCTACAAAAATATTTATAAGAGTGCGGGGAAGGGTAATACAGTAAAGGGAACGGTTGATAAGAGTGTAGGGAAGGTTTATACAATGGCAGGAAGGGTTGATAATAGTGTGGGGAGATTTAATCCTTAATGTACGGTGATAATTTCGAGACAATTGTAGCGTCGCGTGCATTGAGGCAGGGATTATTCTGGGAATCATGATTTTCCGCGCTAAACATTTGAGTCTCTCCCCCTCACTATTGATTCTGGGGCAAGTGGAGGTATCTGGTAACTTTTCTCGCTCGCCTTCTCAAGCCTTGTGATATATGTTTCCAAACAATAGATCATCTTTTCCCATTTTAAGGGGACATCTGGCAATCCCCGTGACCCTGAGGGAGGAATTGGTACTCCGAGTGATGTTTCACTTCACAACATCTAACTGATGTCACCGGTAGTAGACGAGATGCTTGTATCACCAGTTCCACGTCACTTCAGTTCACTGTTAGACTACACGTGGTCTGCCCGCTCTTCTTTCTGCGCTTCAGTCGACGTGGTTTTCCCTTACCAGCCTTTTCAAGTCAACCTGGTTAGTTTTCCACCTGGTGCATGTACATATATATGATCCAAGGACATATATGTTAGTGCTACTATGATACATATATGATCCAAGGACATATATGTTAGTGCTATTGTGATTACACATATGTGATCCACGGACACATATGTTATCACTATGGTGATTATAGTTTTATGGATTACACATGGATGATCCAAGTACATCTTTGTTTACCTGTTGTTTTAACAGGCATTATTTATTTATTTTTTTTTTCTTTCTGGAAGGCTGACCAGGTGAGACCAGCCAGTGGTGGAAAGATGCCCAGCATGCCGACCCTGACATTGCCCTGGTGTTGAGGTGGATGGAGGAGGATAAGCAGCCGAGCAGGGAGGAACTGTTGCTAGAAAGTCCTGTCACCAAGGCCTTGGTGGAGCAGTGGGAGACACTGCTTGTACAGGATGGCATGTTGCAGAGGAGCTGGGAGGATACAGCGACTCACGAACGTTTGTGGCTGTTGGTGGTACCTCTGTCCCTATGAGCTGAGCTGCTAGAGGAAGCTCATGCTGGCATCTCTGGTGGGCACCTGGGATGCAAGAAGACGCTGTGCCGTTTGCACCAATGCCTCTACTGGATCTGTATGAGGCATGATGTGGAGGAGTGGTGCAAGCTGTACCGCCAAGAAGGGACCGCCGCACCGCACCCACGCACTGCTACAGTTCACCTATGGAGAGGGTGGCGGTGGATATTGGAGGGTCGCTGCCGTGCACACTCCTAGGTAACCGCTACACCCTGGTGGCTATGGACTACTTCTCCAAGTGGCCAGAGGCATATGGGATTCCAGACCATGAGGCAGAAACAGTAGCTGGAGTACTGGTAAGAGAGTTTTTCACCAGGTTTAGCATTTCAGGAGAGCTGCACTAGGACCAGGGCCAGGATATTGAATCGAGAGTGTTTTGACAGTGCTGTGAACTGCTGGGGATCCACCAGATGTGCGCCAACCCGCTCCACCCACAGAGTGACGGCATGGTGGAGTGCTTTAACAGGACACTGGTGGAAGAACTGGCCAAGTATTGCAGCTCTGACCAGCAAGATTGGGACCTGTGGCTGCCGTTTACCCTAATGGCATACCGGTCTGCACAGCAAGAAGCCACAGGTTACACTCCCGCCTGGATGATGCTTGGCCAAGAGATGCGGCTGCCTCTGGACCTGGCTACTGGACGACCACCTGGAAAAGAGCTACCACCAACGGCACCTGAGTGTGAAGCGGCACTGCAACAGCGGATGGAGGCCACGCAGCGACAGGTGTCGAGTAATCTTCGCCTTGCAGAGCAAGCCATGACCCATTGCCACCAGGCTCGCACCAGGGACGTCCAGTATGCGGTGAGGAGACTGAGTTTGGCTATATAATCCCTGCAAGAAACGAGGCCTCGCTCCAAAGCTGCAGAGCTACTGGGAAGGCTGTGGGCTGCTGTGGAGGAAGGACACTTCAAATGGGGCCAGCAGGGACCACTCTCATCACCAGATAATGAGGTGAGGAGCGACAGTGAGGTGGTAGGTGACGGCGATATAAACAATGTTGCGCGAGTGTATTGTCGGTGAACGCGAGAGTCCTAAGGAAGAGGCTTGTAGTGAACCGAGTTTATCTCACCCCCTCAGGACAAGGAAAAGACCTCAGTGGTGGGCAGATTATGAATGTGAGTGACAATGTATAGTCGGGAAGATAATTTTTCATGGGGGAGGGCAGTGTTATGGCTGTGTATGGGGGGGTAGTGGTGGTAGCTACTTGTTGGAGTGAGGTGGTATTGAGAGAGAGACAGGAAGTGGGCACTGGATGTGTATGGCCATGCACGTGGATAAACCAACGGTGATTGGCTCAGAGGTGAGCCAATGGCAGCATTGCAATGGTGGGCGGGGGGCAGGGTATAAAAGTGGCCTAGTGAAGTTAGTTAGTCTTGTCTCCTCTGCGTCACTCTTGTTACCGCTGTCCCTGCGCTCGTCCTGTATTACTCTGTCACTGCCTGTTTTGTACTGTATTATACCCAAGTAAACGTAAGAAGCTATGCCAAGTGTTTCCTGTCTCCTGCCTGCCTGAGTCCCGTGCCTGTGAGTTGTGTACCTCACTTCCCTCGCTAGTCACAGACTTTCATCAAGGTTATCCCTGTGCCGCCCCATCATGAATGCTGTCCTGATCTGCCGCTGAGAGTGAGTTACGATAGCGGCTGTGGAAGCTGTAAGTAAGGACATTGGGTGCCCTGCCTTGCCCTGTGGTTGCTGGGTGTGATGTCCCTGCTTTGTGGGTGGCGGTCATAACAATATATATACAGTCAAACCTCACCCAACACAAGTTACATTCCTGAGCTCGTCATGTACGGCGAGATTCGTGTTCGGTGAATAATAGGCCCTATGGGAAAATGGGAGTTACGTTCCCAGATCCTCCCCCCAAATTTTTTTTTTTTTTTTACCAAAAAGGCTGAAAAAAAAATAAATGAAGTACCAAGCAAACATTTTATTTAATTATAGTACTAGTACCTTTAGTTTATTTGCTGGTTGGAGAGGGCTTGAAATATGAAGTGATTGACCTCTGACTGGCAGATGCTTCCATATGGCGTAAAGACTCCTTGTAAGGTAAAAGAAGCTCCTCAACACCCCCTCTTAAACTTACCGTATTTTACGGCTTACAAGACGCACTTTTTTTCCTAAAAAAATACCCTGAAAAATACTAGTGCATCTTCCAAGATGAATGTTGTATTGTAAGGCAGCATCCAACATCAAGTGAGCTTGGATACTTGACAGATAGCGACCTGGATTTGCATGTTGAGTCATTGCATTATGATGTTAGCTTAAGTACCATTTAATTTAGCCTTTTATATTATGTAAACTCAGTACTTAGGTGTTACAAGTATTTACAATACCATAATCCTTCCTGCAGCCTACTCAGCGTGTGGAGAAAACAGGCCGCTCCCTCGTCTCATTGCAACACACACATACATGCACATGAATGCACACACATCATGCCAGGTGCCTTTATACCTTTATTAAAAGAACATCCAAATAGCTTACTCATTCAAGCAAGAGTCAAAACTCCACTTGTGAATTGTATTCACATTGATAAAACCTATGAAGCACGACTGCAAAATAAAATAAATACAAACTGCAGCACTGACGTGTTCGGTTTCGGCGATCAGACAAGTGATTCCGTAATGTAAATAACAGGTCGAAAACATGCCATCGCCCGCCACAAAAAACAAGAAGAGATAGACTGTTTCACTGTGTATATGTATTTACCTATGGTGTTTTTATTTACATAGTTTTAAATTCGTGGTGAGTGCTCCAGCAAATTTGTAATGAATGGTGAAACAATAGTGTCTTGCAGACTCCTTGCTTCTGATGTTTTTGTGTTCAGTGGTCGGCTATATGGTGAATGCGTTCTTGTATGAGAATGACTTTTTTTTTCTTAGAAATTTCTTCCAAATATTAGGGTGCGTATTCCAAGATGCAGTGTCTTGCAAGCCATAAAATACGGTAATGCTCTTCTCCAGGATGGGATCTGTTTCAGTGAAGAGGGATGTTACTTCTTCCATGACTTTCAGCAAATTACAAAGAGTCCAAGATGCTTGGGAGGGGGAGGTCAAGTGCATCCACCAGGACCAGCGGGAGATTCAAATGGAAACCAAATCGTGCAATCGCGAGTCAAAGTCGTGCTCGGCGAGGTTTGACTGTATATATATATATATATATATATATATATATATATATATATATATATATATATATATATATATATTTTTTTTTTTTTTTTTTTTTTGCTGTGGAGGCACTTGTCATGTTGTGCTAACATTTTGTGCAGATAAATAGCACTGCACCCCAGGCTGTATCTTAAACTATGTGAATTTTGCCCTCATACATGATGCTGCAATGGCACTACAACATCTAGAGCCATGTAAGTCTTCAACATTCAAATTCAATAGAATCTCACCACTACAACATGATATGGTGCTCTGACATGGTGCTCTCACTTGTTTGTTTCTTTTCCAAGGAATACTGTGAAGATTAGGATAATATGTATTTAGGATAGCACAAAATTCAAGGATAACAAAACTCAGGAGAGTACAATATGTAGCAATAAGTGCGCATAAATTTATGTACACCACGTAGGTAGTAGTACTGTTATGTACATGGTGTGTTAGATATGTGTAGTGTTTATCTTTCAAACCCACTGATAATGTTCATCATATACAATCAATGACCGAAGATATCTACAAGATATGATACTGTTCAACACATTACGTTGAGATAAGCATCATTTACAACACGTAAGAACTTTATACTTTTCTTTGTTTTCAGAGGCATCTTTCATTATGACTTTTTTAGGTTTCTCCATATATTTCCCTTAAAAAGAAATGAATAAACAAATAAAAAGACATAATCAATAAAAAAGTACAGTGTTCCCTTGTTTATTGTGGGGGATGCATCCTGTAAGCACCTGCAAAAGATGAAAATCCACAAAGTTGGGGTGTTATATATACTTCGTTATGTATGCAATAATTTAGACCTTTTTAAACCTTCTCACACTATTATGAACCTTTCCTGCCACTGTATAAACCTTCCCCACACTTTTATCAACTGTTCCCTTTACTGTATTACCCTTCCCCATACTATTATAAATATTTTTGTAGGCTAAACATATGCGTACGGTACTGTATATGTATACGAACAATACATGTACTGTACTGTACGTACATAGTAACTTACATTGTCGTTGTTATTACACTCCAACTTACCGTATTACTATATGTACAGTATTTGTAAGTGACACCATGGACCTCCTAATATAGCAAAAAATTTGCAGGACATATCTATATATAAAAACCCCAAAACAGTGAGGCTGTGAAAGTCGTACCGCGAAATAGTGAGGGAACACTGTAAAGAAATAAAATCAACATTGGATAGGTAGCCACCACTGCACATGATAACAATATCATTACTAATACAACTTTAAAAATGTAAAACATTATAAATAAAGCATAAGAAATTGGTTAGATGCCAAAAACCTTATCTGACTTTAGAAGTTCCCAAGTCAGGTGTTTATTTTCTAAACCTTATATATAATATATAACTAGGAACAAAACTTTCTGATGGAAATTGAAATTAAACCTAAAATGTCATTTCTTTGTAACAGTACCTGTGTAAGTTCTGCAGCAATCCATTCTTGTTCCAGGCAATAGTTTACTCTTTCTACTAAGTTTTGTCTCCTCCTTGTTGATTGATGACGTTCTTCTACTAGCAATTGGATTGCAGAACTCAGATTCAAACTTTTATTTTGGTGTTCAACTTGAACAGCAACAATCAGGGAACTGAAAAAGTGTAATTTTTTTATTTATTATTTTTTTTGTGTTACTAATTTAACTGATGAAGCAGCATCTTACATAATAGTAAAGTATGGTCTCAAATAGAAAAATGTTTAAATATTTATGTGGGTTCAGTACCATATATTTCTTAATGTACACATTTTGGTACACAAAACTGTGAGAAAATGCTGCACTAGAGTTTCATCACAAAATCATGATTACAAACTTATGACTTGATTCATAGAAAGGCAATAATTGATCTATGTTCTTTTCAGAAATGGTGTTATAACATTTAATGGCATTAGAATCAAATTCACCAAAAGCACTTTGGTTTTGTCCTTTCCATTGATGATATATATTTTGTTAAAAACAAGATTTTCCAACTTACATATAGGATAAAGAAAATGTCAATGAAGATGGAATCAAGACTGGAATAATTAAGACGTGAAGACATGTTAAAGGAAATGAACCTGTAAACATTGGAACATAGAGGAAAAGAAAATTTCATAGTAATTTATAAATTGTGGAACAGAGTGGAAGAAATATATGATGAGAAACTATTGAACAGGGAAGTAAGAAATACTAGTTAAACATGAAAAGAAAAAAAATGGAAAAATGGAAGATGCCCCAGTAATAAAAAGAAATAATGTTTCCCACAGAAAAATAAAGAAGTTGGGAACAAGCTAGGTGAAGATGTAGTGTTTGCAATGAGTGTGCACAACTTAAAGGAAAAACAGGAAAATTGTAGATATGGAGACAAGACCACATGAGTGTAGCTCAGGTTCTGTAAATTATAACTAGGTAAATAGGTAAACTCTCCAACAAAAACTGGACAGTACTTTTGTATATGGGTAGGCATACAGTCATAGACAGGAATGCTTCAATTTTAAAGCCATTAATTTACTGAGGTTTTCTTTTTTGTAAGAGGGGAAACCTAGCCAAGTGAAAAAAAAAGCCCAATTGCTTGCCAGTACCTTTACAGATCCAACAGTGTTAACCAAAAGATAGAGATAAGGGTCTTGAAACCTCCCTCTTAAGTGGAGTTGTCATAGGAAGTAGAAAATATAGACACAGGCAGGGAATCCAGAGTTTACCTGAGAAAAGTATGAATGATTGAGAGTACTGGTTAACTCCTGCATTAGAGAGTTTGACAGGATAGGGCTGAGAGGAAGAAAGCCTTGTGCAACAAGGCCACAGGAGAAGGGGAAGCATGCAGTTAGTAAGTGCAGAAGAGCAGTTAGCATGAATATAGCAGTAGAAGATAGCAAGATATGCAACATTCCAGTTTTTCTCCTTTTTACAGTGCATGTAGGTTTTACTTGAAGAGTATGGGAACTGCTGTTCAGCTTCCACCCATTAGTGGTGCAGGCAATTTTATTTATAGTGGTACCCATATTAGGGCCCATATCATCACCCAAGTGCATCTTTGGTGTAACCACTTAAAACTTGGCTATCATGGTGACATGTAGGTAACTTTTAACCACTTGACAAATGGTAAAGTATCAAGGTGGCACGTGGTGGGATTTGAACCTACGCATGGACGTCTGCCAGATACCACGCTCACCACCTTATACACTAGACAGTCTGTCAGAGAAGAGAAGTTGATGAGACGAAAAGCTTTTGATTTAACCCTATCTATCAAAACTTTGTGAGAAGAATCCGCCTCCAAAGGGTACTCCATACATGGGCAGATAAGGCTCTAGTACAGAATAAGCAGTTGGGGGGTGAGAAAAACTGGTGGAGATGCCTCAGAATGCCTAACTTCAGAAGCTGCTTTAGCAAGAGGAGATGTGAAGTTTTCTGTTAACATTATGAGTAAAGGACAGACCGAGGATATGCAACATAGAAGATGGAGACAGTTGAGTGCCATTGAAGAAAAGAGGATAGTTTTCTGGAAGGTTTTGTTGAGTTGATAGATGGAGGAATTGTGTTTTTGAGGCATTGACTACAAAGTTTTCTTTCCCCAAAGCAGAAATCTTAGAGAGATCAGAAGTCAGGTATTCTATGGCTTTCCTGCATGATATGTTAACTTCTTGAAGGGTTGGTCATCTCTGAAAAGACTTTGGAAAGGTGTAGGGTGGTATCATCAGCATAAGAGTGGATAGGAAGTTTGGTTTAGAAGATCATTATAATGAATAATAGGAAGAGAGTGGGTGACAGGACAGAACCCCAAGGAGCATGACTGTTAATAGATTTAGGAGAAAAACAGTGGCTGTCTATCAGAAGAAACTTGAGTTAAAGTTGCAGGAAGAAGGATAGCAGCAGTGGGAGGGCAGTTTTGAGATCAAAGCTTTGTGCCAGACTCTATCAAGGGTTTTTGATATGTCTAATGCAGCAGCAAAATTTTTATTGAAATCTCTAAAAGAGGATGACCAAGACCCAATAAGAAAAGCCAGGTGATCACCAGTACAGGAGCCCTGACTAAAGCCATACTGACTATCAGATAAAAGACTGTGAAGTGCCAGATGTTTAAGAATCTTCATATTGAGGATAGATTCAAAGACTTTAGACAAGCAAGAGATTAAAGCTATAGAGCGGCAGTTTAAGCTAGGGATTAGAATGGTAACTTTTTTTAGTAACAGGCTGAATATAGGCAAACTTCTAGCAAGAAAGGTAGAAGTTGATAGACAGAGGTGAAAGAGTTTGACTGTCAATGTGCAAGCATGGAGGGACCCCATCAGGTACATAAATCTCCTGAAGGTTTTTGCCAGTGAGGGCATGGAAAACATCATTATGAAGAATTTTAATTGAAGGCATGAAATAGTCAGAGAAAGGAAGTGAGGAAGGGACATGCCCAGAATCATCCAAGGTGGAGTTATTAGCAAAGGTTTGAGAGAAGAGTTCAGTTTTAGAGATAGAAGTGATGGCAGTGGTGCCATCAAAATGATGGGGATGGAAAGATGAAAAATGAATTTATTGGAGATGTTTTTGGCTAGATGCCATGAGTCTCAAGGGGAGTTGGAGTTTAAAAGATTTTGATATTTTCTATTTATGAAAGTGTTTGGTAGGTCAAAGAACAGACTTGGTATGATTACGGGAAGAATATAAAATGCATGAGATTCAGGTAATGGAAGGTTGAGGTACCTTTTGTGGGAAATCCCTTTATTATGTATAATATGAGAACAGGCTGTGTTAAACCAAGGTTTAGAAGGTTTAGATTGAGAAAAAAAAGTGAGAAATGTACACCTACATGCCACACACTATTACCTCTGTGTCTCTGACATGGAAATAGTTTAATCATTCCAGGGAAAATCAGCATAATACCTCCTTAGGTTCCCCCAACTGGCAGAAGTAACACACCAGAGGCACCTCTGGCTTGGGAGATCCTGAGGAGGGATCAGGGGAATAGGACAAGTTACAGAAATTATATTATGATCGGAGAAACCCACGGAGAAGATAGGGTAACAGCATAAGCAGAATAATTAGAGGTATGGAAACAGGTCAAGGATGTTGGATGTATCTCCATGATGATCAGGAATACAAGTATAGGGTATTGCATCAGTTGCTCTAGGTCATGGAGGATAGCAAAATTGAAGGGTAGTTCATCAAGATGGTCAGTGAGGGGAGAGGAAAGCAAAAGTTGGCAGTGAACATTGAAATCTCCAGGAATGGAGATTTCCGCGAAAGGATAGGGACAGAATGTGCTCCACTTTAGAAGTTAAATAGTCAAGGAATTTCTTTTGATTAGATAAGTTAAGGGAGAGGTAGACAGCACAGATAGAGAAAGTGACTTTTGAGGGAAAGTTACAGATTGTGGAAAATTCTGAAGATTCAAGACCATGGTCATGAATGCAAGTTAAGTTGTTGGAAACATAAATGTAACAACCAGCTTTGAAACAAAAATGAGGATAGAGGAAGTACGAGGGAACAGAAAATGGCTACTGTCTGTTGCCTCAGACACCTGTGTGGTAGAAAAGGTATATAAGTAATAGAAAGCTCAGAAGGAACAGAAAAGTTTGCCAATTAAAAAACAGAAAGGTTTTAGATAGGAAAGAAATTGTGTAGATGAGATTTTTTGCAGTCAAGCAATTTTGTGCATCAACTTGCACACATGCTAACAGTGGTACCACCATCATCTTCCTGCCCTCAATCTCACCTAAGCTCACAATGACCAAAGGATATAAAAGTTCATATACAGTAAACTACACATGAGTATGTATACAAATGTGGGTAACAACCTTCCACATCAACTGCCACTGCAAGACTTGAGGTAGTATGTTTGGGTGCAGAATACATTTACCACCACTACCAACCACACCCTTTCCCCCTCCCACCCACCTTCATTTGTTCACTGTTTCCCTTTTCTGTTAAAACCTCAGTCCTGGTACTAGAATTGTCTCTTACTCTGGTTCTGCTGTGGATGATTTTTCAATGTATACCACAAGGAACTCTTTTTAAGCAGATTTGTGTCATCTTACATCGGTATCACTGCAATGCTACTTTTTTTTTTTTTCATCCCATTGTGGGGAATGTGTACGAGGTCATCCTTACTTGTGTTAAAGCATATAATTTTACATCAGCAAATCACACCTCTGCTAGAGGTCGCTTTGCCCATGAGATACGCTTTGCTGCTTCGCACCACCAGTTTTTTTTTTTTTTTTTATTTATTTATTTTTTTTACGGTAAGGCCTATAGCACCTGTAGGCACACTTGTAGAGTGTATGGGAAGTGCTGTTCAGCTTCCGCCCATTAGTGGCGCAGGCAATTTTATTTATAGTGGTACCCATATTAGGGCCCATATCACCGCCCAAGCTCATCTTGAGTGTAACCACCTTGAACCTGGGTATCATGGTGACATGTAGGTAACTTTAAACCACTCAACAAATGGCAAAGTGTTTTAAGGCTGTATGTGGTGGGATTCGAACCTACGCGTGGACGTCTGCCCGATCCCACGCTCACCACCTTATCCACTATGCCACCGCCTCCTTATATATAGTTGCCAAGTTGACTTCATGCCAACCAGATGTCCTACACCTACAAGTTTGGCAGCCTTCTTCCCGTGTTCCTTCTGGAGCGGAAAGGCTTTGCCACAGCCTGTGACCCATTTAGGAGCGAGCGGAGTGCCCAAGTTGGTACACTTATGGAGTTCACGACTCTCACTGTGCGGGTACCGGTCACCACCACCTTGTACCAGGAAGTTCACTTGGCAAACAGCTGTCGAGTATGGAGGACAATTCTGACCATAGAAGGCATATGAGGAAAGGTTCTTCGCATGGAAAAGGCTTCAGGTGTAGCTCTTCCCAACCGGAAGCTACTAAGGGTGTACATAAACATTCTCGGGGTTACACCTCTGGTAATGGTGACGAATCTGCTACCCAACACTCTCTCCCCTTGCCTTCTACCTCATGGAATGAGGCAAATGCTCCGCCCTGGTGATGGATGGTGATGGAAGCTTTGGCTGCATTATGTAGTGATATGGACAAATTAAAGGAAGAGAGGAGATTGGGCCCCAGCTGTGGTGCTGATGATGCCGCAGCTACAGACGGTGTAAACATTAGGCCAGCTGGCCAGGAAATGCCTCCTTAGAGCTCACCCGCTGGGTTTTCTGGCTTTACTCCAGCTGTGCATTGTCTTTCTACTGATGATAGTGACACTCAGGACGACGTGCAGCATGTTGCTGATATGGTTAACCATGTGTTTGACAACGGGTTGCGAGAGGTGGAGTACAAAAAGATTTTTGATGACGTTGCTACCAAGAGGCCAGACAACTGTCATGCTTTGGCACCAGTGGACTGTAACTCGCAAGTTTTGGATGCACTGAAAACTGATGCCAAGAAAACTGACTTCCATATGAAAGACATTGGTAAAGACATTATCAAGGCCGCCACAATTTTGACAAGGTCCCTGATGGTGCTAGACAAGATTGCCCAGACTGTACAGCCAGATGTAGCCCATGAAGTGGGCATGCTTAATGGTGCTCTGGCACTACTGGGTAATGCTAATCATAAAAACAACTTGGTGCGCTGGTTCATCATCAAGCACGAAATCAACCAGAAGTATGCTCACCTGTGTTCAGACAAGGTGCCCATGACTTGTCTTCTGTTTGGTGATGATGTCTCGCAATCTGCCAAGCACATTGAGGAGTCTGAGAAGTTAAGGAGTAAGATTGTGACGAGGAAACCGCTCCCTACGTGGAAGTTCGATGCTAGCAAGTTTAGAGGCTCTTCTGGAAAAATGCCATTCAGAGGTTTTATGTCCAGGTTCCACCCATATGGTCAACTGACGTTTGGACACTGGAGTGAGCACTGGCAAACCTTCTCACAGCAAGGTTCGGAGGCAAAAAAACTCCCAGCAATAACTGAGGTGAGTCATCAATTCCAAGCTGGCACACCACAATTTTATGCATGAGTGGCATAACATTACCAGTGATCCAAATGTTTTAGATATTGTTGAACATTGCCATCTTAACATTAATATTACTAACATTGGTCCCTTATTTGCTGAGGAAGTTGATTACGTATTCAGTGAAGAGAAAAAAGATATTTGTTTTCCAGGAAATTGTACAGCTGTTAGATCTTAAGATTATCAAGGAAACACGGAGACAGGAGGGACAAATTCTTTCCCCTATTTTCTTAAGGAGAAAAAGTGATGGTGGTTTTAGGATGATTCTTAACCTAGCAAAACTTAATGAATACATCGATTACAAACACTTGAAAATGGAAAACTTTGAACGGGCGATTCAACTCGTTAACAGAGGTGCTTACATGGCCTCTGTTGATCTACGACAAGCCTACTATTCAGTCAAAATAGCTGAAGAGCAACAACAGTTTCTGTGCTCCAAATGGCAAAGGAAAATTTATCAGTTCACTTGTCTCCCTAATGGAGTTGCAGAAGGTCCTCGTCTGTTCACTAAATTAATGAAGCCAGTTTTTGCTGTACTAAAAGAGAAGGGACATATCATCACGAGTTTCACTGATGATACTCTTATTTGCCACAGTACTTTTGATGGATGTTGTGAGAGTGTGCAGGCAACTGTTGACTTGCTCAGGAAATTAGGTTTCTGTATTAATGATGGCAAATTGGTTTTGGTACCCACAACACGCTTGGAGTATTTGAGGAACATTATAGATTCAGAGACTACAACAGAGACATTACCTGAGTGGAGGAAACTCAAAATAGTGCAAAAACTGTGAGGAATTGTTTCGTAGTGACAGAGCAAAAATCCGGAAGGTGGCCAGAGTCATTGGGCTTTCAGTTGCAGCCATTCCAGCAGCAGAGATGGGGGAAACTGCATTATAGGAAGTTGGAATCTGCTAAGATTGCAGTTTTAAAGGAAGCAAAAGAAAATTTTGATAAATAGATGGCTGTCACTCATGAAATGAAGTTGGATTTACATTGGTGATTATCTCACATTGCAGTGCAAAACAGACAGATTTTTCGGAAAGGTACAGAACTGGACTTGTATACTAATGGGTCAAATTTAGGTTGGGGTGGCCACCTTAATCGACACCAAGTTAATGGGAGATGGTCCTTAACGGAAACTGAATTGCCCATCAACGTAAAAGAACTCAAGGCCATCTTTGCTCAAAGGACGACATGTTCGTGTGTTTTGTGATAACACGACAGCAGTCAACTATGTCAATGAAATGGGCGACACAAAGTCTTCATTGTGTAATGACATATGTCTTGAACTTTGGGATTGGTATGCAGCAAATGATGTCTGGCTTACCTGTTCTCATGTACCAGGTAAAGTTAATCTCATGGCAGACATTGCATCTCCGACATTTAATGACAGGCATGAGTGGAAGTTGAATGAAGGAATTTTTAGGGACCTTTGTGGGGTCTTTGGAGTTCCAAGCAGTGATCGCTTTGCTTCCAGATTGAAAAAATAAGTGCCTCGTTTCTGCTCCTGGAAATCTGACCCAGATGCAGTACATTTTGAAGCTTTTTCCATACAATGGGCACAGTTTGACCTAATCTACATTTTTCCACCCTTTGCTCTAATTACCAGATGCCTACAGAAAATTGGAACGGAGTCAGTAAAGGGGTGGATGGTGTTGCCACTGTGGCCGTCCCAGCCATTGATGGGGACTCTCCTCACTTTGCTCATAAAGGAACCACGGCTAATTCCGAGGAAGGCACACATATTGCGTCACCCATCGACGGAGGAGGAACACCCCATCCTGCAACACACCCACCTGATGGCTTGTCTCTTGTCCAGCAACATCTGCGAGACAGAGGCATTTCTACAGCAGGTGCGAACATCATTATGGCCTCCTGGAGACCTGGGACTGCGAAGCAGTATCAGCCACATGTCAATAGGTTGCTA
The DNA here is from genome assembly GCF_017591435.1 of Portunus trituberculatus. Classification (NCBI taxonomy): domain Eukaryota; kingdom Metazoa; phylum Arthropoda; class Malacostraca; order Decapoda; family Portunidae; genus Portunus; species Portunus trituberculatus. Next base: position 19,291,125 of record NC_059300.1, read on the forward strand.
CAGTTTTGCAATAGCTGGGACATCGATCCCCTTATTCCCACTGTAACTGATGTTGTGAATTTCTTGTCTGTCACTTTCCACAGAAGTGTGGGTTATACCTCAGTCAATACTGCAAGAGGCACTCTCACCTCACTGGGGATTATTGTGGATGGCTGCAGAGCAGGAAACCATCTCTTGTCAACAGGTTCTTGAGGGGAGTTTTTAACTTGAGACCATCGTCACCAAGGTATGCGGAAACTTGGAATGTCCAGCAGGTGCTCCAGCGTCTACGTGCCATGGAACCTTTGTGTTCCCTCTCCCTAAAGGATCTAACGCTAAAGCTTGTGATGTTAATGGCACTCATGCAAGCTGCCAAAGTACAAACCCTACACTGCTTATTGCTGAGGGATATTCGTATCAGACAGGATTCTGTTTGTGTTTGGTTAGGGGAAAACATTAAACAATGTCGGCCGAAGTTCAATGTGCGGTTTGTGACCTTTCAAGCATACTCTACAGACAAAAGATTGTGTGTGTGTGAAACTTTGAAACTGTACATTGCAAGAACAGAAGAATTCCAGTGTTGAGAATCGGGAGAATGGGAAATTACTCCTTAGCTATTTACTAAGCCACACAAACATGTGTAAAGTGTTGAGAATCGGGAGAATGGGAAATTACTCCTTAGCTTTATTGAGCCACACAAACATGTGACGAAAGACACTGTTGCGAGACGAATTAGGACAGGGATAAATATGTCGGGCGTGGATACTGACAAGTATTCAGCTGGCAGTGTTCGGCCTGCAGCAGTGTCAAAAGCCAAGGCCATGGCTGTACCGATTAAGCACATCATGGCAAAGGCTGGGTGGTCCAGGGAAGCCACCTTTGCCAAGTATTACAACAAGATCATTCCAGTCCATGACCCTTTCCAAGATGCTGTTCTGCACTAGTCTGTAAGTCCTGTTTGGGCTGGAAGTGTTATTTTTATTGTAAACTGTTACATGGCTATGTAATTTTGTTACAATATTGGGGTTTGGTTACTGGTTGTCTTATTTCTCCACTCTCACATCAGTACTTCATTCCCATTTCTTGTAGTACAACATCCACATGGCTTCAAAACCTCATGGGCAAAGTGACCTCTAGCAGAGGTGTAATTTGCAGATGTAAAATTAATGAGGTAGTACATGAGACTTACCGCAGGTCAGTTGAAATGTGCTTCGGATTTTATGAAGCAAATCACCTCTGCTAAAAGGGAACTTGCACATGCCCACCTCTCCCACCCTACACTATGCAGCATCTTGTGATTTAAGTAATTCCAGCAGTATGAAATATCTCCTTACTTCTCATGTGGATGGTTGTACTCTTTAAAGTCTGGTGGTGCAAAGCAGCAAAGCGTATCTCATGTGAAAGCTTCCTTCTAGCAGAGATGATATGCTTCATAAAATCTGAAGCACATTTCAACTGACATGCGGTAAGTCTCATGTACTTCATTAATTCCACAGGCTGTCTTTCAGTAACTGTTCCATGGCTTCCATTATTTTCTTTTTCCCAACTTCTATTCCTCTCACAGTTGTTTGATTGACTAGTACAACATATGAAAGGGTTATTGGTCACTATGCAGTTAAAAGTTTTTGCCATGTTACATCTACTAACATGACTATCTATCCTAAACATCTATGTGAGGCGTTATACTTCTCACCTTTTCCCTTTATCTGTTGTACAGTCTTTCTTTCTCCACTTACTCAGAATTTGCTCAAGTCTTTGAGGAATCTCTTCCTGAGTACCTTGACCCTGTTGTTTTCTATTCTGGTTTTTGTGCCGTGATAGTTGCTTAGAGGCAATTTCACTCTCCACCATAACACTCCTGTAGTATACTCTAGCACAGAAAGGTACATGTTTAGTTTATGTTTATTTCTGTGCTGTGACAACATGGCAGGTATGTGACCGAGTGATGTTAGGGTATGAATTGTATATTATTATTTTCTTGTTTCCTCACAAACAGCCGGGAGAAATGAGCTGATGTCAGCCAAATGTTCCTATCAATTTACACTTTTTTTCTTCTCATGCACCTGACCATGCTGAGATCAGCTTCCACTCTCAGAAGCTCATGAGGGAATCTGTAGCTGCTTAGAGTATATGCATGTTATCATAAATAATGCACAGTGACATTTACATGCATTTTGTATCATAATATGCTTTTTCTTTTAATATTCTAACTTAATAACAAATGTGTTAGGAAGAGTTCTAATAATTATGGGATGGTTGCTGGTGTCAGCAGAGAAATGCTGACAGAAGATGGACTGTGGATCTGAGATCAGATGGAGTCTTGCAGTAGCAGTGATTGACATACGGTAAGTCTTGGGTGATTGTGTGTGTGTGCAAGACTGTCTTGGTGTGGTGTAAAAACTGTACATTTAAGCCAATATAGTGAAAGACTAACAGTAATAATTACTTCACAGTATCATTATCTCACTTCAACACACTAATAAGGACTTAGAGACTGTCCACTTCAGTCATAAAACAGCAGATTACTATGGCGCTACTGATAGCTCCTTCCGAACCCTCTGGTACGTAAGAGTGAATAATAATGGATCTGATGTAATATCATCCTATCATGCTCCAGGAAGTCACCATTGAATAAACAATCATATGTATAAATTTCATGTCAATCAGATGAATACAAATAGCAAAACAAGGACGAAATTATGAGAAATCTTTAGGAGAAAATATCTCGAAAAATGTTTCTTTACATTTCAAAAATTTTGAATAAAATTGGTATAAACTCTGATTGACTTTTGTTTGGTACAATTCTAAACTAAAACTAACTAAAATGCAACTTTTGTAGGAATTAGATTTTTTGAAATATTAATAGAAAACAAGATATAGGAAAGTGAAAAATTTTTCTTCCGACCTTATCAGGGTTAGAGTTATCAAGGTTCAACAGTACAAGTCTTATCACCTTCAGGGAAACAGTGCTGAAGGAATCCATAAACCAATGTCTTTTGTGATTTGGTTATAATTCATAACAAACACAACAGTGACTGTAACACCGGTGGTAGTATAATGTAGGGCCAGCTCCATCGTCTGGGAGATAATAAAGCTTACTGTTTAATTAGAGTGATGTGGATGTGGATGGTTTGTCTTTTGTTGCTAACAGAGGGCAGTAGTTCACATCACTCTACAAACCTCACAAAATACAAGTATGCTCTTCTTTTCTGGGAGCATGGACAACTACTCCTTTGTTACTACACATACTATTACCCATAATTATTAATTATTGCTTAAACCCCCACCCCACAGCAAAGTTACATAATGTCCGTTAGCTCACAAGAGAACAACGAAAGAAAAGAACTTGAGTTCCCCTTTCCGTTCTCTAAGAAAAGGTGCATGGACCGTTTTCTATAACCCCTCGGTACCAGCCAGCCTTCCCCCACAATTCATTCGCTTCTTTGCTGCCATAGTGGTTACATGTGTTACCTTAGTTCGCTTACTGCCGGCTTTTTGTCCTTTTTCTGCGGCTTTTGGGTTGCCGCCTTGCTCTTGTCTTCGGTTAGAGCCTTGGTTAAGTGTAAGATCATGGTAAGACTGCGTGGTAAGTGCTCTAGATCATTACCATCTCGGTCTGTGGACCCTCATGACGATTGTTTGTCATGTAGAGTCAAGTCTTGCAGTCTCACATCTCGGTGTAAAAAATGCATTTCTTTGTCTCACGATGAATTTCTCAGGTTTTTGGAGAATGTAAATGTGTGTAGGGAAAGGAGGAAGTCTTCACCTGGGAAGTGCAAGGCTCAGAGTTCAGTCTCCTATCCATCAGGTGGACCTTCGATCTCAGGGAACAGATGGTGCAGCGTGTCTTGGGGCCGAGATGGTTCCGGCGACAGCTGCGTCAACAATAACACAAGCAGCTGGTGTTCCAGTCTTCTCTACTGACACAGGTAAGATGCCAGTTGCTCTACGAAGGACCTCGCTGGTTCTGGGGGTGGATTTGGTGACTGCCAGGTTCCTATGGTCATGGCAGTACAACATTCTACCCGTGATATGGAGGTAGAGAGCCGGTGTTATGGCCCAGGGCCCTATCTCTCTGCCCCTCCCAGAGAATTAGGAGGTGACAACTTACATATAGCCCTAAGGTCTGACAAACAACCCATGCCCTTTAAGACCAGCCAAGGTACTGCCAAAGGAAGTCCTGGTTATGGCATTACCGTTGGCAATGATGGGAAGGACAGCTGTCACTTTGCCCTAAGGTGTGACAACCAGCTGTCTTCCTACCCCAAGCAGGGCAATGGTAGTAGTGGGAAGGACAGCTGTCACTATGCCCTAAGGTGTGACAACCAGCTGTCTTCCCACCCCATGGAGGGTGATGGTAGTGATGGGAGGGACAGCTGTCACCATGCCCTAAGGCGAAACAGCCAGTTTTTGTCCCTCCCCAGGGAAGTCAGCCAAGGTTCTTATAATGGAGATTCAATTGAACCCCTCTCTGGCCCTTCAAGAGCTGGGTTGACTAACGCTTTTCTTCCCACACAGAATTTGTGCGCTGGTGCCATTCCTAAGGTGGGTCTGCAGACCAACCAACCTCATGACCAGACTGTTGAGGTTAGTTTGGTCTCATCTCCCAGGACTACTCACCATACCCTTCCTTGCAGTGGTGTTTCTCAGGGGGACCATTCACTTTCCCAAGAGATGTCTGATGAGGTGAGCCATTTTATTCCCGTTCCTGGTAGCAGCAATCTGGTCCCAGGATCATCAGCTTCCAGACTGGTTGAGCATCCCCAGTCCACTTATGAGGCAGATGAGGAAGATGAGGAGGTGTCTACTCCTCAGGTGAGTGATCCTCCTTTTCTACAACTTATACAGAGAGTGATGAGTTTTCACCAGCTTCCAACTCCTGAAGCTCCTTCCTCGTCGATTCTCACAGGAGTTGAGCAAGCTCAAGGATCAGTTGAGACTCGCCGTCCCTCCTTGGCTATCCTTTGATCTCTTTTGGCCCAGGCTATTCGGGAGAAAGCCCAAGGAAAGGCTCTGAAAGACCCTAGACTTAATTTATCTCCTTTCCAGTTACCCAGAATTTGGAAGAAGGGTGCCAGTGAAATTTATTTACCCGAAGGGGCCTCTCGGGTCCTTCCTCCGGTTAATGAGGAGTTGGATGATCTTAGACAGAGGGGAAACCAGATGGTGTCAGTCTCCACCCGTGTCTTGGCTCAGATGGAATCAGTGTGTGGTTCCATGACTGACATCGCCTCTTGGATAGACCAGGCCACTTGGGCTGGAGACTTTTCAGGCACACAGCAGTAAGTGTTGGCTTTTTTTATCCTCTCTGGCCAGGGCCAACAGAGATTTTCTTCGCTCTGCAGAAGAACTACGTTGTTGGCTTTATATGTTAAGAAGAAAGGCAACTGTGGATGCCTTGCCTGGTTCCTTTTCTGATGCGGATAAACACCAGCTTATGTCTTCTCCTTTTTCTGATTTTCTCTTTGACCTGTCTGTAGTGGCCAAGGTGCAGAACACGGAACACTTGGCGTGATATCTCTTCTCTGGTTAGGAGCTTGACCTCTTCAGTTAGGGGATCAGCCGGGACACCCTGTGGAAACAGAGTAAGAGGGCAGGTGAGGAAAGGGTCCCTTCTTAGACCCTTTCCATTGGCTCCTGTTTCCAGATCCTCCCCCACAGGGGGGTCCTTTCGCACCTGGGGGGCTCGCAGCGGAGGGAAAACTCTGGCTCTCCGGTTCCTGTGGGTGCTTGCCTGCAGCGTCACTGGAGAGTGTGGATGGAGGTAGGGGCAGGGGAGTGGGTAGTGAAGACCCTGCGCTATGGGTATGTACTTCCTTTTCTTCGTCCCCCTCCATTGCCTTCCAGGCCCATAGAGTTTACCACCTATGTAGAGGGGTCTGTTCGTCATACGGCCCTACACCTAGAGGTTCAGGATATGTTGGACAAAGGGGCCATAGAGCCGGTGGTCGACAAGCTGGAAGGCTTTTATGCATGCCTGTTTCTGGTTCCGAAAGTAACGGGGTTGGAGACCGGTGTTCGACCTTTCGGCCCTGAACAAGTTTTTAAGAGTCAGCCCCTTTCGAATGGAGACAGTGGCTTCAGTGTTGGAGCCCATGAAAGTGGGGGATTGGATGGTCTCTCTAGATCTACGAGATGCATATTTCTAAATCCCAATACAGTGGTACCTTGAGATACGATTTTAGTTCATTCTATAACCATCGTTGTATGTCAACAAAATTGTATGTCAAATAAATATTTCCCATATAAATACAAGTAATATGAATTAATGCATTCTAGTGCTATGAAACCACCCCAAAACACAGTTAAATTACATATAATATAGACAATTTGTATATAAATAAACGAGTAATAACACGCATAATGATAAAAAAACACATTTATATGATAAATGTTAATAAAATCAATAAAAAAAGAAAGGAATTTTACTTACCACAGTGACGGTGAGCTGCGGCCTGCAGAGGGAGGGAGAGGAGGAGGGGGAGGAGGAGGATTTATACGTACGTAATGTACGTAAACACAAAAATTTTGCTAAACTTATTTCAAATGCTAAACTTATTCTTAATGTTTTTTTGGGGGTGGCATTTTAAATTTTTTTTTTTTTTCTTACGTAATCATCACCTAATCATCACTTTCATGTCTGTCCTTTTTGGCCTCACTTTCATCAGTTTCAGCACTCTCACTTCTGGCCCTTTTGGCCTCACCTTGACTTTCACTAACTGAGGCCTTCACAAAGTAATGATCAAGAGAGGTTTGTTTCTGCCTCCTTTTTAGAATGTTACGAAAGAATGTGAGACACGTATCATTATATAAGACACTCACTCTGCCTGTAGACAATTTATCAGGTGTCTTTTTTCCACAAAATCTGACACTTCCTACCACTTGCCTAGAATATTACGAATTTCAAGTTAGTTCCTCCTCCTGCTCAACATCCTCCTCACTGCTGAGTTCTTTCATTACCTCCTCGTGGGAAATCTTGCGTAACACCTTCAGCTCCCCCGTCGTGAGTTCTTCAGCATGCTCCTCAACGAGTTCAGCAACATCTGCCTCGTCTACCTCTAAGCCTATAGAGCAACCAATAGATACAATCTCCTCCTCAACAGGATCGACTCCCTCAAAGTCTCGCTCTAAAAAAACATCTGGCCATAATTTTCTCCATGCTGAGTTCAATGTTCTTTTGGTAACACCTTGCCAGGCAATATCTATAAGCTGAACACAGATGACAATGTTGTAATGTTGCTTCCAAAACTCTCTCAATGTTAGGTTCGTATTTTCAGTAACTTCAAAGCAACGCTTGAAAAGATGCTTCGTGAAAAGTTTCTTAAAGTTGGATATCACCTGTTGATCCATGGGCTGGAGGATAGATGTTGTGTTGGCTGGCAGATAGACAACTTTAATGAATTTAAATTCATCTAAAAGGTCATCTGCAAGGCCAGGGGGGTGACCGTGGGCATTATCCAAGAGGAGGACACACTTAAGTGGCAGACCATTATCGGTCAAGTATTTCTTGACTGAAGGACCAAAAAAACTACGTTCATCCATTCAATAAAACACTGACGTGTCACCCATGCTTTACTATTTGCATGCCACAGAACTTGTAATCTTTCTTTAATCACTTTATGAGCTTTGAATGCCTTTGGATTTTCTGAGTGATAAACTAGTAACGGTTTCAATTTGAAATTGCCGCTAGCGTTGGCACAAAGGGCAAGTGTTAGCCTATCTTTCATAAGCTTGTGACCGGGTAGACTTTTTTCTTCTCCTGTGATAAACATACGCCTAGGCATTTTTTTCTAAAACAATCCTGTTTCGTCACAATTGAATACTTGTTGCGGCAGGTATCCTTCTTCACAAATGAGTTTTTCAAATTCCTTAATGAAATTTTCAGCCCCCTTAACATCAGCACTCGATGCCTCTCCATGATGAATGACAGAATGAATGCCACTTCGTTTCTTAAAATTGTCAAACCATCCACAACTGGCTTTGAACTCATCACTCCCTTGGCCACCCTGTGATGATTCTCCCTCCGTCTCAGTTGCTTCACGCTTAAGGTCTTGGAAAATAGTGCTAGCCTTCTCACAGATGATCGCTTCAGAAACAGAGTCACCAGCCAATTGCTTCTCCTTAATCCATATTAAAAGTAGCCGTTCCATCTCATCACGTTTATCAGTACGTAGCTTGGAAATAATGGTGACGCCTTTGGAAGGTTGCAGCTTCTTGATCTCTTCCTTCTGCTTGATGATTGTGGATATTGTAGAAGGAATGCGGCCATACTCCTTTGCCAAGTCAATTATACGAATGCCATGCTCATACTTTGTGATAATTTCATGTTTTTTTTCCATCGTGATCATTTTCTTAGGTTTTTTTCTTTTCACTAGCTTTTTCTTTAGCTTTGGGACCCATGGTTAATAACAAAATAAAGTATATATATCCAAAATAAGACGAAAAATGAGCACAAACACAACGAATAACACAACGTGTTTGAACAATGAGGCGTCAACAAACTGAGCGGGCGGAAGCTGACCGCAGATTTTGCTACCTAGCATTTGCTTCTACAATAATTATTATCGCTCATCGTATCTCAAATTTTTCGTTGTATGTTGGGGCATAAATTTTTGAATATTTCATCGTAGTTAGGACAACCGTATCTCAAGGTATCACTGTACACCCTCATTCTCGCAATTTCTTGCGGTTTGTTTGGCGGGACAGAGTCTTCCAATTCAGGGTTCTATGTTTTGGCCTCTCCACCGCTCCTCAGGTTTTTACCAAAATCATGGCTCCAGTGTCCTCATGGGCGCATCAACATGGGATTTTTCTCCTCCGCTATCTGGACGACTGGCTGATCACAGGTTCGTCTCAACAGGAGGGCATGAGTGCCATCCAAGCTATTTCCCATTTGTGCGATCAACTGGGTATTCAGGTCAATCTATCTAAGTCGGACCTGGTGCCCAGCCAGAGGAAGCAGTACCTGGGCATGGTACTGGACTCTATGAGGGCTCTGATTTTTCCTTCCCCAGAGCGGATCAGCCAGTTTTGGTCTGTGGCGCGGAGTTTCCTTGAGGACAAAGCTCCCCCGGTGTCACTGTGGAGGTCACTCTTGGATCATCTGGCATCCCTAGAGAGGCTGGTTCCAGGTAGCCGCCTTCGTTTCCCGGTCCCTTCAGTGGTGCCTGAAGAGACACTGGAGAGCAGCTTCAGACCCACCCTGGTGGCGGGTTCCTCCATCTCACCAATGCCTTGCAGACCTCTTCTGGTGGATGGAGCCAGTTCATCTTCTCCAAGGAGCCCCCTTTGTGATGCCACCTTCAGAGATGACTCTGTTTTGCGATGCCTCTCTGCACGAGTGGGGTGCTCATGTGGGGGAGTCCCTTGTCTCAGGTCTCTGGTCTCTACAGGAGAAGAGCCTTCACATCAATCACCTGGAGATGTTGGCTGTCTTCCGGGCCCTTCAGGCCTTGCAACGGGACTTGTCGGGCACAGTAGTGAGTCTTATGTCGGACAATACTATGGTGGTAGCTTACCTACGAAACTCAGGGGGCACTCGGTCCGAGTCTCTGTCTGTTCTGACAGGGGTCATTCTTCGGTAGTGCGAGGACAATCGGGTATTGCTTCGCCCCAAGTTCGTGCCAGGATGGCGCAACGCAGTGGCAGATGTGCTCAGCTGTGAGTGTGTGGGGTCGGAATGGACCCTATACCCAGTCGTGTGCAAATGGGTCTTCCAGGTGTGGGGTGCACCTCAGGTGGACCTGTTTGCTATGGCTTTAAATCACCAGCTGCCACTGTATGTGTCTCCACTTCTGGACCCGAACGCTTGGAAATAGGACATGTTTGCCTTCCCCTGGGAGGGCTTAGATCTGTACGCCTTTCCCCCCTTCTCCCTGATTTGGCGGGTTCTGGTTCGGGTCAGAGAGATTTTGGGTGTGCGCGTGTCTCTAATTGCGCCTCAGTGGCCTCAGGCAGACTGGTTCCCCCTGCTGCTGAGTCTATTAGTAGATCACCCGAGAGTGTTACCTCAGTGGGACTCGCTGTTACGTCAGCCTCATCGACACCTTTTCACAAATCAACAGCAACACTTCATCTTCATGCGTGGAGACTCTCCAGCGTCTCTTTCAAAAGAGAGGCTTTTCGCGAGAAGCTGCAGGGATCATGGCCTTGCCAGTCAGACAGTCTTCGCCCAGGGTGTACCAGGCGAAGTGGGCCATCTACTGTCGTTGGTGTGAGTCGAGGGGCTGTCATCCTCTCTCGGCCTCTGTGATAGACTTGGCGGACTTTTTTCTTTTCCTTTGGGGCACAAAGCATTTATCCTTACCATCTATTAGGGGATACCGCTCTGCTCTGGTCCCCATATTCCAACAGGCAGGCCTGGATATCTTTCTAAATATGGATTTGCCAAGTCAGCTCCTTCCTGCTCGCCACGCATTCCTGCGTGGGATTTATCTTTAGTTTTGAATTCTTTAACAAAGGCCCTTCGTTTAGCTTCATTGCGGGACGTGACACTGAAAGCTTCTTTTCTCTTAGCTTTGGCTTCTGCTCGTCAGGTTAGCAAACTCCATGGACTTTCAGCTGAGGTTTGTCACTCTAGGGTTTGGTCTTCGATGACTTTCTCTTTAGCCTCGGACTTTCTGGCTAAGAATCAAGTTCCAGGTGATGATTCTCAGTCAGAATTTTCTATTCAGGCCTTGGCTAGGTCTGTTGGAGATTCTGAGTGACCAGCTTTTATGCCCAGTTCGGACTGTCCGGTAGTACCTGCGGAGGACCAGGGACTGTCGTCCTAAGTGCTCACGCTTATTTGTGACAGTTTCTGAACCTCGATGGGTGGTACATCCACACACAATTTCTTTTTGGATATGTTAGGTTATCCAACGCGCACATCAGGATGTTTCAGAGGAAGACATGCACTCGGTGAAAATCAATGCACATGAGGTTAGGGCAGTGGCTACAAGTGCCCTATTTAAGAAAATTAGGAGTATTCCAACCATTCTCCGAGCAGGGACCTGGAAATGTAGTTCTACATTTGCTTCTTTTTATCTACAGGATATAACTCATAGATATCTAGCTACCTTTTCTTTGGGCCTTTTGTGTTGGCTCTCAGGGTTATTGATTAAGGTTGATTGGGTTCAGGCTACATAATTTCTATGTACTTTAGTATGGGAGGCTTTGAGTTAGTTGACCTTCCTGGTGGGATGTTGGATGGACTGCTTCTTTTCCCTATTACTTCCCCTTAGACATGGATGGTAGTGCTACACTTTTCCAGGACTTGACCTCTTCATTGTAAGTATGCACAAGTGTGGTTCTGTTTTTGTTTTTTAATCTTTTCAGATTCGTTAAAGGAATGGTCATCCTCCCTCCTTTACTTGGGAATCAGTTTTCAAGCAACAATTAATAATTATGGGTAATAGTATGTGCAGTAACAAATAGGATTTTTTAAGTAAAATCCATTTTTATCTACATACTTACCCATTATTAATTATAATTCATGTTCCCTTCCTCCCTCCCCTCTATGACCTTTTTAGAAGCGTATGAATTGTGGGGGAAGGCTGGCTGGTACCGAGGGGTTATAGAAAACGGTCCGTGCACCTTTTCTTAGAGAATGGAAAGGGGAACTCAAGTTCTTTTCTTTCATTGTTCTCTTGCGACCTAATGGACATTATGTAACTTTCCTGTGGGGTGGGGGTTTAAGCAATAATTAATAATTATGGCTAATAGTATGTAGATAAAAATGGATTTTACTTAAAAAATCCTATTTCCTACTGAGGGTGTTTTGGGTGATGTGTATATATTTCCCTTCCCTGTGGACAGGAGAAACACAGTGGTGACCTCAGCTTTATAGAAGAGAACGCAAGTTAAAGCCAGACTTATGAGGCTGTGGGAGGCTATACGACCTCTGTAAGCAGCAATCAATGCCCTGTGTCAGAATGAGGGAATAGTAGTCTAGGGAGAAATAGCAAAGTGGGGCAGTTACTCAGAAGGGGCAGATTTTGGGTGTAATGTATATATATATATATATATATATATATATATATATATATATATATATATATATATATATATATATATATATATATATATATATTGTTACGGTTTGTGCCTTGATTTTCTTTATTTTCTTGTCTATATATTATTATTATTATTATTATGTTTATGATGAGTGAATTTAAATGTAGAATAAGGAGTAATGTCTTTGCGCAAGGCTATGTGTTTTGTTGCCCCCGTTGCATTCTCGGAGCCCGCGCTCCTTTTGTTTCTCTCTTTCTCAGCAGGCGCCTCCTGGGATGGATGTTTAGGTGGTGTTGGAGAAATTTTGTGGTGATGTCGTGGGTATAAAGTGTGTTGGTTATTTGTGCTCCGGTCCTAAAGGTTGGTGGTGTTATCTGCGAGGTTTTTGTGGTGTTTATAAGGTCTGGTAAGACCAACTATGGTGAAAACAAGTGGTGATGTGGAGAGGCATTTGAGCGGGAAGTTGTTCATTTTAGTCTGAGCCATGAAGCTGAGCCTCATTTGCAAGGAGGCCGCTGATTGGCTGGCCCCCTCTCTCACTCACGTCGTGTTGAAAGGCTGCGTCATGAATGCTTTGTGGTACATGCTTTTATTTTATTCATTATATCTCATCTTATACACATAACAGACAGTTTCTGTTGGTACCGTTACACTTAACAGTAAATGCAGAAGCTTTGATACTTGGGGAAAAACAATTAATAAGCAACTGTAAAGAAGTTTTAGCGAGTTGAAGTGGAAAACTTTTCACGACATCTTTATAACACGGTTTACTTATCATATCCTTTGGATATATTTAAAGGAATGCTGTTATAAATGATTGCATTTCATAAAAGAATGTCTTCTGAACGGTATGCAACTTCCAAATTATAGTTAAAAGATAATGTAAGCGAAATAGAGAATTATTTATGGGAAAGTATGACTCGCGAGGAAGGGCGCGGCGGAGTGCTGCCAGTGAAGACACTGCTGGTTCACCTTGATCCAGTTATAACTGGATTACGCTCCCACTGCGACCACTCCTCCGTGCCCTTTCTCGTGAGTCACTTTCCCATAAATAATACTCTATTTCGCTTACATTATCTTCTAACTATAATTTGATAGTTGCATTACCTTCAGGAGACATCCCTTGATGAAATGCAATAGTTTAAAGCAGCATTCCTTATAATATATACACAGAAAATGATGATAAATAAACTGTGTTATAAAGTTATCGCAATGCAGCCTTCACTTCAACTCGTCAAATCTTCTTTATTGTTGCATATTGCTATTTTTTTCCTTGAGTATCGAAAGTTCCCCATTCACTGCTTAGACTAAAGGTAGCAACAGAAATTATCTGTCATGTGCATGAGACAAGATATAAGGAATAAAATATAAACATGTACCACGAGAGCCGTCAGTTCACAGCCTCTCAACACAGTGAGCTGGGAGCGTGCCAGCCAATCAACTCTCGCCTTACCTCCGTCCTCACCTCCTGGATACAGTATCGTGTCTGTCACCGCCAGTGACACCGTCTCATAAATAATTATGTAATTCGCTTACTGTTACGAGAACGTGCTGAGTAGCTGTTGGAATAGTGCATCAATAGTTAATTATCTGCTTGGTACGGAGTAAGCAAGTAATCGGAGCGCCAAGCGAGGCGACCACGACACTGAGGGCTGGACGCTGGGCAGTTCACCAACCACCACTGACGGGCTCACCACCACCTCTTGCCCTGTCCCTCGCCAAGGCCTACGTGTCGCTCACCACCGGCTTCCCTCGCTGTCTGCTGCCCTTACCAGTCTGGCGGCCCTTCTTGTCATTGCGTGGACCCAACACACACACCACTCACCACCACAGCCCAGCGGCCCCCTGCTTTAGTGCTTTGTGTCAAGTGACTCGTGGTGTATTGTAAATAAATTCCAGTTACGGGAACATCCTGGTTTCACTTACCACTATAACGTTACATGGTGCCCCGAGTGAGCCTTCGTCACCATCATGGCATGAACGTCTCTACCACCACCTGGACCACTGCTACTAACGGCTGAAGGTTGGAAGAAGTTTAAGTTTGAATGGGAAAACTACTTGGAGGGTGCAGAACTCACCGAGAAGTCGTCACAAGTGAAAGCTGCTTACTTCTTGTTTTGTGGAGCTGCTGCTCAGGAACAGTACAAATCGTTTACTTGGGTACAAGAAAACGACAAGCATGACGTTGACAAGATCTTGAAGTTTGAGGAGCAGTTGATGCCAACTGAAAATAGGTGTATTGAAAGATTTGTGTTCAATACTCGGCAACAACAACAAGGTGAACCAGTGGCCGAGTTTGTTGCGGCCTTGTGACGTCTCGCTTTCACTTGTCAGTTTGAAAAGATGACGCCTGAAAATATCAACGAAGAGCTCATCCTCGGCAAGTTAGTGTGTGGTTTACCAGACAGTGCAGTACGTCATCGCTTGTTGGAGGAAGGTAACAATTTGACTTTGGACAAGGCCATCACCATAGTTCAGTGTGCCAAGCAAGTGGCTCAACACTCGTGTGTTCTCGAAGGGGAAAACGTGGAACCGTGTACAGTGTTTACAAAAGTGTCTGCAGTAAAACGGTCTGTGATGACACCTCTCCATGAGTCCTCGGCGCCTCGCTCAAGGACTCAGTGTCCGAACTGTGGGGGAGACAGGCACTCCTTTATGTTTTGTCCTGCCCGTGGGAGGCAGTGTTTCAGTTGTGGCAAGTGGAATCACTTCAGCAGTGTTTGTCGGGGTCGATGGCCGAGGGATTATGCGTCATCACGAAAAACAAACCGGGTCAACGCCATCAACAGCATTGGTCGGCTGGATGCCGCCACTTGTGAGTATCAGCTGGATAAGAAGAGTGTTCAGATCTTAGTTAATTGTGGAGCTGAAGTCAATGTTATGCCAGTGAACATTTACAAAGCCGCCACAGGTGATAGCATGATGACAAAGGTGAACCCCACCCACGCAGCACTTCTCAGAGACTACGAAGGTTCGGTTGTCCCCACATATGGAACTGTGAAGCTTCATCTCCACAACGCCCCACGGAAGCCACTGATTTTGTTCTATATTGCAGAACGGTCTTCAGGTGCTGCTGCGGAGCCGATTCTGGGCTTGAACACCAGCCTCGAATTAGGGTTGATCACACTTAGCCCGGACGTCCAGCTGCAATCTACAAGGAAGAGTGTCTATGTAATCAGCAACACGATAGTCACACCAAGAAAGAAATGGAAAGAAATTAAGGACGTAACTGAAGAGTTTCTGGATGTGTTTGACTCCACGACTGTAGGCGACCTAGGAGTGACACATCACATCAAGTTGAAGCCCGACGTGCACCCGGCAGTCCACGCTCAATGACGCGTACAAGAACTGATACGTGAAAAAGTTAGAGCTCATCTGGATGAACTGGTGAAAAAAGAGGTCATCACACCGGTAAATGAGGCTACTGATTGGGTAGGTTCGCCAGTTATTGCTCTCAAGAAAAATGGTTCTGTTCGATTATGTTTGGATGTAAAGGAGCTTAACGCTGCGATTTGCAGGAGCACTACACCATATCCACTGAACAGGAAGTATCGTCATGCCTGGCAGGTGCCCACGTGTTTTCACTGTTTGATACGCGGCAAGGCTTCCACCATATTCGCCTCGATTACAAATCCAGTTTAATGTGCACCTTTAACACACCCTTTGGTCACTACAGATGGTTGCGTCTTCCATCTGGCCTATAGTCATCGCCGGAAGTTTTTCAGAAACACCTTACGCACGCCCTGGAGGGCCTGGACAGAGTCTTCATCTGTGCAGACGATGTGCTAGTTGTTGGGTACGGAGACAACCCGGAGGAAATTGGCAAAAGTCATGATCGTTGCTGTCATGCATTCCTCGAGCGCTGTCGCAGTAAAAATATTAGACTTAACAGCGCTAAAGTTCAATTCAAGACTCGTGATATAATCTACATGGGTCACAGACTCACGCCACAAGGAATGAGTCCAGATCCGTCAAAGATCACAGCTATCAGGGACATGCCACCGCCGCAGGATGTGTCACAACTTCGTGGATTTCTCAGCACTGTAGCGTATTTAGTGAGATACCTACCCCGTTTGTCAGCTGTGGCAGAACCTCTTCGTGCTCTACAGAAAAAGGATAAGGAGTTTCAGTGGTCTCCAGCGTTACAGAAGACTTTTGAAGAAATTAAGAAGCTCGTTATGACAGCCCCAGTACTGCAATACTATGATACGCGGCTGCATGTCTTACTTCAGTGTGACGCTTCAAGCTACGGACTGGGAGCAGCCATACTGCAAGAAGGAAAGCCTGTCACGTACGCATCCTGCTCCTTGACATCCGCGGAGAAGAACTACGCACAGATAGAAAAGGAGATGCTCGCCATTGTGTTCGCTACTAAACGCTTCGATCAACTCGTTTACGGCCTACCAGTAATTCAAGTCCAGACGGACCATAAGCCTCTGGAGAGCATCCTATGTTGCCCTATCAACGATGCTCCCAACAAGCGTCTGCAGAGTATGATGCTCAAACTACAACGTTACAACCTGGACACTCACTACATCTCGGGAAAACACGTACCCATAGCCGATACACTGAGCCGGCAACTGCCAAGTTGCACCGAAAAACAGCAGTCTGTTTTTACCATCAGTTTGGAACAACACAAGTTAGCACTTGATTTAGCAGTAATACCAGCATCCCTTCTAGATCTGCAGAATGAGACTGCTAACGACGAGGAACTTCAGGCTGTAATTTCAGATATTCAGTCGGGCAAGTGGGTTTCTACCATAGTGGAAGATTTTAGGCCGTCCAAGAATGAGCTCACCTTGGGGAGCTCGGCACAAGATTCTAGGCAGTTTACATACCGCACACTGTGGTATAGAAGCCACCAGACGTAGAGCCAGGGATCTGTATTTTTGGCCACGTATGAATCAACACGTGAACGATCTTGTGAAGGGCTGCTCCATCTGCGCCGCAGTCCAGCCATCACAGCAGCGTGAACCATTATTATCTCACGAGAGTCCCAAAACTCCGTGGACTAAGGTGGGCATGGATATCTTTGAATTTAGAAGCAGACACTATTTTATTATGACAGACTACTCCACTAACTGGTTTGAGGTTTCAGGCATGCATCGGATCACTACGCAAGCTCTGATTGACCAGTGCCGGTTTCAGTTTCGTCGGCACGGCGTCCCCTTGACAGTTGTGGCGACAGTGGAACACAGTTTCGGTCGGCTGAGTTTGCGAGGTTTGCCAGGGAATGGAATTTTGAGATCATTTTATCTAGTCCGCATTATCATCAATCTAATGGGAAAGCGGAAAACGCAGTCAAGACAGTAAAACGCATCTTGCAGAAGTGCCATTTAGGCAACCAAGATCCTATGCTAGCAATCCTGGAATGGCGAAACACACCCAGTGAACAAACAGGCGTGTCCCCAGCTCAACGCTTGTTCGCCCGTCGCTGCCGCACACCTCTACCAGTGAGTCGGGAGCTGTTGTTACCAAGAGCAGATATTGAAGGAAGTGCATATGATAAACATCAACAGGCAAGGAAAATACAGGCGGAATACTATAATCGTACTACTAAACCCTTACCACCATTACCTACAGGAAGCCAGGTAGCACTTCAAGTACCAGGCAGCACGTCGTGGGTATCGGGAACGGTCATCCGATCGTTGCCGTACCACTCTTATGAAGTGGCATCGGGAGGCGGGTGTTACAGGAGAAACAGGAGGCATCTACGTCCCACATTAGTTCCACCAGCAACCCCGCCTGCTTCTCACCTGCATAGTAATCTTCGTCCCAGATGCCTCTCATTCGACACGGATAGCATAGGGGAGACGATAGAACAGATGATGTCACCGCAAACTGAGTCTGTGGCACAGGATCTGCCTCCAGCTGCACCTCCACGCAGATCATCACGCATAAGCAGGTTCCCAGAGCGATACACGGCCTGCTAACTATTTCATGTCTATGTATAATCTCTATCGATGTAACTCGTAGTATATCGTTTAATATAAATTTTTACTTTTGTAGAGAGGGAGGGATGTTACGAAAACGTGCTGAGTAGCTGTTGGAATAGTGCATCAATAGTTAATTATCTGCTCGGTACGGAGTAAGCAAGTAATTGGAGCGCCAAGCGAGGCGACCACGACACTGAGGGCTGGACGCTGGGCAGTTCACCAACCACCACTGACGGGCTCACCACCACCTCTTGCCCTGTCCCTCGCCAAGGCCCATGTGTCGCTCACCACCGGCTTCCCTCGCTGTCTGCTGCCCTTACCAGTCTGGCGGCCCTTCTTGTCATCGCGTGGACCCAACACACACCACTCACCACCACAGCCCAGCGGCCCCCTGCTTTAGTGCTTCGTGTCAAGTGACTCGTGGTGTATTGTACATAAATAACAGTTATGGGAACATCCTGCTTTCACTTACCACCATAACGTTACACTTACATTATCTTTTAACTATAATTTGGAAGTTGCATACCGTTCAGGAGACATTCTTTTATGAAATGCAATCATTTATAACAACATTCCTTTAAATATATCCAAAGGATATGATGATAAGTAAACCGTGTTATAAAGATATTGCGAAAAGTTTTCCACTTCAACTCGCTAAAACTTCTTTATAGTTGCTTATTAATTGTTTTTCCCCAAGTATCAAAGCTTCTGCATTTACTGTTGAGTGTAACGGTACCAACAGAAACTGTCTGTTATGTGTATAAGATGAGATATAACAAATAAAACAAAAGCATGTACCACAAAGCATTCATGACGCAGCCCTTCAACACGTGAGTGAGAGAGGGGGCCAGCCAATCAGCGGCCTCCTTTCAAATGAGGCTCAGCTTCACGGCTCAGACTAAAGTGACCAGACTTTAGTGGTGACTATAAGTGAATCTTGGAGACTTTTCATGGGTTGTGTGGTGTTTTCTTGTTGGTGACGAGTCTTTAGGAGGTCGTGGCGTCAACTGAGGGAGAGCACGGGTGGGGTGTGTGGTGGAGTATGATTTTGGGGATTTTTTGCTTTTTGCTCATACTGTGTTGAATTAGGAGTGTAGATGGGATGTTACTACGGCATTTCTTGATGTGTGGAGTTAATGATTAATTTTGAGAGTATTGATTGATTGCAATCCATGTGTCCAGCTGTGGCCTTGGATCTTATATCAGTTGAGATTTGTGGGGACCCCTGATCTGGAATAGTGTCCCCTGGGTTAATTCTTATGAAATTAATATTTTTCTTTGATTTATATGTTTACCATTGATATGTTATTTTTGTATTATTTCATGCATTGCCTATATTTTCTTTATGTAATATACCTATGTTTATTTATGTCTTGCTTTTGAATTATTTCCATTATTCATATAACTGATCATAACACCAGAGTGAAGCCTTGGGAGACTGTTGGAGGTAAGCAGAGTTATAATTGTGTTGTGTAATGAGTAGAGGCCACGGACGGCTGGGGAGGGTGAGATTTTCTCTTAATATCCAGACCCTTAAAACTCCTGAGACAGGGATAACGTAATCTCGTCATAACATAACATATAACATAACATAAATAATAGGATAACAAAGGGCCACCAGGGCCCATCTAGGTTATCCTGTATCAGTCGCACAGCGACCTCGTCATCAGTACTTAAAGATACACTTACAAGTACACAATACATTATATACTAATTCTAAATATTTGGCCCATTAACAGGGCTAAGTCCTGCAGCGAAATCCTCTACAATTTGTGGTCCCCATACATGGAGATCATGTCTTATTTAACTATAGTAAATTTCTTATAAAAACTATCATGCAGTGCTATACATAATTATAAATCTAATAAATTTAAGTGCTTATCTAATCTGTTTTTAAACATTGTCAAACTAGTGCTATTTACAACCGTCTCTGGCAATGCATTCCAGAAGTCTACCACTCTATGACTAAAGAAATATTTTCTTATATCTAACCTGCAGCCTTGCTTTCTAATCTTCCTGCCATGATTTCTAGTCCTATTTCCCTCCTCTAAGGTAAAGAAAGATCTCACATCTATGTAGTTTGTATCTGAGAACATTTTAAATAACTCTATCATATCCCTCTTATACATCTCCTCTCAAATGAAAACATGTTTAATTCCTTTAATCTATCTCTATACTCCAGGCGCTTTAATGCTGGTATCATCCTAGTTGCTCTTCTCTGAACTGCTTCTAACATGTTGATATCCTGCCTATAGTGGGGTGACCAGGCCTGTATGCAATACTCTAAATGGGGCCTAACATAGGAATTATATAAGCTACGCACCACTTCCTTACTTTTATAACTAACATTTCTATTTATAAAACCCAGGATCCTATTTGCCCTATTTCTTGCTTCTAAACATTGCTTTGAAAATTTCATAGTCCTGTCTATCACTACTCCTAAATCCTTTCCTTCCTCTACTGCCTCTAGCCAACATCCCTCCATCTCATAGTTAAAGTTTGTGTTGTCTTTACCTAAATGCATAACCTGACACTTATCAGAATTAAACTCCATCTGCCACCTGTCTGCCCATGCTATCAGCCTGTCCAGGTCTCGTTGTATTCTGTAATTGTCCTTTTCACCCTGTACTGCACATGCTATCTTAGTATCATCTGCAAACTTTGATACTTTGCTACTAATTCCTATATCTAAATCGTTAATGTACACCAAGAAAAGAAGAGGTCCTAGCACTGATCCTTGGGGTACCCCACTAACCACTTCCTTCCACTCAGACATTGCCCCATTTAATACTACTCTCTGTTTCCTATCAGAAAGCCATTCACTAATCCAATCAACTAACCTACCCCTATCCCATGTAGTCTCAATTTGTACACTAGCCTCCTATGCGGTACCTTATCAAACGCCTTGCTAAAATCTAGATATATAACATCTATGCTATTTCCATCATCTAACTCCTTGGTAATATATTCTAAGATATCGAGCAAATTTGTAAGACAGGACCTCCCTGATCTAAAGCCATGTTGGGTATCTCTAATTAATCTATTCTCATTTAAATGCTCCCAAATACTACCCTTAATGATTTTCTCTAGTATCTTACATACTATACTAGTTAAACTGATCGGTCTATAATTATTCGCATCATCCTTCCTACCTTTTTTAAATATTGGAGTAACATTAGCTAACTTCCAGTCCTGAGGTATCTCAGCAAACCTAAGTGATCTTTCAAAGATTAACTTAAGTGCTTCAGAAATACTGTCTACACCCTCCCTAAGTACTCTGGCATGTAGCTCATCAGGACCACTGGCTTTCCTATCGTCTAGTTCAAGAATAAATTTCCTAATAATTCCCGGTTTTATATCAATATTTTCTAAAGCTCTTAAACTACTCGTCGCACTGTTTGTAACAGGATTTCCTATTCTTTCCTAGTAAATACTGAAGAAAATTGTTCATTCAATAATTCTACTATGTCTTCATTTTGATCCACTACTACACCATCTTTTCTGAGTGGTCCAATCCTATCCTTATTTCTTTTATCACTGACCTTGTAATAACTATATAATTTTTGGGATCTTTACTCCCAGCTCTAGCTAGTTTTATCTCTGCCTGCCTTTTACTTTTTTTATAACCTTACTCAAATCATCCCTGACCTGTCTGTACCTAATCAAATCTACATCTTCCCACTTTTCTGCAACTCTCTGTATGCCCTCTTCTTCTCTCTGATCTGGCTACCTATCTCATGAGTCCACCATAATGGCTTCCTGTTTCTCTGCCTTATATCTTTGTAAGGGATACACTGCATCACTATACCCTTTACTACAACCTTAAAAATATCCCACATCTCCTGTGCAGTTTTATTTCCAAAACTATCTTCCCAGTTTACCTCTCCTAATAACTGACGTAACCTACCATAATTGCCTTTCTGATAGTTTGGGACTCTAGTCTTATTCACTATATTATCCCTACTGGAATTAATGATAAATCTAATTATATGATGGTCACTGTTTGCTAAAGTCTCTCCTACCTCAACTTCCTTTAAACAATGCTCAATATTTGTTAGTACTATGTCTAAAACCTTCCTCCCCCTAGTAGGTTTATCTACCATCTGCACTAAATAGTTATCCTGAAAACTTTCCATAAACTTATTTTCACTAGCATCTCCTACCATCCTCTCCCAGTTTACTGACTTAAGATTAAAATCCCTAAGATAATTGTCTGACTAGTACACCCCTATTTATCTCATCTACCATAAGGTTGTCTACATCTGCTGACTGGTTAGGTGGCCTATAAAAGCTCCTACTCTAATAACCTTACTTTTGTTTACTCTAACATCCAGCCATAAGGACTCTACTCTGTTATCTACCTTAATACCATTAACCTGACTGGAAATGAAGGATTTTTACATAAATAACTACTCCTCCACCTATCCTACCAATTCTCTGGTGTAAATACATAATGTATCCATCTACTTCATATTCTTTCCTATTTTCCTAAACTTTTCCTCATTTACCCATGCCTCTGTGACACATACAACATCTAAGTCCTCCTCAACTATATAACTAGATAACTCGTCCTTCTTGTTCCTAAGACTCCTGGCATTTACATAAAAACATTTAAGTCCTGCTACCTTCCTAGATGCTGTCTCCTTATTTGGAATCCTAATCTTATTCTCTCCTATTTGCACCTGGAAATCTTTCCTAATCTTTTCACTATCTCTGTTTATCCTATCTAATTTATGTCTAGCATCTTTCTTCTGGAATGCATTTGCTACCTCACCCCCTACACTCCATCCCAACTCCCCTCAGACATCCACTCAGCACATCCACACCCTTCCTACTCAGATGCACACCATCCCTAGCATACAAATCCCTTCGC
Source organism: Portunus trituberculatus (assembly GCF_017591435.1). Taxonomy (NCBI): domain Eukaryota; kingdom Metazoa; phylum Arthropoda; class Malacostraca; order Decapoda; family Portunidae; genus Portunus; species Portunus trituberculatus. The sequence goes on from NC_059300.1 coordinate 19,313,907, forward strand.
CCATAGAACCTATCCCATACATCCACAAAGCTGACACCCACATCCTTACATCTGTGTATGTGGAATGAAAGAGTGTCACATTAAAAACTAAAATGGCCACTTATAGGAGAGATGTGAAAAATATAGCTTCCTCATAGAATGGAAGCATGGAATAGTTTAGACGTGGAAGTGGTCAACACAAGGAATATTCATGATTTTAAGAAAAAGCTGGACATTAGTAGATATGGAGACACACACATAGCTCCTTTCCTGTATGTTACAATTAGGTAAATTAGGTAGGTAAATACATCCCTTTTACCCGATCATTCACACCAATGGCTCTAGACAACCATTCCCTGCTAACATACACACGAGGCAAGATTCCTGACACTACACACCTCCTACCACTCTCCCTTATCTTGCCTAACATTTCCCGAAATCTTGCCACTAACTCCTCCGACCCACCTGCTCTGACATCGTTCCCACCTACGTGCAAAACTACTACACCCTCCCTCTCCATCCCCCCAACCCTCTTCTGCACCTCCTCACTCACTGCCTTCACACCTGCACCAGGCATACACACGTTCGTCCTCCTATCCCTGTCTTTCCCAAAGAAAGTGCTATCTAAATACCTAACCTGAGTCACCCACCACACACACCTGAGGTGTGCTAGGCACAACCATCCTCCTCCTCTCCTCTACCCCCTTCTTTCTCCTTTCACTCACCACAACCACTTCATTCACTCCACTCTCACTCTCCCCCTCCCCCTCCAACAAACCGAACCTATTTTCACACTCAACAGGTTTAGTCCTATCCTCCCTAACTGTCTCCGCTTTCCTTCCCCTCGCAACCTGCCATCTCTGCCTATCCTGACTACTATCTTTCCCAGTCTGGCTCGCCTGCTCCCTCTTCCCCACTCTGCTCTTCCCGACAGAGGGCCAAGCCACCCTGTCGCCCTCAGAAGGTCCAACCTTCGGCCTAACACTGATCTCCTGCCTAATTTTTTCCACTGCCTCCCCAAGCCTCTTAACCTCCTCCTTCAATTCAAAGATGAGAACTTCGTTCGCACTTTTCCCCTCACTTAGCTTTCTGATTTCCTCTCGCAATTCTCGGTGCTCAAGAGAAAGAACTAAATTCTCGCTCTTGAGCCTACACACCATACACTCGTCTTTGGGAGCAAACCGACTGTGAGTGAAATCCTTGACATGGGGGCCTGTCCGGGATTCTGAATAGGTTGGAGTAACAGGTTGTTCAGTGTTGTAAAGTGGTGAACTGTATAGTGTTATGATATATTGAAATTGCTGATTAGTTATAAACAGTTACAAAATGGCGAGTGAACGAGTTAATGATTTCATGGAGAGTGGAGATGTTAGTTTGATGAACCAGATGAACAAAGAGGAGTTATGTTATGTGGCCCATGAATTACAAGTGGAGTTGAGTGCTGAAGGGGCTATCACACTGGCCTATGATACGCGGAATGCGGGCCATGGTTCTTGGTACGAAACCCGGAACACTATCACACACAAGCTGCCCGTGTTCTTGTTATGTTAGGCAAACGGCCCACTAACCAAGACAAAGACTAATCAAAATAAACCAGAACAAAACCATGCCGCTTATACCTCAGCCTGTGCTTTGTCCTGGAACTGCATTTGCACTTCCTCTTGTTGAAGAAAAGTAAGTAAAAAAAAAATAAGAGAAAAGCTGAGATGTGCGCGATGGCAACTTTAGAGTCAGAGGTGGTTGCCATGAGCCCAAACTATTGACATGATATATATATATATATATATATATATATATATATATATATATATATATATATATATATATATATATATATATATATTACCTTTCTAAATTGATAAAATATTATTTAATATTCCAATATGAAAAATTTATTCACATTCTTTTTTAGTTCAAATGAAAGGTTTTAATTACATATATCATGTTTACTTTTCCATTTGGATAGCATACGGAGAACCGGGATGGATATGAAGCCATCCCAACTTGGTTCCGCCAATCCCGGGCAAGTTCCAGCTATCTAGAGCAGATGTTCCTGGTTCTGCGTATCATTGGCCAGTGTGATAGGGCCTTGAGGAACTAGTGGAAATGAGAGTGGAATTAAAAACTGCTCTGAAAGAGAAAGATTGGTTCAAAAGAGTTGAGATTAGTGATGACGAGAGTAATAGTGTGGGGCACCGAAGAGACTTTGAGGGTTTTGAGATGCCTCCATTCACTGGATTAATGGAAGGCCTTTTTGGGCAGTGAGAAAATATAGATGTTTAAACTCCAGATGGAAATAGAGAAAGAGAGAATAAGGGCTGATAAGGAGGTTAGGTTAAAGCAGGCTGAGTTAGGGTGTGGCAGAAGAAAGGGTGGTGATGGAGAGAAGGAAGTAAAATATGTGCCTGAGTTCACTGAGGGGGAAAAGGAGAATTTCTTCCTCCAGTTTGAGAAAACTGCAAAACTTAGGAAATGGTATGTTAATGATTGGGCATTGTTAGTCCAAACCAAGTTTAAGGGAAAGGCCAGGGAAGCTTATGTGAATTTGGATGATGAGGAAGTTGGTGATTATGAGACCATCAAGAAGGCTGTGCTTTGCTCCACCCTGTTAAGCCCAAATGTGTATAGAGAAAAATTCTGAGGTGTGAAAAAGCATTCCAGGCTCACATACTTAGAAATGGCACGAGACTGCGGACTGAAGTTTGACCAGTGGATGAAAGCCAAAAACATCGAGACGGTAGAGGAGATGAGGGACGTGATATTGATGGAACACTTTCTGGACCAAATATCTCCTGTTATAAAATATGAGTTAATCTCTCATGGTGTAAAAGATATTATGGAGGCTGGCCGTAGGACAGACAACTACTGTGAGGCCAACGGGGTAAAACTAGATGAGCAACAAGGATGGAGAAAACCCTATTTCAACAAGGGAAATAACAACAATAATCATAACCACAAATATAAACCCAACTTTCAAACAAACTTCAAACCTTATTATAAATCCAGCCCTCCAAAAGTTAACTTCTATAATAGTAACCAAACAACACCCAATTATAACCAGAGACCTGTGGCTCCTAAAAGCTGGCAAGGTAATGCTCCAAGTTACCAGAAAGGTGGAAAATTTAACCATGTAAAGCCTGTTAAATGTTTGGGCTGTGGAATGAAAGGCCATGGGTTGTGGCAGTGTAAGAAATCCAACCATAAACAAGTGGCAGCAGTAGCAGCAAAAAGGGATCCGGTTGGAATACTTAGAGAAATGTTCCCACAGCCACCAGAGATCAATGAGGATTTTAAGGACAATGTGATAGAGGGTGTGGCCAAGACAGTGGGTGGTGTTGAGAAGAAAATAAAAATACTGAGAGACACTGGAGCTAATCACTTTCTCACTAAAAGCGGAGATTATTTTTTCTGATGTACAGGAAGTGATAGAAAAGATCAATATGATCAGCAAACTCAACATAAACATGGATGAGCTGTATGATGAGTTGACAGTTATTAATGCAGCAGTGGGAAGACAAAGGAAAGAAAGTGACTGGAAGATTAAAGACTCTTCCAGACATGTATTTACCTATTTGTGTATTACAGGGCCCGAGCTAAGCTCTCTGTGACCTGTCTCCTTGTCCATTCCTGTCATATCTCTCTTTCATCTGATTGACACACACCTCGTCAACGACATCACTACTCAGTTTATTCCACTTATCAACTGTATTTTCTCACGTCATTTAGACAGATGTCCTTTATTAGCTTTTTTCCATGTCCTCGGAGATGATTACTTGTGGTCACCTTTATCAACTCTCTATCCAGTATGTCAATCTTGTTCACCAATTTATACATAGTTATCATGTCTCCTCTTGTTCTTCTCTCTTCTAATGTGGTCAGCCCCAGCTTCCTCAGTCTTTCCTCATAGTCTAACTCCCTGAGTCCTGGTACCATCCTTGTTGCCAGCCTCTGTACCCTTTCCACCTTCTTCACATTTTTCTTCATATGCGGTGACCAGACACATGCTGCATATTCTAACTGGGGTCTTATTAAGGTATATAATATCTTCTTCATCATTCCTTCATCTAGGTAGTGGAATGCAAGGCCAATATTTTGAAGTATGTTGTATGTTTTCCAAAAAATCTTGTTAATGTGTTTCTCCGGTGACAAGGTGTTTTGCACGGTTACTCCTAAGTCTTTCTCCTCATTGGTCTCTTTAATTTTCTCATCACCCAGCCTGTAATCCCTGTTTGGTCTGTATCTACTTCTTCCCATTTTCATAACATGGGTCTTGTTTATATTAAATTCCATCTGCCACTCCTTACTCCACTCATATCAAGATCTTCCTGTAACTTGTTGCAATCTTCCACATTCTTTACTCTCCTCATAATTTTAGTATCGTCCGCAAACATGTTCATGTAACTGTCAATTCCTACTAGCATATCATTAACATAAATAAAAACATGATGGGACCCAGCAATGACCCTTGTGGAACTCCACCAGTTACCTTCTTCCACTCGGACTTCCTTCCTCGCACCACTGTTCTCATTTCTCTTCCCATTAAGTAATTTTCCATCCATTTTGCTAGTTTATCATTTACTCCTCCAATCATCTTTAGTTTCCACATCAGTCTATTGTGTGGTACTTTATCAAAGGCCTTTCTCAAGTCCAGGTAGATAGCATCCACCCATCCCTCTCTATGTTGTAGTATGTCAGTCACTCTTGAATAAAAACATAATAAATTGGATACACACGATCTTCCTTTTCTGAAACCAAACTGCCTTTCACTCAGAATGTTTTCGCTTTCTAGATACTCACTCCACTTAGCTTTAATTACTTCTTCACATACCTTGCACAATATACTAGTCAACGATACTGGTCTATAATTTAGCGGTTCCATTCTACTACCATTCTTATATATAGGCACAATGTCAGCTCTTTTCCACTCTTTCGGGACTAATCCTGTTCATATGGAGGTTTCCACAATATCAAATACGGGGTTCAACAATTGATCCTTACATTCATTTAGCAACCTCTCAGATATGCTATCAGGCCCCATTGATTTATTAATATCCAGATTGCTTATAATTTTCCTTACATCTTCCTTCGTAAGTCTTTCTCCTCATTGGTCTCTTTAATTTTCTCATCACCCAGCCTGTAATCCCTGTTTGGTCTGTATCTACTTCTTCCCATTTTCATAACATGGGTCTTGTTTATATTAAATTCCATCTGCCACTCCTTACTCCACTCATATCAAGATCTTCCTGTAACTTGTTGCAATCTTCCACATTCTTTACTCTCCTCATAATTTTAGTATCGTCCGCAAACATGTTCATGTAACTGTCAATTCCTACTAGCATATCATTAACATAAATAAAAAACATGATGGGACCCAGCACTGACCCTTGTGGAACTCCACCAGTTACCTTCTTCCACTCGGACTTCCTTCCTCGCACCACTGTTCTCATTTCTCTTCCCATTAAGTAATTTTCCATCCATTTTGCTAGTTTATCATTTACTCCTCCAATCATCTTTAGTTTCCACATCAGTCTATTGTGTGGTACTTTATCAAAGGCCTTTCTCAAGTCCAGGTAGATAGCATCCACCCATCCCTCTCTATGTTGTAGTATGTCAGTCACTCTTGAATAAAAACATAATAAATTGGATACACACGATCTTCCTTTTCTGAAACCAAACTGCCTTTCACTCAGAATGTTTTCACTTTCTAGATACTCACTCCACTTAGCTTTAATTACTTCTTCACATACCTTGCACAATATACTAGTCAACGATACTGGTCTATAATTTAGCGGTTCCATTCTACTACCATTCTTATATATAGGCACAATGTCAGCTCTTTTCCACTCTTTCGGGACTAATCCTGTTCATATGGAGGTTTCCACAATATCAAATACGGGGTTCAACAATTGATCCTTACATTCATTTAGCAACCTCTCAGATATGCTATCAGGCCCCATTGATTTATTAATATCCAGATTGCTTATAATTTTCCTTACATCTTCCTTCGTAACCATGATGTCCTGCATTTACTTTATTTCCGTAGGCCTTCCTCCCATAAAATGCTCCTCCTTTGTAAACACTTTGCAAAAGTTGTCGTTCAAAATTTCAGCTATATCTCCAGCATCTTCATATACTTCTTCCCCGTTTTTTACCTTTTCTATTGCCTCCCTTTTATTTAATTTTCCATTTATGAATTTGTAAAACATTTTTCGGTCACTATCACAGTTTTCCACCACCCTCTGTTCATATTCCTTCTGTGCTGTTCTTCAACATATCTATTCCTTGCTGTTTTGTAGACTTCCCTTGATAATACATCACTGTTTTTCTTAAGTTTCTTCCATGCCTTTTCTTTGTTCTTTTTGCTTCTTCACAATTTCTATTAAACCACTGTTTATTATTTAAAGTCCTCTTTCTGTGATATGGCACAAACTTTTTTACAGCAGAGTTATACAAATCCATAAATTTATCATATTTCAATTGCATATCCCTTTCCTGGTATACCACGGACCAGTCAATTTCATTAAAGAACTCCCTTATATGGTTATAATTTGCCCTAGTATAAATTAATTTTTCCTCCCTGCATTCCACAATCTTATTCGTGCTTAATTCCGTATCCAGCTCAAAGCTTAGGACATCATGATCGCTTTTCCCCAAGGAACATTCATATTCAATTTCCTCTTTCAGAGATGCCCCTGGTAAATACCAAATCCAACCTTGCTGCAACATCTTGTCCCCTGCACCTTGTTGGTGATCTCACCCACTGTGTCATCAAGTTATTTGTTGCTACCTTTAACAATTCTTCTGCCCACAGCAATATCTTTCACCACATACTCATTTTCCTTTAGTGCCTTTACCATTTCCCTCTGCGTAATCCCTTTATTTTCCTCTTCCTGCTTTTTTACTATCTCCCTAAACGACCTTTGTACCTCCTGATGTTCATGGTTCACTTCTTTCATCCTGGTATCAATTAGATTAAGGCATTCCTCCTTTTTCAAGTCCCCTTCGGATATTTTTATCTTCATTTTCATGAGTTTAGCCTTCATCTCTTCACATTGTTTCCTTAGTTGTTGGTTTTCTTTCTCCATCTCTACTTTTTCCTTCAATAGCTCTTTATTCGCTAACGTTAATAAATAGATCTCTTTTTTGAATGAATCATTCTCAGCTAGAACTTTATCCAGTTTTTCTTCTATGGACAAAATGTTTAGGAAGTTACTTTCCAGTGCCTGGATTCTTGCATCCATATCTAGTTTCTCTAGTCCTTTTGGCATAGTAATAAAACCTTCAAAGTCTCTAGCTTATCTAGATGCCATTTTTGTTATCGTCAGCTGATTACGGCCAAAACAATCACCGCCCACACTCTCCTCTCAGGGATCACTCTCCATATCCCTCACTTTCAACGCTAAGCGACAGTAGGACATTAACAGGACACTAACTTTGAGTTACCCAGGCCCTGTAACACCATAGGTATTATCCTTCTTCCCGTCTGCAGCCGGAGACGAGTCATCCTTTCTCAGTGATGGCGACGGTGACCTCCCCAACATGTTATCTGTCATGTCTTATGTCTTGAGTGTACCATCTTCAAGTGGATATGTGGAAAGAATATTTTCAATCATGCAGAATAAGTGGAGTGAAACGAGGAACAGGTGCTCCGTAGAACTACTCAAAAGTGAACTGATGGTTACTCTAAATTTTGAAGAGAGATGTGATGAATTTTTTACAAATATTAGGGATGATAAAAATCTTGCTGCAGCAAGAAGCAACAAGAAGTACACTTGGAAAATGTATAAGTAATGGCTATATTTATGATCCATTCATATTCCAGGTAGCTACTGTTTTCTCCAAATGAGTTTTCTTTTTTTTTTCTTTAATTAAGGGAAATATATTTTTCAGTGTCTCATTCTTTAGAATTTATACAGACACATGTAGTTTAAAATATATATATTACTGATAACTTGACTGATGAACGTATTTTTTGCGATATATCCTCACATTTAGTCAAGATATCCTTGAATTCCTCCTGATACAGGGTACTTATGGAAGAGCTTATCTTCAAGCCTTGTCAATATGATTGACTTTCTACCCGCCATCACTGTTGCAACCTCAGCTAATGCGTTCCGTATTTTTAGGAGGTGGAGTTGGCAACCCTACTCACGCCCTAGACAGTACGTGGCCAGGAGTCAAGTAGGGAGGTGTGTCATTTAGCTCTCAAATTTTTGCCTGACAGGTATAAGTTCATGAGAATTAGAATGAGAAACATCAAGAAGAGAAGACAACTAGAAACAAACAAACAAATGTATTGTTAGGAGACAGCTAGACTTTCAATTCTGGCCTCCCCTTTCCCCTCTGTCATTCGTGTTATCTCCCCCTCCAAGACCCTGCCTCACCCCATGGCTCACTGCCAAGCTTCTCCACCATCTCTCTATATCATAAGACTGTTATGATCTTTTCAAACACTTTTTTTTCTTACTGCCTTCATCATCACAACTTTACATGACATAGCTCTCACAATAACACCATTACAAAAGATTATGTTGAGACAGAGGTAGAAAGCTATACCAGACAAGCAATAAATACTTCACTATCATTATCTCACTTCAACACACTAATGACTCAGATAGTGTCCAATTCAGCAGTGAAACACCAGATTGCCATGAAGCTGCTGATGGCACCTTCTCAACCCTCACATTTTCTAGAGAAGCAGGTATCTGATATGTTATCATTTTACCATGCTCCAGGAAGTCATTATTGTACTGTATACACATTCATTTAATGTGCTTTCATTCATTGTTTTCTTACCCATTTGGGTCATGTACATGCTTTTTCTCAATTTATAAGGGGTTGGGAGAGGAAATTCCGCGTATCTGGATATTTTGCGTATCTGCCAGAGCCTTGGCTGCTATAATCCGGATACATGGGCGATTACTGTATATATATATATATATATATATATATATATATATATATATATATATATATATATATATATATATATATATATATATATATATACAGTACTCATCAAAATTTTGCAACCACACCCTTCTGTCCCACTCCCTTGCCATAATAAGAGAAAAAATGTCAACTAAAATGTGTTTATTTACCTTGCCTAATACTTGATCAGGCCATCCTTATTCTTCATAACACTGCAAGCCACCCGGGTGACGTATCAGACTTTACGGGTTAAATACCGCGGTATTCTATTAATAATTCACTATCACTCAGTGGTACGGAGTCGAGGTTATCCTCGTGGCATGAGCGTATATGAATACTAAGATATGATATCCATTATAGCAGGCAATAGAGGAGTGGAAACAAATATCATGGGAAAGACAACACGCAGGCTAAAAGGGTCACAAGAAGAAGAAGTGGCCGAGTGGCCGCGAGTCTCCCGCTTCGTCTGTAGCTCATCTCATCTCTGCTTTATTTTTTGGTATTCCATGTAAGATTTTACTTTATGCATTACAAAACAATCCTTTCTTGGGGGGAAGGTTTGTAAAAAGCTAATAGAAATGTTGTTTTGTGCACATATATGCGAGAATGTGAGAGAATTTGTACGTAGTAGCTCCTCTAACTTCCAATGACTCATATGACATCATAAAAGTAGTGGTACACCAGTGGCCCAATATGCTGCCAAACGTATATATAACTTCTTTTTTTTTTTAATCCATGTGGTATGTTGAGGACCAGCCCAGAACGCATTCCCCACCTGTTTCCATTATTTCCTAGGGGAAAATAACGTCCGCTTAACGAATTTTTGCTCTACAAACAGTTTTGACACCCCATATCCTGTTCGTTAAGTGGAGTATTACTGTGTGTGTGTATATATATATATATATATATATATATATATATATATATATATATATATATATATATATATATATATATATATATATATATATATATATATATATATATATATATATATATATATATATATATATATATATATATATATATATATATATATATATATATATATATATATATATATATATATATATATATATATATATATATATATATATATATATATATATATATATATATATATATATATATATATATATATATATAAATATATATATTGTTACGTAGACGCCATGGCTGCCGTTAACTGCTACAGCTCACTAGAGTGTTATTCTGGCAAAATCGCCAACTTTGTTACGGTCAGTACAGTGGGGATTATAAAACACTCCACAGAGTCCCCACTACTATAACTCACAGCCGCTGTAACCCTCAGGTTCTTTCAAGGTCGCCAACAGTGTATAATTTCCCCCACTGTAAGGGAATCTCCTCAACAACTCCTTCTCCTCCTGTACCCAACCAAGTAGAATTTATAAATGGTAGATGCTATGTGTAACAGGGCGAGGCCTTAATACCCCCTAGAGAAACCACCCACAAGGACAATTACACCCACTTCTCTATGAAGTATTAATACCTCTCCGCACGCCTTGTCCACAGACGGTGATGAATCACAGACTGTGACAACATGCGCAGTATATATATTACTATGCTATCCTATTACGACAAGTGCTTCCTGACACCCCTAGCCTACACTACTAAAATATATGATGTGTACAGCACATCCGATGATGTACACACAAGACCAGACACCACCTACGGGTGACAACAGCTATACACGGAGTCCAGATACTCGTCACAGACAAGTCTGGCGGACGACAACTACGCACCACTGGCCAGCATGAAGCCTCTCAGCATTCAATAGTGTGCATGGCTACTACCACTACAATACAGTATACTACTGATACTATACAAAAGATGGTGGGGGCACAGCCGACCACCAAACCCCACTGGTGACTACAACCACCAACAGCAAAAACAGGACGAAACAATAACACGTCCCTCCGCGTCGCCACACCCGAGTGGACGAACGCACAACAGGAAATGTAGCTCCCAACCGGCTACACTTTCCTCAGGACAACAAGCCCGTTGTCCTACACAGCCACAGTCTACTGAGTAACAAGCCAGCTACTCAAGGGAAAGCACAACTCCCAGACCGGCGACCAGTGAGCACCTAGAGAAGTCCAGCAACATGAATCTTGATTGTGCCAGAGCCACAAGTGTCCGCGTCCACCTCAGCTGAAGACTACCCTGGTACTATAAACAGTATACTGTTGATATTACACAACAGATGGTGGGGGCACACAGCCGCCCACCAAACCACACTGGTGACCATGGCCACCAACAACGACAAACAGGACGAGATAAAGCGTGTCTCTCCTCCACGCCGCCACCCCCACGAGTGGACGAACGCATGAGAAATGCAGCCCCAACCGGCCACACTTTCTCAGAACAACAAGCCCGTTGTTCTACACAGCCATGGTCTACCGAGTAACAAGCCAGCTACTCAAGGGAGGGCACAACTCCCAGACCGATGACTAATGAGTACTTCTAAAGCACAGTCCAGCCACACGTGTCTCTTCCTGTGCCGAGATCGTACGTGTTAACTCCGCTGAAGACTGGCTGGTACTGAGGCGATCGCCAGACAACGAGAAACAGGGAGAGGGAGGCGGTTTGTCTGCTCAACAGAACAGCCCAAGGGGCCCGCTTTGGGGTGGCCATATGCTACGCATATAATATAATTAAATAAACGGGAAATAATGCGGTGCCCCTCACAAAATATATATATATATATATATATATATATATATATATATATATATATATATATATATATATATATATACAGTAAGTCCTTGTTATACAGTACATATGCGTTCCTGAAAACCTTACCGCAAATCAAAATTACTGTATACCGAACCCATTATAACACGTAATAATAGGGAATGCATTCCAGCACATCAAAAGTCACCCCTACAAAAATCAAAATACATGAAAATAGTCATATAAAAAAAAAGGTAAAGTACTGCACAAAAGAAATAAACAGAAAATTTCACTTGCCATGTATTCTATCAGATGATGTCCCTCCTGAGGCTAAGGGACAGTCATCTGCACTGTTGGAAGCAGATGTGGAAGGGCCAGCTGTAGCTGGGTCGGCACGTTTCACTGGTTTGAAGAAAGAGGATATGGAGGAAGGGCAAGCTGTAGAACTGTCAGCAGCGGATGTGGAAGGGCCAGCTGTAGCAGGGTCAGCAGGTGTGACAGGGACTGACTGGCTTGAAGAAAGAGTAGATGAAGGATTGTTCGGTTTTCTTCTTTTTCTATCATAGATTTCTTGATCAATCTTGACACTTTTCTCTATGTCATGAGCCACCTTTTTTTTTTTGCTACTCCTGGCAGGATTTGGGTCACTTTCCTTCAGGGTTTCCAAAGCTTTTTCGATACTAACGAGACATTCTCTATGAGTTTTGATGTCCAGGCCACACACAGGTTCTTCTTCCTTGTCTCCCTCTTTTTCTGCCTCCTGTGATGCCTTGTCTAGCTCTATAAGTTCATCATTTGAGAGAGGTTCAACATGGCTTTCCAAAATATATTGAACATCATCATCATCATCTTCATCAAAACCAACCCTATCGCATAGATTTATCATGTAATTTCTGATCGTACTGATGTCGTCTTCACCAAAGCCTGGGAAGTCATGCGCCCATTCTGGCCATATTTTATTCCACACCAAGTTCATGGTAGATGTCTTCACTTCATCCCAAGATGACTTGATGTTATCTAAGGCGTGCTTGAAGTAATACGACATCACCATTCTCTGATGGTGGGCTTGCTAGGCCCATCTGTGGCCTTTACCAGTTGCTGCATGGTTTGCCGCTGGCAGTAGGCTTTAAATGTTTGCCATAATTATTATGAATATATTTGTGCTTACAATCGACACTTTAATATTCCATTTATTCATGAAATTAGTAATGCATGGAAGTAATGTGTAATGCAGTAAAAAAAAAAAAGGGGGTAGGGGAAGAGAAAACAGACTCCAAAGGTGGTCAAATTAAAGTCAGTACTGGGAGTGGCAGGGAAATGTGGCATGGACGACGTCATCACCCCTGCTTCCCTGCGCTGGGCCCTCTCGGATGACATGAGTGGATACTGTATCTGTGAATTTTTCTTACCGTATATAGAATTGAGGGTAGTAATTTCTAAATACCATAACTGTGAATTTACCGGATAAAAAACTACCGTATAACGAGGACTTACCGTATATATATACAGGCAACCCCCCTTAACAAAGGGGTTACGTTCCTAAAAATCCCTTGTTAAGCAAAACTTCGTTAAGCGAACTGATTATAACAAGTTTAACCCGTGCCTTGAACTTCCATTGAGAGTAAACAAAGCGACAGTGCATCGTAGTACAGTAATAGGTTTAATGAAAGTAAAAATTATGAAGTTAAATATTTAGGCAGTTTAATTTAAGACTAAGTCATTATAATGTACACTAATGTATGTATGTACGTAACCTTATAATGTTGATAATCTTAAATTTATGAAGGGAGGGAGAGTGAAATGGGAAAGACATTAACAGGCAACCGGTAGAATGTCAACAAAAGAGCACATCATTGTATCACACACAAAACTTATGTACCACATTTCCACAAGGCATTTCCACATTTTATCCATTGTAGTCACGAGTTCAGGTGGTTCTTTTAGCTTGCAAGGAAAATATGGTCTCACCAGCCTTCTTAATAGAGTCTGCTGACTTGAAAATAGTAGAGACAGTAGATGGAGTCAAGATGGTGGCGAGCAATGCTATTAGTTTTCTCACCTCTCGTGTCTGTGAATAATATCCAGCTTCACTTCAAGAGTAAGAGACTTCCTGGTCTTCTTAGCAACGCTAGGCAACATTGTAGGTGTTTTGGTGGTAAGTTGAGCAAGGGAAGACGAGCTGCTGCTGACACTGTTATGGTTTTGAACCGGGGCAGTGAGTGGTGCACATGTTGTCCACGGGAGGTGCTGGTGTATTCAAAAGCCTGTCAGCTTTCGTGATACGGAGGGCCTTTAAAACTTGAAAAAATTTACCTGGATAAAACTTCGTGAAAGCAAGTTTGGTGTTCGTTAAATGAGCAGATGGTAGTAAAATGAAATCTTCATTGTAGCAAAATTTTGTTGTGTGAACCTTCGTTAAGCGGGGGTTGTTTATATATATATATATATATATATATATATATATATATATATATATATATATATATATATATATATATATATATACAGGTTGAACCTCCTTAATCTGGTATTCTTTCATCTGGCAACACCTGTAATCCGGCAAAATTTTTCTGTGCCGGAATTTTTGAATTGGCCGGAGTAATTTGCCGGACCGCCGCGTCCTAGCAGCGGCGTTGTACAGTGATTTGGAGCCCAGGCATTCTGGGTCTAATTTGGATCAGTATCACACTGCCGCTCATTGCAAGCACCACCCCCCAGGTGCATAAACACTTCCAAGCGACCAGGAAGTGATAGTGTTGTGTGTGAACCAAAGAAAAAGTGCAAACATATGATAATATCAGTGCAACAGAAAGTGGACCTATTGAGGAAGCTAGATAAATGTATTTCAGTGCGGAGCCTATGCCAACAGTATAACATTGGCTCATCAACTGTCTATGATATAAAAAAACAGAAGAATCAACTTCTCAAGTTTTACAGTGAGTGTGAAAGTAAGAAAAACATGGAGGTTCATAGAACACTTAAGGAGGATAAAAGCAGTGATTTAAGCTTCGGCGCGCTGGTAACGTCCCTGTGTACGGCGAGATGATAACGGCACAGACAAAAATTTTCCATGCTGAACTTAATTTACATGTTTTTCTATATACTTCTGCATGTATATTTTCATGTACGACTATCATATATCAAAACAATATTACAGCTACACTTGTATAATGCAGGGTATGTATATAGAGGGTGTTTTGGGGACCACCTATAGTTCGGAATTTTCTATGGTCCGGCAAGTCTAAGGTCCGGTGGTTGCCGGATATGGGAGGTTCAAACTGTGTGTATATATATATATATATATATATATATATATATATATATATATATATATATATATATATATATATATATATATATATATATATATATATATATATATATATATATATATATATATATATATATATATACCTAAACCTCTGTTATCGCGCCCTTACATTATCGCATTTAGGCATTATCACGCACTTATGAAAATCTGGAAAATTCAGTTTTAGCGCATCTGGAAAGTCGTTATCGCACACCCCATAGTAGTAGTAGTAGTAGTAGTAGTACCCATATCCCAACCACACATTGACGAATGTTTAGATAGGGGGTGGTGGAGAAGGAAGAGGTGGAGGGGGAGAAAGATGATGATCATGAGGAGGGGGAGGAGGAGTCAGCAGCCAATCATCGCTGTGTTTTCACGTCACGTGATTTGAATAAGGGAACCGATTGGTTCCAGTCACTGTGCTCACCACTACCACCACCACCACCACTCCTCAGTCTCACACGTGGTATTCTGTTGTTCAGAACTGGTTATAATTCATTTCAGATTGTCAAATATTAATAAGCTACTCCAGTATTAATGGTAGTAAATTTATGGTAACAGGAAAATTTTTAGGCAAATTTTTGGGTTGAAGCACCAGTTTATTTATTTCCTATTTATTCTTCACTTCTGTTATTGCATTTCCCGCTATTGTGCATTTTTTAGGCACCAATTTCGCGTGATAATGGAGGGTTAGGTGTAAAGTATTTTCCATTACTATATTTCCAACTCTTGTATCCTCAAGTCAAATTAAAATCTGCAAAACATTTCCCACTGAACAAGTTTGCATCTTACACACACTCATAACTTGTGCTATTTGGTTTCACATCATTTGAGACCCAACACTACTTTTTATGAAGCTAAATCTGACTTATGCATCAATGCAAAATCAATGACTGTATTATGGAATATATATGTGGAATATTTGTAATCTATCTATATGCTATTCTGGTATCCTGACTAAAAGAAAACTTACTTGTTTCCATCCTGGCTGTGGTTAATGGTAGGAAGATGGAGGGTTAGTGTTGATTCCGTCTTTCTTACAATATCTAGGGAGCCAGTGAGTTTGGGTGGAATAGATTTGGTGGCCACAAACTCCTGCAAATCTGTGCCACAGAATCTGGTGTTGCAACAGTGTGCCTTGGCAACCTCTCTCTTCCCTTTCTCCAAGTCTTCAATCTAATGGTTTTTTTCACCATGAAGAAGAAATGATAATCTTTAATAATAGCATGGTAACAAATAACAGACATCTATTAAATGAACATTCCATAAGTGATCATTCATATAATTATATAAATTCTGCCTAAACAACTATTCACTCCTCTAATTATGCAAATTCTGCCTAAACAACTATATTTAGATTAACTCTAATTTTCTTACAATACAGTTCAAGGATGAATTCTCCTCTTTCAAAGTAAAATTGCATTGTTTCTTTGAGGAACTGATGATGATAGTACAGTTCTTGAGATTTCCCCCATGGTATGTGGGCAGCTCCATGGAAAGATTTATGTGTCTGAGTCCTGGTATGAATTTGATAGCCTGTGGGGAACCTGGTCCTGTGGAAAATAAGGTTATCATAACATAGTTATTTTTCTTTACAAAATTGTTTTAAGATGAGAGAAACACATAACAAACATATAAAAAAGAATAAATTTGATTGTAAAATGGCTGGGAGAAAACTTCTCTTAAGTCAAATGGGCATGTAGAAAAGGAGAAGCTCTTTGCCACACATGTAAAGAAACATTCAAGACAAAATATAAACAAAAAGATGAAAATAAGTTATAATGAGAAACTAAACACATGGTACCCATACATGTATATTAAGTGCACACAAAAAGACTCCACAGTAATTGACATTTTCTAATAAAGAAAGTTATGAAATGAAGATCTTATAGTATTGTGAAAGGAATGAAGAGAAAAATGTTTGGCAAAATATGAAATGAATGAGGATTTGAAAGCATGCAAAAAATGAAAACCTGTTTACAATAATTAAAAGAAGGTTGTAGACATTTGATAGGGTAATTAATGCTCATTTTCAGAGTTAACACCTCTTGAAGTTTTCTAAGAGGTAAAATTTATTCCAATATGAATAATTGATGTCTTTTGACAATGTAACTGATCTGAAGTCTTTACTGGTTTAGAATAAATTACACAGAACTTTAATTCTATCAACAGCTGACCAGTGAACCTTAGATGTAGCTTGGCAGGAATTTGTTGACTGCTGTATAGTGGAAAAATGCACTGCTTTAAAGATGAATCAAGCTTTTTACTCAAACATTTTTCCAGTTATTAAAAAAACAAAGATGATTCAGCAAGGGTAATAGTAATATTAACTTTAACACTTTAAATCATGTATTGGGCCACATGTGTACAGAACAATTGTTTCACTTGTGTATTGGTACATCTGTGGCCCAAATAGCCTTTTCAATAAACTTTTGCAAACATGAATATATAAGCAATGTGTGTAAATTTGTATTTTTTTGTCACTGCAGATGTTTTACAAAGATACCATGTATTAAGTTGAAAATGGTATGGTGTTAATTATATATGAAAAAAAAAAAAATAGATAAATAAATAAAAAAAAAAGTAAATAAACAAAATATCTACAAGACATAAAATTTTAAAACATGTTCCCTCCAAATATAAACATTGCATTGTGTAACTGTAATCAACAGTAAAGAAAAATCCCCTCACAGCAAATAACATAAAAAAATAAAAATTCCTAATGTAATGAATATTTTGCTTCCATAACAGAAAAAAAAATAATGTTCTGTAGCCACCTATTGGATGGGAATAAGTAGGCTATATATGTAAAAATGAAAAACAGAATAAAACTTCTTTAGATCAGTTCTTATTATGTGGAATATTGAATTATTCTAATATATGAAAGAATACCTATGAAGAAAATATTATTTACCAAGTAATTAACTTAAGAAAAAAAAAATCTTCCATAAAAGACGGTTGGTTCCATTTATGTTGAAAGCAAGAAAACACACTTTTCATAGTTATCCTAGATACAGTTTGTATTCCTACACCAAAGAAAGGAGCAAGAATATATCATCATTGCATTGCAAACTGGTTCATGCATGCACCAACCCATTCATGGTACATTAGTGCACCATTATGCAATAGACAAACTAAATTTCGTGGTCAGCAATTCAATATGTATGTGTACCAAGGATCTTAATGCTCTATCCTACAGTCCACCCTCTCACAATAAAGCATACCTCCTCTCTCTGCAAAAGTCCAATGAACACTGGCGTGATGGCGGTATGAAGGGTTCAGCAAAGCAGGCGAGAAAGTGGAGCTGCCAAACGTGATTAATGTGTTAAGGGAATTAAATAATTATATTGCCTTTGTTTATTTTTAGATTAATACCCTTGCAGGTGTATTGTGATTGCTTTCCCTAAATGGCTTTTATATGGAAGTGGCTGCAGTTTATATGAGGTAATGATCACTACCAATTCACTCTTTTCCCTTCAGGATTATCATCTGCCTCTAGATTATTCACAAAGTTATTAAAGCCAGTTTTAACACACCTCAGAAAATTGGGAATGTTAATTTCTTGGTTGTATTTTTATTTTGTCATCTAAGCATGAACTGTTTGGTAATATGACCTATGAATTGCACCTTTTGAATTTATTAGGGCTGCCAATCCATATGTCCAAATTTATCTAATGCCTAAACAAGTTGGGGAATATCTTTGTGTGATTTGAGATTTGATAAATATGACCACAACTCTATCCAAGGGTAAAATAACTAGAATCCAGAGGTTCAGTCAATCATTGCTGAGGAGGAATGGTTTCTAATCATGATTTGGCTTCTTTTATAGAGCAGGTTGTTTTTGCAGGCAACGGTGTCCCACAAGCACTGTTAAGACATAAGCATCTCAAATTCATACAAAATATGAACCTTATCAGAAGCAAAGATGACTGTGAGGTAGAAGTTACCCTGGGTAAGCATGCTCAGGAACTAATTACTTTGTGGTGAAATCATAATGCTCAAGGAAAATTTCTATAGTCTTCTCTACCTTAATCTGAAATCTAAACAGTTGCTTCTATGACAGGATGGGGAGGCAAGCTTGGTGCTCCTGGTGGCCAATGGGATTTGAATGAGTTAGATCATATAAACTGCCTTGAATTTAAAGCTGTATTAACATGTTACTTGTGGCTGGCATCGCAACGAACTCTCCTTCACTGCGATTCAAATAAATCGTTGTCACGTCAGTGTGGCTCCTGCCAGCGAAGCAAGAGGAGGTGAGTGAAGTCTGGGAGCACTGGCAACCTCAAATTGTTTGCCCACCGGTGGGTCACATCACATACCGTGAAATATTTATGACATTACTGCGATGCGACCCACCGGTGGATAAAATTTTTTTTTTTTCACAGCATCTCTATACGTATTACAATATACTTTCCATTACTAACAATTTGTTTAAATATCTTTGTCTGCTTTGCAGACTTAGGAAATGCACCCTAAACAATTTTATGGTGGACCTAGTTCAACAGAAGAAAGGGAAGATAGCATTTCCTATCAGAAGCTGAAGGATCAAAGAGAGAATCTCAAAAGAGATACGTAGGGTGTTATGAAATAATATCCACTAACGAAGGAAGTAAAGTAACATCTAAAAGAGCAAAAAAAGTATCTACTTTCTGCAGCTTGTGTGATGGCAAGCCTTACTTATGTCTGTCATGCTTTGAAACAAAACATTCAAAGTAAATAATGGAAACATGTAGCAGGTATTTTTTCAGTAAATTTCTTTCTTGTTTCATTACTTGTGTTTATAAGATATGAAGTTTTTGAGGATCACCAATGGTTCCTTTTGCTAAAGTTTGTCCAATTGATAGGAAAATTATGAAAAGATCAATAATGAAAATTACTAAAGCTTGTCAAGGAAAGTCCAATCTGTTTCAATTATTTGTCATAGAAATGTTTTATGTTCTGAAGGGTTTTATTACATTTATTAGAAAAAAATATGAAAACAGGATGATTTTTCATTTAATAAAGAAAATTTATGCTCTCCTGAAGGAAAAAATGCATTATATTTCATGTATTAGGAAAATAGTATGAAAAAAAAAAAATTTTCACTTATTTTTTTATAATTGTAAAAATGAAATAAACTTCATATTACTTATCAATAAGTGTTTACTATGCCCTCCTATGCATACTGTTTATTGCAATTTTATTATATAATCCAATTTCTGTTAATAGTAAGATAGAAACGTGATATCTATGAAAACTGCTATATGACCCACTGGTGGGTCACAACGCAACAGTGGCCAAACGCTGGCGACCCAACAGTGTCGTATCGCAAGTAACGTGTTAATGGGTTTGAAGTCCTTACAGCAAGGTTTTAGACACTCTTATCATACTGCAATCTGGCAACATGACTACTAAATCATGTATCAATCATTGAGGTAGTATAAAACTATACTGGTACAGTTGTTAAACAGATCTTTGAATGGGTCAATAAGAGAAATATTACTATATCTGCTGAGCATATCAGGGGATATAAAACACTGTTGCCAATCAAGAATCTAGACTCAAGAATTTTGATTCATAATGGATGCTGGATTCTAATATTTTTGAGAAAGTATGCAAACTATTCTTTTTGCCAGACTGGATTTTGTTATTTTCTTTTTATGCATGAGAGGAAACTGGCCAAGGGCAACAAAAATGGAAAAAACACCCACAGGGTTGCCAGTTCCCTTAAAGGTCATAAGAAATATCCAGAAGTGAGGGACAAATGTCTTGAAACCTCCCTCTTAAAAGAAGTTAAGTCATAGGAAGATGGAAATATAGAATCAGGCAGGGAGTTCCAGAGTTTACCAGTGAAAGGTATGAATAATTGAGAGTACTGATTAACTCTTGTATTAGAGAGTTAGACAGAATAGGAGTGAGAGGAGGAAGAAAGCCTTGTGCAGCAGCAATGCTGCAGGAGGAGGGGAAGCAAGCAGTTAGCAAAATCAGTAGAACAGTTAGCATGAAAATAGCAATAAAAGATAGCAAGAGATGCAACATTCCAGTGGTGAGACAGAGGCTGAAGAGTCAGTCAGAGGAGAGGAGAAGAGATGATGAGATGAAAAGCTTTTGATTCCACCCTATCTAACAAAACTGTGTGAGTGAAACCCCTTAAACATGCGAAAAGAGTACTCCATACAAGGATGGATAAGGCCCTTGTACAGAGTTAGCAGTTGAAGGGGTGAGAAAAATAGGTGGAGACACCACAGAATGCCTAACTTCATAGAAGCTCTTTTAGCAAGAGATGACATGTGAAGTTTCTAGTTTAGATTATGAGTAAAGGACAGACCAAGGATACTCAGTGTAGAAGATGGTGACAGCTGATTGTCATTGAAGAAGATGGGATAGCTGTCCGTAAAGTTGTGTCGAGTTGATATATGGAAGAATTGTTTTTGAGGCATTGAGCACTACTAAGTTTTCTCTTCCCCAATCAGAAATCTTAGGAAGATCAAAAGTCAGGTGTTCTGTGACTTCCCTGCATGATCTGTTGACTTTCTGAAGGGTTGGTCATCTCTGAAAAAACATGGAAAACTGTAGGGTGGTATCATCAGCATAGGAGTGGATTGAGCAAGAAATTTGTTTAAAATCGTTAATGAATAATAAAAAGAGAGTGGGTGACAGGATAAAACCCTGAGGGACACCACTGTCAATAGATTTAGGAGAAGAACAATGGCTGTCTACCGCAGCTGCAACAGAATGGTTGGAAAGGAAACTTGAAATAAAGACTGTAGGAGGGCAGTTTTCAAATTAAAGTTTTGTGCCAGACTCTATCAAAAACTTGATATATCTAATGCAACAGCAAAAATTTCATCAAAATCTCTAAAAGGGGATGACCAAGATTCATAAAAAAGGAAAACCAGATGATCACCAGTAGAGTGACCTTGACAGAAGCCATACTGGCAATCAGATAGAAGATTGTGAAGTGACAGATTTTTGAGAATCTTCCTATTCAGGATAGATTGAATAACTTTAGATAAGCAAGAGATTAAAGCTTAAGGGCAGTTATTTTTTTTAGGAACAGGCTGAATGTAGGCAAATTGTTCCTGATAGGCTGGAAATAATAACCTAAACAATTTCGAACACAACTAGCATCACAAGTTCCACAACAAAAACAATATACTTTATTAATAAATCATCTTCACGTATATGCATACACAATAAGGAAAAGTATATATAGACTCAAAAGTATACTAATGATTTTTGTAAATTTTAATAGAATAACACCATTATCTTATTATCTTTTATCTTGATTGGCTTATTTTTGGCTTTTTCGACAAGGATTTTTTGTGATCTACACTCTACAGAGCCACATACATTAAATCAATTCAAAGCATGTATCACAGTTTCATGTTATAAAGCATTTCCATCAATTCACAGCATGTATCACAGTTTCATGTTATAAAACATTTCCATCAGTTCACAGCATGTATCACATTTTCATGTTATAAAGCATTTCCATAAATCTTCTATTTCTTATAAGGCATAGTGTTCATTAATACACATCTCATCTAAATCATAGCAATCCATAAAAATAAAATTTTTAGCCTCTTCTTTAAAGTAACAATATTATCACTACACTTAACATTATTTGGAAGCTCATTAAATAATCTCGGAGCACTATATTTGAACATTCTTTAGCCAAGTTCAAAATTGCACATAGGTTCATTATACATTTTATTGCAAATCCTACCTAAGGTAAACTGAAAAGGCAATCTTGCCAATCTAAAACCAAAGAACTCAATGTATAAATGTTGAGGTCTATGCTAAAACTATTAAATAAAACTTTCCTTCACTTCTTTTCATATTTAAAACCTGATTCTTCTTGACTTCCTTGCAGCAAAATCATCTATAGTGTCATCATACGAAATCTGTTTGGATATTTCTCTATTAATACTAATTATTGCCAGCCCATTTAGGCGCTCCTGTGACATAGTAGACCTTAAATATGTTTTAATGAGCTTAAGTTTAGAGAAGCTTCTCTCTGCAGATGCCACAGTCACAGGTGTAGTGACAGCAATTCTTAATGCCACCCACATGTTTGGATAAATCTCTTTCAGGCCTTTCTCCTCCAGAAAAACAAGAAGGTCTAATGTTGTCATATTTTGCTTTGGCCATTGTTTTGGAAATGACTGCATCTCTACAATCAGTTCATCATAATTTAAGTCAGCCTGATCCCCAGATGTGAGCGTATTACACAAATCTTTTGCCTGCTTTTCTAGCTCACTAGCTGGCAGGTCAGGGAAGTTTATGAGAACACTGAATTTCTTTGCAACATCACTCATCATTCCAGTTCTCTCTCTCAGGGATTCAATGGCCACATCCACAACTACACTGAAAAATGAAAACTCTATTTTCTTCAAGGCATCGGTAATAGGCTCATCAGGGGCCTCATAAGAGAATTGCCTTTTAGTAGTTCTGAGTCTTTTCTGCTTTAGTGCAGCTTCCACATTCATCTCTTCACACATCTCTCTGGCAGATGTCTGGGCATCAGCAAACCCAGTGTCTCTGTAGCTAATAAGGGAGGTTTCAGTCTTCTTGAGAATGTCAACAGCTACATCAAGATGCATGCATTGTGATTGCAGAAGTTTATTCACAGTTTGAATTTTTCTAAGGATAAGGATATCACTGAGCTACAGCCTCCCACAGGCTAGGCGCAGCCCTCCAGGCGAGCCCAAGACAGTAGGAAGACACCAGAGTGCAGGAATTACCACCAGCGTCCCAGGGCAAAACCAAAACAATCCCCCGCCTTCAACTCGCCGTTCCCGCTCGCCCAGCTCCGCCTCTCCGCCTACAGCACATTATCGTACCCCGCGTAACAATATTAATTTTGGATGCCAATTTGGCGCCCCCCCCAGCAAATGGCGCCCCAGGCGACCGCCTGTGTCGCCTGTGCCTAGAAACGGCCCTGACTCCTTGAGATGCTGGACGAAAGATCTCATGACTAGTGCTGGTATTAATTTATCTTTATTTTGCTTCTCATTCTATCAGGTCTATTTCTTCCAGTAAAGTAGTTATATATGTCCCTCTGTCAACCATTGTGAAGTCTATATAATGGCTCAAGGAATCTATGTTCATGACTTATTGCAGTAAACCTAATCAGGGCACTCGGTTTGCTGATGTATACTAACTAATCTAGAATAATTTCATTATCTCTCTATTTGATAGTGTACATTTATGCTAGGCTACTGAAGGTAAAGGACACACATTTTGTTTGTGTGGAGTCATTGATGTTTTCTAGTTTATAAGACTATGCTGAATCAGCAGGGATTATGCCTCAACTTTTAATTTAAGACATATAGATTATACTTTTCTTTTGTTCAAGTATTAAATGTTCCATAGAATTCTGGGATAATAAAATCATGTCAGTTCATAGCATTTTGGCTACCCTCATTTGGAGTGATTTTTTATAATCATTCTGAAACTCTCATTGGTTGCCAATACACAGTCAAATAAATCAAGTGAAACTGAGATTAAGCAAGTACTTACTCGTACCAAGTATGAAGGTTGATAATAATCTCATGAGTACATATCTGACGTAATTTAAAAAATAAATGCTAACTCTTCCCTTCTACTCATGTTAAAATTTGATATACGTATATATATATATATATATATATATATATATATATATATATATATATATATATATATATATATAAACACTCAACCCTCGAAACAACGGACAAATGCGTGCACGACCCTGTCCGTAGATTGCAAAAGTACGTAAAAAACTGTATGAAATGTACGTAAAATACTGTGTAATCATTAAAAAATCATTCAAGCAGTATTACAAAGCACTAAGTACAACAAATAACCTGAAATAGATGACATGAGCATGATCATTTTAATAAATATTAATAAACAATACAGAAAACGAAGTTCTCTCACTTTAATACGCCACCTACCGAACAATAATTTGCCGGGAACGGACAATCGCATATATATATATATATATATATATATATATATATATATATATATATATATATATATATATATATATATATATATATATAGTAAATCCTCATTATATGGTATATATGCATTCCTGAAAATTTTACCGCAAGTCAAAATTACCGTGTACCAAACCCATTATAACATATAATAATAGGCAATGCGTTCCAGCATGTCTAAAGTCATCCCTATAAAAATGAAAATTCATGAAAATAGTCATAAAAAAAAACATTTAGTACTGCACAAAAGAAATAAACAGAAAATGTTTTTATTTACATTTTCACTCACCATGTATTCTATTAGATGATTTCCCTCCCGAGGCTAAGGGACAGTAGGGATTTCAGCCCTTACTCATCTTTCGCTGACTGGACAGATGAGGATAAGAAGACGTCATCTGCACTGTTGGAAGCAGATGCGGAAGTGCCAGCTGTAGCAGGGTGGCACGTGTGACAGGGACGCCATGTCTGACTGGCTTCAAGAATGAGTAGATGAAGAACTGTTTGGTTTTTCTTGTTTTTTCATAATAGATTTCTTGATATATCTTGACACTTCTCTACATCATGAACCATTTTGCTACTCCTGGCAGGATTTGGGTCATGTTCCTTCAAGGTTTCCAGAGCTTTTTTGATACCCCCAAGACATTCTCTAAGAGTTTTGATGTCCAGGGCACGTACAGGTTCTTCTTCCTCGTCTCCCTCTTTTTCTAGCTCCTGTGATGCCTTGTCTAGCTCTATACGTTCATCATTTTGAGAGAGGTTCAGCATGGCTTTCCAAAAGATCTTGAATATCATCATCAACTTCATTGAAGCCAGCCCTAAGGCACACACTTACTATGTCATTTATGATCGCATCGATGTCGTCTTCAGCGAAGCCTGAGAAGTCATGCGCGCATTCTGGCCATACTTTATTCCACACCAAGTTCATGGTAGACGTCTTCACTTCCTCCCAAGATGACTTGATGTTATCTAAGGCATGCTTGATGTTATACAACTTCCACCATTCTCTGATAGTGGGCTTGCCAGGCCCATCTGTGGCCTTTATCAGTTGCTGCATGGTTTGCCGCTGGTAGTAAGCTTTAAATGTTTGCCATAATTATTATGAATATATTTGTGCTTACAATAGACCCTTTAATATTTCATTTATTCATGTAATTAGTAATGCATGTAAGTAATATGTAATGCAGTTAAAAAAAAAAAAGGTGGGAGGGGAAGAGATAACAGGCTCCAAGGGTGGTCAAATTAAAATCAGTACTGTGAGTGGCGGGAAGATGTAGCGTGGATGACGTCATCACCCCTGCTTCCCAATGATGACATGAACGTATCTGTGAATTTTTCTTACCGTATATCGAACCAAGGGTACTAATTTTCAAATACCGTAACTGAATTTACCAGATAAAGAACTACCGTATAACGAGGACTTACTGTACATATATATATATATATATATATATATATATATATATATATATATATATATATATATATATATATATATATATATATATATATATATATATATATATATATATATATATATATATATATATATATATATATATATATATATATATATATATATATATATATATATATATATATATATATATATATATATATATATATATATATATATATATATATATATATATATATATATATATATATATATATATATATATATATATATACAGTAAAAGTCCTGAATTCTGGAAGTCATGGGAGTTCAGGCATTCTGAATTCTAGGATTTTCCGGATTGTAAGGTAGTAAGGCTGAAAGTAAGATTAAAATCTTGAATGTACTATGTAAACCCCACTAAACTAACCCCAATTTGCTATATCTCTTTGTAGTACTGTCATAACATCTTACAGGGATTGCTACTACCACCAGTCCACTGTGTACTTCCTTACCACACCACACAAGATTTACGTAGGCTTTTTTTTTTTCTTCTTGAAGATTTGCCAGAATATGGGGGGAGTGGCATGGGCCTTTCCAGCCATTATGGCAGCCCATATGTGATGATTGCTCTTTTACTACTTGTCAACTTGTATTTATGTAGGTGATTTCACTATTTTACGTAGGCTATTCCACCATCCACATATACTGAGAAGTTTGAGTGATTGTATTGTACTGTACCCCACAAAATATGTATACAGTCCACTATACTTATGTCACACTTTATAAAATAATTGAAAGTATAATGCAAAACACATTTCATAACATAAAACATTTACTGATGTCTGATAAAGGGAAACAAAAAAAAGGAAGGCCTCCAACATCATACGCCAGCCAGTCATGTCACCGGCATCGAGTGTACACCAGCTGGACCACCCATGCAGATAACAGGATCATAAGTTATTATCGGATCATCAATTTGGCTTCAGGAAAGGGAGGTCATGTGTAACAAATCTACTGAGCTTTTATTCAAGAGTGGTTGACAAAATACAGGAGAGAGAGGGATGGATGGACTGTGTATATTTGGATTTAAAGAAAGCTTTTGACAAGGTACCTCACGAGAGACTGTTATGGAAAGAAGAGATTTATGGAGGACTGAAAGGAAAAGTGTTAAAGTGGATGGAAAACTACTTGAGATGGAGGGAGATGAGAATGGTAATAAGGGATGCAAGGTCGGACTGGTTGGTGGTGGAGAGTGGAGTCCCACAAGGCTCAGTGCTGGCACCAATACTTTTCCTGGTATATATAAATGACATGCCAGAGGAGTAAACAGTTATATTAATTTGTTTGCGGATGATGCGAAGTTGTGTAGGTGTGTGAAGAGTGAAGAAGATTGTGAAATTTTACAGACAGACCTGGATAAGATTTGGGAGTGGAGCAAGAGGTGGCAAATGGAATTTAATCTGAGCAAAAGTCATGTGATGGAGATGGGAAAGAGTGGAAGACGGCCAAGAGGGTCATATAAGATGGGTGAAGAAGTAGTGTTGAAAAAGGTGGAAAAGGAAAAGGATTTGGGAGTGATAATACAAGACCATGGGCAGTTTGAGGCTCATATTGATAAGATGTTTGGAGAAACGTATAATTTGATAAAAATATTGGATTAGCCTTCCATTATATGGATAAAGATATGATGAAGAAATTAATTAGTATGGTAATTAGACCAAGATTGGAATATGCTGGAGTGGTTTGGTCCCCTTATAAAAAGAAGCATATAAGGAAGTTGGAGAGATTGCAGAGAATGGCAACAAAAATGGTTCTGGAATTGGCAGAAATGACCTATGAGGAGAGATTAAAAGAAATAAATTTGCCTACCTTGGAACAAAGAAGAGAAAGAGGAGATTTAATACAGGTTTATAAACTGTTGAATGGACTGGATGAAGTGGATAATGAGCAAATGATGTTGAGAGAGGAAAATTTAAGTAGAACTACAAGATCGCATAGTAAAAAGATAGCCAAGGGAATATGCTTGAAGGATGTGAAAAAATAGTTTCCCACAAAGATGTGTGGAGGTGTGGAATGGTTTGAGTGAGGAGGTGGTGTCAGCAAGGAGTGTGCATAGTTTTAAAGGAAAGTTGGATGTGTGTAGATATGGAGACGGGGCCACACGAGTATGATACCCAGGCCCTGTAAAATTACAACTAGGTGAATACAACTAGGTGAATACACACACACGCAAGTATCCACATTCAATATTGTATGTAAACTACATAAACTGATAAAGGAGAAGATGGAAATGAAAGAGAATAAAGAACAGGAAATGGAGTTTATAAGACTGAGAGAAAGGATAAGAAAAGTGGAAGAAAATGAAGCTAGGCTAAGAGCGGAAAACGAAAAACTAAAAAAGTAAGTAGCTAACTACAAGAAGCAGATGGAAGAAGGACTCGGTAAAGCCGAGAAATAAAAGGAGAAGCTGAAAGATATAGTAAACAAGGAAGAGGAAAGAGTACAGAACGTGATTAAAAAAGAAGTACAAGCATGGAGAGTCCAAGATAAGAAAGATAAGGCCGATTTTCAGGAGGTGATTCAAGAACAACTTAAAGAAAAAGAAGAAAATATGACAAACAAAATGATAGGAGTCCTCAAGACAAAAGAAAATCTAGTTAGAGAAATTGCAGAAAAAAAGAAGAGTGTAATCGTATTTGGAATAAAAGAAAAAAATATAAAATATAGACCAAAAAGAGAAAAAGAAGAAAAGAAATCAGTCAAAAACCTACTGAAGAATCTTAATGACGAAGATAGGCAGAACTTGGAAGAGGAAGTAGAAGAAATAAACAGAATGGGACCATTTCAAGAAGAAAAAACGAGACCAATTAAAATACTACTAAAATCACAAGCAGCAACAGAAGAAATATTATATAGAACAACAAAACTTAGAGAAACAGAAGGCTGCAAGGATAACTATATAAAGAAAAATATAAATGAGGAAGAAAGGAAGAGATACAATGAACTGGCAGCAGCAGTAAGGGAAAAGAATAATGAAAGGTCAGAAGAGGAGAAGAAGGCATTTTTTTGGAGAATTCTAGGAGACAGGATAAGGAAATGGTATAAAACGAGAAGGAAGAGAAAAAAGTGGAACAAGTTTAACTAAAAATGATGTATACGAACATAGACGGGGTTTTATCAAGTAAATTAGAATTAAGAGATTACATAAGGAAAAAAAATCCAGATATTGTATGCCTGGCTGAAACAAAACTAAATGAGGCAATCATAAGAGATTTGGATAAAAGGTATAATGTATGGAGAAGAGACAGAGTGAGTAAAGGAGGAGGAGGAGTCATGATAATGTTAAGGAAGGAGATAGTGATCAACCAAGTGGAATGTGGGGAAGGAAAAGCAGAAGTATTGTATATTAAGATGCATATTAATAAAAAAGAGTTAACAATCATTGTAACATATGTGCCACCAAAAACAAATTCATGGACCAATCAAGAATATAAAGACATGATAGATGACACAATAAGGAGTCTAATGAGAATCGTTAAAGAAAGGAGAAAAGTGATATTAGTAGGAGATTTCAACTGTAAAGAAGTGGACTGGGAAAATTATGAAAGTGGTATGGGGGAAGAAGCCTGGGGAGAAAGATTCTTGAACCTAATGATAGACCAGAGAGTAAAGGAATGCACAAGATTCAGAGGAAACGACGAGCTGGCGAGATTGGACCTAGTTTTTACAAGGGGTATACAAATGAATGACGATATAAGATATAAGTGCCCATTGGGAAAAAGTGACCATGCAATATTAGAAATAGATATAGAAGAAGGAAAGGAAGATAGAGACAATTCATACAAAGGAGACAGATTAAATTACAGAAAGGCTGATATTGAGAATCTCAAGAACTATTTTAAAAACGTAGACTGGGAGGAGATGGAAAACTCAGAGACAATGCAAGACAAATATAACTTATTTTTGGAAATATACAAAACAGGAGTCAGGGAATATGTCCCAAAATATAGACCAAAAGAAGAAGGAAAGAAAGATTGGTTTAATGCAAGGTGTGCTAGGGCAAAGGAGAAAAGAGATGGAGCATGGAAAAGGTGGAGAAATAGGAATCCAACAAACAAGGAAAACTTCAAGGCAGCGAGAAATGAATATGTTAAGGTGAGGAAGGAAGAGGAAAAGAACTTGAAAAGATATTGTCGAAAAATGTAAGGAGCAACCAAAATTGTTCTATAGATTCATAAATGGAAAAATTAGGCAAAAAGAAACAATAGAAAGGTTAAAAGGAGAGAACGGGATGGTGGAAGACCCAAAAGTATGGCAGAACTATTAAATAAAAATTCCAGGAGGTCTTTACTAAAGAATCCAAATTTGAGAGGCCACAGGGTAATAGAGAGACAATCTATATGAAAGAGATTAAAGTAACCAAGCTTGAAATAAAAGAGTTAATGAAGGAACTGGATGAAGAGAAGGCAATGGGACCGGATGAAGTCTCAGGCAGAATACTGAAAGAATGTAGGAAGAACTAGCAAGTCCTATATACAACATCATAAAATGCTCAATAGAAAATGGAACAGTGCCAGTAGAATGGAAAAGAGCTGAGGTGGTTCCCATATATAAGAGCGGAAGGAAAGAAGAACCTTTAAATTACAGACCGGTATCACTAACTAGTGTAATATGCAAGATGTGTGAAAGAATAATAAAGAAACAATGGATCGAGTTCTTGAAGACAACAAATTAATATCAAATAGCCAATTTGGTTTTAGAAATGGACGGTCTTGTGTAACTAATTTATTGAGTTTCTATTCTAGAATAGTTGATAGAGTACAAGAGAGAGAGGATGGGTTGACTGCATCTATTTGGATTTAAAAAGGCGTTTGACAAAGTGCCACACGCAAGATTACTGTGGAAGTTAGAGGAGAAGGTTGGCTTAAAAGGAAGCACATTGAGATGGATAGAAAATTATTTGAGGGGGAGAGAAATAAGGACGGTAGTTAAAGATATGAAGTCCAAGTGGAGAGCAGTAGAAAGCAGAGTGCCACAGGAGTCAGTATTGGCACCAGTACTTTTCCTCATTTATAGTAACGACATGCCAGAAGGAGTGAACAGCTACATAAATTTGTTTGCGGATGATACGAAACTGTGCAGAGTTATAAAGCAAAAGGAGGATTGTGAAATACTGCAAGAAGACCTAAATAAGATCTGGGAATGGAGTAAGAAATGGGAAATGGAATTCAATATGAACAAAAGCCATGTCATGGAAATGGGAAAGAGTGAAAGACGACCTGTGGGAATCTATAAGATGGGAGATGGAGTAGAACTGGAGAAAGTCAAAAAGGAAAAGGACTTAGAAGTGACGATGGAAGAAAACAATCAACCAGTAAGCCATATTGATAGAATTTTTAGAGAAACATATAATTTGCTGAGGAATATTGGAGTAGCATTTCACTACATGGACAAAGAAATGATGAAGAAATTGATAAATACTATAATAAGACCCAGATTGGAATATGCAGTAGTGTGGACCCCTCATAAAAAGAAACACATAAGGAAATTGGAGAGGCTACAAAAAATGGCTACAAGAATGGTCCCAGAACTTGAAGGGATGACATATGAGGAGAGACTAAAGGCTATGGATCTACCAACCTTGGAACAAAGAAGGGAGAGAGGAGACCTGATACAAGTCTATAAATTGATCAACGGAATAGACCAAGTGGATAATGAGAAACTGATCCTGAGAGAAGAATATGACATGCAAAGCACAAGATCGCATAGTAAAAAGCTGAGAAAGGGAAGATGTCTGAGAGATATTAAAAAATATAGTTTCCCGCAGAGATGTATTGAGACGTGGAACAGTTTAGATGAAGAAGTAGTGTCTGCAACGAGTGTGCACACTTTTAAAGTAAGATTGGATAAGTGTAGATATGGAGACGGGGTCACACGAGCATAAAGCCCAGGCCCTGTAAAACTACAACTAGGTAAATACACATCACCTACAGAAACATAAAACACCACTTATAATACCTCCAAATATTATTCTTTTACGAGTTTGTGTTAAACTCAATGTTGGTGATTACATATATTTTTTTATACGTTTATCTTCCTTACAACGTATAGGATTATTACAATTAATTATTGCTTAAATCCCCCTTCTCACAGCAAACTTACACCATGTCTAACAGCTCGAGAAATAGAAATGTAAGAAATACTTGAGATGCCTTTTCTTGTTTTCTTTGAGAAGACACCCAGCCTGTTTTCTACTCCCAAGTACCACCCAGCAGGTTGATTCTTTCATTTGCGTGTGCTGTCACAAAGCTTACATGTTGCCTTCAGCTCAGTGCTTGCATCGGCTAGTTGTTTCTTCTTTTCAGCAGCCGTTGTGTCTGCTTTTCGTTGCTCCTTGGTTTGTCATCTACAGGGAGATTGTAAGTGTGTGATTATGCCATGTTAGTGTTTGAAGTGTTCTTGCTCCCTCATGTCACTTGAGGTGGACCCTCATGGGGAGCGTCCGTCAAGTAAGGTGTTTTGTAGCCTTGCTTCCCACTGCGATTGCTGTAAGGCCTTGTCCCATGACCAGTTTCTATGTCTTTTGGAGAGTATTAAAGACCATATTGAGAGGAGGAAGGCTTCTTTTTCTTCTGGTATGTGTAAGTTTTCCCCTACATCACGGCAGATACAGAAATGTATGTGCAGGATAGAGGAGACATTGGACTGGCTTTCCCTCTTTCTCTCCTCTTCCCAGGGTCCTCCTTTCTCTGGTTTCCAGACTCTGGCTTCACAGGTAGACGGTTCCCAGCCAGGAATGAGCGGTGCTATGCAGAGGCCGGGGCAGGCCGGACCAGCTGGTGCTGCCAGTCCTGAGATCGAGATGGTACTGACATCCGCTGCAGGCCCAACAACAACAACAGGTGGCTTCTGTGCCCCAGTTCCTGGGACAGGTAAGGCAGTGCACAGTGCCCTTAGTACTTTTTGCACTATTTATGGTGGTGGCATCGGTGACAGCCATCCGGCTCCCACACCAAGCAGCTGCCCCACTACCTAGGATACGGAGGTCGGCATCTGCCATACAGCTCCCATGCCAGGCAGCCATCCCACTACCCAGGATACAGAGGTCAGCATCTGCCATACAGCTCCCATGCCAGGCAGCCATCCCACTACCCAGGATACAGAGGTTGGCATCTGCCATACAGCTTCCGTGCCAGGCAGCCGCCCCACTACCCAGGATACAGAGGTCGGCATCTGCCATACAGCTCCCATGCCAGGCAGCCATCCCACTACCCAGGATACAGAGGTTGGCATCTGCCATACAGCTCCCGTGCCAGGCAGCCTCCCCACTACCCAGGATACAGAGGTCAGCATCTGCCATACAGCTCCCATGCCAGGCAGCCATCCCACTACCCAGGATACAGAGGTTGGCATCTGCCATACAGCTCCCATGCCAGGTAGCCATCCCACTACCCAGGATACAGAGGTTGGCATCTGCCATACAGCTCCCATGCCAGGCAGCCATCCCACTACCCAGGATACAGAGGTTGGCATCTGCCATACAGCTCCCATGTCAGGCAGCCGTCCCACTACCCAGGATACAGAGGTTGGCATCTGCCATACAGCTCCCATGCCAGGCAGCCGTCCTACTACCCAGGATACAGAGGTTGGCATCTGCCATATAGCTCCCATGCCAGGCAGCCGCCCCACTACCCAGGATACAGAGGTCGGCATCTGTCATACAGCTCCCATGTTTGATGGCCAGAATTCTATCCAGGATACTGATGGTGGCATGTACCATACAGCTCCCATGCCTGGCGGCCAGCCTCTTATCCCCTCATGTGGTTTTATCCGCAGTACAAGTAAGGAAATGCCCGGTGCTCCTGGTACTTTCGGCAGTGATTACAGTGGTGGGGTTGGTGACAGCTATCCAGCTCGCATGTCCAGCAGCCACCCACTACTTAGGATATGGAGGTTGGCATCTGCCATACAGCTCCCATGCCTGGTGGCCGGACTCCTTTACAGGATGTTGAGGCTGGTGTCTGCCATACAGCTCTCACAGCAGACAGCCAGACTCGTTTCCAGGATGATGAGGGTGGCATCTGTCATATGGCTCCCATGCCTGGCAGCCAGCTTATCATCTCACATGGATTAGGCCTAGGTGAGACTATTCCATTTTCTTCTGTGGTGAGTTTGGCCACAGCCATGCTGTCAAAATGTCTGGTGGCCTTCTCCCTACCAAGAATATGAGTGTTGATATCAGCCACAAGGCTCCCATGCCAGGAGACCAGAGTCATGTCCTTTTTGTAGGGGTTGGTGTGTGCTCCTCAGCTCCCATGCCTGACAGCCATCCTCTTCCTTGCAGTGGATTGGACCATGTGGACCCTGATGAGTCTGCCGGAAAGCCTTCCACTTATTCCACTTATTCAGGAGCCTTTTCTGTTGAGGCTGACCAACCAGCTCCTGCGCCTGGTGGCAGTTGGATGGGCCAAGGTCTTTTGGCTCCCATACCAGTTAGCCACCTCCTTTCTGCAGTCAGGTCCTGTGAGGATGATGAGGAGGAAGTTCCTAACAAATAAGGTGTTTCCCCTTTTTTGCATCTCATAGGCCAAGTAAGGGCCTGTCTTCATCTGCCTTCACTTGAGACTCCTTCCTCATCCCAACTTACAGGTGTAGAAAGGGCACAGGACTCAGTTTTCCCTTGCCAGGCTTTAATTAATCTCCTACAGTTGCTTATGGCTCAAGCTGTCTGGGAAGAAGCCCAATGCAGGTTTCTGAAGGAGCCTAAGCCTTGCTCATCCAATTTCCAGTTGTCTAGGGACTGGTACAGCCGGGCCAGCTCTTTTTATATGCCTGAAGGGGCCTCCTACCTGTTGATGCAAATGGAGAAAGTATGTGGTTCCATAGCTGACATTGCCTCTTGGATGGACCAGGTTTTGGCTACATGGGCTGATGCTGCTTCTATCTTGGAGCAGGATGTTTTGGAATTTTTATCAGCACTGGCCAAGGCTAACAAGGACATTCTTTATCCTGCTGAAGAGCAACGCTGTAGATTCCTTATGGATTTGTTACCTCATACCTTTTCTGACAGGGAGAAGCGCCAGCTTCTTTCTTCTCCCTTTACTGACGTTCTATTTGACCCAGCTGTGGTAGACAGGGTGCAGGACAATGAGCACTTGGCTTCTCAGCAACGTGCACTCTCTTCTGTGGTACAGGGGTTAGCCTCTTTTTTTTTTAAGTTCAGCCTCTGCACCTCGTGGGAACAAGGTAAAAGGGCAAATGAGGAGGGGGTCGTTTCTTAGTGCCTCTTCATCAGCTCCTGTCCTTAGACCCTCCGCTACAGGGAAGTCCTTTTGTGCTAGGGGTTCTGGAAGTGGAGGATCCCATGGCCAGGGTAGATCTTGCTAGGAAAGTAGTTTGCTCTCCTGTGTCTGTGGGTGCTTGCCTGCAGTGGCACTGGAGAGAGAGGATGGGGGTTAGATGGCAAGACTGCGTTATGGGTATGTTCTCCCCATTTTGCGTTCCCCTCTTTTGTCTGCCAGACCCATAGAGTTTGTGAGCTATGCAGAGGGGTCAGATTGTCATGTGACCTTGGACTTAGTGGTGCAGGATATGTTGGGCAAAGTTGCCATAGAGCTTGTGGTCAGCAAGCTAAAAGGCTTTTATGTCCATCTGTTCCTCTTACACAAAGTAACAGGGAGTTGGAGAACTGTGTTCGAGCTCTCGGTTTTGAACAAGTTCTTAGTCGTCAGCCTCTTCCCAGTGGAGATGGTGGCATCAGTTTTGGAGTCCATGAATGTGGGGATTGGATGGTGTCATTGGACCTGAGGGACACATATTTCCAAGTTCCAATCCACCCTCGTTCTCGCAAGTACCTGCGGTTCGTGTGGCGAGGCAATGTTGAAATTTTCAGTTCAAAGTTCTTTGATTTGGCCTCGCCACTGCTCTGTATGTCTTTACCAAGGTGATGGGTGTGTGCTCAGATCAATCTGCCCAAACCAGACCTGGTACCCAGCAAAAGGAAGCAGTACCTGGACATGGTGCTGGATTCAGTAAGAGCTCTGGTTTTTCCATCGCCAGAAACGGTCAGCCGGTTTCTGTTGGTGGTGCAGAGTTTTCTAGAGGATAAAGCCCCTATGGTGTCTCTATGGCTGGTACCAGGCAGCCAAGTACACTCTCAGTCCCTTCAGTGGTGCCTGAAGAAACACTGGAGGGCAGAGTCGGAGCCACCCTGGTGACGGGTTTCTCCTTCACAGCTGTCTAGTGGACCCTCCTGGTGGATGGATCTGGGTCATCTTCTCAGGGGGAGCTCCTTTGTGATAGCACCTCCGGAACAGTGTCTGTTTTCTGATGAGTACCTTCATGGTTGGAGATGCTCATCTGGGGTACTATATTGTCTCAGGAGTGTAGTCTCCACAGGAGCAGAGGTTTCAACTACTTGGAAATGATGGCTGTTTTCCAGGCTCTGCAGTCCTTTCAGCAGGAATTCTCGAGCAAAGTGGTGTCTCTCATGTCAGACAATTTGACAGTGGTGGCCTATTTATGGAACTTAGGGGACACTTGGTCTGAGTCTCTGTCGGATCTGGCAGGGGACATTCTCCGGTGGTGCATGGACAACACAGTCTCTCTTTACCTCAGGTTCATGCCGGGATGGCACAATGCAGTGGTGGACATCCTCAGTTGTGAGTGTGTGGGACCAGAGTAAACCTTACATCCAGTAGTGTGTTTGCAGGTCTTCCAGGTGTGGGGCATGTTGCAGGTGGATCTGTTTGCTATGGCCTTAAATCTCCAGTATGTATCTCCCCTGCCAGACCCAGGAGCTCAGAAAGAGGATGCGTTTTCTTTAACATAGGAGGGCTTGAATCTATATGCCTTTCCTCTCTTCTTTCTGATTCATCGGGTGCTGGTTCGGATGTTTTTGTTTGCGTGACTGATTGCCCCGCAGTGGCATCAGACAGACTGGTTTCCTCTGCTTCTGAGTCTGCTAGTGAACCATCCTTGAGTGTTGCTTCCATGGGCAACTCTACTCCACCAGCCTCATCACCACCTCTTCCACAAGTCTCCAGGGGCACTTCACTTTCATGTGTGGAGACTCTCCAGCATCTTTTCCAAAAGAGAGGCTTTTCACAGAGGGCCCTTTATGGCCCTTCAGGTCAGACAGTCCTCTACTATAGTTTATCGGGCAAAGTGGTCTGTCTTCTGTGGTTGGTGTGAGTCGAGGGGTTGTCATCTTGTCTCGGCCTGTGATGAACTTAGTGGACTTTTTAATTTTTCTGTGGGACACAAAGCATTTCTCCTTGCCATCCATTAGGGGATACTGTTCAGCTTTGGCCCCCATTTTCCAGCAGGCTGGCTTGGATATCTCACAGAATTTAGATCTGTCAGCTCTGTTTTGGGGAATTGCCAAGTCAGCTCCTTCCCATTCACCATGCATTCCTGCTTGGGATTTGTCCTTAATTTTATGTTCTGTAATGAGCCTCATCATTTGGCTTCATTGAGGGATGTTGCACTAAAACCTTCACTTCTTTTGGCTTTAGCATCTGCTTGTCATGTTAGTGAACTGAATGGACTTTCGGTGGAGGTTCGTCACTCTA
This sequence comes from Portunus trituberculatus, assembly GCF_017591435.1. Taxonomy (NCBI): domain Eukaryota; kingdom Metazoa; phylum Arthropoda; class Malacostraca; order Decapoda; family Portunidae; genus Portunus; species Portunus trituberculatus. Next base: position 19,351,764 of record NC_059300.1, read on the forward strand.
AGGGATGATCTTCTATGACTTTTTCTTTAGCCCTTGATTTTCTTGCAAAGACCCAACTTCCAGGTGATGAATTTCAGTCTGACTTCACCATTCCTGCTCTTATCGAGTACATTGGCGACTTGGTGGGGGGGACTGACTTTTATGCCCAGTCAGAGCCATCACGGAGTACCTTCGTTGGACCATGAATTATTGTCCTAGATGTTCCTGCCTTTTTGTGACAGTTCCTGAGCTTTAGTGTGTGGTATACCCTCATACTATTTCTTACTGGATATGTCAGGTTATCCAGTGTGAACATGAGGATATTTCTGAGGACATGTGCCTGATTCGGGTGAAGGCACATGAAGTTAGAGAAGTGGCGAAGAGTGCCTTGTTCAAGAAGATTCAGCAGTATTCCTGGTGTTCTTCAGGCAGGAACCTGGAAGAGTATGTCCACTTTTGCTTCTTTTTATCTTTGGGATATTACTCAATAGCATTTGGATACCTTTTCTCTGGGCCCTGTTGTGTCGGCTCTCAGGGTTATTCAATAAATTTTATTTTGGGTTCCTTATACATACTGTTCTATGTATTGTCCTCTGTGGGGTTCTGCATCATTGGGCCTTTCTCATGGGGAGAAGGTTTGTGATGCTCCTCTCACTCCTCTTGCTTTGTCCCTCTCTCATGGAATACAAGTATGGCACTATCCAGGGCACCCCAGTCATTGCCTACGTAATGCAGTCAAATACTTGTGAAATTATGACCAGCCATCATACTCAGTAAATACTTGTTTAATTTCATAATTATGTATCACAAAAAATGATCCACTAGAAAGGGATAAAAGTGAACAAAAACATTGGTAATAGTGCAACAAAGCAATTTTCATCATTTTTCCTCTCAGATTCACCTAATTTAATGTAGTATAACCTACCTTATGCTAGTGCAACAACAGATCAATGTACTAACCTAATATAACTAATCTAGCATACCCTAGCAGTAGGAAGGAGTGTAACCAATGCTAATATGAATTGTCAGTGAGTGTAGTGGGCTGAATGGTCTACTGCAGAAAGTTGAAATAATTTTCAATAATATTTCAAAATCATTGACAACAATATTCATTTGCAAAATTTACTGTTGGTATTCAAAATACTTACATTAATAAGATCTACATGTCTGAAATAGTAAAATAGAGAATGTTTACCCATGTGTATTTTTAAGTTATGACAATTTCCATATATTAGCCTTCTAAAATTTCTATTTCTCCAACAATTTTATCTCTTACTTTATGACTGTTCTGTTGGTGATGTGTTAGACAGTTGCTGTTCTTCTCTTGAATCTACTGGCAGTGGTGTTTCTTAGTGTCCTTTTTTATCATCCTCTCTTTCTACATTCATCAAAGATTTCACAAATCATATTTACTCTCCTATCCACTCATACACTGATGATACCACGCTGCATTTATTCAAATATTTTCTTACATATTCAACCCTTTAACCTCTTCACTACAGGCAACAAAAATGGCTCCTGGCACCATATCTGGGCTGGATGGGGGTGGGGAGATACTTGACTCAGAGGCACCTCTCTCTCTCTCTCTCTCTCTCTCTCTCTCTCTCTCTCTCTCTCTCTCTCTCTCTCTCTCTCTCTCTCTCTCTCTCTCTCTCTCTCTCTCTCTCCCCACTACAGAAATAATGATGAAGGTAAGTGATTCTTCATAATAGGTACATACAATAAGAAATAAACTCACACAAATTTTATAGAAAAAAATTATGGCAGAGGGAGAAACTTACATACCTGGAGGTGCTGATCTTAATTAAGACCAAAATATTCACTTGCAGAGGATTGTCTCATGGAGACTGGGGAAGGTGTCTACTGACAGTTAGAATAAACCATAATTCTATGAAATATCATTCTTAGGATACCCACCAGTAAGCTAAATCTACTGGCAAAGGAACAAAGAACCAGAGCCAGGAATTCTGATAGTGTCACCACAAGGTAAATAGCTTCTGAAATGAAATACAGGCAACCCCTACTTAACGAAGGTTCACACAACAAAATTTCGCTACAACGAACGTTTCATTTTACTACCATCTGCTCGTTTAACGAACACCTAACTCGATTTAATGAAGTTTTATTCAGGTAATTTTTTCCAAGTTTGAAAGCCCTGCCGTATCATGCAAGCCGACAGGCTTTTGAATACACCAGTGGTATTCATTGTGCGGCTCGCGATGACTCAATTTACGGCTCTCGAAAAATAAATAAATAAATGAATAAAAACCAAAAAGCACACTTCCACTCATCACAGCATAAAGTAAGTTTGGTCTTTAGTTTGCTCTTAATAACAAGATATATAGGCTAATATTACCCATGTCTAATTCATCTTATTTACTATATTGCACTAGCAGCCCAGTACTACTTAATTTAGTTGAGTTATGCTAGCTTGCACTAGCTGCGGCTCTCAATGAATGTGTTTAACCCAAGTGGCTCCCTTGCAAAAATTAGTGAATAACACTGGAATACACCAGCACCTCTCATGGACAACATGTGCACCACTCACTCCCCCCCAGTTCAAAACAATAACAGCGTCAGCAGCAGCTCATCTTTCCTTGCTCAACTTACCACCAAAACGCCCTGCAATGTCGCCTAGCATTGCTAAGAAGTCTCTTACTCTCGAAGTGAAGCTGGATATTATTCACAGACACAAGAGAGGTGAGAAAATTAATAGCATTGCTCACCACCATCTTGACTCCATCTACCATCTCTACTATTTTCAAGTCAGCAGACTATTAAGAAGGCTGGTGAGACTGTATTTTCCTTGCAAGCTTAAAGAACCACCTGAACTTGTGACTCTACAATGGATAAAATGGAAAGCCTTGTGGAAATGTGGTACATAAGTTTTGTATGTGATATAATGATGTGCCCTTTGTTTACATTCCACAGGTTGCTGGTTAGTGTCTTTTCCATTTCACTCTCCCTCCCTTCATAAATTTAAGATCATCAACATTATAAAGTTATGTACATATATACATCAGTGTACATTATAATGACTTAAATTAAACTGCCTAAATGTTTATCTTCATAATTTTTACTTTCGTAAAACCTTTTACTGTACTATGATGCACTCTCGCTTTGTTTACTCTCAACGGAAGTTCAAGTCAGGGGTTAAACTTGTTATAATCGATTCGCTTAACGAAGGGTTTTTTAGGAACGTAACCCCTTCGTTAAGCGGGGGTTGCCTGTACTAAATATGGGAATAATCAGATCATTCTATGTGCGCACTTTCTCTATAGATCAACACATAACATATAATGAATCTACTAATTTTGATAAACACAATGTGAGTGCTCAACTTTAAAAATTTTAAAGAGCTGTATTTGAAAATAATGTTTTTTTGAAACAAAAACTGTATAAAATCAATCATTATACATACTGCCATGAAAATTGGTGTACTTATTAACAGTATTGGGGTAACATTATCAGACCGGTTTTTCCCTAAAGTGACTAGAAAGTTTTTAATGAGGCAAAATAACAGCTTTTCATGCTGTTTTGATGGTGTCATGAAATGCAAAAACTTTAGAAATCATACCTTATGACATATGGAGATATTGAAAAAAAAAGCATCCTCTACATTTCTTTCGGCATTTTTCAAGTATGTCCATGCCACAGCACATTTCAAAATATTTGAAATAAGGCCTGTATGACATTTTGAATGCAATTCTATGCATGATGTCATGATGTCATTACTCTATCACATTCATATTCGTACACATGATTCGTTCAAAAAAGAGATCTATTTGTTAACGTTAGCGAATAAAGAGCTATTGAAGGAAAAAGTAGAGATGGAGAAAGAAAACAATGTGAAGAGATGAAGGCTAAACTCATGGAAATGGAGATAAAAATATCCGAAGAGGAAGGAGGAATGCCTTAATCTAATTGATACCAGGATGGAAGCAGTGAACCATGAACATCAGGAGGTACAAAGCTTGTTTAGGAAGATAGTAAAAAAGCAGGAAGAGGAAAATAAAGGGATTACGCAGAGGGAAATGGTAAAGGCAGTAAAGGAAAATGAGTATGTGGTGAGAGATATTGCTGAAAAGAAAAAATGTGTGATCATAATAGGATTGAGGGAGGAAACTAACAGGAACTGGCAGGACAGGAAGGATAAGGAAAATGACAGGATTAAGTCTTTACTGAACAAGATCTCTGTGGAGGAAGAGGACCTATATGCTGAGGTAGAAGAAAGTGTGAGATTGGGAGCTTTTGAGGAAGGCAAGAATAGACAATTAAAATTTAAATTAAAGTCTCAGGTGGCAGCGGAGGCCTTGTTGAGTAGGGCTTGGAAACTTAAGGACTCTGAGGAAACCAAAACAATTTACATAAGAAGAAATATGTCACAAGATGAGCCAATGAAAATGAAGGAGCTTGTAACTGAAGTGAAGGAGAGGAATGACGAAAGAAGAGGAGGAAAAGACCAAGTTTTTTTTGGAGGATGAGAAATGGGAGACTAAAGAAGTGGTGGATAAAACAGACGGAATAGGCATTACATGGAAGAATGAGACTAGGAATGGAATAAAAGTGACTTACACGAACATAGATGGATTTCTGTCTAGGAGGCTAGAATGTATGGATTACCTAAGAAATAATGAACTCGGACATAATGTGTGTAGTGGAAACAAAGCTAAGGCCCAAAATAAAGCTAGACTGGTTTGTTGTAAAACACTACAAAGTATGGAGAAATGATAGAAAAAATAAAGGAGGTGGTGGTATAATGGTTCTTACTAAGGAAGATCTGATAGTGAAGGAGGTGAACTATAGTAAGAGAAATGAGGAAGTGATAAGTATGCTTATAACAGATGGCAAGAGGGACATTAATATTATAACAGTATACATACCACCCAGAACCAGTGCTTGGGAATACGAACAGTACCAAATGGTGATGAGAAATACTCTAGACAGAATGAAGCAAGAACTCATCAGAAAGGATAGAGTGATGATAGTTGGAGACTTTAATTGCAAAGAAATAGTGTGGGAAGACTACGAAGTGGTGAACAGTGGTGAGTGGGCAGAAGAATTGTTAAAGGTAGCAACAAATAACTTGATGACACAGTGGGTGAGATCACCAACAAGGTGTAGGGGACAAAATGTTGCAGCAAGGTTGGATTTGGTATTTACCAGGGGAATCTCTCTAAAAGAGGAAATTGAACATGAATGTCCCTTGAGGAAAAGCGATCATGATGTCCTAAGCTTTGAGCTGGATACAAAATTAAGCACGAATAAGATTGTGGAATGCAGGGAGGAAATATCAAATTATATTAGGGCAAATTATAACCATATAAGGGAGTTCTTTAATAAAATTGACTGGTCTGTGGTATACCAGGAAAGGGATATGCAATTGAAATACAATAAATTTATGGATTTGTATAACTCTGCTGTGAAAAAGTTTGTGCCATATCACAGAAAGAGGACTTTAAATAATAAACAGTGGTTTAATAGAAATTGTGAAGAAGCAAAAAAGAACAAAGAAAAGGCATGGAAGAAACTTAAGAAAAACAGTGATGTATTATCAAGAGAAGTCTACAAAACAGCAAGGAATAGATATGTTGATGTAAGGAGAACAGCACAGAAAGAATATGAACAGACGGTGGTGGAAAACTGTGATAGTGACCCAAAAATATTTTACAAATTCATAAATGGAAAACTAAATAAAAGGGAGGCAATAGAAAAGGTAAAAAACAGGGAAGAATTATATGAAGATGCTGGAGATATAGTTGAAATTTTGAACGACAACTTTTGCAAAGTGTTTACAAAGGAGGAGCATTTTATGGGAGGAAGGCCTACGGAAATAAAGCAAATGCAGGACATCATGGTTATTAAGGAAGATGTAAGGAAAATTATAAGCAATCTGGATATTAATAAATCAATGGGGCCAGATGGCATATCTGGGAGGTTGCTAAATGAATGTAAGGATCAATTGTTGAACCCCGTATTTGATATTGTGGAAACCTCCATACAAACAGGATTAGTTCCAAAAGAGTGGAAAAGAGCTGACATTGTGCCTATATATAAGAATGGTAGTAGAATGGAACCGCTAAATTATAGACCAGTATCGTTGACTAGTATATTGTGCAAGGTATGTGAAGAAGTAATTAAAGCTAAGTGGAGTGAGTATCTAGAAAATGAAAACATTCTGAGTGTAAAGGCAGTTTGGTTTCAGAAAAGGAAGATCGTGCGTATCAAATTTATTATGTTTTTATTCAAGAGTGACTGACATACTACAACATAGAGAGGGATTTTTTTACGTTTATGTAGGGAAGAGGGCCAGCCAAGGGCAAAAAAAAGAAAGTTAGAAAAAAGCCCACTTGAGCGCTGGCTCTCCAAAGAGTGCAAAAAGTGCCAAAACCGTCAGCCAGAATTATGGGAGTAAATGCCTTGATACCTCCCTCTTAAAAGAAGACAAGTTGTAGGAATTCGGAAATACAGATGCAGAGAGGGAGTTCCAGAGTTTACCAGTGAAAGAGATGAATGATTGAGCGTACTGGTTAACTCTTGCATTAGATGGGTGGATGCTATCTATCTGGACTGAGAAAGGCCTTTGATAAAGTACCACACAAAAGACTGATGTGGGAACTAAAGATGATTAGAAGAGTAAATGATAAACTAGCAAAATGGATGGAAAATTACTTAACGGGAAGAGAAATGAGAACAGTGGTGAGTGGAAGGAAGTCCGAGTGGAAGAAGGTAACCAGTGGAGTTCCACAAGGGTCAGTGCTGGGTCCCATCATGTTTTTGATTTATGTTAATGATATGCCAGTAGGAATTGACAGTTACATGAACATGTTTGTGGACGATACTAAAATTATGAGGAGAGTAAAGAATGTGGAAGATTGTAACAAGTTACAGGAAAATCTTGATAAAATATATAAGCGGAGTAAGGAGTGGCAGATGGAATTTAATATAGACAAGACCCATGTTATGAAAATGGGAAGAAGTAGATACAGACCAAACAGGGATTACAGGCTGGCTAAAATTATAAGGAGAGTAAAGAATGTGGAAGATTGTAACAAGTTACAGGAAGATCTTGATAAAATATGTGAGTGGAGTAAGGAGTGGCAGATGGAATTTAATATAGACAAGACCCATGTTATGAAAATGGGAAGAAGTAGATACAGACCAAACAGGGATTACAGGCTGGGTGATGAGAAAATAAAAGAGACCAATGAGGAGAAAGACTTAGGAGTAACCGTGCAAAACACCTTGTCACTGGAGAAACACATTAACAAGATTTTTTTGAAAACATACAACATGTTTCAAAATATTGGCCTTGCATTCCACTACCTAGATGAAGGAATGATGAAGAAGATATTATGTACCTTAATAAGACCCCAGTTAGAATATGCAGCATGTGTCTGGTCACCGCATATGAAGAAAAATGTGAAGAATGTGGAAAGGGTACAGAGGCTGGCAACAAGGATGGTACCAGGACTCAGGGAGTTAGACTATGAGGAAAGACTGAGGAAGCTGGGGCTGACCACATTAGAAGAGAGAAGAACAAGAGGAGACATGATAACTATGTATAAATTGGTGAACAAGATTGACATACTGGACAGAGAGTTGATAAAGGTGACCACAAGTAATCATCTCCGAGGACATGGAAAAAAGCTAATAAAGGACATCTGTCTAAATGACGTGAGAAAATACAGTTTCCCCGCATCGTAGCATTGATAAGTGGAATAAACTGAGCAGTGATGTCGTTGACGAGGTGTGTGTCAATCAGATGAAAGAGAGATATGACAGGAATGGACAAGGAGACAGGTCACAGAGAGCTTAGCTCGGGCCCTGTAATACACAAATAGGTAAATACATTAAAGACAACCAATACCTTATAATGTTCTGAAAATTTCAAATCACAAATCCTATAAACTTTTTAAATTAATTTTTCAAATCTTACCCGTAGCAAGCCCTTAAGAATTAAACAACTCAAGTCAGGAAGCCATAGAACATCTGATTCAATCTAATTAAAATTCTAAGCTCAGTACCTACATACTCAGCATTGTTCAGTACTTCCAAAAAAAAAAAAAAAACAGACTTCTCCATCTATTAACTTGACACAGCTTTCCAGGTAACCATCTCATCTTCTTTAGACACATCCCATTCCCCTAATCTCAACATCTTTAGTTTATCCTATACTACATCTGTAAACTTGTAACTTCGCATTTAATTTCTTTCAAATTAAGCTTCATGAAATTAAGAATCCTAACTCATTTGCATAATTATTGAGGGATCAGATGTATAATAAATATTTTTTCAACAAAGCTGTCTTCAATATATTAATAAATATAAAAGTGACAACACAAATCTCCCCAAGATTTCTGATATCTAACATAGCATTGATCTATGTGAATAAACAAGTGAGTTTTAGCATGCAAGTCTTGGCAACTGAATTTATCAAGCCTTAGGTCAGGAATTTCATTACCAGCCTTGTTGTGGTTGCTCTTAGTTCTGCCCATTTAGATAAGAACTTTTAACAAGACAGGAATCTGTGTTGTTGTTTTGTAACTTTTTTTTTTTTTCTGCATAGAGTAGAGGAGGTAGTCTGTGATACCTTCAGCAGACAATATGAGCTATGAAATCTATGGACTGGAATACGACTACGAAAGTTTTACTAGTAGTGTAAAATTGTATCTGTTTTTTTATTTATTTTTTTAGTTATACCATGTGGGCTTTTCACAGGAGTTTATGGGCTAAAGGCAAAACTTTTTGGGGGTACCTCCTATTTCAAAGCCCACCTGCTAGGAGTGGGCTTTGAGATAGGATGATAGTGAGGAAGCCCAACCTACACTCGGACCGTGGACAGGATTCGAACTCCTGTGCTTGGAGACCCCTTGGACCCCAAAGCACGCATGGTTCCACTGTACCACAGCGGCTCTTTCTATTTCACTATGTCGTGTTTTGACGCTAGGTGTCTTAAGTCCTTTATTTTTATCCACAAGATATCAAAATCATTCTCATTAATAGTTACTAATTCATCTTGCCTGTCAAAGAGTAAAAAAAATAAATAAATAAAATAAATAAATAAATAAACAAATAAATAAACAAATAAAAAAAATAAAAAAATAATTACAAACTAGCTTTGTAGTTTTTCCCTGGGGAAGGGAGGAGTCAGGTCACCAGGCACGCATGCATGTGCAAATTGACTCACTTTCTGGTCACCACAACAGATATTTCCCCGTCTTACTGTTTGTTGTACAGCCAAAAAAAATTTCTGCATCCAATGATGTTCCATAAATAAGTGGAGCTTGGGGCAACAACTTAAATAAAATGCTGTCTCATCTTATGTTTCTTCTCACCACTCACTATGCTAGACTGGGTATCTCAAGAGGATATTATGTAAATTACTAGTCTCATTTTCACTTTTATAACTGCATTTATTTACTTACAACATAATCACTTGCAGAGATCTTCATATCTCTTGTGTTCCCCCACACAATTTTTTTTTCTTTTTAGCAAAATCATACATTAAATTGGATAGAAAACTGTTATTCTGTGTTCCTTAAATTAATGAAAGATATGGCAACGTGGCAGGGATTATTGGTCTCACCCTGTGGGCCACTACAGTTTTGTTTTACCATAGGCTAGTAATGCCCTACTCTGGTTGACGTGCCACCCTCCAAGGGCCTTTTATGAAGGGCTTACGTGTTACCCACACAATTCTTTATTTGTTGAGACTAGACATGTTTATCCTCAACCATTTGACAGCTCCAGGCATAATAATGATGAATTAATTCCCTGACAAGTTATGTTAGTTTTGTATGAAAATAGATGACGCAGTGACTAACACTGATATTCAAGTGTACTATCGAAACCATTAGCAGACCACAATGTACCTCACTTTGGTACAAAACACACTGCCTAGTTCTCTCTGGTGCATAAACAATACTGGAAAGGTACTGGCAGAAAAATTTGAACTTTGCCTCATCATTTCCACTCTCTGTTTGAGTGTTACGGGACTTACCATTGGACATAATGCACACACCCACCTTGCGCAGACCCTGCAGTACTCTAGACTGTTGATGTTCTTCACAAAGCTTGCCTCCTTATGATGTAACTTCAATGACAAAGACAAAGTACTTATAGTAATATAGATGAATACACATATGAGCTAGATAAGTAAAAGTACATGTATGTATTACAAGACTTCAATAACTTACTTCTTTCAAAGACAACTTTGTGAGAAGAAGCAGGACCCTCTCCTGCGCCATTTGCTTCTTTTATCTATAAAAGATAAGCTAAATTACTATTATAAAAACTTGAAAATATTAATTAATTTTAATTTTAATGAATTACAACACAATAAATTTTTATTATAAATGAATCCATTAAAATGCACAAGATAGTATGTTAAAAAATATTAATAATAGAAAAAAGCTATACAACTATATGTCCAATTCAGAAAGGAAATTTTCAGTTTACTATCCTTCTGTCTGTTGCCTATGGCTTTCTCATGTGAGTAGCAATAGCACAAGTTCCTATTTATCAATGTACATACAATGTTCCTGGGCATTAAGGTCTTTTATTGTGCATAATAGTCATACGTTGTGATTTGGACACCCTTCAAACTGAACAACTCCTTGTCAAACTCATGCCCATCATTCTCTTCTTTGATAACATAGGGAACCAATGGATGATTCACTAACATATAAAGTCCACACTCCCTTTGTAGACAGAGCACTTCTCTGTTACCCTCTCGACAGCTTCACCTTCCTTTCTTACTCTAAAAAAAAAATAAAAAAATATGCATCCTTGGTTCCTTCTCTCTTTATTACTGTTTTGGGGGTTCCACATACTAACAGTATTGTATAAGGATGGCTGCTCAGTGCTGAACAGGAATTTCTTCCTTATTTTTTAACATATACACAACAGAGACTCTTGTACACATATACACTAATGGCTAGTGCCTTCCATCTACCATGTTAGCTGGAGTAGCTATTTTCACACCATTACTTTTTATTGCCACTCATTAAAGGTTCTTGACTACCAATGTATCATTCCAAATCTTATGAGATGCTTCTGAAACATTTCAAACTTCCACTAGGATTCACATTTGAACTGCACATATGAGTTTCATGTAGTTAACAGTGTTTAGCCATCTTAACATGTATAGTGTTATTGCAGGATCTGTGCATACTTAGGAAGTAAGTGTATAAATCTGTAGCGAGATAAAGGGGTAAAATATGTTGTGTTTGTTACATAGGGAACCAGAGAGTCACCAAAACCTAATCATTGTCTATAATTAGGCTAAATCATGTGTGACTGCCTGGCAGAGATTGCCTTGGCCCAGACCAGGGTGGCATTGTGACTAGGGTGTGTGAGTGCTGTTATGGGTGTGCCACAGGCAGTGTAAGGGTGTAGAATTTTCAAATATTTGGAATAAGAGAAGGATACGTCTTTTGAGGGTTGTATGGAAATGAAAGCCTTTATTCAAGAATCTATTAAAAGCTTTTGATATACTGAAGGCAACAGTAATTGTTTCATCCTTGCTGTAATCTGACTGAATAGAAAGCCACACACATTATTGCAATCTACTACTTGAAATATTACCTGTTATTCATACCAAAGCTTTTATTCTTTTTAACAACCATCAACCTAATCATGCAGTACCACAAGTTTGCAATCCATCCTAATTAGTAACAACCCCATCATACATTTTCTCGAAATCAGTGAATACTCACAACATATCATTATTCTATGTAAATTCCTTTTCAAACATCTGAAGTATCATTTTGTTAATTTATCTTGAAATTTTACCTATCCACCTTTCCTTTCACTTGAACACATGCATTACAATATCACTTTTACAAACTGCATTCATAATACTTAGGAACTCTTCATAACTCAAAAAACTTTGAATACTTTCTGAATTTTCTTTCATTCACCTGAATTATGTTAGTTTTCTTATTCATAAAGCCTTTGTATTTGTATTGCCAATATTTTTCTTTGGTAAAACATATGATGTGCAAACTTTCCTAATTCAAAATTTTATCTACTCTTTCTTAATCCACTCAACAAGCTAATCTCTTTTGTCACCATATCAAAGCTTTCTCAAAATTTTCCTTGTGAACTGTAAATGTAACTAAACAGACTCAGTGACTCATCTGTATTTCTATGTACGACTGATGTTTTATTGCATTTTTTTCCAACTCAACAGCTCTTCTTTTTCTCAACTCCTATATATCACAAGTGTTTGTACAAAGAATGTCACTAGTCTTTTCTTGATTATTCATAAAAAAATAAAAAATAGCGACCTGTTCCTCCCTTAAATTCTATGATCTTAAATCTAATCTTTTTTATAATTACCTTTTCCTTTCCCTTTATACTATTCATTAACATATATAGCCCTTCATTTTCATAATATTACATCTGATCTGTTTCTCTAACACATCATTTCCTTTAAGAATGTCCCACATAATGATGGCAAAGAGGTTTCACCTCTTGCTATCCAAAAGAAGGCAGTGGCCTAGTGGATACGGTGGTGAGCGTGGGATTGGGCAGACGTCCATGTGTAGGTTCTAATCCCACAACATATTGCCTTGATACTTTGCCATTTGTCTAGCGGTTTAAGTTACCTACATGTCACTATGATATACAAGTTCTAGGTGGTTACACCAGAGATGCATTTGGGTGGTGATATAGGTCCTAATATGGATACCACTATAAATAAAATTGCCTGTGCTACTAATGGGTGGAAGATTAACAGTGCTTCCAATACTCTTCAAGTTATCTATGGGTGCTAAAGGCCAGAACATTAAAAATAAACAAATAAATAAAATAATAAAAAAAAAATTCCTTCTTGCTTGTTCTAACATTTGGTCACAGCAAATGCCTTTTTCATAGATGTACTCCTATAAGCACCAGAAACTTTGCTTGCATGCATTTTCATTACAAATTCATTGGTTTTCATCTCACAATGACTATATTATCTCAGTGTGATGCTTGTCATGCATTCCACCCATCCACAATTTACTTTCACAGGCCCTCATACCATACCTCTCATACACATTCTTATTCCCCTCACCCTTCCATTAGTTACTCCACACATGCCTCTCATTTTCATCATACATCTCATTCAGCTCCTATTTTTTGTTCACTAATGTATTTTTGTATTCTATCTAAATATTTTACCTTTTAGTTTCCATTTTCATTTATACATAACCTTACTGAAGAAATGAGACTGATGACTTTACAAGATGGAAGAAAAAGGCAAAATCTATTAACAATGTACAAAATAGCAAACAACACTGAAAAGACCAGACCTGGTGTTGAAGAAAGGAAATGAAGCAAGATGGACTAGAGGACATGAAAAAAAGATTGGGAAGAGTCAATGTTTATAAAACATCAAGAAGTATAGTTATACACATAGAATAGTTAATATTTGGAATGGATTTAGTGGAGAAGTCATTACAGCAACCAACATAGAGATACAGTAAAACCTCGCTTGACGAACGTCTCTAAGGACGAACAATTCGGGAGACGACCAAAAAATCTGTCAATATATCGACCCAGGGGATGAACGATATTTTGGGGGACGAACGCAGTTAAACGGCTCACCAGCAGGCGAGCCATTTGTGTGATAGCTAACCCAGCTATCACACAACAACAAAACAAAATATAAGCACAAAAGAAAATAGAAACAGGAACATATGAAAAATATTACATAACATAATCTCCGTGCCACCACAATTTTCTCCTGTTTTTCCTGGGCATGGTGATGTTACCGGTGCGCTCTACTGTAGCTTCCTCGGTGTTATCCTCGCTGGTCTGGTGGCTCTCAGCGTTGCTGTCATCATCATCCTGGCCATGTCCAGGTACTGCAGATTGTGGCACATCCGTCGCAGCTGTTTCCTCGCTCGCCTGGCAAGGAACACCGCCCTACTGCCCGCTCCTCTCACACTGAGCATCACCTCCAAGGATCAAAGGAACTTCCTGGCCACGTGCCTTTAACTTCCTTTCTTGGAAGTCCAAACTTGCTCCCACATGCATGGGGAAGTCAATCCCCAGCAGGCAAGGGTCTTCCAAGGCAGAGACAAAGACTGGCAATCTTTCCATGTTTCCCATGCCGATGTTCACTAAAACATAGCGGCACTGACTTGTGACACTACACAGCTGTTGTGTAGCTCTGGCACGCTGCGCACATCTTAAGTTCTCTCTCATGACTGTCTTCTCGGATCTTGTCTGTCTTCCTCCCCATCCTCCTCTCCTCCATTCCATCATGCCATCAACGTCCAGTCTCTCAAGTAATTAATAACCTTTTCTTTTTTGTTCATTTTATTATCATTTTGATAGCACTCAGGTAAGTAAAACAATTTAGGCTTTCTATAATTATTTTGTTCATGTCATGCATACATTAAAGGTCTATTCTGAATGGGTTTTATGGACAAAAGTATGAATTTTTTTTGGTCTGGAACGGATTAATGGTATTTCAATACATTCTTATAGGAAAAATTGATTCAGGGGATGAACAAATCGGGTGACGAACAGGATTTAGGAACGAATTATGGTCGTGAGCTGAGGTTTTACTGTATCTAAAGTAAAGGTGGAGAGGCATAGATATGAAGATAGGACATTATGAACCCTGGTCAATCTTTGTAATGTACAAATTGGCAAATACTTGTCACAGTAAATATACTCACTTTAAATTGATATTCTTTTCCTAGTTTCAGTCCAGTAATGTTGTGGCAGCGATCAAAAGATTCTGTAGTTGCACAGGACTCAAGTGGTATATGACGTCTATCAGGATCATAAATATATATTTCTGTAATTTTCCCATTTGATGGACATGAATCATTCCACCGAAGTTGAACTACAGTATCAGACAAGATGATGTGTGTCAAGTTTTGCACAAGTGGTGGAACTGTGGAAGAAAATTCAGATAGGATCATCCAAAAGTGCACAGATGTGATAATGAGAGAGAGAGAGAGAGAGAGAGAGAGAGAGAGAGAGAGAGAGAGAGAGAGAGAGAGAGAGAGAGAGAGAGAGAGATTTCTGCATTACATGAGCTAATAGTTCTGAAAAGGAAGTCATTTGATTTGGTAAATTCCTCTGCAGTGTGCCACATTTGCATTGATGGTATATCACAATCCTATCCTTTCTGCAATTTTCAATACTGTACACATCATTCATAGGAGCATTCACCCACTGCCACATGAATGCTACAACCTCAATATGATACAATACACTCGTACCTCACATCTGGCTGGGATAGTGTGAGTGATCTTGTATCAATATAATTTTGGATATAGGAAAAATGTTTATAAACCACAAATGATAAGGAGAATGAATGTTATGATTTGAACATTTCAAATTTGTTCAAAAATACTTAACCATATTACAAGAGAAATGTAAGTAGTTCTGTAGCCAACATCAGTCTTCCAAAGGAGAAAAAAGAATGTAAATGAGGAACTTAAACTATTGTATAATTTCATAAATTCTAACAAAGTAATATATGATTAATGTGTAACATGATTCTATAGTGCATTCAATTGAATTCCAAAGGCAAATATGATTAATATACAATAAGATTCAACACTGTCAAAAATTACACATGTTATCAATAGAATTACACTACTGAACTCATTACATTTGTACAACTGCTTTATTTACTTAGGCTTACATTAAAATATGTGAGAGATACTGTACTCACCTTTTTCTTTTGTGTCAAAAGTTATATTAAACATGTGTCCAGTGCCAGCATCATTAACAACTTCAGCCCTTACTTGATACCGCACTCCAGCCAAATATTTACTAAAATTTACCCGTATTCTGCTTTTTTTTCCAATTTTTACAGTCCTTTGTAAAGTGGTGTGAGAATGAGTACATGGTACCTCAGCCTTGAGAATGAAGTAAATTTTCACACTTGGCCCATTGTAGTTCTCACAACTACCGCTTATATCAACAAAGCATGCCAGTTTTACTTTTTCATGACATTCCAACCTTGTAATGTTCACATCTGGAACTGTTGAAAGAAAACTCTATCAGATTATAAGAGCAAGAGTTAATTATATGAAATTATGCACATGAATTTTATGACAATATCATGAAATTAAAGTAAAAATACACTGTAATCTTTATCATATATTAATGTATGATCTTAAATTAAGAATACTGTGTCACATAGAAAATAGGGAGATTTCTAATATAGTATGTGATGAAACTAATACATTATGTCCTTAGAAATAAACATTCCAAATCTTTAAACAAGAAAAGTAGTAATAATATTTTGGTGACAATGTGGAAAGTCTTTTGTATGTACAAAAGTTATTTCATACTGTGTTAAGTGAAAGAACACAAAATAAAGTAGCCTTATTTTATGGAGAATGCTTATAAAATATCAATTACATGAGATGCATACATACTTATATAATGGCTCCCCAAAAAGTAGGGTAGCCAAGACAATGCAAACAATATCACTTTATAGGTATTATGGTCTGAAACAAGGGTCCATCACAGCAAGTACTCTCCCCTATCACATCCAAATGCCTCAGACTTGTGTGAGACCATGCATCATACTAGCGCTACCTTCAGAGGCTGTAAAGCTGAGTCATTCCTCACTCACACACACACACACACACACACACACACACACACACACACACACACTTTTGGACCTAGTTTTTACAAGGGGTATACAAATTAATGACAATATAAGATATAAGTGCCCATTGGGAAAGAGTGACCATGCAGATAGAGACGATTCATACAAAGGAGACCGATTAAATTACAGAAAGGCTGATATTGAGAATCTCAAGAACTATTTTAAAACGTAGACTGGGAGGAGATGGAAAACTCAGAGACAACAAGACAAATATAACTTATTTTTGGAAATATACAAAACAGGAGTCAGGAATATGTCCCAAAATATAGACCAAAAGAAGAAGGAAAGAAAGATTGGTTTAATGCAAGGTGTGCTAGGCCAAAGGAGAAAAGAGATGGAGCATGGAAAAGGTGGAGGAGAAATAGGAATCCAACAAACAAGGAAAACTTCAAGGCAGCGAGAAATGAATATGTTAAGGTGAGGAAGGAAGAGGAAAAAACTTGAAAAGATATTGTCGAAAAGTGTAAGGAGCAACCAAAATTGTTCTATAGATTCATAAATGGAAAAATTAGGCAAAGAAACAATAGAAAGGTTAAAAGGAGAGAACGGGATGGTGGAAGACCCAAAAAGTATGGCAGAACTATTAAATAAAAAATTCCAGGAGGTCTTTACTAAAGAATCCAAATTTGAGAGGCCACAGGGTAATGGAGAGACAATCTATATGAAAGAGATTAAAGTAACCAAGCTTGAAATAAAAGAGTTAATGAAGGAACTGGATGAAGAGAAGGCAATGGGACCGGATGAAGTCTCAGGCAGAATACTGAAAGAATGTAGGGAAGAACTAGCAAGTCCTATATACATCATAAAATGCTCAATAGAAAATGGAACAGTGCCAGTAGAATGGAAAAGAGCTGAGGTGGTTCCCATATATAAGAGCGGAAGGAAGGAAGAACCTTTAAATTACAGACCGGTATCACTAACTAGTGTAATATGCAAGATGTGTGAAAGAATAATAAAGAAACAATGGATCAAGTTCCTTGAAGACAACAAATTAATATCAAATAGCCAATTTGGTTTTAGAAAAGGACAGTCTTGTGTAACTAATTTATTGAGTTTCTATTCTAGAATAGTTGATAGAGTACAAGAGAGAGAGGAATGGGTTGACTGCATCTATTTGGATTTAAAAAAGGCGTTTGACAAAGTGCCACACGCAAGATTACTGTGGAAGTTAGAGGAGAAGGGTGGCTTAAAAGGAAGCACATTGAGATGGATAGAAAATTATTTGAGGGGGAGAGAAATAAGGACGGTAGTTAAAGATATGAAGTCCAAGTGGAGAGCAGTAGAAAGCGGAGTGCCACAGGGGTCAGTATTGGCACCAGTACTTTTCCTCATTTATATTAACGACATGCCAGAAGGAGTGAACAGCTACATAAATTTGTTTGCGGATGATACGAAACTGTGCAGAGTTATAAAGCAAAAGGAGGATTGTGAAATACTGCAAGAAGACCTAAATAAGATCTGGGAATGGAGTAAGAAGTGGGAAATGGAATTCAATGTGAACAAAAGCCATGTCATGGAAATGGGAAAGAGTGAAAGACGACCTGTGGGAATCTATAAGATGGGAGATGGAGTAGAACTGGAGAAAGTCAAAAGGAAAAGGACTTAGGAGTGACGATGGAAGAAAACAATCAACCAGTAAGCCATATTGATAGAATTTTTAGAGAAACATATAATTTGCTGAGGAATATTGGAGTAGCATTTCACTACATGGACAAAGAAATGATGAAGAAATTGATAAATACTATAATAAGACCCAGATTGGAATATGCAGGAGTAGTGTGGACCCCTCATAAAAAGAAACACATAAGGAAATTGGAGAGGCTACAAAAAATGGCTACAAGAATGGTCCCAGAACTTGAAGGGATGACATATGAGGAGAGACTAAAGGCTATGGATCTACCAACCTTGGAACAAAGAAGGGAGAGAGGAGACCTGATACAAGTCTATAAATTGATCAACGGAATGGACCAAGTGGATAATGAGAAACTGATCCTAAGAGAAGAATATGACACCCGAAGCACAAGATCGTATAGTAAAAAGCTGAGAAAGGGAAGATGTCTGAGAGATATTAAAAAATATAGTTTCCCGCAGAGATGTATTGAGACGTGGAACAGTTTAGATGAAGAAGTAGTGTCTGCAACAAGTGTGCACACTTTTAAAGTAAGATTGGATAAGTGTAGATATGGAGACGGGGCCACACGAGCATAAAGCCTAGGCCCTGTAAAACTACAACTAGGTAAATACACACACACACACACACACACACACACACACACACACACACACACACACACACACACACACACACACCCCTGTTCTTCATTTACTTCTCTGTCATGCACAATTACTTCTTTTCCCTTTACATTATCTATCCAACATCATGTGGCATACATTGCTTCATTTTCAACACCTTATCACTCTCCATTCTCCCAACATATTCATACCATCTCAGCACTCATTGATCTGCTCATCATGACATAATATTGCAGAATAAAAATGCATAGGATGTGTGACTACCATACAGCAGTGACCTGCTTGAATTAATTTATTTGTTCCAGGATTTCATTCTTTGTAGCACTTGTTTGTTAAAGTATCTATTGAAACATGTATTTATGGGAGATTTATTCCTCCCTCACACAGCCAATACAGTAAAACCTATTTAAGTTGGATCTGAATAAGCCAGATAAGTATAACACTTTCAGGATTTATTTATTCATCTTTTTGGTAAGACTTTCAGGACTTTTTGAAACAAGTCAGATGATTTCAGGATTTTTCTATTGATTTATTTTTTTTTATATTCTATCCTGAGTGCAGCAGTAGCATTTTTTTGTCCTTTGATTGAGTAATTTTAAGACACCTGGCTTATAGGAAAGCAATGGCATAGTGGATAAGGTGAGCGTGGAATCAGGCAGGCATCCACGTTTAGGTTCAAATCCCACCACATACCGCTTTGAAGCTATGTCATTTCTAGAGTGGTCTAAAGTTAGCTATATGTCACCATGATATCAAGGCTTTAGGTGGTTATAACAAAGATGTTCTTGGGTGGTGATATGGGTATCACTACAAATAAAAATGCCTGTGCCACTAATGGGTGGAAGCTGAACAGCACTTCCCACATATACTCTTCAAGCATGCCTACAGGTGCCAGAGGCCATAACATTAAAAAAAAAATAATAAATAAAAAAAAAAAAAATGAATAAAATAAAAAATACACTGGCTAAAATACAATTGAGAGCTCTTATATTGTCCAAATTGTCTGAGCTGCTTGAGACACAAAAATGGCATGTGTACCATTGCGCTGCCAGCACAAAGATCAGCGTTTACACTGATGACTTGGCAAGTGCGTGGCAGTGTCTGTCTCAACTTTCAATTGGTCTGTATCCCTTTGTAATTCTACCATGGCTTTTAAGGGCAAGGCTGTGTATTACTTACATATATTTTATGGAAATGGG
The DNA here is from genome assembly GCF_017591435.1 of Portunus trituberculatus. NCBI lineage: Eukaryota > Metazoa > Arthropoda > Malacostraca > Decapoda > Portunidae > Portunus > Portunus trituberculatus. The sequence continues at coordinate 19,371,834 of NC_059300.1, forward strand.
GCTATGCTCTTAAGGTCCTGTCTCTCTCTCATATTATCCAATTTAGTTTTAAAGATAAGAGTCGCCTCAGCCAACACCACCTTTCTATCCAATCCATTCCAACTACTGTATCTACCACTCTCTGTGGGAAGTTGTTACTTTTGAAATCCCTTCTTTAGTTGTCCCTCTTTTAACTTCTTACCATGCCCTCTTGTCTCCCTCAAATGCCAAGTATTTACCTACTTGTATTTACCCAGGTGTATATTACTGGGTTTGAGAGGGGCTCATAGTGACCTGTCTCTACATCTACATCCATCCAACATTTCCTTAAATTTGTGCACACTTTCTGCTGCTCCAATCTCTTCACTCAATCTTTTCCAAATATTCACTGTCCTATGTGGAAAACTAAACTTTTCTTGAACACTGACTTTGTTGCTACATATATGTACTAATTACCCATATGTAATTACATATGCCTATATGCCGTTATTTCCCCACTCAGCACCTCTATATAGAGATCGTGCCTATAAAAGCACCATGTCACCCCCTCGCACATGCGTGCCGGGAACCATCAGCCCAGCTGGCCAACCATAATACAGATCCTTTCTGTGCTCGGCACGGTGTTCACCTGCACCTCTTCTCGCTTCTTCGTGCCTTTTTTGGTGCCCGCTTCCTTGCTGCTTCCTTTTCTACTTCTCCCTGAGTTACCATGGCCACTCAGAATTGTGTTGGATGCAAGAGGTGGTTGCTAGGCGAGGCTTTAGAGCTGCATTCCCGCTGTGTGTCTTGTCACCCCGCCGTGTGTTCAACTGAAGACCGGTGTAGTGAGTGTTCCCACCTCTCCCTTCTCCAGTTCCAAGGGTTTGTGAAGGATGGTGAGAAGCGTTCTGCTAAGGAGAAGAAGCAGGCCAAGTCGTTTGGTGGTTCCACTGAGAAGCATTCTCACCGGCAGGAGCTGACTTCTGAGGCCCCTTGGGCCAGCAGGTTTATAGCTGTAGAGTCTGATCTGGCTGCTATGAAGGCTTCTATTACCTAGTTGTCAGCGGTCTTGTTGTCCCTTGCCTCCAGTTCTGTGTTTTCAGGGTTTGCAGACGGTGAAGCGAGTGTGCATCTGCCCCCTCAGGTTGGTGCTGGGTGTAAGAGAGCCCCGGTCTCCCCACCGGCTCAGGCTCTTCGGTAGTGGCTGCTGGTAGTAGTGAGGCGAGTCTCAGTGTGTCCCCTCTCCCTGGTTTGGCTCCGGGAGTGAGTGGGGGGCAGGCTCCCTCTGTTCCAAGCCCTGCCTCGGAGTTGGCAGTCGGAGGAGAGACTTTGCGTGCGGTCCTGTGCTCTACCCTGCTGCCAGTAGCGAGTGGTGTGTCTTCTCCCGCTGTTCCTGGCCCTTCCACGGAGTTTTCGGGGCTCGGTGGAGGTAGCGTGTGTGCGGCCCTTCTCCATAGTCTGGCTCTGGGAGTGAGGGGGGGCTCAGTTCCCCGCTGTTTCAGGCTCTTCCGCAACTTTTCTGGTTTCAGGGGTGTGAGCTTTAGTGCACCCCACTCCTATGTGTGGCCCCAGAAGCCAGTGTGGTGTAGACTTCCACTGTCTCAAGTGCTTCCAGGGAGTTTTCAGGTCTCGGTGGAATGAGCTTGTGTGCAATCCCACTCCCCGGTGTGGCTTCGGGATCAAGTGGTTTACAGGTTCCCACTGATCCTGTTTCTTCTGTGGCCGGTCCTGGGATCACTGGATTGAGTCTACGCCCAGCTCCTTTCTCTGGTAAGGCCTCGGGGTTTGTGGGGAGCCAGCTCCCACCGTGCCAATCTCCTTCTTGAACCTTGTTGGTGGCAGAGAAACAGGACTTCATGCAGCACCACTCCCTGGTGGGTTGCTGGGTGATGGTAATTTTGCAGGTTCAGCAGGCATGTCTTCCATGGGCCTGCCTCTTGTTGATTTGCTGCATGGGTCAATGTTCTCGCAGGTCCCGCCCCAGCCAGTTGATGTGGGCGAGGACCCGGGTGGCACAGTAGTTAGTCAGGCTGCTGCCACGGGCTGGCCTTCATTTTCTGAAGAGGTGGATGAGGTTTTTGATGATGTTCCCTCGCAGGAGGCTGGGACTTCAGTTGAGGAAGGTGCGGCCTCCTTTCATGAGCTTATTACCTCAATGAGAGAGTCCTTGGGTCTCCCCATGCTTTCTTCTCTTGCTTCCACTCTTCAGACTGGAGTTGAGCGCACCTCAGGGACTTCATGGCCTGTCCCCACTCCCTTGGTGCTGCCTCATTCTCCCTTGGCTCTAGAGGTTCGCAGGGAACAACTGGGTTGTTCCCTGGGGATCCCTAATCCGGCTTCAGCCAAGTTCGCCTTGCCCAGGAGCTGGGCTTAAAGGGCAGAGGTGGTACACTCCAGAAGGAGATTCCTGTGGGGCTCCTCCTCTCAATGATGAGCTGCTTCATTTGGTGGAGAGTAAAGATCTGGCTGTGAGTCTTCCCTGGCATATGGCTACTCAATTAGAGAGTATTTTGAGTAGTCTGGTTGATATCACTTCCTGGACACTTGTTGGCCTTTTCAGTACTGCCTCCCAGGGAGGCTTGGACTGCCTGGGAGCTCTTGCCAGGGCAAATTTAGATATTATGCAGTCCTGTGAAATGCTCCGTTTGAGCATCATGATGTTATGTAGGCGGGCTGTAGTCAAAAACCTCCCTAATACCTATGGTGACTGGGAGAGATGGCAATTGATGTCTTACCCTGTTGGCTCCCACCTTTTTGATGGTCAGACTCTGGCAGCTGTGGAGCAGAGGGAGCTTGAGTCCTCGCAATGGTCCCTTGTATCCCAGATTGCTCATGGCCTGGCTTCCACAGCTCGTGCCGTCAGGACTAAGGCTGGTCATGCTGTTGGTTCCCGACACCTTGCGCCGGTTGCGCCCCCTTCTGTTCCGCCCCCTCCTGCTCTTAAGGCAAGTGGTTCCTTTTGCTCTCGAGGATTCTTCTGTGGCCATTCTAGGGGCCATTGGGGATCTCGCTAGGGACGCTGTGGAGGTGCCGCTGCAAGCTGGGGCTTCTCTGCAGTGGCACTGGCAAGAGTGGGAGAACATTGGGGCCTGAGAGTGGGTGGTCAAGATCCTTCGGTATAGTTACATTCTCCCCTTCCTCAGGGATCCTCCCCTCTCAAGCGCACCTGTGGAGTTTCCAGTGTACAGGGAGGGCTTGGACTGTCATTTGGCTCTGGAGGCCATGGTTTCTGAGATGCCAGTAAAGGGAGCTATAGAACCGGTGGTGATTTGCCATGATGTATTTACCTATTTACCTATTTATGTATTACAGGGCCTGAGCTAAGCTCTCTGTGTCCTGTCTCCTTGTCTACTCCTGTCATATCTCTCTTTCATCTGATTGACACACACCGCATCAACGAAATCACTGCTCAGTTTATTCCACTTATCAATACTACGATGCGGGAAACTACTTTCTCACGTCATTCAGACAGATGTCTTTTATTAGTTTTTTTTCCATGTCCTCGGAGATCATTACTTGTGGTCACCTTTATCAATTCTCTGTCCAATATGTCAATCTTGTTCACCAATTTATACATAGTTATCATGTCTCCCATTGTTCTTCTCTCTTCTAATGTGGTCAGTCCCAGTTCCTGCAGTCTTTCCTCATAGTCTAACTCCTGAGTCCTGGTACCATCCTTGTTGCCAGCCTCTGTACCCTTTCCACCTTCTTCACATTTTTCTTCATGTGTGGTGACCAGACACAAGCTGCATATTCTAACTGGGGTCTTATTAAGGTACATAATATCTTCTTCATCATTCCTTCATCTAGGTAGTGGAATGCAAGACCAATATTTTGAAGCATGTTATATGTTTTCCAAAATATCTTGTTAATGTGTTTCTCCGGTGACAAAGTGTTTTGCACGGTTACTCCTAAGTCTTTCTCCTCATTGGTCTCTTCAATTTTCTCATCACCCAGCCTGTAATCCCTGTTTGGTCTGTATCTACTTCTTCCCATTTTCATAACATGGCTCTTGTTTATATTAAATTCCATCTGCCACTCTTTACTCCACTCATATATTTTATCAAGATCTTCCTGTAACTTGTTACAATCTTCCACATTCTTTACTCTCCTCATAATTTTAGTATCGTCCGCAAACATATTCATGTAACTGTCAATTCCTACTGGCATATCATTAACATAAATAAAAAACATGATGGGACCAAGCACTGACCCTTGTGGAACTCCACTGGTTACCTTCTTCCACTCGGACTTCTTTCCTTTCACCACTGTTCTCATTTCTCTTCCCACTAAGTAATTTTCCATCCATTTTGCTAGTTTATCACTTACTCCTCCAATCTTCTTTAGTTTCCACATCAGTCTATTGTGTGGCACTTTATCAAAGGCCTTTCTCAAGTCCAGGTAAATAGCATCCACCCATCCCTCTCTATGTTGTAGTATGTCAGTCACTCTTGAATAAAAACATAATAAATTGGATATGCACGATCTTCCTTTTCTGAAACCAAACTGCCTTTCACTCAGAATGTTTTCACTTTCTAGATACTCACTCCACTTTGCTTTAATTACTTCTTCACATACCTTGCACAATATACTAGTCAACGATACTGGTCTGTAATTTAACGGTTTCATTCTACTTCCATTCTTATATATAGGCACAATGTCAGCTCTTTTCCACTCTTTCGGGACTATTCCTGTTTGTATGGAGGTTTCCACAATATCAAATATGGGATTCAACAATTGATCCTTACATTCTTTCAGCAACCTCCCAGATATGCCATCAGGCCCCATTCATTTATTAATATCCAAGTTACTTATAATTTTCCTTATATCCTCCTGTAAAATGCTCCTCCTTTGTAAACACTTTGCAAAAGTTGTCGTTCAATATTTCAGCTATATATCTAGCATCTTCATATACTTCTTCCCCATCTTTTACTTTTTCTATTGCCTCCCTTTTATTTAGTTTTCCATTTATGAATTTGTAAAACATTTTAGGGTCACTATCACAGTTTTCCACCACTCTCTGTTCATATTCCTTTTGTGCTGTTCTCCTTACTTCAACATATCTATTCCTTGCTGTTTTGTAGACTTCTCTTGATAATACATCACTGTTTTTCTTAAGTTTCTTCCATGCCTTTTCTTTGTTCTTTTTTGCTTCTTCACAATTTCTATTAAACCACTGTTTATTATTTAAAGTCCTCTTTCTGTGATATGGCACAAACTTTTCACAGCAGAGTTATATAAATCCATAAATTTATTGTATTTCAATTGCATATCCCTTCCTGGTATTTTTTTTTTTTTTTTTACATTACAAGGGCACTGGCCAAGGGCAAACAAAGTGTTGGAAAAAAAAACCTTGCTGCAACATCCCGCTGGTTGCCAGGCCCTGTTAAGAGGAAAGTAGAAAGAAAAAACAAAAAATCTAAAAGGAGGGTCCAGTTAACGTAAGAGGTGTCTTGACACTCCTCTTTTGAAAGAGTTTAAGTCATAGGCAGGTGGAAATACAGACACAGGTAGAGAGTTCCAGAGTTTACCAGTGTAGGGAATGAAGGAGTGAAGATACTGGTTAACTCTTGCATTAGGAAGATGGACAGAATAGGGATGAGAAGAAGTAGAGAGTCTTGTGCAGCGAGGCCGCAGGAGGGGAAGGCATGCAGTTAGCAAGTTCAGAAGAGCAGACAGCATGAAAACAGCGGTAGAAGACAGATAAAGATGCAACATTGCGGCGGTGACTTAAAGAATCAAGACAGTCAGTTAGAGGAGAAGAGTTGATAAGACGAAAAGCTTTAGATTCCACCTTGTTTAGTAAAGCTGTGTGTGGATCCCCAGACATGAGAGCCATACTCCATACACGGGCGGATAAGGCCCTTGTACAGAGCAAGCAGCTGGGAGGAGAGAAAAATGGACGAAGACGCCATAGGACACCTAACTTCTTGGAAGCTGATTTAGCAAGAGTAGAGATGTGAAATTTCCAGTTTAGATTTTTAGTGAAGGATAGACCGAGTGTGTTTAATGTAGAGGAGAGGGAAGTTGAGTGTTATTGAAGAAGAGGATAGTTGTCTGGAAGGTTATGTCGAGTAGATAGTTGTAGAAATTGAGTTTTGAGGCATTGAACAAAACCAGGTTTTCTCTGCCCCAATCAGAAACAAGTGAAAGATCAGAAGTTAGGCGTCCTATAGCATCTCGCCTTGAGTCATTTAATTGTTGTTGGGTTGGGCGTCTGTTGAACGCTGTTGAATAATGCAGGGTGGTATCATCAGCATAGGAGTGGATAGGGCATTGAGTCAGATTTAGGAGATCATTGATGAATAATAGAAAGAGAGTGGGTGATAGGACAGAACCCTGTGGAACACCACTGTTGATAGTTTTAGGGAAGAACAGTGACCGTCTACTACAGCAGCAATAGAACGATCGGAAAGGAAACTGGAGATGAAGGTACAGAGAAGGATAGAATCCGTAGGAGGGTAGTTTAGAAATTAAAGATTTGTGCCAGACTCTATCGAAGGCTTTCGATATGTCAAGGCCGACAGCAAAGGTTTCACCGAAGTCCCTAAAGAGGATGACCAAGATTCAGTTAGGAAAGTAAGAAGATCACCAGTAGATCTGCCTTTACGGAAACCATACTGGCAATCAGAGAGAAGGTTGTGAGCTGATAGATGCCTCATTATCTTCCTATTAAGGATAGACTCAAAGGCTTTAGAAAGGCAGGAAATCAAAGCTATAGGGCGGTAGTTAGAAGGATTGGAGTGGTCACCTTTTTAGGGACAGGTTGAATGTGAGCAAACTTCCAGCAAGAAGGATAAATAGAAGTAGAGACACAGATGAAAGAGTTTGACCAGGCAGTGAGCGAGTTCAAGCACAGTTTTGAGAACAACAGGAGGGACTCCATCCGGACCGTAAGCCTTCCGAGAATCAAGGCCAGAGAGGCCAGGAAAACGTCTTTATAAAGAATTTTAATTTTAGGGATGAAGTAGTCAGAGGGTGGAGGAGTAGGAGGAATATGCCCAGAATCATCCAAAGTTGAGTTGGTAGCAAAGGTTTGAGCGAAGAGTTCAGCTTTAGAAAAGAAGAGACAGCTGTAGAGCCATCTGGATGAAGTAAAGGAGGAAAGACGAAGAAGTAAAGTTGTTAGAGATATTATTGGCTAGATGCCAGAAATCTCGAGAGGAGTTAGAATTGGAAAGACTTTGACATTTTCTATTGATGAAAGAGTTTTAGTAAGTTGGAGAATAGATTTGGCATGATTACGGGCAGAAATATATAGGGCATGAGTTTCAGCAGTTGGATGGCTACGGAACCGTTTGTGAGCCGCCTCTCTATCATTGACAGCACGAGAACAAGCAGAGTTAAACCAAGGCTTTTTAGCTTTAGGGTTAGAGAAAGTATGAGGAATGTATAGCTCCATGCCAGAGATAATCACCTCTGTTATGCGCTCGGCACAAAGAGAAGGATCTCTGACATGAAAACAATAATCATCCCAAGGAAATCAGAATAGTACTGCCTTAGTTCCTCCCACTTAGCAGAGTTAAAATGCCAGAAGCACCTCCGCTTAGGCGGGTCCTGAGGCTGCACTGGAGTGATAGAACTGGTAACGGAAATTAGATTGTGGTCGGAGGAGCCCAACGGAGAGGAAAGTTTAACAGAGTAAGCAGAAGGGTTGGAGGTTAGGAAAAGATCAAGAATGTTGGGCGTGTCTCCAAGGCGGTCAGGAATACGGGTAGGGAACTTCACTAGCTGCTCTAGGTCATGAAGGATAGCAAAGTTGAAGGTTTGTTCACCAGGTTGGTCAGTGAAAGAAGATGAAAGCCAAAGCTGGTGGTGAACATTGAAATCCCTAAAATGGAGATCTCAGCAAAGGAAAGTGAGATAAGATGTGCTACACCTTGGAAGTCAAATAGTCAAAGAATTTTACATAGTCAGAGGAATTAGGTGAGAGGTATACAGCACAGATGAATTTAGTTAGAGAGTGACATTGAAGTCTTAGCCAGATGGTAGAAAATTCTGAAGATTCAAGATTGTGGGCACGAGAGCAAGTGGTGTCGTTACGCACGTATGCGCAATATCCAGCTTTGGATTGAAAATGAGGATAGAGCAAGTAGGAGGGAACAGAAAAGGGGCTGCTGTCAGTAGTCGCAGACAACTGTGTTTCGGTTAGGAACATAAAAAATTAACAGTAAAACCTAAATCTACATTCTAAGACAGTCATGGTTAAAAATAAACATAGTCATTTGATTCAGCAGCTCTTTCTTCATCCTGTAAATATATCCTGAGAGCTACTTTGAACAGGTGTTTGGATTTTATGATTTGTAGGTTTTTTGGTAATGAGTTCCAGTCTCTAATGGCTGTGTGATAGAATGTATGTGCTGAGGGACCCTGTGCGATTGACATACAAAAGTTCAAATCATTATTTCTTGTCCTAATTGTATGGGTATCTGTTTTCCTTTGGAAGTGTTCTGCAAGATATGTTGGTCCTCTGTTGTTATGAATATTGTGTGCGTGGCTTAATTTTAATTCTTTTACCCTATTCTTAACACTAAGCATATTTACTTGTTTTCTCTCCGCTTGTCCTATATGAGATCTGGGGTCTAAACCTAAAATAAATCTAATAATCTTGTTTTGACATATTTGTAGTTGTTTCTTAGATCTACTTGTCAGTCCAGAGTACCAAGAGGAGCATGCATAATCAAAATGAGGTTGAATTAGGGCGCTACATAAGGTTTTCTTAATTTTCTTATCAAGGCCCTTTGCTTGTCTGTACATGAATTTTAACCTTGCATTTATCCTCTTGATAATCTGTGTACAGTTTAGCTCTCCTGAGACATACTGATCCAAAAGAACTCCTAAGTATTTTACTGATTTTACACCATTTAATTCCTGACCCAGACATGTTATATTAAAATCATCTACATTTTTAGTTTTGTTTTGATCCCACTAACATAATTTCCGTTTTTCCTAAATGCAGAGACAGCTTGTTATTTATCATCCAGGTGTTACATGATTCCAGTTCTTTACTTAGTCTATTTTTAATAATATCTACATCCTTGTGTGGAACAATCAAAATGCTGTCATCTGCATATAGCAACAGTTTACATGAGACACTGATTTTCATGTCATTTACATAACACAGGAACAGTAGTGGACCTAAAATGCTCCTTGTGGTACCCAACAGGATATATTTCTGGTTTCGAGCAATGTTCATCAATTTTCACGATTTGGCTTCTTCCACTTAGATAAGAGTAAAACCATTCCACTGACTCTACACCCATTGCTTTTAATTTTTCACACAAGATATGGTGGTCAACAGTATCAAATGCTTTTTGTAGATCCAGGAGAGCTAAGCCCGTATACATCCCTTTTGACATATTAGTTTTAGTAAGTCTAGTAAATGAGTCAGACATGTATCTGTGGAATGACTGTCTCTAAAACCTGATTGAAATTCATAAATGATATTGTTTTCTTTTAGGTAATTCGATAACTGATCATATATAGTTCTTTCTAGTACTTTAGATATTATATTAAGGATACTGACTGATCTGTAGTTACTTACTTCTTGCCTGTTACTCTTTTTGTACAGTGGTTTTACTCTAGCTTCTTTGAATCCTTGTGGCACTTCATTTGTATATATTGACTTATTGATAATGTGAGTTATTGGACCTTTTAGTATTGGTGCTCCATCTTTTATATATCTCGCTGGTATACAGTCTAAACCGGTACTTTTATTTATTTCTAGTTTCTTTAGTAAATTGAATACATAATCTTCAGTTGTCCCAGTAAGTTTGAACTTATTTTCTATAAGTCCTTTGGATCTGTAGTAGTTTTTGAAATTATAAGAGTCCGTAGTGAAAATCCTATCCGCATATGGCAATTTACTAACCAACTTTGATGCTATGGTTGTAAAGAACTTGTTAAAGTATGATGCTATTTTCTTTCCGTCAAAACATAGTTCTTCCTCAATTTTAAGCACTGTTTTTGTATCTTCTTTTGATTTTCCAGAATAACCTAAATTTTGAGCCGTTGCCATAATTTCTTGCTATTGTTATAGTTTTCTTGTATTTTATCGGAGATATATGTAGATTTTATCTTTCTTATATTTTGTTGTAGTTTGTTTCTTGATTTGCAGAATTTGTCATATTTATCTTTGCTGTTTTTATCCTTTTATATTCACCTAAAAGTCTATCTCTTTCTTTAATCATGTCTAGCACTTGCGGAGTTATCCATGGTTCGGTTCTTTGTTTAATTCTAATTTCTTTTACCGGAGCTACCTTGTCAATTACTTTGATTAAAATGTTTTTAAAATTGTTCCATGCTTCATCGACTGTTTCTGCCTCATAAACATTGTTCCAGATTTGGCTCCCTAATTCCTCATTGAATATCTGTGCATCATATGTTTTCATTGATCTGATCTTGATACTCTTATGACTATTTATACATGCCTTCACTGTCTTTCTAGTACAGTATATTACATAGTGATCACTAATTCCTATTGGCAGTACTCCTGTTGACTAATTTTTCAGGTTTACTACATATTATATGGTCTAAAATAGCTGATGATTTACCAGTTTCCCTGGTCACCTCACTTATTAGTTGTTCCATACCAAACATTTTCATGAAGTTTACATACCTTTTGTACAGTTGCCCTATTATCTTAAGAAAACATATATTCATATCACCCTGAATTATCACTTCATCCTCTTGGGAAAATTTTGTAACATTTTCTTCTAGCAAATCTAAGAAATTATTTTGCTGCAGAGGTCTGTAGCAACAACCAACAATAATAGGTCTTGTCTTTGGCAAAAGTACTTCACACCAAATAACTTCAAGTCCATCAGTGTCTATATCATTCCTCTGGTTGAAGGTTAAACATGATTTTATATACATACACACTCCTCCTCCATTCCTATTTCTATCTTTTCTTATTACCTGGTATCCACTAATTTCTATTTCATTGTTGGTAACTGAATCGTCAAGCCAAGTTTCTGAAATGCACATTACTGCCGCATTAGTTTTAAGTGCCAATAATCTAACTTCCTCCAATTTATTCATGAGTGAGCGGCTGTTTATATGTATTATGTGTAACCCTTTGTTATTAAATGATTCGTAAATTTTGCTGTCAGATTTGGATGGTGTAGTGATGTCAGGATGTTCATTACCTTCGTTTAAATCATTGCATATTTCTACATTTACCTGAGCATTGTCACTGTGATGTTCCTCCTGAAAAGGCAATTCAGCTAGACAGCACGAATTACACATGTATTTACACTGTCTTTCTTGCCATGTGATGTGTTTCAGGTTACCTCTAATGCACTTTAAATGAGCTACCTTATTACAAAGAACACATATCAACGATTTACTGTTCGTGTATATGCCTTTGTTGCACAATTCACATATTTTCTTTTCATTTTTCTTGTTATATATTAGGTTTTTTATGCACTTTATGTGTACCTTGCAGTTACATTCTTCACACTCCTTTGTTTTGCTGGTTTTAATAATTCCTCTTCCACAATGCATACATGGATATTTAGGGCGTCTTTTTCCTTCCTCTCTTGTCTTCACACTATTTTCATTCACATTTCTACACTGGGGGCCGGGATTGGTGCTGATATCGTCTAGAGTATTTCTCATCACCATTTGATATTGTTCATAGTTCCAAGCACTGGTTCTTCCTTTTCTCAGCTTTTTACTATGAGATCTTGTGCTTTGAATGTCATATTCTTCTCTCAGGATCAGTTTTTCATTATCCACTTGGTCCATTCCGTTGATCAATTTATAAACTTGTATCAGATCCCCTCTCTCTCTTCTTTGTTCCAGGGTTGGCATATCCATAGCCTTTAGTCTCTCCTCATATGTCATCCCTTCAAATTGTGGAACCATTCTTGTAGCCATTTTTTGTAGACTCTCCAACTTTCTTATGTGTTTCTTTTTATGAGGGGTCCACACTACTCCTGCATATTCCAATCTGAGTCATATTATAGTACTTATCAATTTCTTCATCATTTCCTTGTCCATGTATTGAAATGCTACTCCAATATTCCTTAGCAAATTATGTTTCTCTAAAAATTCTATCAATATGGCTTACCGGTTGATTGTTTTCTTCCATCGTCACTCCTAAGTCCTTTTCCTTTTTTACTTTCTTTAGTTCTTTTCCATCTCCTATCTTATAGATTCCCATGGGTCGTCTTTCACTCTTTCCCATTTCCATGACATGGGTTTGTTCATATTGAATTCCATTTGCCACTTTTTACTCCATTCCCAGATCTTATTTAGGTCTTTTTTGCAGTATTTCACAATCCTTCTTTTAATTTATAACTCTGCACAGTTTCGTATCACCTGCAAACAGATTTAAGTAGCTGTTCACTCCTTCTGGCATGTCGTTAATATAAATGAGGAGAAGTATTGGTGCCAATACTGACCCCTGTGGCACTCCGCTTTCTACTGCTCTCCACTTGGACTTCATATCTTTAACTACCATCCTTATTTCTCTCCCCCCTCAAATAATTTTCTATCCATCTCAATGTGCTTCCTTTCAAGCCACCCTTCTCCTCTAACTTCCATAGTAATCTTGCATGTGGCACTTTGTCAAACGCCTTTTTTAAATCCAAATAAATACAGTCAACCCATCCCTCTCTCTCTTGTACTCTATCAACTATTCTAGAATAGAAACTCAATAAATTAGTTACACACGACCGTCTTTTTCTAAAACCAAATTGGCTATTTGATATCAATTTGTTGTCTTCAAGGAACTCGATCCATTGTTTCTTTATTATTATTTCACACATCTTGCATATTACACTACTTAGTGCTACTAGTCTGTAATTTAAAGGTTCTTCCTTCCTTCTGCTCTTATATATGGGAACCACCTCAGCTCTTTTCCATTCTACTGGTACTGTTCCATTTTCTATTGAGCATTTTATGATGTTGTATATAGGACTTGCTAGTTCTTCCCTACATTCTTTCAGTATTCTGCCTGAGACTTCATCCGGTCCCATTGCCTTCTCTTCATCAAGTTTTTTCATTAACTCTTTTATTTCAAGTTTGGTTACTTTAATCTCTTTCATAAAGACTCTCTCTCTATTACCCTGTGGCCTTTCAAATTTGGATTCCTTAGCAAAGATCTCCTGGAATTTACTATTTAATAGTTCTGCCATACTTTCTGGGTCTTCCACCATCCCATTCTCTCCTTTTAACCTTTCTATTGTTTCTTTTTGCCTAATTTTCCATTTATGAATCTGTAGAACATTTTTGGTTGCTCCTTACATTTTTCAACAATGTCCTTTTCTAAGTTCTTTTCCTCTTCCTTCCTTACCTTAACATATTCATTTCCTGTTGCCTTTAAGTTTTCCTTGTTTGTTGGATTCCTATTTCTCCTCCACCTTTTCCATGCTCCATCTCTTTTCTCCTTTGCCCTAGCACATCTTGCATTAAACCAATCTTTCTTTCCTTCTTCTTTAGAACTATGTTTTGGGACATATTCCCTGACTCCTGTTTTCTATATTTCCAAAAATAAGTTATACTTCTCTTGCATCGTCTCTGAGTTTTCCATATCCTCCCAGTTTACGTTTTTACAATAGTTCTTGAGATTCTCATTATCAGCCTTTCTGCAATTTAATCGGTCTCCTTTGTATGAATCGTCTCTATCTTCCTTTCCCTCTCCTATATCCATTTCTAATATTACATGGTCACTCTTTCCCAATGGGCACTTATATCTTATATCATCGATCATTTGTATACCCCTTGTAAAAATTACGTCCAATCTCACCGGCTTGTCATTTCCTCTGAATCTTGTGCATTCCTTTACTCTCTGGTCCATCATGTTGTCTATCATTAGGTTCAGGAATCTTTCTTCCCAGGCTTCTTCCCCCATACCACTTTCATAATTTTCCGAGTCCACTTGTTTACAGTTCAAATCTCCTACTAATATCACTTTTCTTCTTTCTTTAACAATTCTCATTAGACTCCTTATTGTGTCATCTATCATGTCTTTATGTTCTTGATTGGTCCATGAACTTGTTTTTGGTGTCACATATGTTACAATGATTGTTAACTCTTTTATATTAATATGCATCTTAACATACAGTACTTCTGCTTTTCCTTCCCCACATTCCACTTGGTTTATCACTATCTTCTTCCTTATCATCATTATGACTCCTCCTCCTCCTTTACCCCCTCTGTCTCTTCTCCATACATTATACCTATTATGCAAATCTATTTTGATTGCCTCATTTAGTTTTGCTTCAGCCAGGCATACAATATCTGGATTTTTTTTCTTTATGTAATCTCTTAATTTTAAGTTACTTGATAAAACCCTGTCTATGTTCGTATACATAATTTCTAGTCTCTTGCCCTTATCATTTTTAGTTAAACTTGTTCCATTTTTTTCTCTTCCTTCTCGTTTATGTACCATTTCCTTATCCTGACTCCTACAATTCTCCAAAAAATGCCTTTTTTTCCTCTTCTGACCTTTTATTATTTTTTTCCTTACTGCTGCTGCCAGTTCATTGTATCTCTTCCTTTCTTCCTCATTTCTATTTTTCTTTTTATAGATATCCTTGCAGCCTTCTGTTTTTCTAAGTTTTGTTGTTCTATATAATAATTCTTCTGTTGCCGTTTGTGATTTTAATAGTATTTTAATTGGTCTCGTTTTTCCTTCTTGATATGGTCCCATTCCGTTTATTTCTTCTACTTCCTCTTCTAAGTTCTGCCTACCTTCATCGTTTAGATTTTTTAGTAGGTCTTTGACTAATTTCATTTCTTCTTTTTCTCTTCTTGGTCTATATTTTATATTTTTTTCTTTTATTCCAAATACGACTACACTCTTCTTTTTTTCTGTAATTTCTCTAATTAGATTTTCTTTGGTCTTGAGGACTCCTATCATTTTGTTTGTCATATTTTCTTCTTTTTCTTTTAGTTATTCTTGAATCACCTCCTGAAAATCAGCCTTATCTTTCTTATCAAGGAATCTCCATGCTTGTATTTCTTTTTTAATAACATTCTGTACTCTTTCTTCTTCTTTGTTTACTAGATCTTTCAGCTTCTCTTTTTCTTTCTCGGCTTTACCAAGTCCTTCTTCCATCTGCTTCTTATAGTTAGCTACTTCCTTTTTCATTTCTTTGTGTATTTACCTAGTTGTATTTACCTTGTTGTAGTTTTACAGGGCCTGGGCTTTATGCTTGTGTGGCCCCGTCTCCATATCTACACTTATCCAATCTTACTTTAAAAGTGTGCACACTCGTTGCAGACACTACTTCTTCATCTAAACTGTTCCACGTCTCAACACATCCCTGGCGGAAACTATATTTTTCAATATCTCTCAGACATCTTCCTTTTCTCAGTTTTTTACTATGCGATCTTGTGCTTTGGATGTCATATTCTTCTCTCAGGATCAGTTTTTCATTATCCACTTGGTCCATTCCGTTCATCAATTTATAAACTTATATCAGGTCTCCTCTCTCCCTTCTCTGTTCCAGGGTTGGAAGATCCATAACCTTTAGTCTCTCCTCATATGTCATCCCTTCAAATTCTGGAACCATTCTTGTAGCTATTTTTTGTAGCCTCTCCAATTTCCTTATGTGTTTCTTTTTATGAGGGGTCCACACTACTCCTGCATATTCAAATCTGGGTCTTATTATAGTACTTATCAATTTCTTCATCATTTCTTTGTCCATGTAGTGAAATGCTACTCCAATATTCCTCAGCAAATTATATGTTTCTCTAAAAATTCTATCAATATGGCTTACTGGTTGATTATTTTCTTCCATCGTCACTCCTAAGTCGTTTCCTTTTTTTACTTTCTCCAGTTCTACTCCATCTCCCATCTTATAGATTCCCACAGGTCGTCTTTCACTCTTTCCCATTTCCATGACATGGCTTTTGTTCACATTGAATTCCATTTCCCACTTCTTACTCCATTCCCAGATCTTATTTAGGTCTTCTTGCAGTATTTCACAATCCTCCTTTTGCTTTATAACTCTGCACAGTTTCATTTCATCTGCAAACAAATTTATGTAGCTGTTCACTCCTTCTGGCATGTCGTTAATATAAATGAGGAAAAGTATTGGTGCCAATACTGACCCCTGTGGCACTCCGCTTTCTACTGCTCTCCACTTTGACTTCATATCTTTAACTACCGTCCTTATTTCTCTTCCCCTCAAATAATTTTCTATCCATCTCAATGTGCTTCCTTTTAAGCCACCCGTCTCCTCTAATTTCCACAGTAACCTTGTATGTGGCACTTTGTCAAACGCCTTTTTTTAAATCCAAATAAATGCAGTCAATCCATCCCTCTCTCTCTTGTACTCTAGCAACTATTCTAGAATAGAAACTCAATAAATTAGTTACACACGACCGTCTTTTTCTAAAACCAAATTGGCTATTTGATATTAATTTGTTGTCTTCAAGGAATTCGATCCATTGTTTCATTATTATTCTTTCACATATCTTGCATATTACACTAGTTAGTGATACCGGTCTGTAATTTAAAGGTTCTTCCTTCCTTCCGCTCTTATATATGGGAACCACTTCAGCTCTTTTCCATTCTACTGGCACTGTTCCATTTTCTATTGAGCATATTATGATGTTGTATATAAGACTTGCTAGTTCTTCCCTACATTCTTTCAGTATTCTGTCTGAGACTTCATCCTGTCCCATTGCCTTCTCTCCATCCAGTTCCTTCATTAACTCTTTTATTTCAAGCTTGGTTACTTTAATCTCTTTCATATAGATTGTCTCTCTATTACGCTGTGGCCTCTCAAATTTGGATTCCTTAGTAAAGACCTCCTGGAATTTTTTATTTAATAGTTCTGCCATACTTTTTGGGTCTTTCACCATCCCGTTCTCTCCTTTTAACCTTTCTATTGTTTCTTTTTGCCTAATTTTTCCATTTATGAATCTATAGAACAATTTTGGTTAATCCTTACATTTTCTGACAATGTCTTTTTCGAAGTTCTTTTCCTCTTCCTTCCTCACATTAACATATTCATTTCTTGCTGCTTTGAAGTTTTCCTTATTTGCTGGATTCCTATTTCTCCTCCACCTTTTCCATGCTCCACCTCTTTTCTCCTTTGCTTTGGCACATCTTGCATTAAACCAATCTTTCTTTCCTTCTTCTATAGGTCTATATTTTGGAACATATTCCCTGACTCCTGTTTTGTATATTTCCAAAAATAAGTTATATTTGTCTTGCATTGTCTCTGAGTTTTCCATCTCCTCCCAGTCTACATTTTTAAAATAGTTCTTGAGATTCTCAATATCAGCCTTTCTGTAATTTAATCTGTCTCCTTTGTATGAATCGTCTCTATCTTCCTTTCCCTCTTCTATATCTATTTCTAATATTGCATGGTCACTCTTTCCCAATGGGCACTTATATCTTATATCATCATTCATTTGTATACCACTTGTAAAAACTAGGTCCAATTTCGCCGGCTCGTCGTTTCCTCTGAATCTTGTGCATTCCTTTACTCTCTGGTCCATCATATTGTCTATCATTAGGTTCAAGAATCTTTCTCCCAGGCTTTTCCCCATACCACTTTCATAATTTTCCCAGTCCACTTCTTTACAGTTGAAATCTCCTACTAATATCACTTTTCTCCTTTCTTTAACGATTCTCATTAGACTCCTTTTTGTGTCATCTATCATGTCTTTATATTCTTGATTGGTCCATGAATTTGTTTTTGGTGGCACATATGTTACAATGATTGTTATCTCTTTTTTATTAATATGCATCTTAACATACAATACTTCTGCTTTTCCTTCCCCATATTCCATTTCATTTATCACTATCTCTTTCCTTAACATAATCATGACTCCTCCTCCTCCTTTACCCACTCTGTCTCTTCTCCATACATTATACCTATTCTCCAAGTCTATTTTGATTGCCTTATTTAGTTTCGTTTCAGCCAGGCATACAATATCTGGATTTTCTTTCCTTATGTAATCTCTCAATTCTAATTTACTTGATAAAATCCCGTCTATGTTCGTATACATAATTTTTTGTCTTTTGCCTTTATCATTTTTAATTAAACTTGTTTCACTTTTTTCTCTTCTTTCTCGTTTATATACCATTTCCTTATCCTGTCTTCTAGAATTCTCTAAAAATTTCTTCTTCTCCTCTTTTGACCTTTCATTATTCTTTTCCCTTACTGCTGCTGCCAGTTCATTGTATCTCTTCCTTTCTTCCTCATTTCTATTTTTCTTTATATAGATATCCTTGCAGCCTTCTGTTTCTCTAAGTTTTGTTGTTCTATATAATATTTCTTCAGTTGCTGCTTGTGATTTTAGTAGTATTCTAATTGGTGTCGTTTTTCCTTCTTGATATGGTCCCATTCTGTTTATTTCTTCTACTTCCTTTTCCAAGTTCTGCCTATCTTCGTCGTTTAGATTCTTCAGTAGGTCTTTGACTGATTTCATTTCTTCTTTTTCTCTTTTTGGTCTATATTTTATATTTTTTTCTTTTATTCCAAATACGAGTACACTCTTCTTTTTTTCTGCAATTTCTCTTACAAAATTTTCTTTTGTCTTGAGAACTCCTATCATTTTGCTTGTCATATTTTCTTCTTTTTCTTTAAGTTGTTCTTGAATAACCTCCTGAAAATCAGCCTTTTCTTTCTTACCTTGCTTGTACTTTTTTAATCACGTTTTGTACTCTTTCCTCTTCCTTGTTTACTAGATCTTGAGTGAATGTCACACTGATCAAACCAGCACAAACAGATATTTGTGGGACAGCGTGGCATCTCCCAGACACTGCTGAGGCACGCCCTGCAGCGTCTCTCTGGCAGTGAAGACCTGCTCATGTAGTAAATGAGTTTAGAAGAAAGTTTGAGTTCTTTCCAGTGATGGAGCCACCAGTGTCTGGGAACCTGGGACAATCTTCTCTCATCTCCACGTGGCCGTCTGGCGTAACCGCGAGCGGATGTGTGTAATTCACTGTTTGATCTGCTGCAGTCTCTAACGAGACAGCCAGACGTTACCCTACGGAACGAGCTCAGAGCTCATTATTTCCGATCTTGGGATAGGTCTGAGACCAGGCACACACCACACACCGGGACAACAAGGTCACAACTCCTCGATTTACATCCCGTACCTACTCACTGCTAGGTGAACAGGGGCTACACGTGAAAGGAGACACACCCAAATATCTCCACCCGGTCGGGGAATCGAACCCTGGTCATCTGGCTTGTGAAGCCAGCGCTCTAACCACTGAGCTACCGGGCCTGTGTGTGTGTGTGTGTGTGTGTGTGTGTGTGTGTGTATTTACCTAGTTGTATTTACCTAGTTGTAGTTTTACAGAGCCTGGGCTTTATGCTCGTGTGGTCCCGTCTCCATATCTACACTTATCCAATTTTTCTTTAAAACTATGTACACTCTTTGTTGATACCACTTCCTCACTCAAACTGTTCCAAGTCTCAACACATCTTTGGAAACTAAATTTTTAACATCTCTCAGACATCGTCCCTTCCTTAGT
Source organism: Portunus trituberculatus (assembly GCF_017591435.1). Taxonomy (NCBI): domain Eukaryota; kingdom Metazoa; phylum Arthropoda; class Malacostraca; order Decapoda; family Portunidae; genus Portunus; species Portunus trituberculatus. Next base: position 19,391,245 of record NC_059300.1, read on the forward strand.
TTCTTACTATGCGATCTTGTGCTTCTAAAGTCATATTCTTCTCTCAGGATCAGTTTCTCATTATCCACTTCATCCATTCCGTTAATCAATTTATAAACTTGTATCAGATTCCCTCTCTCTCTTCTCTGCTCCAAGGTTTGTAGATCCATTGCCTTTAGTCTCTCCTCATATGCCATCCCTTTAAATTCTGGAACCATTCTTCTAGCCATTTTTTGTAGTCTCTCTAATTTTCTTATGTGTTTCTTTTTATGGGGTGTCCACACAACTCCTGCATATTCCAATCTAGGTCTTATTTTAGTACTTATCAATTTCTTCATCATTTCCTTGTCCATATAGTGAAATGCTACTCCAATATTCCTTAGCAAATTATACGCCTCTCTGAAAATTCTATCAATATGCCTAACCAGTTGATTATTTTCTTCCATTGCCACTCCCAAGTCCTTTTCCTTTTTTACTTTTTCTAGTTCTACTCCATCTCCCATCTTATAGATTCCCACTGGTCGTCTTTTACTTTTTCCCATTTCCATGACATGGCTTTTGTCCACATTGAATTCCATCTCCCATTTTTTGCTCCATTTCCAGATCTTGTTTAAGTCTTCCTGTAGTATTTCACAATCCTCTTTTGTTTAATGACTCTGCACAGTTTCGCATCGTCCATAAACAGATTTATGTAGCTGTTCACTCCTCTGGCATGTCATTTATATATACGAGAAAAAGTATTGGTGCCAATACTGACCCTGTGGCACTCCGCTGTCTACTGTTCTCCACTTGGACTTCATATCTTTAACTATCGTCCTTATTTCTCTTCCCATTAAGTAATTCTTCATCCATCTCAATGTGCTTCCTTTTAAGCCACCCTTCTCCTCTAACTTCCATAGTAATCTTTCATGTGGCACTTTATCAAAAGCCTTTTTTAGATCTAAATAAATACAGTCAACCCATCCCTCTCTCTCTTGTACTTTATCAACTATTCTAGAGTAGAAACTCAATACATTTGTCACACATGACCGACCTTTTCTAAAACCAAATTGGCTATTTGATAATATTTTGTTGTCTTCAAGAAACCCGATCCATTGCTTCTTTATTACTTTTTCACACATCTTGCATATTACACTAGTTAGTGATACCGGCCTGTAATTTAAAGGTTCTTCCTTCCTTCCGCTCTTATATATGGGAACCACCTCAGCTCTTTTCCACTCCACTGGCACTGTTCCATGTTTGTGTGTGTGTGTATTTACCTAGTTTTACCTAGTTGTAGTTTTACAGGTCCTGGGCTTTATGCTCGTGTGGCCCCGTCTCCATATCTACACTTATCCAGTCTTACTTTAAAAGTATGCACACTCATTGCAGACACTACTTCTTCATTTAAACTGTTCCACGTCTCAATATATCTTTGTAGGAAACTATATTTTTTAACATCTCTCAAACATCTGTGTGTGTGTATTTACCTAGTTTTACCTAGTTGTAGTTTTACAGGGCCTGGGTTTTATGCTCATGTGGCCCCGTCTCCATATCTACACTTATGCAATCTTACTTTAAAAGTGTGCACACTCGTTGCAGACACTACTTCTTCATTCAAACTGTTTCACGTCTCAATATATCTTTGCTGGAAACTATACTTTTTAATATCTCTTACACATCTTCCCTTCCTCAGCTTCTTACTATGTGATCTTGTGCTTTGACTGGCATATTCTTCTCTCAGGATCAGATACTCATTGTCCACTTGATCCATTCCGTTTATCAATTTATAAACTAGTATGAGATCCTCTCTCTCCCTTCTCTGCTCCAATGTTGGAAGATCCAAAGCCTTTAGTCTGTGTGTGTGTATTTACCTAATTGTATTTACCTAATTGTAACATACGGGAAAAGAGCTATGCTCGTACTGTCCCGTCTCCATATCTACTAATGTCCAGCTTTTTCTTAAAATCATGAATATTCCTTGCGTTGACCACTTCCACGTCTAAACTATTCCATGCTTCCACCCTTCTATGAGGGAAGCTATATTTTTTCACATCTCTCCTATAAGTGGCCATTTTTAGTTTTTTCCCATGCCCTCTCGACATTCTTTCATTCCACATACACAGATCTTCCCTATCCATTTTTTCCATGCCAATCATCACTCTGTATATTGCTATCACTAATATCATGCAGAGTAAAACTAAAATATGGCACTCCTAAATGAAATATTAGCCGAAGAAGTCATTAGTAATATTTTATATTTCCTGCCTTATGTACTTATACACTTTTTATGTGTAATAAACTTCTTCCATCAATTACCAACTGTGAAACTGTAAAATATAAATTACAAAAATAAAGACTATGAATTTGGACACTAGAAGATGACTAGGGATTTCGGTACTTATAGGTTACTTAAATCAGGGATACTCCAAACAGTTCACTACTGTCCCTGTTGTATAAAAAAATATTTATACATTCATGGTGGCAGAGGAAGTGTCTGGTTGGCTATTGTTCTCCCCTGATATCATTGTAAATACATTATTTTTACTATTAAGAAGAACACTATTACAATCAGAAAATTTTGGTAATCACAAATTACTGTACCATTAGTGCATAAAATAGTATTGAAGTCCAAAAACATAAAAAATCTTGTCTGATGCGAAAATCCTTAATGACATCAACAATGCTCTACCATCATCTTGGAGTCTCCCATTTTTCTCCTTTAACTTGATTGGAAAAGTATTCTATTACTGATAGAGTAGACACTATGGATGCTGCTTGTTACACACCCCCAATGTTTGATTTACCTCAGTCTTACCCTATACGTGTACATGCCATATATGCTTTACACATTTACATAATGCATTAAATAGAGTATTTCAACTGTCAGTAGTAATTTGTGAGCAAAATAAAAAGAATAAAGAAGAAAAATCCCTTCAATAAAATGCATTGGCCTTTCCCATAATTAGTCCAGCTTATGTTGGAGTTACTGAACTATTTTTTTCACCATAGCAGTAAAAGATATAGGAATTTACATTTTAGTAAGTCTGTTCATCCCAATGTAGATGTTGCTTACCTAAGGAAAGTCACTTGTTCAGGGACATTTACATTCTTTCTGTGATGTTAAATTGGTTGTATATTTTCAATTATTATCTTGTCCATCACAATATAGCCACATATATCATAATACAAAAATAAATGTATTTATATAAAAATAGGTAAGTGAATTAATCCTGAGTTGGCAACAAATGCATATGAAGCGGTGTAGCAAGTGGCTTTGAGTTGATGTGGCGGTGAGCTGATAAACAGCTCATAACAGCAAAACACATTTGAAATTATCATTAGTACTCATACTGAAACAAGAATTAGTGGGGAATATGAGTTATATCATTATTTGTTTACAATGAGTCAGTGATTGGTAAGTGGCAATGAATAAGTGCAGACACTGATCACAGGTTTATGTGGCACCACTAAGTACTAACCCCCTTATAATAAAGTCTTCATCAGATCTAATATACCAGACTATGATGAAGAGCAAGTCCAAGGCTGATTCTACAACTTTCTAGAAAAAAAAGAATGAATAAATACAAATGAAAAATAATTAATAAACAAAGGAAGATAAATTCCACCATCCTATCTCTCAATTTTCAACTGTATCTCACCTGCGGATTGTGTCTTCACTAAAGAGCACTGAGGTGAACTGAGGCCCTTAGAGGAACTCGCCACAATGCACACGTTGTAAGATGCATAAGGCAACAGTTTGGAGGCATTGTAGTTAGGTAGGTCAAGAGTTTCATAGTGTATTTGAGGTTTCTTGGTGTTGTCAGGTTCACAGTTGAGTTGACGTACCAGCTGTTGGTTGAGAGAATGTTATGAATTCTTACAAAGGCACAGACTGCTGAGTACATTCTTTTCTGTATGTACTATTCTTGTCTACTTGCTTAATTTCTAACCTAATATATTCCAGAGACAAGCAAACAATACTAATTTGTCAATAAAACTTCATAACCATGTTCAAATATTCAAATAAGTGGAATATCAGCTTACAAACTTAGGTAATTAGTTCCTGAAGGCTGTCCGCGAACCAAAATGTTCGTTAACCAAAGCCATTTTATCAAGAGGGATCAATGTAAATTAGATTAATCTGTTCCTGGATACTAGGGTTGCATTTGAGAGAGTGATTTGGCATGTACCAAATGCTTTTGTGTACCTCTCAGCTTGAATAAACAAAGAATAATCTATAAAATGGCATCTAACTGACAGCAAGATGGCATATACTGATCTTCCTGATGACAGTGATTATGCATCACGAGCTATCCTGGAGGTGAGGTGCCTCTGTGTTGCAATCATCTGTGATGACAAATATTGCTGCCCAAACAAATATCTTGTAGAGTCTCATGACTCTCGAGCTATACCATCTTGGAAATAGTTTTTTTTTTTGTGTGTGTGTTCCACATTTATAATAAAGTTCTTATTTTATGTTTTTTCTTTGTTTGGATTGAACAGTAGTATTATTTTCCAGATGTTTTGTTGGCATGACTTTCTTTATTTCTATTGTGATATGCTTAGGCTTCTTAATACCACTATCATTAATGTGTGAGGGCCAATTCAATGAGAAAAAAAATAGTAATAGCAGTACCACAAGAAACAGTTTATATTGTGATACCATGAGAACACCTGATGCTCCATGCAATGCCATTTTGTGCCAAATATCCTGCAACTCAATTTGTGGAATAAATTTCCATTCATGGAGCAAGACAAAATTTGTAAAAGATTTGGATCATCAACCAGTTTGTTTATGCACAGGAGCATTTGTGAACTGAGATTCAACTGTATGTAAAATACAGAAATTCAAAATATGGTAGCAGGACTTTTAAACTTGGTACTCTGTTACCTATTACTACTTAGATTTACTTGCTTTATTAATGCTCTAATATATTCCAGAGACAATAGAACAATAGGGGGAAGAAGGAAAGGAGATGCAGGCAGTAAGGATTAGCACACTCTCTCTCTTTGTGTGTGTATTTACCTAGTTGTATTGTACAGGGTTTGAGCAGTGCTCATAATGTCCTGTCTCTATGTCTCCATTTATCTAAATTTTCCTTAAAGTTGTGCACATTATGTGTTGTAACAACTTCATTATCCAATGCATTCCACTTTTGCACTTTTCTGTGTAGAAAACTGTATTTTCCAATATCCTTCATACACTGCCTCATTCTGATCTTTTCATGCCCTCTTGTCCATCCATCTTCTTCTGTCAACAGCACCAGGTCTTCTTTGTCTATCTTTTCAATGCCATTGACTATTTTGTACATTGTTATTAGGTACCCATGCTCTCTTCTATCTTGTAAGGTTAGCAGTCTCATTTCCTTTAGTCATTCTTCATATGCTAGGTTCTTTAATTCTGGCACCATCTTTGTATCCTTTCCAATTTTCTTATATCGTTTTTAGAGCTCAGAGACCACACCACTGCTGCATATTTCAGCCTTGGACATATCATGTTTGTGATGATTTTATCCACCATATCTTTGTCTATGTATTGAGATGCCACTCTTATATTAGTCATCATTTTATATGATAGTCCAAATATCTTGCTTATGAGTTTTTTGAGGCTCAGATTTTCCTGTATAATCACTTCCAGATCTTTTCCTCTTTAGTCTTCATTATTTGTTCCTCTCCCATCAAATAGTTTCATACCAGCTTTCTTTTACTCTTTCTTAGTTCCATTATGTGACATTTCTTGGCAATAAATGCCAATTTCCACTTCCTGCTCCACTCTTAGATCTTGTTTATATCTTCCTGTAACAGCAGACAGTCCTCTCTGGTTTTCATAACTCTTAGCAGCTTTGCATCATCAGCAAATAAATTCATATGAATGTGAATGTCGTTTATATAAACTTGAAACATAATGGGGGCTAACACTGACCCTTGTGGCACTCCGTTAGTTACTTTACCCCAAGATGAGTATGTATCTCTGATCACAGTTCTCATTTGCCTATCCTTCAAATAATCTCTTGTCCATTCTAGCAAAGTTCCTCGCAGTCTTCCTATGTTCTCTAGTTTCCAAAGTAGTCTTCCATGAGGGACTTTATCAAAAGCCTTTTTTATATCCAGACATACTGTGTCCACCCATCCATCTCTGTTTTCCACCCCTGCAATAACTATAGAGTAGATGTGATACACATGACCTTCCTGTCCTGAACCCAAATAGTCTGCTCAATATGACTTGCTCCTCTTAAAAATTTAACCCATGTTTCTTTTATAATTATTTCACACAACTTCCCCAAAACACTTTTATGTCACACTGGTCTGCAGTTTAGTGGTTCAGTTGTCTTTCCTCCTTTAAATATCAGTATTACGTTGGCTCTCTTCCATTCTAGTGAAACTTTCCCTTCATTTATTGAACTTATAATAATTTCGCAAACTGGATCCAGTAGTTGCTCTTTAAATTCTTTTAACACCCAGCCTAATACACCATCTGGCCCCATTGCTTTTCTGACATCCAACTTATCCAGTAATCTTCCAATATCCTCTTTGTGCATAGTGATCTCCTGCTTGACAATGCAATGTTCTATTAGGTTCTGTAAAGTTTTCTTCTGCAGTGAATACCATTTTGAAGCTCTCATTCATTATTTCATACCTTTCCATCTCTGATTGGTATGTCTTCCTTCCTTTAATTATTTTATCAATTGTTTTCTTGTTCTTCATTTTGCCATTTGTAAACTTGTAGAAAAGTTTGGGTTTGTCTTTGCTTTTATTCACCACATCTTTCTCAAAGCTTCTTTCTTTCTCTCTCCTTACTCTAATATATTCATTTCTCGCATCCCTATACTGCCATCTGTTATAGTCATTTCTCTGTTTTATGAATTTTTCCAAGCTTTACCTTTTGCCTTTATGTATCTAGCATTGTACCAAAGCATGTATTTTGTATTTTTTTTCTTAACTCTATAAACAGGTACTAATTTTTTTTACTGCTTCATTATATTTCTAGAAGAATATTTCAGATTTCCCTTGTATAGTCTTTCTGTACATAATGTTTCTCCACTCAATATCAGCAAAATAGATCCTCAATTTTTCAAAATCCGCTCTAGCATAATTTAATCACTCTCCTTTGCAGTCATCCCTGTAACTTATCCCATCTTCCTCCTGAATTTGCATCTCTAATGTCACATGATCACTTCTTCCCATTGGACTAAGGCCCCATTTTGAAATTGCACTGCATAATTCATCAAGAAAATTTATGTGCCAAAATCTCGAGCTCTGATCTCAACAAGGTGATGGCTACTGTAACAAAAGTAGTGAATTTTGTTGTTGCACACTCTTCTCTTACGCACAGGCAGTTTCAAGCTTTCCTTGAAGAGGTGGACAGTGCTACAAAGATATACCCTGCACAGCAGTGTTAGGTGGCTAAGCTGTGGGAAGGTATTGAGATTTGTGGAATGCTTTGATGAAATCTTTTCTTAACAGAAAAAGGCCAAGGCTACCCTGAGCTGGAGGACAGAGATTGATTGTGAAACTTATGTTTCTCCAGACATCACCAAACATCTAAATGACCTCAGTCTTCTTGCAAGGTGCAGGAAAAACAGTGATGGACTTGTATGATACTTGAAGGCATTTGTTGCAAAGCTTGCAGTTTACTCATCAGATATTAAAATGGTTCTTCCGTTACTTCAAAACTTGAAAACTTATCTGCAATATTGTATGATTGAAGGGGGCTCTGGTTTCTTTGTGAATAGTAGGTCAAGCAATGATGGTTCTTCTTCCCCCTTGTACCTTGTTGACTCCTCCACCCACTGATCCAATGCATTAGCCATAGTCAACTGTGATACTTCTTTGCTCCACTGTCTAACATTATCCATTACTTCCATCCCTCTCCAGTTTACTAATAGTATTTTTCTATCTCTTCTTATCATGTTATCTAGGCACTTAATCACCTCTCTTTGCATATATTTATGTTCTTCAGTTCCCCATGTATGTGTTTTAGATGACACATATGTAACTATAATTTTTCTTTTCATCAATTCCTCTGTTTTAATTGTTACTCCCATTACTTCCATTTTGTTTTCTCCATATTGAACATCCTCCACACATATATTATCACAAACCATTATTAGCACTCCTCCTCCCTCTTTATCCTTCCTGTCTCTCCTCCAGCTATTATAACCCTCCTCTTTAAAGTTTACATGGATTTGCTCTTTTTTTCTTTCAAATAATCCCTAACTTCCAACATGCTTGATAACAACCCATCTATATTAGCAGAAGTCACTCTTAATTTCTTGCTTTCTCCAAAACCCTCCTCTTTCTTCCATAGGTACCACTTTAATCTCATATCCAGAACCCTCCAGTAAAAACTCTTCTCAGTCTCTGTCCTTTTCTCATTTTTTTTTTCCCTTCGCTTCACTTCATAACACTTTCTCCCTTTCCCTCTCCTCTTGATTCATATCTCTTTTTATCCATATATCCTTGTGTTCAGTATCATCAGCCAGCTTCCCTTTCCTAGCCATAATTTTCTCTACTGCCACTTGAGATCTCATTTGCACTTTCATTGGTCTCCTACTCCCTTCACTATATTTTCCTAGCCTGATCACTTCCTCCGCCTCCTGGTCTAGTTCTTGTGTGCTGTCTTGAACTTGTTTGATAACAGTTTTGGCCAATTCTCTCTCTTCACATTCTCTTGTGAATTTATTTGGATTTTTCTTTTCCTTCATCCCAAAAATAATGAAGCTTTTCCTCTTATTCACTGTATCCTGCACCAGGTCTTCTTTCTCTTTAATTACTTGAATTACAGCGACTCGTGTTTTCCTGAATTTGTCTCTTTACAACCTACGAAAATTTAACTTTTCCCTCTTCTTGTTCTTGCTTCCATGCATTTCATAGTTTCTTCAGCTTATTTTCACCCAGTTCACCTTTTACCCTGTCCACAATCCCATCCTGCACTTTAACTTGTAAGCTCTTTAAGGAGTTTTTGTAGTCTTGGCATGTGGATTTGAGTGCGTCATTTTGTTTCTTTCTTTCTTGTATTTCTGACCTTCTCACATTCTACCAGTCTCAACTTAAGCTCTGCGTTTTCTGTTGTCAGTCGGTCCTGCTTGTCCATTAGACTCGACATCACTTCCTTCATGTACCTTAACTTTTTCTATGTTGATCAACCTCCTCATACTACCTCGTTCTTCCCTGAATCCAGAAAAATCCTTTTCCATAATATCCTCAGTTAGTTTCCTTAGTCCAACAGGAGTTTCAAAGTACTCTTGGTTTTCACATGATGGCGTATGTTTTGATTCTGTCATACGTCTGGCAGCACTACTCTGTTCCATCTCTCTCTTGTTTTTCTTTCCATATATATGATCCAAACTTATTTAAAATGGAGACAGGAGAATTAAGGGGGGAGAGGGCGTCGCGAATATAAAAAACAAGTCATAATCTCACTTACGGTACGTCCAATTGGCTTGAAAGTTTAGTATGTTGTTTGTGGGTGTACATGCAAGTTATTTTATAAATTTAATTAAGATATATGGCCCTCTCATCCCCTGAACATATGTCTATGCCAGTCTCCAACTCCTGTTGTAGCTTTTCCCTGAAAGTTGCTCAGAGATGTCTGGTCAGCAGTGTGACTGTCTATTGATCTTGGTGAGGTAGCTGCGGTGGCGAGTGGACGTGTTGTGTGTGCGCTCCGTTTTTGGCTGTTGTTTTTATAGTTAGCGAGTGGTGTTTGTGCTTGGTGTTTGTGTGTGGTGCTTTTGAGTGTTATTGAAGTGAAAGTGTGTATTGCAAGTGTTAGTGGTTAGAATCAGTGTTTGTGAGTTAAAAGTATTTTGGTAGAGCTAGGAGACTAGGCTTGTAACCGTCAAATTGACCTTGAAAGACGATTAGTTGACCTCACTTAGGCCCCCCACCATCGCGGTTACCACACCCCGCCATCACCAAGTATTTTTATTTGTTTGTGAGTTAACAGATTGTAAATTAGTATGGTGGTAGCTACTGAGGTATATCAGAGTGTGATTGAGTGCGTGAAAGAGAGTGTTGCGGTGGGATTGGGAGAGTTTGTTATGTGTGGGCATGACAGGAAGGTCGTTGACTTTTCTGAGTGTATGGTGTGTAGGCTCAAGAGCGAGAATTTAGTTCTTTCTCTTGAGCACCGAGAATTGCGAGAGGAAATGAGAAAGCTAAGTGAGGGAAAAAGTGCAAATGAAGTTCTCATCTTTGAGTTGAAGGAGGAGATTAAGAGGCTTGGGGAGGCAGTGGAAAAAATTAGGCAGGAGATCAGTGTTGGGCCAAAGGTTGGACCTTCTGAGGGCGACAGGGTGGCTTGGCCCTCTGTCGGGAAGAGCAGAGTGGGGAAGAGGGAGCAGGCGAGCCAGACTGGGCAAGATAGTAGTCAGGATGGGCAGAGATGGCAGGTTGCGAGGAGAAGGAAAGTGGAGGCAGTTAGGGAGGATAGGACTAAACCTGTTGAGTGTGAAAATAGGTTCGGTTTGTTGGAGGGGGAAGGGGAGAGTGAGAGTGAGAGTGGAGTGAATGAAGTGGTTGTGGTGAGTGAAAGGAGAGAGAAGGGGGTAGAGGAGAGGAGGAGGAGGGTTGTGCTTAGCTCACCTCAGGTGTGTGTGGTGGGTGACTCTCAGGTTAGGTACTTAGATAGCACCTTCTGTGTTAAAGACAGGGATAGGAGGACGAACGTGTGTATGCCTGGTGCAGGTGTGAAGACAGTGAGTGAGGAAGTGCAGAAGAGGGTTGGGGGGGATGAAGAGGGAGGGTGTAGTAGTTTTGCACGTAGGTGGGAACGATGTCAGAGCAGGTGGGTCGGAAGAGTGTGTATGTTAGCAGGGAATGGTTGTCTAGGGCCATTGGTGTGAATGATCGTGTGTGTGTATTTACCTAATTGTATTTACCTAATTGTAACATACGGAAAGGAGCTATGCTCGTGTGTCCCGTCTCCATATCTACTAATGTCCAGCTTTTTCTTAAAATCATGAATATTCCTTGCGTTGACCACTTCCACGTCTAAACTATTCCATGCTTCCACCCTTCTATGAGGGAAGCTATATTTTTCACATCTCTCCTATAAGTGGCCATTTTAGTTTTTTCCCATGCCCTCTCGACATTCTTTCATTCCACATACACAGATCTTCCCTATCCATTTTTCCATGCCAATCATCACTCTGTATATTGCTATCAGGTCTCCCTTTCTTCTGTTTTCCAGGGTCGGAAGTTGCATTCTGTTCAGTCTGTCTTCATAAGTCAAATCTCTTAAGTCAGGCACCATTTTGTTGCAGCCCTCTGTACTTTCTCTAGTTTCCTTATGTGTTTCTTTAAGTTCGAGCCCACTGTATTGTTGCATATTCAAGCCTTGGTCTTATCATTGCAGTAATTATTTTCTTCATCATTTCTTCATCTAAATATACGAACGCCACTCTTATGTTCCTCAATAAGTTCAATACTTCTCCAATTATTTTGTTTATATGTCTCTCTGGCGATAGGTCATTGGTAATTGTCACCCCAAGATCTTTTTCTTCATGACTGGTTTTATGTCTTCATTTCCTATCTTGTACATACTCCTGATTCTTCTTTCACTCTTGCCAAACTCTATTTTCTTGCATTTTGTCGTGTTGAACTCCATTTGCCATGTACAGCTCCATTTCCATATTCTGTCCAAGTCTTCCTGGAGTAGTTCGCAATCTTTGTCACATCTCACTTTTCTTAACAATTTTGCATCGTCTGCAAATAGGCTCACATAACTGGACACCCCATCCACCATGTCATTTATGTAGACCGCAAACATTACTGGTGCCAACACTGATCCCTGTGGGACTCCACTCTCCACCAAGCCCCATTCTGATGGTCTGTCCTTAATTATTGTTCTCATTTCTCTTCCTACCAAAAAGTCTTCCATCCATTTTAGTAAACTGCCATGTGTAAGGATGTGGGTGTCAGCTTTGTATGGGATAGGTTCTATGGGCGAAGGGATTTGTATGCTAGGGATGGTGTGCATCTGAGTAGGAAGGGTGTGGATGCGCTGAGTGGATGTCTGGAGGGGAAAGTTGGGATGGAGTGTAGGGGGTGAGATAGCAAATGCATTCCAGAAGAAAGATGTTAGACATAAATTAGATAGGATAAACAGAGATAGTGAAAAGATTAGGAAAGATTTCCAGGTGCAAATAGGAGAGAATAACATTAGGATTCCAAGTAAGGAGACAGCATCTAGGAAGGTAGCAGGACTTAAATATTTTTATGTAAATGCCAGGAGTCTTAGGAACAAGAAGGACGAGTTATCTAGTTATATAGTTGAGGAGGACTTAGATGTTGTATGTGTCACAGAGGCATGGGTAAATGAGGAAAAGTTTAGGGAAAATAGGAAAGAATATGAAGTAGATGGATACATTATGTATTTACACCAGAGAATTGGTTGGATAGGTGGAGGAGTAGTTATTTATGTAAAAAAATCCTTCATTTCCAGTCAGGTTAATGGTATTAAGGTAGATAACAGAGTAGAGTCTTTATGGCTGGATGTTAGAGTAAACAAAAGTAAGGTTATTAGAATAGGAGCTTTTTATAGACCACCTAACCAGTCAGCAGATGTAGACAACCTTATGGCAGATGAGATAAATAGGGGGTGTACTAGTCAGACAATTATCTTAGATTTTAATCTTAAGTCAGTAAACTGGGAGAGGATGGTAGGAGATGCTAGTGAAAATAAGTTTATGGAAAGTTTTCAGGATAACTATTTAGTGCAGATGGTAGATAAACCTACTAGGGGGAGGAAGGTTTTAGACATAGTACTAACAAATATTGAGCATTGTTTAAAGGAAGTTGAGGTAGGAGAGACTTTAGCAAACAGTGACCATCATATAATTAGATTTATCATTAATTCCAGTAGGGATAATATAGTGAATAAGACTAGAGTCCCAAATTATCAGAAAGGCAATTATGGTACATTACGTCAGTTATTAGGAGAGGTAAACTGGGAAGATAGTTTCGAAAATAAAACTGCACAGGAGATGTGGGATATTCTTAAGGTTGTAGTAAAGGGTATAGTGATGCAGTGTATCCCTTACAAAGATATAAGGCAGAGAAACATGAAGCCATTATGGTGGACTCACGAGATAGGTAGACAGATCAGAGAGAAGAAGAGGGCATATAGAGAAATGCAGAAAAGTGAGGAAGATGTAGATTTGATTAGGTACAGACAGGTCAGAGATGATTTGATTAAGGTTATATAAAAAAGTAAAAGGCAGGTAGAGATAAAACTAGCTAGAGCTGGGAGTAAAGATCCCAAAAAATTATATAGTTATTACAAGGTCAGTGATAAAAGAAATAAGGATAGGATTGGACCAATCAGAAAAGATGGTGTAGTAGTGGATCAAATTGAAGACATAGTAGAATTATTGAATGAGCAATTTTCTTCAGTATTTACTAGGGAAAAAATAGGAAATCCTGTTACAAACAGTGCGACAAGTAGTTTAAGAGCTTTAGAAAATATTGATATAAAACCGGGAATTATTAGGAAATTTATTCTTGAACTAGACGATAGGAAAGCTAGTGGTCCTGATGAGCTACATGCCAGAGTACTTAATGAGGGTGTAGACAGTATTTCTGAAGCACTTAAGTTAATCTTTGAAAGATCACTTAAGTTTGTTGAGATACCTCAGGACTGGAAGTTAGCTAATGTTACTCCAATATTTAACCCCTTCGCGCCGGATGTTAAAAAAGCCCACCTGTATGATATAATTATAGCCGCCCCAGCCAGGAAACTCATACAAGCTTGTCATACTTGTCATCTTTGTGTATTATGCTGCTATTTTTTAGTCACTATATCGCCTTCGAAGAGGAAAGTGGATGCTTCTCTCTGGAGAAAGAGAGAGAGAGAGAGAGAGAGACAGTTGAATTTTGCTATTTTAGACACAAGTGGGACGCATGTAGCTTATCTTTCGAGAGGAAGGGGGAAGGGAACAAGAGAGAAAGAGAGAGAGAGAGAGAGAGAGAAGAGAGAGAGAGAGAGAGAGAGAGAGAGAGAGAGAGAGATTAGAAAATTTGTTGTTGTGTGTGTGTGTGTGTGTGTGTGTGTGTGTGTATTTACCTAATTGTATTTACCTAATTGTAACATACGGGAAAAGAGCTATGCTCGTGTTGTCCCGTCTCCATATCTATTAATGTCCAGCTTTTCTTAAAATCATGAATATTCCTTGCGTTGACCACTTCCACGTCTAAACTATTCCATGCTTCCACCCTTCTATGAGGGAAGCTATATTTTCACATCTCTCCTATAAGTGGCCATTTTAGTTTTTCCCATGCCCTCTCGACATTCTTCCATTCCACATACACAGATCTTCCCTATCCATTTTTTCCATGCCAATCATCACTCTGTATATTGCTATCAGGTCTCCCCTTTCTCTTCTGTTTTCCAGGGTTGGAAGTTGCATTCTTTTCAGTCTGTCTTCATAAGTCAAATCTCTTAAGTCAGGCACCATTTTCGTTGCAGCCCTCTGTACTTTCTCTAGTTTCCTTATGTGTTTCTTTAAGTTCGAGCCCACTGTATTGTTGCATATTCAAGCCTCGGTCTTATCATTGCAGTAATTATTTTCTTCATCATTTCTTCATCTAGATATACGAACGCCACTCTTATGTTCCTCAATAAGTTCAATACTTCTCCAATTATTTTGTTTATATGTCTCTCTGGCGATAGGTCATTGGTAATTGTCACCCCAAGGTCTTTTTCTTCATGACTGGTTTTATGTCTTCATTTCCTATCTTGTACATACTCCTGATTCTTCTTTCACTCTTGCCAAACTCTATTTTCTTGCATTTTGTCGTGTTGAACTCCATTTGCCATGTACAGCTCCATTTCCATATTCTGTCCAAGTCTTCCTGGAGTAGTTCGCAATCTTTGTCACATCTCACTTTTCTTAACAATTTTGCATCGTCTGCAAATAGGCTCACATAACTGGACACCCCATCCACCATGTCATTTATGTAGACTGCGAACATTACTGGTGCCAACACTGATCCCTGTGGAACTCCACTCTCCACCAATCCCCATTCTGATGGTCTGTCCTTAATTATTGTTCTCATTTCTCTTCCTACCAAAAGTCTTCCATCCATTTTAGTAAACTGCCATGCACTCCTCCTACCATTTCAAGTTTCCAGATCAGTCTCTGGTGTGGTACCTTATCAAAGGCCTTTTTTAAATCCAGATATATTCCATCAGCCCAACCATCTCTTTCCTGTATTACATCTATCACCCTCGAATAGTAACATATCAGGTTTGTCGTGCATGAACGCCCTTTCTAAAACCAAATTGACACTCACAAAGTATGTCATTTTCTCCAAGAAGTCTGTCCATCTATTCTTCACCACCCTCTCACACATCTTAGCTACCACACTTGTAAGTGACACTGGTCTATAGTTCAATGGGTCTCTCTTGTTACCTGATTTATAGATTGGGACAATGTTAGCTCTTTTCCAGTCTTGGGGCACTACACCTTCCCTTAATGAGGCATCAATTACTTCACAAACTTTTTCTGCCAATTGCTCCTGCATTCTCTTAAAATCCATCCTGATACCCCATCAGGTCCCACAGCTTTTCTCACTTCTAAACTCCCCATCATGTTCTTGATCTCCTCCACAGTTACTTGAAACTCCTTCATAATCCCTTTCTGTTCCATTACCAGTGGTTTGTCAAAAGCAGTCTCCTTTGTGAATACCTTCCGAAAGCATCCATTCATAGCCTCTGCCATTTCCTGGGATCTTCACTGCATACTCCATTTACTTCTAAACTTTCAATACTTTCTCTATTTTTGATGTTGTTGTTCACATGTCTGTAAAAAGCCTTGGTTGGTCTTTACATTTATCAATTATATCCTTTTCTTGTTTCTTTCTTTCTTCTCTTCTAATCAACACATATTCATTTCTTGCTCTTTTGTAACTTTCCCACTGCTTAATCCGTCTTTTCCTTCTCCACCTCTTCCATGCATCCTCTTTTCTTGTTCTAGCCTTTTCACATCTATCGTTAAACCAGTCCTGCTTTCCAACTTCTCTATGTTGTCTTATTGGTACAAATTTTTCTCACCTTCTTTGTATATTTTATAAATTCCTTCCACTTTTCATTTGCTCCTTAGCACTCTTGAATTTCATCCAATTTGTCTCTTGAAAGAATTTCTTTAGGTTTCCAAAATCTGTCTTGGCATAATTCCATCTTCCCACTTTATATTCTTCATTTCTTCTAGATTTCTCTTCGTCTATCACCTTGAACTCCAAAACTGCATGATCACTCTTTGCTAAAGGGCACTCCACCCTCATCTCCTCAATGACCATTGGCTCTGTACTAAAGACCAAGTCCAGTCTTGACGATGCTCCTCTCCTCCAAACCTAGTATCTTCTTTGACCCACTGAGTTAACACATTTTCCATTGCCAGTGTCAATAGTGTATTTCCCATGTTGTCTCTGATCCTTCCATTGACCAGTCCTCCCAACACACCTCTTTACAATTAAAATCTCCCATCATTATAGTTCGTTCACAGCCACCCAACATTTCTTCCAGACATGTTCCTGTATCACTTATCATTTCTTCATATTCCTGTACTGACCATGCATTTGTCTTAGGTGGTACGTACACCACTATGTAGTGCCTCTTTTTTTTCATTAGTTTCTGCTCTGATCTTTTTTTTTTTTTTTTTTCCCCTTTTATCTTTTTTCACAACATTCCTCCACCTCTTACCTACTCTTTTTAACTCCACACAACATCAGTGTCTGTCTGTGTGTGTGTCATTTACCTACAATTGTATTTACCTAGTTGTAGTTTTACAGGGCCTGGGCTTTATGCTCGTGTGGTCCCGTGTCCATATCTACACTTATCCAATTTTTCTTTAAAACTATGTACACTCTTTGCTGATACCACTTCCTCACTCAAACTGTTCCAAGTCTCAACACATCTTTGCTCAAACTAAATTTTTAACATCTCTCAGACATCGTCCTTCCTTAGTTTCTTACTATGCGATCTTGTGCTTCTAAAGTCATATTCTTCTCTCAGGATCAGTTTCTCATTATCCACTTCATCCATTCCGTTAATCAATTTATAAACTTGTATCAGATCCTCTCTCTCTTCTCTGCTCCAAGGTTGGTAGATCCATTGCCTTTAGTCTCTCCTCATATGCCATCCCTTTAAATTCTGGAACCATTCTTGTAGCCATTTTTGTAGTCTCTCTAATTTTCTTATGTGTTTCTTTTTGTAAGTCCACACAACTCCTGCATATTCCAATCTAGGTCTTATTTTAGTACTTATCAATTTCTTCATCATTTCCTTGTCCATATAGTGAAATGCTACTCCAATATTCCTTAGCAAATTATACGTCTCTGAAAATTCTATCAATATGGCTAACCGGTTGATTATTTTCTTCCATTGTCACTCCCAAGTCCTTTTCCTTTTTACTTTTCTAGTTCTACTCCATCTCCCATCTTATAGATTCCCACTGGTCGTCTTTCACTTTTCCCATTTCCATGACATGGCTTTTGTCCACATTGAATTCCATCTCCATTTTTGCTCCATTTCCAGATCTTGTTTAAGTCTTCCTGTAGTATTTCACAATCCTCTTTTGTTTAATGACTCTGCACAGTTTCGCATCGTCCATAAACAGATTTATGTAGCTGTTCACTCCTCTGGCATGTCATTTATATATACGAGAAAAAGTATTGGTGCCAATACTGACCCTGTGGCACTCCGCTGTCTACTGTTCTCCACTTGGACTTCATATCTTTAACTATCGTCCTTATTTCTCTCCCCTTAAGTAATTCTTCATCCATCTCAATGTGCTTCCTTTTAAGCCACCCTTCTCCTCTAACTTCCATAGTAATCTTTCATGTGGCACTTTATCAAAAGCCTTTTTTAGATCTAAATAAATACAGTCAACCCATCCCTCTCTCTCTTGTACTTTATCAACTATTCTAGAGTAGAAACTCAATAAATTTGTCACACATGACCGACCTTTTCTAAAACCAAATTGGCTATTTGATAATATTTTGTTGTCTTCAAGAAACTCGATCCATTGCTTCTTTATTACTTTTCACACATCTTGCATATTACACTAGTTAGTGATACCGGCCTGTAATTTAAAGGTTCTTCCTTCCTTCCGCTCTTATATATGGGAACCACCTCAGCTCTTTTCCACTCCACTGGCACTGTTCCATTTTCTATTGAGCATTTTATGATGTTGTATATTGGACTTGCTAGTTCTTCCCTACATTCTTTCAGTATTCTGCCTGAGACTTCATCCGGTCCCATTGCCTTTTCCTCATCCAATTCCGTCATCAACTTTTTATTTCAAGCTTGGTTACTTTAATCTCTTTCATATAGACAGTCTCTCTATTACCCTGTGGTCTTTCAAATTTGGATTCCTTAGTAAAGACCTCATGAAATTTACTATTTAACAGTTCTGCCATACTTTTGGGTCTTCCACCATTCCGTTTTCTCCTTTTAACCTTTCTATTGTTTCTTTTTGTCTTATTTTTCCATTTATGAATCTGTAGAACAATTTTGGTTGTTCCTTACATTTTCGACAATGTCCTTTTCATAGTTCTTTTCTTCTTCCTTTCTCACCTTAGCATATTCATTTCTTGCTGTTTTGAAGTTTTCCTTATTTTCTGGATTTCTGTTTCTTCTCCACCTTTTCCATGCTCCATCTCGTTTCTCCTTTGCCCTAGCACATCTTGCATTAAACCAATCTTTCTTTCCTTCTTCTTTAGGTCTATATTTCGGAACATATTCCTGACCCCAGTTTTGTATATTTCCAAAAATAAGTTATATTTCTCTTGAACCGTTAATGAGTTTTCCATCTCCTCCCAGTTTACGTTTTAAAATAGTTCTTGAGATTCTCAATATCAGCCTTTCTGTAATTTAATCGGTCTCCTTTGTATGATTCATCTCTATCTTCCTTTCCTTCTTCTATATCCATCTCTAATATTACATGGTCACTCTTTCCCAATGGGCACTTGTATCTTATATCATCGTTAATTGGTATATCCCTTGTAAAAACTAGGTCTAATCTTGCCGGCTCATCGTTTCCTCTGAATCTTGTGTTTTCCTTTACTCTTTGGACCATCAAATTATCTATCATTAGGTTCAGGAATCTATCTCCCAGGCATCTTCCCCATACCACTTTCATAATTTTCCCAGTCTACCTCCTCCTTACAGTTGAAATCTCCTATCAATATCACTTTTCTCCTTTCCTTAATGATTCTTGTAAGACTCCTTATTGTGTCATCTATCATGTCTCTATATTCTTGGTTAGTCCATGAGTTTGTTTTGGTGGCACATATGTTCCAATGATTGTTAACTCCTTTTGTTAATATGCATCTTAACATACAGTATTTCTGATTTTCCTTCCCAAACTCCACTTGATTTACCACTATCTCCTTCCTTAACATCATCATGACTCCTCCTCCTCCTTTACCCACTCTGTCTCTCCTCCATATATTATACCTTTTATCTATGTCTATTTTATTGCCTCATTTAACTTTGTTTCCACCAGGCATACAATATCTGGTTCTTCTTTCTTTATGTAATCTCTTAATTCTAATTTACTAGATAAAATCCCATCTATGTTTGTATACATCATTTTAATCTCTTGTTCTTATCATTTTAGTTAAACTTGCTCCATTCTTTTCTCTTCTTTCTCTTTTATATACCATTTCCTTATCCTGTCTCCTATAATTCTTAAAAAAAATGCCTTCTTCTCCTCCTCTGACCTTTCATTATTTTTTTCTCTTGCTTCTGCCACCAGTTCATTGTGTCTCTTCCTTTCCTCCTCGTTTCTATTTTTCTTTATATATATGTCTTTGCAACCTTCTGTTTCTCTGAGTTTCGTTTTTCTATATAGTACTTCTTCTGGTGCTGCTTGTGATTTTAGTAATATCTTAATTGGTCTCACTGTTCCTTCTTGATATTGTCCCCTTCTATGGATTTCTTCTACTTCTTCTTCTAAGTTCTGTCTATCCTCGTCATTCAGATGTTTTAGTAGGTCTTTACTGATTTCATTTCGTCTTTTCCTTCTTGGTCTATATTTAACATTTTTTTCTTTCAGTCCAAAAATAATTACACTCTTCTTTTTTTCCACAATTTCTCTTACAAAATTTTCTTTTTTCTTGAGGACTCCTATCATTTTGCTTGTCATATTTTCATCTCTTTCTTTTAACTGTTCTTGAAATACTTCTTGGAATGATTCCTTGTCTTTCTTATCTTGGATTCTCCATGCTTGTACTTCTTTTTTAATCACTTCTTGTACTCTTTCTTCTTCTTTGTTAACTAGATCTTTTAGCTTTTCTTTTCTTTCTCCTTTACCAGTCCTTCTTCCATCAGTTTCTTATAGTTCGCTATTTGGACTTTTAATTCTTCATTTTCGGTTCTTAGCCTATTTTCGTTTTCTTCCACTCTTTTTATCCTTTCTTTCAATTTCTGGAGCTCTTTATCCTGTTCTTCATTCTCTTTCATTCCATACTCTCCTTTATCAATTTATCTAATTTCGTTCATAGTTAAGACTCTATCAAATAGTGAAGTTTCTGTATCAAAGCCTTCAAATTCTCCTCCTCCTCACCAACATTGTCATCATCAGCTTTCATTCTTTCCTTGTCACATACCTGCATTTAGATGGAATATCTTTCTCACTCATTATTATTTAACACTGTATTCATGAAAAAAATGAGAGTCCACACTTATCGCCCAGGCCACTGTAAACCCAAACTAGTGAAGATCAGCTGATTCTCATGGTATCTCCTTCCTCTGTGTCTCATGTGTGTGTGTATTCACCTAGTTGTATTCACCTAGTTGTAATTTTACAGGGCCTGGGTATCATACTCGTGTGGCCCGTCTCCATATCTACACACATCCAACTTTCCTTTAAAACTATGCACACTCCTTGCTGACACCACCTCCTCACTCAAACCATTCCACACCTCCACACATCTTTGTGGGAAACTATATTTTTTCACATCCTTCAAGCATATTCCCTTGGCTATCTTTTTACTATGCGATCTTGTAGTTCTACTTAAATTTTCCTCTCTCAACATCATTTGCTCATTATCCACTTCATCCAGTCCATTCAACAGTTTATAAACCTGTATTAAATCTCCTCTTTCTCTTCTTTGTTCCAAGGTAGGCAAATTAATTTCTTTTAATCTCTCCTCATAGGTCATTTCTGCCAATTCTTCATCATATCTTTATCCATATAATGGAAGGCTAATCCAATATTTTTTATCAAATTATACGTTTCTCCAAACATCTTATCAATATGAGCCTCAAACTGCCCATGGTCTTGTATTATCACTCCCAAATCCTTTTCCTTTTCCACCTTTTTCAACACTACTTCTTCACCCATCTTATATGACCCTCTTGGCCGTCTTCCACTCTTTCCCATCTCCATCACATGACTTTTGCTCAGATTAAATTCCATTTGCCACCTCTTGCTCCACTCCCAAATCTTATCCAGGTCTGCCTGTAAAATTTCACAATCTTCTTCACTCTTCACACACCTACACAACTTCGCATCATCCGCAAACAAATTAATATAACTGTTTACTCCCTCTGGCATGTCATTAATATATACAAGGAAAAGTATTGGTGCCAGCACTGAGCCTTGTGGGACTCCACTATCCACCACCAACCAGTCTGACTTTGCATCCCTTATTACCGTTCTCATCTCCCTCCATCTCAAGTAGTTTTCCATCTACTTTAACACTTTTCCTTGTTAGAGACACAGGTCTATAGTTAAGAGGCTCTTCCTTACTGCCTCCCTTATAAATGGGCACCACTTCAGCTCTCTTCCACTCTACTGGTACTTCCTGTTTCTAATGAACACCTTATAATATTATATAATGGATCAATCAATTCTTTTCTACACTCCTTCAATAATTTTCTTGAAACTTCATCTGGTCCCATCGCTTTATCATCTTTAAGTTCCTCCAACATTTTATATAACTCCTTTTTAGGTATCTTAATGTCATCCATGTGCACATTTCCTTGTACATTCTGAGGCTTTACAAACATTGTTTCTTTAGTAAATACTTGCTGAAACCTATTATTTAGCAATTCCGCTATATTCTTAGGGTCATCTACTATCCCTTGCTCTCCTTTTAATCTTTCAATGGACTCTCTCTTTTTAAGTTAACCATTTATGAACCTGTAAAACAATTTTGAATGTTCCTTACTCTTGTCTACAATATCTTTTTCAAATTTTCTTTCTTCCTCCTCCTTACCCTCACATATTCATTTCTGCTCTCTATAATTCTCCTTATTTAGTATATTCCTGCTCTTTTCCATCTTTTCCAAGCCACATCTCTTTTCCTTAGCCTCAACACAAGTTGCATTAAACCAATCCTTTCTTCCTTCCTGTCTCGGTTTATACTTTGGTACAAATTTCATAACTCCTTCTTTATAATATTTCATAAAAATCTCATATTTCTTTTGCACTTCTCTGATTTGTAACATCTCCTCCCAATCTAATTTTCTGAAATAATTTTTCAAACTTTCTGTGTCCATCTTTCTATAATTCAATCTACCACTCCTGTATGTCTCGTCCTTCCTTCGCTGTGTTGTTGCTATCTGCATTTCCATAACTACATGATCACTATTTTCCAAAGGACACTTGTATTGTATATCTCCACATAGGTACACTTCTCTTGTTAACACCAAATCCAGTCTAGCCGGTTCATCATCTCCTCTATATCTAGTATTTTCCTTCACCCTCTGTTCCATCATATTTTCCATCATTAGATTAAGAAATCTCTCTCTCCCCATGCTTCCTCTCCAACACCACTTACTAGATTTTCCCAATCCACCTCCTTACAATTAAAATCTCCTACTAGTATCACCTTTCTTTTTCCAGATAATACACTTTCCAAACTCTGTAAAGTATCCTTGATCATATTGTCGTATTCCCTTAATGTCCAAGAATTTGTTTTAGGAGGTACATAGGTCACCATGATCATTAATTCTTTTCCATCACTTTTTATCCTTATGCTTATCACTTCTGCGTTGTTCTTCCCATACCAAACCTTATCCACATTTATTTATTTCTTCGTCATAATCATAACTCCTCCTCCACCTTTACTCTCTCTCTATCCTTTCTCCATATATTATATTTATTATCCAAATTTATCTTTGTTTTTTCATGCAATTTTGTCTCAGTCAAACACACTATATCAGGCTTCTCCACTATCATATAGTCTTGCAATTCCAATCTATTTGACAGTATCCCACCTATATTAGTATACATTATGGTCCACCCACTGCTCCCTCTAGGGGTTCCTCCGTATTCCTTCTTTCCACATACCACTTTCTGAGTCTCTCTCCTATAACTCTCCAAAAAAACTTTTCTCTTTCCTCCTCAGACCGCTCATCATTTTTCCTTCTCGCCTCTTCCACCAATTCCTTATATCTTCTCCTCTCTTCCTCATTTCTATTCTTTCTCACAAACACCTCTTTACAACCTTCTATCTCTCTTAACTTTGATGTTCTATATAGGATATCCTCCGCAGATTGTTGTGACTTCAGTACTACTTTAATCGGTCTGCTCACTCCCTCCTTATACGGACCCAGTCTATGGATCTCTTCCACTTCTTCTTGTAGGTCTTTTTTTTCATCATCATTTAGATTTTTGAACAGATCTCTTACCGATCTTAATTCTTCCTTAATTCTCTTAGGCTTATATGTTATATTTGGTTCTTTCATCCCAAATATTAACACACTCTTCTTCTTTTCTGCTATTTCCCTTATCAATGTTTCCTTATTCTTCATAACATTAACCAGTTCCTTGGACCTTTCTTTTTTGTCTTCCTTCAACTGATCTTTAATTATTTCTTGTAATCCAACCATCTCTGCTTCCCTCGACTCAGTCCATTGTGTTTTCTTCAGTTCCCATTCCCTTTGAAACCTTTCATTCTGCTCACTAATCATTTCCTTAAAGTCATCTTTCTCCTTTACTACTCTCTCCATTTTCTCCTCCAACCGTCTCTTGTATTTTTCAACCTCCACTCTCAAGTGTGCATTCTCATCCACCAATCGTTTTTCATTTTCCTCCAGTCTCTTAACTCTTTCCTTCAAAGCCTTGCGGAATTCTCTATCCTGCTCCTCCTCACTCCTCTGAACTTTTAATTCCTTCACCAACTCCTCAAATCTCTTCTCCAACATTACAATCTACCTTGCAATGTTGCCCCTGTTGAAGATGGACTCATGCTTTGACTGGCCACTTTTGGCTTTGCTCCCTGGGCCTCATCAACATATTTTGAATTTGGTAATTTATTTCTTACCGGTCTATACATTTTTTTTTACTCTTCCTGGGAGCATGTGGGTGTGTGGTCACTGGGGGCCAGGCCTGGTAGCTACGTGTGTGTGGTGGGATGCGTTGGCGGCTGCTATGGCTGGCCTTTGTGTGGTTCCCGCTCTGTCGTTTGGAGTGTAGAGGTTCTCACACCTCCAATCACTCCCATGTACACGCCACCAGTCTACGTTCACTCTGTACACTCGTTTACTCGCTCTGGTCGCCCCTCAATAGCAATAACTATTCTCACTCAAGCACATTGCTTAGCGTGTGGAGTGTTAGTTAGATGCCGCTCTGAGCAGGAGGCACGTCCGCTCTCCACGGAGCGTGTGTGTGTGTGTGTGTGTATTTACCTAATTGTAACATATGGGAAAAGAGCTATGCTCGTACTGTCCCGTCTCCATATCTACTAATGTCCAGCTTTTTCTTAAAATCATGAATATTCCTTGCGTTGACCACTTCCACGTCTAAACTATTCCATGCTTCCACCCTTCTATGAGGAAGCTATATTTTTCACATCTCTCCTATAAGTGGCCATTTTAGTTTTTCCCATGCCCTCTCGACATTCTTTCATTCCACATACACAGATCTTCCCTATCCATTTTTCCATGCCAATCATCACTCTGTATATTGCTATCAGGTCTCCCCTTTCTCTTCTGTTTTCCAGGGTCGGAAGTTGCATTCTTTTCAGTCTGTCTTCATAAGTCAAATCTCTTAAGTCAGGCACCATTTTGTTGCAGCCCTCTGTACTTTCTCTAGTTTCCTTATGTGTTTCTTTAAGTTCGAGCCCACTGTATTGTTGCATATTCAAGCCTCGGTCTTATCATTGCAGTAATTATTTTCTTCATCATTTCTTCATCTAAATATCTGAACGCCACTCTTATGTTCCTCAATAAGTTCAATACTTCTCCAATTATTTTGTTTATATGTCTCTCTGGCGATAGGTCATTGGTAATTGTCACCCCAAGGTCTTTTTCTTCATGACTGGTTTTATGTCTTCATTTCCTATCTTGTACATACTCCTGATTCTTCTTTCACTCTTGCCAAACTCTAATTTCTTGCATTTTGTCGTGTTGAACTCCATTTGCCATGTACAGCTCCATTTCCATATTCTGTCCAAGTCTTCCTGGAGTAGTTCGCAATCTTTGTCACATCTCACTTTTCTTAACAATTTTGCATCGTCTGCAAATAGGCTCACATAACTGGACACCCCATCCACCATGTCATTTATGTAGACCGAAACATTACTGGTGCCAACACTGATCCCTGTGGAACTCCACTCTCCACCAAGCCCCATTCTGATGGTCTGTCCTTAATTATTGTTCTCATTTCTCTTCCTACCAAAAGTCTTCCATCCATTTTAGTAAACTGCCATGCACTCCTCCTACCATTTCAAGTTTCCAGATCAGTCTCCGGTGTGGTACCTTATCAAAGGCCTTTTTTAAATCCAGATATATTCCATCAGCCCAACCATCTCTTTCCTGTATTACATCTATCACCCTCGAATAGTAACATATCAGGTTTGTCGTGCATGAACGCCCTTTTCTAAAACCAAATTGACACTCACAAAGTATGTCATTTTCTCCAAGAAGTCTGTCCATCTATTCTTCACCACCCTCTCACACATCTTAGCTACCACACTTGTAAGTGACACTGGTCTATAGTTCAATGGGTCTCTCTTGTTACCTGATTTATAGATTGGGACAATGTTAGCTCTTTTCCAGTCTTGGGGCACTACACCTTCCCTTAATGAGGCATCAATTACTTCACAAACTTTTTCTGCCAGTTGCTCCTGCATTCTCTTAAAATCCATCCTGATACCCCATCAGGTCCCACAGCTTTTCTCACTTCTAAACTCCCCATCATATTCTTGATCTCCTCCACAGTTACTTGAAACTCCTTCATAATCCCTTTCTGTTCCATTACCAGTGGTTTGTCAAAAGCAGTCTCCTTTGTGAATACCTTCCGAAAGCATCCATTCATAGCCTCTGCCATTTCCTGGGATCTTCACTGCATACTCCATTTACTTCTAAACTTTCAATACTTTCTCTATTTTTGATGTTGTTGTTCACATGTCTGTAAAAAGCCTTGGTTGGTCTTTACATTTATCAATTATATCCTTTTCTTGTTTCTTTCTTTCTTCTCTTCTAATCAACACATATTCATTTCTTGCTCTTTTGTAACTTTCCCACTGCTTAATCCGTCTTTTCCTTCTCCACCTCTTCCATGCATCCTCTTTTCTTGTTCTAGCCTTTTCACATCTATCGTTAAACCAGTCCTGCTTTCCAACTTCTCTATGTTGTCTTATTGGTACAAATTTTTCTCACCTTCTTTGTATATTTTTATAAATTCCTTCCACTTTTCATTTGCTCCTTAGCACTCTTGAATTTCATCCAATTTGTCTCTTGAAAGAATTTCTTTAGGTTTCCAAAATCTGTCTTGGCATAATTCCATCTTCCCACTTTATATTCTTCATTTCTTCTAGATTTCTCTTCATCTATCACCTTGAACTCCAAAACTGCATGATCACTCTTTGCTAAAGGGCACTCCACCCTCATCTCCTCAATGACCATTGGCTCTGTACTAAAGACCAAGTCCAGTCTTGACGATGCTCCCTCTCCTCCAAACCTAGTATCTTCTTTGACCCACTGAGTTAACACATTTTCCATTGCCAGTGTCAATAGTGTATTTCCCCATGTTGTCTCTGATCCTTCCATTGACCAGTCCTCCCAACACACCTCTTTACAATTAAAATCTCCCATCATTATAGTTCGTTCACAGCCACCCAACATTTCTTCCAGACATGTTCCTGTATCACTTATCATTTCTTCATATTCCTGTACTGACCATGCATTTGTCTTAGGTGGTACGTACACCACTATGTAGTGCCTCTTTTTCCTTCATTAGTTTCTGCTCTGATCTTTAGCACTTCTGCCTTTCCCATACCTTCTTTCACTTGATCCACCTTTATATCTTTTTTAACCAGCAACATCACTCCTCCTCCCATCTTACCTACTCTATTTCTTTTCCAAACATTATATTTCCCTTCTCCAACCATCATCAGGTCTTCTCCCTCTCTCAGTTTTGTTTCAGTAAGACCCACAATATCTGGGTTCTTGTCCCTCAAGTAATCGTTGAGTTCTAAAATCCCCGATATCACTCCATTTATGTTGGAATACATTACATTCCGCTCATACGTAAGTTTCTTTGTGTGTGTGTGTGTGTATTTACCTAGTTGTATTTACCTAGTTGTATTGTACAGGGTTCGAACGGGGCTCATAGTGTCCTGTCTCCATATCTTCATTTATCTAATTTTTCTTTAAAGTTATGCACACTATGTGCTGCAACAATTCCATTATCCAATGCTTTCCATTTTTTCAATGTTCTGTGTAGAAAACTGTATTTTCCAACATCCTTCACACACTGCGTCATCCTGATCTTCTTTTCAAGTCCTCTTGTCCTTCTATCCTCTTCTGCCAACAGCACCAGGTCTTCTTTGTCTATCTTTTCAATATCATTTACTATTTTATACATTGTTATTAGGTCCCCTCATTCTCTTCTATCTTGTAAGGTTGGCAATCCCATTTCCTTCAGTCGTTCTTCATATGTGAGGTCCTTTAATTCCGGCACCATCTTTGTAGCAATCTTCTGTATCCTTTCCAGTTTTCTTATATCTTTTTTAGAACTCGGAGACCATACCACTGCTGCACATTCTAGCCTTGGGCGTATCATGCTTGTGATGATTTTTTTCATCATATCTTTATCCATGTAATGAAATGCCACTCTTATATTAGTCAACATCCTATATGATAGTCCAAATATCGTATTTATGTGTTTATCAGGGCTCAGATTTTCTTGTATGATCACTCCAAGATCTTTTTCCTCTTTTGTCTTCATTATTTGCTCCTCTCCCATCAAATAGTTCCATACTGGTCTTTTCTTACTCTTTCCTAGTTCCATTATGTGACATTTCTTGGCATTAAACTCCAATTTCCACTTCTTGCTCCATTCATAGATCTTATTTAAATCTTCCTGTAGCAGTATACAGTCCTCTCTGGTGTTGATAACTTTTAGCAACTTTGCATCATCAGAGAATAAATTCATATAGCTGTTTACTCCAATGTGAATATCGTTTACATAAACTTGAAACATAATGGGAGCTAACACTGACCCTTGTGGCACCCTGCTGGTTACTTTACTCCAAGACGAGTATGTATCTCTGATCACAGTTCTCATTTCTCTATCCTTCAAATAATCTCTTGTCCATTCGAGCAAGGTTCCATGCAGTCCTCCTATGTTCTCTAGTTTCCAAAGAAGTCTACCATGAGGGACTTTATCAAATGCCTTTTTAATGTCCAGGTATACTGTGTCTACCCATCTATCTCTGCTTTCAAGTCCTGCAATAACCCTGGAGTAGAAGCTTAATAAGTTTGATACACATGACCGCCCTGTCCTGAACCCAAATTGTCTGTTCGATATGACTTGCTCCTCTTCTAGAAATTTAACACATTTTTCTTTGATAATTATTTCACATAACTTCCTTACAACACTTGTAAGTGACACTGGTCTGTAGTTTAGTGGTTCAGTTGCCTTTCCTCCTTTAAATATCGGTATTACGTTGGCTCTCTTCCACTCTTGTGGAACTTTCTCTTCATTTATTGAACTTTTAATTATTTCCCAAATTGGCTCCAGTAGTTGCTCTTCACATTCTTTTAACACCCAGCCTGATACACCATCTGGCCCCATTGTTTTCCTGACTTCCAACTTGTCCAGTAATTTTCTAATATCCTCTTTATGAACTGCAATTTCCTGTAATTCAATGTCCTATTAGGTTTTGTGAAGTCATCTTCAGTGAAAACTGTTTTGAAGCTCTTATTCATTATTTCACACATTTCTTTCTCTGTTTGGTATGTCTTTCCTTTTTCTTTCTTTATTTTTTCAATTGTTTCGTTATTTTGCCATTTATAAACTTGTAGAAAAGTTTGGGTTCATCCTTGCATTTATCCACGACATCTTTCTCAAACTTTCTTTCTTCCTCTCTCCTTACTCTAATATATTCATTTCTAGTATCTTTGTACTGCCGACTATTATAGTCATTTCCCTGCTTTAAAAGTTTCCTCCATGCTTTATCCTTTGCCTTTTTTGCTTGTAAGCATCTAGCACTGTACCATGTATGTATTTTTTTCTGAAATCTATAAACAAGAACAAACTTTTTTACTCCTTCATTGTATTCCTGTAAGAATATGTCATATTTTTCTTGTACAGTCTTCCTGCTCATAATATTAGTCCCCTCAATATCAGCAAAATAACTCCTCAGTTTTTCAAAATCTGCTCTTGCATAATTTAATCTCTCTCCTTTATAGTCCTCTCTGTATCTTATTTCATCTTCCTCCTGCATTTACATCTCTAATGTCACATGATCACTTCTCCCCATTGGACTAAGGTATTGTATGATTTCCTTTATAGTCCTCTCTGTATCTTATCTCATCTTCCTCCTGCATTTGCATCTCTAATGTCACATGATTACTTTTCCCCATTGGACTAAGGTATTGTATGATTGGAGGGGACTCTGTTTTTTTTGTGAAGTCTAGGTCAAATAATGATGGTTCCTCTTCCCCTCTGTATCTTGTTGACTCTTCTACCCACTGGTCCACTGTATTAAACATTACTTCCATCTCTCCCCAGTTTATTTTTTCTACAGTTGAAGTCTCCAACTAAGAGTATTCTTCTATCTCTTCTTAACATGTTATCCAGATAACATATCTTTATGCTCTTCTGATTACCATGTATTAGTCTTTGGTGGAACATATGTAACTATAATTTTTCTCTTCTTCAAATCTTCTGTTCTGATTGTTACTCCCAATGCTTCCACTATGTCCTCTCCATATTGCACATCCTCCACACAAATGTTATCACGAACCATTATTAGCACTCCTCCTCCCCCTTTATCCTTCCTGTCCCTCCTCCAGGTATCATATCCTTCCTCTTTAAAGTTGAAATGTATCTCATTCTTCAGTTTTGTTTCAACAATACACATCACATCCGGCTTTTTCTCTTTCAAATAGTCCCGAACTTCCAATATATTTGATAACAAACCATCTATGTTAGTATAAGTCACTCTTAATTTATTGCCTCCTCCATGACCTCCTCTTTTTTCCTTAAGTACCACTTCTTTTTTTCCTTAGCCTCACTTCTTAGCACTTTCTCCTTTTCCCTTTCCTCTAAGTTCATATCTTTTTTTATCCATATTTCCTTGTGATCAACATCATCGGCTAACTTCCCTTTTCTAGCCATTATTTCTTCTACAGTTATTTAAGATCTCATTTTCACCTTCATTGGTCTCTTATCCCCTTCAGTGTACCTTCCCAGCCTAACCACTTCCTCCACCTCCTGGTCAATTTCTTGTGTACTGTCTTGTACCCTTTTGATAACCGTTTTGGTAATTTCCCTTTCTTCACGTTCTCTTGTGAATTTATTTGGATTTTTCTTTTCTCTCATCCCGTAGATCACGAAGCTTTTTTTCTTGTCCACTGCATCCCTCACCATGCTTTCCTTTTCTTTGATAACCTCAATTACAGCAACTTTTGTGTTCTCCTGAATCTGTCTCTTTACCACTTCTGAAAATTTGACTGTTTCCTCCTCTTGTTCTTGTTTCCATTCATTTCTTAGTTCTTTCAATTTGTTTTCACCTAGACCACCTTCTATCCTGTCTGTAACCACTTGCTGCACTTTATCCTGCAAGTTCTGGCATGTGGTTTTTAGAGCGTCATTTTGCTTCCTTATTTCTAAAATCTCCTCTGTGTGTGTTTTAGGGTGTGTGTGGACACACACGCATGCTGATAATAATAATGATGATAGTAATAATATAACAAAAATAATAATAATAATAATAATAATAGAGAGAGAGAGAGAGAGAGAGAGAGAGAGAGAGAGAGAGAGAGAGAGAGAGAGAGAGAGAGAGAGAGAGAGAGAGAGAGAGAGAGAGAGAGAGAGAGAGAGAGTTGTAGGAAGTAGCTCAGGTCTGGTGCTAATCCCTCCTTGACTTTCTTCCTCCCTTGAATCCCTTCCCTTTACAGTGGGGGTTGACAGCCTACAGGCTACCTTTGAAACTCAGCTGCAGAAGTGACCAATGAATGTGTACTGCAGCCTATTTAGAGAAATTATTACTCTAAGCTTTTCGTAATGAACGAATAATATTTTCTAGAGAAGCTGAGATCTGATGCATCATCATCTTATCATGCTCCAGAAAGTCACCATTGAATAAACAATCATGTGTTGAAATTTCATGTCAATCAGATGAATACAAATAACAAAACAAGGGCAAAATTATGAAAAATCTTTAAGAGCAAATACCTTGAAGTGATTTTTTACACCATAATTTTTCACAAAGTTGGTATAAACTCTGATCGACTTTTGATTGATATAATTTTAAAGTACAAAAAAAAAATGCTTTTTTTTTTGTTAGAATTAAATTATTTATAATGTCAATAGAAAACAAAAGAAAGTGGAAAAAAAGGGTGGGTAGTTCAACTCCAATTTTAATCCCTGGGTCAGTCAGAGTCCGACTTATGAAATCAGAGTTATCAGGATCTGATTTATCAAGGTTCAATAATAGATAATAAAAACCCAAATGAAATCAATGAACAAGTAGAATATATAACACAGATAAGCAAACTGCCTCTTCTCCACAACTTTACCACTATTTGTACAGCCCTTGAAACTGTTGTGCACCACTCATGCCTCCCTACCCTGATTCAGTTTGACGACGACCAAACTGTGTAAGTTTTCAGCATGTTGAAAATGGTTGCCAAACTATGGCACCCTCCGCTTCCTATCCACGACCCTACTGCCTCCACGAAGACTTTCCTGCCTCCTCCTGACAACCTCCAGTGACCAAGCCAATTTACATGTGTATAAGGGTTGCACAACATTTGGCACTTGAATGGGACAGGGAAATTAGTATTCTAGTTCAAGTGGAGGACACATCTAGCCACTTTATATAAACAGGTTTGTAGATATTTAAAACCAAAGTACACTTGTCCTGTAACTCATTTCTTTCACATATCCCTAGGCAGGTAAGCATACTCCAGCTTGAGAATCCCTGTTCTAGATTTTTCAAGAGCTTTGATGTAACATGTGACTAGAACAGTAACAAAAGTTTTCCCAAAATCTATAAAAGAGAATGACCAAGACTCAGTCAAGAGAGCCAGAAGACCACCTGTAGAGCAGTTTTGACAGAAGTCATACTACTGATGAGACATAAGATTGTGAATTGTTTTCTATGAGGTCCAGAGGGTAAGATTCTAAAATATTTGTTTGTCTAATTGTGAGCAAATGCAAGTATGCCTCATCCTGACTGTCTCACCTTTGTGTAGTGGGTAAAAATTTGTAATACAGTTAAGTTATAATAAATGTAAATGTTAAAAAAGAACTCACCTGATGGGATAGAAAATACAGGGCACTAACATCAGAGATCTCCCAGGAAGCTGTATAACTATGTTGCTGGACTGTGAAAGTGGCATTAGGCGACGGTGGACCTGCTCCATTGAAGAAGAAAGATTGATGGTTATTCATAGGAGTATTGATAATAAACACACATCAATTAGGCTTCTTGCAAATAAGCAAGAATACTCAGTGATTACTAAAATGCACAATGAGAGCCTAATAACATGTAGAATAATGTGAGATAACACTGTAAAAAGGGAGGTAACTCATACAACTCTCATTAAAAAGAGAATTTACATCAGAGCTGTGTTGACAACACTGCAAGTGGGCAATTTAATAAGGGTTTTTTTTAATTATGATGATTTTCAATTTAGGTTTTTATTTTTCCAAATGGTAGTGGTAGCTGAATTAAAGCACTCGTTATAATTTTGAATAATTAATATAGAATACAAACTCACAAAACTTTCCAATAAATTCAATTAAAAAATAAATAAAAACAATGAATAAACAAATTAATGGAATGATATCGAGTGAACCTTCTCCCCACAATGGCGTTCATTTTCGCTTACAGTCCAGCTTACCAGAAGAGAGATACATCACTCAATACAAAGTAAATACAGGTAACCCCTGCTTAACGAACGGGTTATGTTCATAAAAAAACGTTCATTGCATGAATTTTCGTTAAGCGAACCAATTATAACAAGTTTGACACCTGACTTGAACTTCCTTTGAGAGTCAACACAGCAAGAGTATATCTTAGTACAGTAAAATGTTTAATGAATGTGGAATGGGAAAGATGCTAGCTGGCAACCTGTGAAATGTAAACAAAGGGCGCATCATTGTACCACATACAAAACCTATGTACCACATTTCCACAAGGCTTTCCATTTTATCCATTTCAGAGTGTGAGGGGCACTGCCTTGCTTTCCCTTTAATTTATTATTTTATTATATGCCCATTGTATGGCGGCCCCAATCGCGGGCTGTCGCTGTTCCGCTGTGCGGCCAACTACCCTCTCTTTGTTTCCACCATCTTGTTGTGCCTGCGAGCATCACCTCAGTACCAGGGTAGTCTTCAGCTGAGGTGGACGCGAGCTCTCGTGGTCTGACACAGGGTAGGGAGATTCGTGTTGCTGGGCTTCCCTTGGTGCTCACTAGTCCTCGGTCTGGGAGTTGTGCCCTCCCTTCAGTAGCTGGCTTGTTACTCGGTAGACCGTGGCTGTGTAGGACAGCGGGCTTGTTGTCCTAAGGACAGTGCGGCCGGTTGGGGCTGCATTTCCTGTTTGCGTTTGTCCACTCGGGTGTGGCAACGCGGAGGGACGCATTATTGTTTCGTCCCGTTGTTGCTGTTGGTGGCTGTGGTCACCAGTGTGTTTTGGTAGGCGGCTGTGTGCCCCCATCATCTGTTGTGTAGTATCAGTAGTATACTGTTTATAGTACCAGCCAGTCTTCAGCTGAGGTAACACGTGCACTCTGGGCACAGGAAGAGAAGTGTTTGCTGGGCTGTGTGTTAATAGGTACTCATTAGTCATCGGTCTGGGAGTTGTGCCCTCCCTTGAGTAGCTGGCTTGCTACTGGTTAGACCAAGGCTGTAGAACAGCAGGTTGTTGTTCTGAGAGAAGTGTAGTTGGTTTGGCTGCATTTTCTCGTGCGTTCGTCCACTCAGGTGTGGTGACGCGGAGGGACGCATTGGTGTCGCGTCCCGTTGTTGCTGTTCGTGACTGTAGTCACCAGTAGGGTTTGGTGGGCGGCTGTGTGCCCCCATCATCTTGTGTGTAATATCAGTAGTATACTGTATTGTAGTGGTTGTAGCCACGCACGCTAGTGAAAGGCTGAGAAGCTTTGTACTGTCGGCCAGTGGGTGCGTAGATCTCGTCCGTCAGACTTGTCTGTGACGAGTATCTGGACTCTGTGTGGCTGTTGTCACCCGGAGGTGGTGTCTGGGCTTGTTTGTACACCACCGGATGTGCTGTACACATCATATATTGTAGTAGTCATAGGCTAGGGGTGTCAGTCTGACAGGTGTTAAGAAGCACTTGTCGTAAAAATAGATAGTATAGTAATATACTGCGCGTGTTGTCCCAGTCTGTGATTTATCACAGTCTGTGGGCAAGGCATGTGGAGAGGCATTAATACTTCATAGAGAAGTGGGTGGAATTGTCCTTGTGGGCGGTTTCTCTAGGGGGTATTAAGGCCTCGCCCTGTTACACATAACATCTACCATTTATAAATTCTACTTGGTTGGGTACAGGAGGAGGAGGAGTTGCTAAGGAGATTCCCTTACAGTGGGGGAAGTTATACACTGTTGGCGACCTTGAAAGAACCTGAGTGTTACGGCTGCTTTGAGTTATAGTAGTGGGGACTCTGTGGAGGGTTATATTCCCCACTGCACTGACCGTAACAAAGCTGGTGATTTTGCCAGGATAACACTCTAGTGAGCTATGGCAGTTAACCGCAGCCGTGACGTACGTAATAAGAGTCACAAGTTCAGGTGGTTCTTTTAGCTTGCCAGGAAGATATGGTCTCACTAGCCTTCTAAATAGAGTCTGCTGACTTGAAAATAGTAGAGACAGTAGATGGAGTCAAGCCATGGTGGCGAGCAACGCTATTAGTTTTCTCGCCTCTTGTGTCTGTGAATAATATCCAGCTTCACTTCAAGAGTAAGAGACTTCCTGGTCTTCTTAGCAACGCTAGGCAACATTGCAGGGCTGGTTGCAAGGCGTTTTGGTGGCATGTTGAGCAAGGGAAGACGAGCTTCTGCTGACGCTGTCATTGTTTTGAACTAAAAGCGGGGAAGGGTAGGGGAGTGAGTGGTGCGCGTTTTGTCCATGAGAGGCGCTGGTGTATTTAAAAGCCTGTCAGCTTGTGTGACACAGTGGGGCTTTCAAACTTGGAAAAAATTATGTGGATAAAATTTTGTTAAAGCGAGTTTGGTGTTCATTATACGAGCAGATGGTAGTAAAACGTTGTGGCGAAATTTCGTTGTGTGAACGTTAATTAAGGGGTGGTATGCATATATATATATATATATATATATATATATATATATATATATATATATATATATATATATATATATATATATATATATATATATATATATATATATATATATATATATATATATATATATATATATATATATATATATATATATATACACACACACACACACACATATATATATATATATATATATATATATATATATATATATATATATATATATATATATATATATATATATATATAGGCAACCCCATCTGGTTCACACAATGAAATTTCGCTACAATGAATGTTTCCTTTAACTACCATCTGCTTGTTTAATGAACACCAATTTTGCTTTAATGAAATTTTATCCAGGTAATTTTTTCCAAGTTTGAAAGCCCTGCTGTATCATGCAAGCTGACAGGCTTTTGAATACACCAGCGCCTTTCATGGACAACACGCGTACCACTCACTCCCCTAGTTCAAAACAATAACAGCGTCAGCAGCAGCTCATCTTCCCTCGCTCAACATGCCACCAAAATGCCCTGCAACCAGCCCTACAATGTCGCCTAGCGTTGCCAAGAAGACCAGGAAGTCTCTTACTCTCAAAGACACGAGAGAGGCGAGAAACTAATAGCATTGCTCGCCACCATGGCTTGACTACATCTACTGTATCTACTATTTTCAAGTCAGCAGACTCTATTAAGAAGGCTGGTGAGACCATATCTTCCTTATAAGCTAAAAGAACCAGCTGAACTCGTGACACTGCAATGGATAGAATGGAAAGCCTTGTGGATATGTGGTACATAAGTTTTGTAAGCGGTATAATGATGCACCCTTTGTTTACATTCCACAGGTTGCCGGATATGCAGAATTTCCTCTCCCAACCCTTATAAATTGAGAAAAAGCATGTACATAACCCAAATGGGTAAGAAAACAATGAATGAAAGCACATTAAATGATTGTGTATACAGTACAATAATGACTTCCTGGGGGCATGATAAAATGATAACATATCAGATACCTCCTTCTCTAGAAAATGTGAGGGTTGAGAAGGTGCCATCAGCAGCGTCATGGCAATCTGGTGTTTCACTGCTGAATTGGACACTATCTGAGTCATTAGTGTGTTGAAGTGAGATAATGATAGTGAAATATTTATTGCTTGTCTGGTACAGCTTTCTACCTCTGTCTCAACATAAATTTTTGTAATAGTGTTATTGTGAGACCTATGTCATGTAAAGTTGTGATGATGAAGGCAGTAAGAAAAAAAAAGTGTTTGAAAAGATCACAACAGTATCATGATATAAAGAGATGGTGGGGAAGCCTGGCAGTGAGCCATGGGGTGAGGCAGGGTCTTGGAGGGAGAGATAACACGCATGAGGAGGGGAGAGGGGAGGCCAGAATTAAAAGTCCAGCTGTCTCACAACAATACATTTGTTTGTTTGTTTCTATTTGTTTTCTCTTCATGATGTTTCTCATTCTAATTCTCATCAACTTATACCAGTCAGGCAAAAATTAGAGAGCTAAATGACACACCTCAGGCTATGACACAATCACACAAGACATTTAAAAATGGCTTCCTGATGGGAGGGGTATTTAACTATGAAAAAAAAATAAACTATACCATCGTCTGAAGATTTTGGAGATACAATAGTAATCCCAAAATCTTAAATCTCACAAAATCAAATAAATACATCCTGCATCTCCCTAAAGTCTGAGTTTATTATTTTTTGGGGGGTGGGGAATTCGTATAAGTCAGATATATTACAGTAATACTCTGCTTAACGAACAGGATAGGGGGTGTCAAACCTGTTTGTAAACCAAAAATTTGTTAAGCGGATGTAATTTTCTCATAGGAAATAATGGAAATAGGGGGGGATGCATTCTGGGCTGGTCCCCAGCATACCACATGGGTTAAAAAAAAAAAATTACATATAGGTTTGGCAGCATATTGGGTCACCAGTGTACCACTACTTTTATGATGTCATATGAGTCATTGGAAGTTAGAGGAGCTACTTACAAATTCTCTCACATTCTCGCATCTAGGTTCACAAAACATTTCTATTAGCTTTTTACAAACCTTTCCCCCAAGAAAGGATTGTTTTGTAATGCACAAAGTGAAATCTTACATGGAATACCAAAAAATAAAGCAGAGATGAGATGAGCCACAGATGAAGCGGGAGACTCGCGGCGACTCGGCTGCTTCTTCTTCTTGTGATCCTTTTAGCCTGTGTTTTGTCTTTCCCCATGACATTTGTTTCCACTCCTCTATTGCCTGCTATAATGGATATCATATCTTAGTATTCATATACACTCATGCCATGAGGATAACCTCGACTCCGTGGCACTGAGTGATAGTGAATTATTAATGAAATACCGTGGCCACGAGTTTCCCGCTTCGTCTGTGGCTCATCTCATCCCTGCTTTATTTTTCTTGTATTCCATGTAAGATTTCACTTTATGCATTACAAAACAATCCTTTCACTTGAAACACTTGAAACACTTTATTATACCTACATAGCATTTATATGTATTATACATGGGAAAAAACAATTTGTAGGTAATCCATATGCAGCAGAACTTGCTTTTTGGGCAGTATGAATATTAGTAGGTATTATAGTCGTCAGTTGACATACATATGTGATATTTGTTATGTAAAACTTTCTACCCCTTTACTACCTTATTTTGAAAATGTATACAAGGACATTGGCATTATTACTGATAGTGATCAAGAATATACTGTTTATAATGTTTTTTAAAAGTGCGTAGTGTAGGCAGTTGTTGAATGTGACTGGGCACAGAATTCCAAATTAAAGTTAAAGAATGTTGGAAGAGTGACAGGCTGTGTTGTGGAACACGGAGATATTCGCGGGTTCGGGTGGGATAATTGTGTTGTGGTAGTAAGGCTGTCATATTACCTCTGTTAACTAATTTGTACATATAGATACCAATTTGTAATTTATTTATATCAAACAGTTTGAGGATTCTCATGATTTTGAATAAGGGTTGTGTGTGATCAAAATAAGCATGGTTAGAGATAATCCTAATTATTTTTTTCTGTAAACGAAATAAGGAAAGCAAATGTGTGGGATATGTGTTGCACCAAATTGGTGTGCAATACTGAAAATATGGTAATACATGGGCATTGTATATTATTTGTAGGACATTGCTTGGCATTAAGTGTTTTACTTGGTATAACAATGATATATTCCTTGATAATTTGTGATTTAAGTATGAAATGTGTGGTTTAAATGTCATATCTTCATCAAATGTAATAATACCTAACATTTTGTGTTGTTTAGTTTTTGCAATGACAAAATTGTCATATTTTAGAGGTGGCAGTGCATCTATTGTTTTGTTAGTAAATAACATGTAATACATTTTATTTGAGTTTATAGTTAGTCTATTACTAACACACCATTTGTATAGGATTTCTAGATTGGTATTAGCAGTTTCAATCAATGATATAGGATTTCCCCCAGTGATGTATAGGGTCAAGTCATCAGCAAAAAGTACTGATTTAAGTCGGGGAAATATCTGAGGAAGATCATTAATGTAAATAAGAAATAGAATAGGACCTAACACACTGCCTTGTGGAACTCCATATTTTATGTTTAAAGGTGAAGATATGTGAGTCAGAATCTTAGTTAGATTGTGTTCTGTTGGAGAGATAATCTTTAAACCAATCTTGGGGGCAAGGTTTGTCAAAAGCGAATAGAAATGTTGTTTTGCGAACATAAATGCATATATAAGACAGTAACACCACCTCCTGACGTGGTGTTCCCAGCAACCTCAGAGCAACCTGATAGCAACCTTGTCACTGTCCCTCCAAGCATTCATGGATGCCATTTCGCTGCAAGAGGTTGCTCTGACGTTGTTTAAGAATCTTGGATACTCACCTGGCAAATTCATGCCCAGAAAATTCGCTAAAACAGATGTGATTGTACGTTATGCAGACTTTTTGGTCTAACTTTATATAGTACGTCAAACCGGAAATTCGTTAAATGAATGTTCGTTTATTGGAGTATTACTGTTGTTACGTACGCCACGACTGCGCTGCGGTTAACTGCTACAGCTCGTCGTGTCGTGTGATGATATAAGGGAGATACGCCGTGCCGGCTCTTCCTCCCTTCCTAAACTACTTTGCCTCGGTAGTTACTATATGCTCTGACGGTTTTGTTATACCCCCAGGCCGGCCCTTGTTAAGTTTTGGATCTCTGGTACCATGATGCTTTGCTACTGGCCTTGGCTCCTCCCTTTCCGAGGCCACAATTGGATCCGGGTTTTGAAGCCAAGACAGACACCAGCACACCGTCCCTTGGTGAACACCTTGCCTCTCTTCAAGCTGGTTCCTCGTCTCACCGGAAAAGCAGCCAGCCTGGGCTCCTACTGCTTCTCTTCCATACCTCCAACTGCTACCACTGTTGTCTCCTGCCGCACTTCTGCTTCTGGACTTCACCTCCCGGCATATTGCTGAGTGGATTTTCACCGGTGCACCCAACCCCGGTGACTCAGCACGCCGTCTCTTTGCACACAACAGCACTGGTTCGGTTGTGTATCATATTGTCTCTTTGGTGTTAATACACTCATTCTATTTTGTATTGTTTTCCTTTTCAAAAGGGCTAGTCCAATTATTCCTGGCTTAACATCATATATTTTGAGGGCGAGACATTGTGGCCTCCCATCATGTTACACCCTGGATATGCATATGCACTATATAAGCAAGGTACAGTACACTGGTATACCGATATGTATGGTTTTTAACGCTCCATACTACAAAACACTATCTCAGGAATGCTGAGTTGCCATCCGCGGTTAACGTGTTAACATAATGAAAGAAATAAGAGGACAATAATCTAAAATTTGGTGTGGGGTCATCATGGTAAACACGGGACCATTGGGGAGGGCCGTCGTGGTCAGGGGCCATCTTGACCAGGAAATGATGACGCTTGTTTCTGACCGCAAAGAAGTTGAATTTTCATATTACAATTTGCTTACTTCCCTGATTTATTTTCCATAATGAATGCAGTATATCAAAGAAAAACTTATTTACTTATATAAGAGAGTCACATGAGGATGTGGTGACACTTGTGTCTGACCACGAGAAGTTGAATTTTCATATTACATTTTGCTTACTTTCCTGCTTTATTTTCAAATCTTTTATAGTTATAGCATAATAGTAGTAGTACATATAGCAATGGTATTAAAAGTAAGAAATTAGGCAGAAAATAAATTTTTTTGGGTCTTAGGAGGTGGTTTGGAACGAATTGAAATTACTTCCATAAAAATACATGTATTTTGATGCTTTGGAGTAACAACATTTTGGAGTAAAAACAAAATTTTGAACGGATTAAGTTCATATTCCAAGGCACCACTGTGTATATATACATATATATATATATATATATATATATATATATATATATATATATATATATATATATATATATATATATATATATATATATATATATATATATATATATATACAGTAAGATCTCGGTTTACGTCAGAGTTACGTTCCTGAAACATGACGTAAGTCGATTTTGTACGTAACTCAAGTTTCCGTACATTTCAAAGCATATTATCGAGTTTTCAACGAATCATTGTTTATGGTGGAATACTCCAGGAGAGGTACTTACGGGGATGTAGGCAGTGCTGCAGACTGAGTGATTCCCCGTGTCCTCTCTTCCCGGTTCCCTTTGTGGTCTCATTTATACAATTGAGCAGCTGCAGCCTGCCCTCTAAAGACAACTTCTACTACTTCCTACACTACACTACAACACCTTACACTTTTACACTCTCTTCAAATCAAAATTTAATAATGGCTTCACCACGCCCTGCCTCGGAGTCCCCCTCTGGGGAGGGGACCATAAATGTCCCCAGGTCGGACTGCCCTCTGCTGTCGACCTTGGGTGTCTTGACACTTCATCTAATACTTTCACTATCAATTTCTGCAACATTCGTGGCCTTCGTTCTAATTTTCAATCTGTGGAACACCACCTCTCCTCTACTAAACCTCATCTTCTCTTCCTAACCGAAACACAGTTGTCTGCGACTACTGACAGCAGCCCTTTTCTGTTCCCTCCTACTTGCTCTATCCTCATTTTCAATCCAAAGCTGGATGTTGCGCATACGTGCGTAACGACACCACTTGCTCTCGTGCCCACAATCTTGAATCTTCAGAATTTTCTACCATCTGGCTAAGACTTCAATGTCACTCT
This sequence comes from Portunus trituberculatus, assembly GCF_017591435.1. Classification (NCBI taxonomy): domain Eukaryota; kingdom Metazoa; phylum Arthropoda; class Malacostraca; order Decapoda; family Portunidae; genus Portunus; species Portunus trituberculatus. The sequence goes on from NC_059300.1 coordinate 19,433,155, forward strand.
CTAACTAAATTCATCTGTGCTGTATACCTCTCACCTAACTCCTCTGACTATGTAAAATTCTTTGACTATTTGACTTCCAAGGTGGAGCACATCTTATCTCACTTTCCTTTTGCTGAGATCTCCATTTTAGGGATTTCAATGTTCACCACCAGCTTTGGCTTTCATCTTCTTTCACTGACCAACCTGGTGAACAAACCTTCAACTTTGCTATCCTTCATGACCTAGAGCAGCTAGTGAAGTTCCCTACCCGTATTCCTGACCGCCTTGGAGACACGCCCAACATTCTTGATCTTTTCCTAACCTCCAACCCTTCTGCTTACTCTGTTAAACTTTCCTCTCCGTTGGGCTCCTCCGACCACAATCTAATTTCCGTTACCAGTTCTATCACTCCAGTGCAGCCTCAGGACCCGCCTAAGCGGAGGTGCTTCTGGCATTTTAACTCTGCTAAATGGGAGGAACTAAGGCAGTACTATTCTGATTTCCCTTGGGATGATTATTGTTTTCATGTCAGAGATCCTTCTCTTTGTGCCGAGCGCATAACAGAGGTGATTATCTCTGGCATGGAGCTATACATTCCTCATACTTTCTCTAACCCTAAAGCTAAAAAGCCTTGGTTTAACTCTGCTTGTTCTCGTGCTGTCAATGATAGAGAGGCGGCTCACAAACGGTTCCGTAGCCATCCAACTGCTGAAACTCATGCCCTATATATTTCTGCCCGTAATCATGCCAAATCTATTCTCCAACTTACTAAAAACTCTTTCATCAATAGAAAATGTCAAAGTCTTTCCAATTCTAACTCCTCTCGAGATTTCTGGCATCTAGCCAATAATATCTCTAACAACTTTACTTCTTCGTCTTTCCTCCTTTACTTCATCCAGATGGCTCTACAGCTGTCTCTTCTTTTCTAAAGCTGAACTCTTCGCTCAAACCTTTGCTACCAACTCAACTTTGGATGATTCTGGGCATATTCCTCCTACTCCTCCACCCTCTGACTACTTCATCCCTAAAATTAAAATTCTTTATAAAGACGTTTTCCTGGCCCTCTCTGGCCTTGATTCTCGGAAGGCTTACGGTCCGGATGGAGTCCCTCCTGTTGTTCTCAAAACTGTGCTTCCGAACTCGCTCACAGCCTGGTCAAACTCTTTCATCTGTGTCTCTCTACTTCTATTTATCCTTCTTGCTGGAAGTTTGCTCACATTCAACCTGTCCCTAAAAAGGTGACCACTCCAATCCTTCTAACTACCGCCCTATAGCTTTGATTTCCTGCCTTTCTAAAGCCTTTGAGTCTATCCTTAATAGGAAGATAATGAGGCATCTATCAGCTCACAACCTTCTCTCTGATTGCCAGTATGGTTTCCGTAAAGGCAGATCTACTGGTGATCTTCTTACTTTCCTAACTGAATCTTGGTCATCCTCTTTTAGGGACTTCGGTGAAACCTTTGCTGTCGGCCTTGACATATCGAAAGCCTTCGATAGAGTCTGGCACAAATCTTTAATTTCTAAACTACCCTCCTACGGATTCTATCCTTCTCTCTGTACCTTCATCTCCAGTTTCCTTTCCGATCGTTCTATTGCTGCTGTAGTAGACGGTCACTGTTCTTCCCTAAAACTATCAACAGTGGTGTTCCACAGGGTTCTGTCCTATCACCCACTCTCTTTCTATTATTCATCAATGATCTCCTAAATCTGACTCAATGCCCTATCCACTCCTATGCTGATGATACCACCCTGCATTATTCAACAGCGTTCAACAGACGCCCAACCCAACAACAATTAAATGACTCAAGGCGAGATGCTATAGGACGCCTAACTTCTGATCTTTCACTTGTTTCTGATTGGGGCAGAGAAAACCTGGTTTTGTTCAATGCCTCAAAAACTCAATTTCTACAACTATCTACTCGACATAACCTTCCAGACAACTATCCTCTCTTCTTCAATAACACTCAACTTCCCTCTCCTCTACATTAAACACACTCGGTCTATCCTTCACTAAAAATCTAAACTGGAAATTTCACATCTCTACTCTTGCTAAATCAGCTTCCAAGAAGTTAGGTGTCCTATGGCGTCTTCGTCCATTTTTCTCTCCTCCCAGCTGCTTGCTCTGTACAAGGGCCTTATCCGCCCGTGTATGGAGTATGGCTCTCATGTCTGGGGGATCCACACACAGCTTTACTAAACAAGGTGGAATCTAAAGCTTTTCGTCTTATCAACTCTTCTCCTCTAACTGACTGTCTTGATTCTTTAAGTCACCGCCGCAATGTTGCATCTTTATCTGTCTTCTACCGCTGTTTTCATGCTGTCTGCTCTTCTGAACTTGCTAACTGCATGCCTTCCCCCTCCTGCGGCCTCGCTGCACAAGACTCTCTACTTCTTCTCATCCCTATTCTGTCCATCTTCCTAATGCAAGAGTTAACCAGTATCTTCACTCCTTCATTCCCTACACTGGTAAACTCTGGAACTCTCTACCTGTGTCTGTATTTCCACCTGCCTATGACTTAAACTCTTTCAAAAGAGGAGTGTCAAGACACCTCTTACGTTAACTGGACCCTCCTTTTAGATTTTTCTGTTTTTTCTCTTTCTACTTTTCTTTTAACAGGGCCTGGCAACCAGCGGGATTTTTTTTTTTCCAACACTGTGTTTGCCCTTGGCCAGTGCCCTTGTAATGTAAAAAAAAAAAAAAAAAAAAAAAAAAAAAAGTTAAAGGTTATATTGTTATATTATTTACAACTATGTAGGAATATGAAACACAAGCTTGTTTTTGTTGTTGATTAGTGCCACGAATGCGAAGGACTGCAGGTTGCCCAGAGGGTTGGATGCCTGAGGCCGCCAGGAGGGTGGGCAGGTCGAATATTGTGACGCCCAAGGCGGACAGCTGGGAGCGTAGTGCAGTGCGGTGGGAGTAGAAGCGTGGACAGCTGGGCAGGAAATGTAATAGGAAAGGGCAATAGGGATCAGCAGACAGGCACAGATGGTGCAAGTCAGCTGCAAGTGTCGTGTGGCCCAGGCGAAGGCTCCGGAGTTGTTATTGTTGTGATGGATGTGCGAGCCCTCAAGGTCGTCAACCTCCCCGTTGTCATGGTAACGGGCTTCCCATTTTCTTCTTCCCTCCCTCACACACAGCTGCTGCCTCCCTTCTCATGTCTTTTAATTATGTCCTCTTTTTCTTGTAGCATAATGGTTTTCCCTTTCTTAGCATCACTGCTGTCACTAAGAAGTTTTCTCTTTGGTGCCATTGAGCAAGATACTAAAAACTTGAGTCAGTAAACACAGAAGTAGGATAACACTATTGCCAGGGGCGATGGTGTGGTGGAACTGAGGCAGGCTGTTATTGTATTCAAGTGTGAGGCGGGCGGTGTGGCAGGCAACCACCAACAATAACAATAAATCCCGCACTTTACGATTTATAAATTTTCAATTTTTTAAATCTTAAATTGCCTTATAGTGGACTGATGTAACTACGAGTTTGACGTAACTCGAGACCGATGTAATCCGGGACTTTACTGTATATATATATATATATATATATATATATATATATATATATATATATATATATATATATATATATATATATATATATATATATATATCAATATCATCGCTATCGCTATGGCTATTTTTCGGCCCCAATTGGGCAATAGCTAAGGGTTAAGTGTGTGTATATATATGTATATATATATATATATATATATATATATATATATATATATATATATATATATATATATATATATATATATATATATATATATATATATATATATATATATATATATATATATATATATATATATATATATATATATATATCACTCAGTGCCATGGAATTGAGGTTATCTTCATGGCATGAGAGTATATGAATACTAAGATATGATATCCATTATAGCAGGCAATAGAGCAGTGGAAACAAATATCATGGGGAAAGACAACACGCAGGCTAAAAGGGTCACAAGAAGAAGAAGCGGCTGAGTCGCCGCGAGTCTCCCACTTCGTCTGTGGCTCATCTCATCTCTGCTTTATTTTTTGGTATTCCATTAAGATTTTACTTTATGCATTACAAAACAATCCCTTCTTGGGGGCAAGGTTTGTGAAAAGCTAATAGAAATGTTGTTTTGTGAACAAATGCGAGAATGTGAGAGAATTTGTACGTAGCTCCTCTAACTTCCAATGACTCATATGACATCATAAAAGAAATGGTACACCGGTGGTGCCAAACATATATATGATTTTTTTTTTTAACCCATGTGGTATGTTGGGGACCAGACCAGAACGCATCCCCCCCTATTTCCATTATTTTCTATGGGAAAATTATGTCCGCTTAACGAATTTTCGCTCTACAAACAGCTTTTACACCCCCTATCCTGTTCATTAAGTGGAGTATTACTGTGTATATATATATATATATATATATATATATATATATATATATATATATATATATATATATATATATATATATATATATATATATATATATATATATATATATATATATATATATATATATATATATATATATATATATATATATATATATATATATATATATATATATATATATATATATATATATATATATATATATATATATATATATTGGGTATGGTCCCTATTGCAAACTTGGTGAATTGTAACCTTGAAACTCACAATCGTGGAGACAGTACTGTATTTAGTTTCCTCCTGCATGCAAAATTGAGCTGTAGGAAGCCAATTTCCTGATCGATATTTCAGACCCAGGTCTTACCTTCAAGATTTAAACCTGATTTTCCTAAATAATTTCCTACTAATAGTATGTATAAGCCCCACATAACTCTAACTACATTCTAGTATTGGAGTCTGACAGTATAATGTTTTTATTTAGTAACAGTAATGTAATAAATATGATAGACATTTATTTTGACTAACTACAGATTCTTCCTCAAATACAATTACTCATTCTACTTTTCTTAGTGCCATGAAATATAGACATACCTTTTCTGCAGTCAGTGCCAATTTTACAACCTTGAGTACATGTGCCGGAAAATGAATCACACTTGTCCTCAATACAATCAATGCACTGCTGACTACAGTCTGCACCAAAGTATCCAGTTGGACATTCTGAAATGTTAAAACCATCAACACAATTATTGCCAATACAATCCCTATTAATACTATTACTTAGTATAATCAATGTCACTCACACAATTCCCTACTTAATTACACACTGAACTCACATACACTCCACTTCCACAAATTGACTGTGGTGTGGATCCAAGATGGTAAATCTTGAATAAAAAATAAACCCAATGAAAATACCTCTAAAGCACTGGGGGTTCAGTGGTTTACAGTTGAGGATATAATTCTTGCACCACAATGCAACTAATGAGGAAATTAGTTGATACTTAATATGAGTGTGAGAAGCATTTGGACAGTGAGTGTCCCATTGTTACATAAAGATTTTCCCTCTGACACATTCCTTATTTTTTTTACTTTGTTTTTCTATAATCATGGATCATTAAAAATATTTCTCAAATTGACAATTACTTACATCACCTGTCTGCATAAAGCTAACCAGCAATCAAGAGAAATTTCATGAATTGTGGTTTTGACAGTAATGAGAGTGTGGAGGTGAATCAAAAAGTCTGATATAATAACAAGTTTGCAAAACCCAAACACAGTTGAAATACACAGAGGAGATTCAAGTTGTCAGAAAGAGGTTTAACTCTTACCAGGCATCAAGTTTGCAGTAAATCTTATATCTCCAGAATAAATGTTCAGATTGTTCTCCTGAACACCATTTCACCAGAAAGCACACATGGAGACAGGACACTATGAGCACTGCTTGAACCCTGTACAATATAACTACTAGGTAAATACAACTAAGTAAATACATAAACCTTTCCTCACCATTCAGTAATATGAGCAAAGGGTTGCTTTTTGCAAGCAACTGCCTACAATAAGTTAAGACTAAGTGGCAAGATTAAGTGTAATGAGACAGTATTTTGAGTTACCTCCAAGTCTACTGAAGTGATAACAATAATCCATTTAATGATAAATTCTTTTTAAGCAGGACAGAAAAACATGTGCATGAGATCACTGATGGTTTGGACTCAATTTACTTATCATGGTTCAGGTGATTTTGTTTTGCCTGAAAACATAAGCATGAATGAATACAATTATTTAGAACTGCTAATCATTTAGACCAACTATATAGTTTTTTGCCCAGTTCTTTTCAAATGTGCAAGGCTAATATCTTTATGCAAAAATGGTATTCCTTGTCATAACAAAATAAGTTCTGTGCTTTCAGACTGTCAAATATCATTCTTGGAGGGCTGGTCTAGCAACTGAGTTCATTGATCCATATACAGGTAGCTACTGACTTCTGACTACAACCAGTTCTAACAGACCAGATGTAAGTTGATCTGGCTGTAAGTCAATCGTGTTATATTTATATTAGGTATATCTTACAGTTTAATGACAGTTTCAAATCATGCACAATCACATCACTTTATTCTTTCTTTCGTGCTACCTAATCACCAAAATTTGTGTTGAGAACAACATTCCTTCTCTCTTTCTAGGCAAGCATTTTCCTTTTGGTAGAGATCTTGAGGGTGATATTGTTGAAAATTTCCAGAGTGAAAGTGTGGAATAACTGATTGTTGGCATGAGAGGAGAGTGAAAAAGGCTGTTGAATGTTGTTAACTTGCTACTGCTTGTTTGTGGTGAAGGTAGTTTATCGCCAGATTGCAGTTGCACTTACTGGCAGCTATGAGAGGTGACATGTTCCAGGCTAGTCAGAGCAGTGGCAAAAGGACACTGGCCTCCACACACAGCACATAAGAAGATAAAGGAGGCACTTTTGGCTGCTTTTGCCTACATCTTTCCACATTCTTTCAGAGAAGACCAACCCTTCGGGAAGTCAACAGATCATGCAGGGACACCACAGAATGCCTGACTTCTGATCTCTCTAAGATTTCTGATTGGGGCAGAGAACACTTAGTAGTTTTCAATGCCTCAAAAATTCAATTCCTCCATCTATCAACTCGACACAACCTTCCAGACAACTATCCCCTCTTCTTCCACACTAAATATTCTCAGTCTGTCCTTTACTCATTATTTTAACTGGAAACTTCACATCTCATCTCTTACTAAAATAGCTTCTATGAAGTTAGGCATTCTGTAATGTCTCTGCCAGTTTTTCTCATCCCTTCAACTGCTAACTCTGTATAAGGGCCTTATCTGTCCTTGTATCGAGCACTCTTCACATGTTTGGGGGGGGTTCCATTCATACATCTTTATTAGATAGGGTGGAATCAAAAGCTTTTTGTCTCATCAACTCCCCTCCTCTGACTGACTGTCTTCAGCCTCTTTCTAACCACCAAAATGTTGCATCTCTTTTTTTTTTATCTTTTATCGCTATTTTCATGCTAACTGCTCTATTGATCTTGCTAACTGCATGCCTCCCCTCCTCCTGCAGCCTCACTGCACAAGGCTTTTCTTTCTCTTACCCTTTTTCTGTCCAACCCTCTAATACAAGAGTTAACCAGTATTCTCAATCATTCATATCTTTCACTGGTAAACTCTGGAACTTCCTACCTGCTTATGTATTTCTATCTTCCTAAACTTAACTTCTTTTAAGAGAGAGGTGTCAAGACATTTGACCCAGGCTTTTGACTAATTCTCTCAAATCTTTGTTGGAGACTGCAATTCCATTGGACCTTTTTTCTGATATATATATATATATATATATATATATATATATATATATATATATATATATATATATATATATATATATATATATATATATATATATATATATATATATATATATATATATATATATATATATTAGGTACGCCACGGCTGCGGTTAACTGGTACAGCTCACTAGAGTGTTATCCTGGCACGATCGCCAGTTTTGTTACGGTCAGTACAGCAGGGAATATAACACTCCACAGAGTCCCCACTACTATAAATCACAGCAGCCGTAACACTCAGGTTCTTTCCAGGTCGCCAACAGTGTATAACTTCCCCCCACTGTAAGGGAATCTCCTTAGCCATTCCTTCTCCTCCAGTGCCCAACCAAGTAGAATTTATAAATGGTAGATGCTATGTGTAACAGGGCGAGGCCTTAATACCCCCTAGAGAAACCGCCCACAAGGATAATTCCACCCACTTCTCTATGAAGTATTAATGCCTCTCCGCACGCCTTGCCCACAGACTGTGATAAATCACAGACTGAGACAACATGCGCAGTATATTACTATACTATCTATTTCTACGACAAATGCTTCCTAACACCTGTCAGACTGACACCCCTAGCCTACGACTACTAAAATATATGATGTGTACAGCACATCCGGTGGTGTACACACAAGCCCAGACACCACCTACGGGTGACAACAGCCACACGGAGTCCAGATACTCATCTCAGACAAGTCTGATGGACGAGATCTACGCACCCACTGGCCTATAGCATGAAGGCTCTCAGCTTTTCACTAGCGTGCGTGGCTACAACCACTACAATACAGTATACTACTGATACTACATTAAAGATGATGGGGGCACACAGCTGCCCACCAAACACACTGGTGACCACAGCCACCAACAGCAACAACGGGACGAAACAATAACGCGTCCTCCGTGTCGCCACATCCGAGTGACGAACGCACGAGAAATGCCGCCAAACCAACTACACTTCTCTCAGAACAATAACCCGCTGTTCTACAGCCCCGGTCTAACCAGTAGCAAGCCAGCTACTCAAGGGAGGGCACAACTCCCAGACCAATGACTAACGAGTACTTATTAACACACAGCCCAACAAACACGTCTCTTCCTGTGCCCAGAGCGCACGTGTTACCTCAGCTGAAGACTGGCTGGTACTATAAACAGTATACTACTGATACTACACAAAAGATGATGGTGGCACACAGCTGCCCACCAAAACACACTGGTGACTACAGCCACCACCAGCAACAATGGGACGAAACAATAACGCGTCCCTCCGCGTCGCCACACCCAAGTGGACGAACGCACGACAGGAAATGTAGCCCCCAACCGGCTACACTTTCCTCAGGACAACAAGCCCGTTGTCCTACACAGTCACAGTCTACCGAGTAACAAGCCAGCTACTCAAGGGAGGGCACAACTCCTAGACCGATGACTAGTGAGCACCAAGAGAAGCCCAGCAACACGTAGCTTGACTGTGCCAGACCACGAGCGACGTGTCCACCTCAGCTGAAGACTACCCTGGTACTGAGGCGATGCTTGCAGGCACAACAAGATGGTGGAAACAAAGAGAGGGTGGTTGGCCACACAGCGGAACAGCGACAGCCCGTGCTTGGGGCCGCCATACAATGGGCATATAATAAAATAATAAATTAAAGGGGAAACAAGGCAGTGCCCCTCACATGCCCTCCCTTAAAAGAAAAAATTTTGGAAACAAAACATTTACAAATTTTTTTAGAAGGCATGGAACTGATTAAAGGGAATGGCCCCGGGACAGACAATCGGCCACAACGTTGTCTGCTCCTCTTATATGTCTTACTATGACATTGTACTCCTGGGCTCACTCGGTATGGGGGCCGTTTGACAGGCTTTTTGTTCCCAACATAAATATCGTGTTCTATCAACGGTGTCCTGCCCAGGACACTGCTAAACACAGAGGAGTACTTCCTCAGCTGCCGAAGCAACTCATCTTGCTGATCCCCAAGTGTTCAACCTTGTCTTTCAAGAGATGGAGGCTATTCCGTTCCCACTGCCCTGTAGGAACAACAGGTTCAGGCCCAATAACTTCTGGAGTCTCTCCCTCCTGACAGAAAAATAAAACTGAAGATACCTCTTGCACTGCAGAACTAAAAGAGCCCTTCTGGATAGTACTCGTAGAACGAAAATAGGGCTTCAGCATGTTAACGTGACACAGGTGAGCCCTCTTGCGCCGGTCAGGAGTGACCACCAGGTAGTCGAGGTCACCTACCTTCTTCTCTATAACATAGGGGCCACTATAGCGGGCAGCAAGCGGCTGGCCCTGAAGTGGTAACAGCACGAGCACTTCATCTCCAGGGGGCAAAACTCCGATACTCGGCCCTTCAGTCATAATACCCCTTCATACTCTGCTGGGCCTTACACAGGTGGGCCTGCGCCACCTCTAATGCCTTGGCTAATCTCTCTCGACTGCTCATGAGGCTCTTAAGCAGTGAGGCAGGGCGCTCAGGCGACGGCTGACACCAAGCCTCCCGAACAACATCGAGCGGTCCACGCACTCGGTGTCCAAATACTAGCTGATTGGGTGAGAAACCCAGGGACTCAGTGGGGGCTTCTCTCACCGCAAATATGACAAAGGGGACACCCTCGTCCCAATCCTTATCTCTCTCCATGCAGAAACTCTTGAGCATGGTCTTGAGAGTTTGATGATGTCTCTCCAGAGCTCCCTGAGACTGCGGATGATAAGCACTGGACACGATGTGCTTGATCCCCCACGCAGTCATCGTATCTTTAAACAACTTTGAAGTAAAGTTGGTCCCCTGATCGGACTACAGCTCTGCTGGCAATCCAAAGTGTGTAAAGAAGGTTAACAAAGCTTTCAACACCACCTTAGAGTGAGTGGTTCTCAGGGGAATTGCTTCAGGTTACCGCGTGGTAACATCCATTATGGTCAACAGATACTTGTGACCAGCCCTGGTAGAAGGCAGAGGACCTACTATATCAATCAAAACCCTCGTGAAGGGAGGATCAAAAGCAGGGATGGGCTGGAGTGGCGCTACAGGGGGTGTCTGATTAGACTTGCCCACCACTTGACAAGTGTGGCAGCACTTAAGAATCGTGGCTACTTCTCCAGACATGCTGGGCCCCTCATGTGTCAACAGCACAAGTGCCTCTCGCAGCTTATGCGGCACAACTACTTGCAATAACTCACCACCGTCATTCTCCTGCCATCTATGACACAACACCCCTTGATGCAAGACAAACTCCTCCCTGCCCTCCAACTCCTCACTTCCCTCACCCACTCGGGCAAAGAAGGAGGCCAACGCCGGGTCCTCCTGCTGCCTACGAATTAGCTCTGCAGGCTCTAGCTGGGTCGGAGAAAGGGGGACTATAGGGTCATGGGGTTGAGGCAACGCTGCAGCCCTACGTCCCACACGGCATCGAGGACGGAGAGCTGGCCCAGGCAGCTCCGCTCCTGCCATGTGATCCGGTGAGTCCTCAGAAGAATCATCACCACCAGCCAGGCAGTCACCAGGCAAGGGAACAGCTCGCTCCCTGCCTCTACGATGCTCCACAAGGGGGAGAAACTTCCAACTCCCCCGCAGAACTGGAAGTCTCCCCACCCTGGGTGCCAACTTCCAACAAACTGCCTGACTTATCATGCTGGGGCCTGTGCTGAACATCAGAGCCCTCAGCATCCACGCCAGGAAGCAACTCAGCACGAGTGTTCCCTCCGGAGTGCTCTGCAGAGTGAGGATAACCATCAAACAACTCAGCTACACCCAACACTCCGTCCTCACTCTCAGCAACAACTCCTAAAGCCGAGTCCGGTGCATTAACAAGTGAATCCACGCCGTCACCGTCAGCCTCTACACCTGAACTCAATGGTGAGCCCAACACTGGCTCCACCACATCAGCACTGCTACTCCCATCTGGAGTTAATCCCACCTGGCTGCTAGCAGCCTCCTGGGTAGTAACAGGCTCTCTCTCAGCCCTGCAGGCCTGAGAGCGGGTAACAACATTTACAGAGTCTTGCACCACTGGCCCAGACTCTTCAGCAACCTCACCCTCATCAGAGGTTGGGATTCATGCACGACCACCAGCCAAATCATTCCCAAGCAGGAAGTCCACTCCTGCGACTGGCAGTTCGTCTGCCACTGCTACCTGAGCCGTAGCAGTGACAAGAGGACATGATAGCATCACTTCAGCCATCACGAACTCCTCCACAGTGTTAAGTCCACGACACAACACTGCCTGGCTTGATGTCACCTTCTTCCCAGTGACATTTCGGCACACTGACTGCTGTGCACCCGTATCACGCAGTACGGTGACGGGATACTTTGTGCCATCAATCTCGACAGTGCCTCCACATAGGAAAGGACGGCACCAGTTGAGCTCACTATCCTTAGGTGCGGGCATGGCAACAGGGGGAGGAACAGGTGGGCCAACCTGCTCTCCCTCCTCCAAACACAACTCAGGCACACACCGTGCCTTCTCACTTCTAAAACCTGAGGGAGCAGTCAACTCATCACCACAACCTTGGTCTGGCCACACCAACAAGACTTGGGAGTTTCAGCTGTTACTAACTTTGGGCAATTGAACTTAAAATGCCCTTTTCCTCGGCAGTGATAGCATGTAGGCTGGTAATCATACTTGGGAGTTTTAGGGGCCGCCTTCCCCGCCGTCCCGTCCTTCGCAGAAGAAGGAGGGGTGGGGGCCTGGGGCTTTCCCAAACCCATCTTACTGCCGAATCCAGTATATCACCTAAAGTGGCCTGGAGAGCCCAAGGAAGAACTGCCACCACTCCCTGGGCCTCCCTTAGGACCACCTTCCTTACGACTCCAACTCCCAGGCTGCTGCACAGGACGGTGGGCCAACACATAATCATCAGCCCATGTAGCAGCCTCCTTCAAAGTCCTAAACCTCTTCTCCCTCAACAGAGGTACCAGCTCCTTATCAGCAATGTCGATGAACTGCTCCATAACTACTAACTCCTTCAGGGCCTCGAGAGAGTCAACACCCTCACTTGCAATCCACCTCTCAAACACTTGCTCCAGTGAACGAGCACATTCGAGGTAGGAGTCACTTGCTCGCTTCCTCTTTCCTCTGAATTGCAAGCGATAGGCGTCTGGTCGCAGCTCATATGCCCGCAAAATGTCAGCCTTAAACTCCTCATAATCATCCAGATCATCAGCTGACATTTTATCATAAACTTCCAAGGCTTTTCCCTTGAGTTTATTCGCGACCAAGCCTACCCACCTCTCTCGAGACCAAGCAAACTCCTTGGCTTTCCTCTAGAAGCAAACAAACCATTCAGCCACTTTAGCCTCATCAAATTCAGGCACTAGCTGGAGACTTTGAACTAAAGTACGCTCTACACTCTGTTCTTCTCCTCCCGGCATACTTACAGCATGGCGAGTTCTCTCCCACTCCAACTCTCTATCTTTATCTGCCCTTTCTCTCTCCATCTCTCTAGCCTCCTTCTCTGCTGCTAGTCTGTTTAACTCTCGTCTCTCTTCCACCTCTCTAGCCTCCTGCTCTGCTGCTAGTCTCTGAATTTCTCGTCTTTCCTCCATCTCTCTAGCCTCCTGCTCTGCTGCTAGTCTGTTTGACTCTCGTCTCTCTTCCGCAGCTAATCTCTTCAACTCTCGCCTCTCTTCTGCTTCTATCTCCATTTTCCTCATTTCCAGCTTCAATTGCAGTTCCTCCAGTCTGGCAGCTGACTGGACACTATCAGCAATACTGCTTGCTTGACTAGATCGTCGGGAGCCTCCTCTGCTTCCGATACTTCTGCCAGAGCTAATATATCCCACGTCACCTTCTCTGGGACCGCTACGTGCGTTATCCTGACACATAGTAAATGCGTCCTCACTGACCCCAAGCGCGGCCAACGACTCATCATACCCACGTGGTGAATCACCATGGTGAGTCTCTCGCCGGTTCACACTCGCATCCTCACCCTCCACTGGTGAGGTGAAAAGGCCAGTAACTCTCTCCATGGTGCTCACAGGGACTCGTTCTCACAAACAATAAAATAATATAAGTAATAATACCCCATACAATACACTACACCACTATAAAAGCACTTGGTTTAATCCTGGCGAGGTCGGCACTTTTTGTTACGTACGCCACGGCTGTGGTTAACTGCTACATCAAACTAGAGTGTTATCCTGGCCCGATCGCCAGTTTTGTTATGGTCAGTACAGCGGGGAATATAACACTCCACAGAGTCCCCACTACTATAAATCACAGCAGCCGTAACACTCAGGTTCTTTCAAGGTCGCCAACAGTGTATAACTTCCCCCCACTGTAAGGGAATGTCCTTAGCCACTCCTTCTCTTCCGGTGCCCAACCAAGTAGAATTTATAAATGGTAGATGCTATGTGTAACAGGGCAAGGCCTTAATACCCCCAACCAGGTACACTTTCCTCAGGACAACAAGCCCGTTGTCCTACACAGCCACGGTCTACCGAGTAACAAGCCAGCTACTCAAGGGAGGGCACAACTCCCAGACCGATGACTAGTGAGCACCAAGAGAAGCCCAGCAACACGTAGCTCGACTGTGCCAGACCACGAGCGACGTGTCCACCTCAGCTGAAGACTACCCTGGTACTGAGGCGATGCTCGCAGGCACAACAAGATGGCGGAAACAAAGAGAAGGTGGTTGGCCGCACAGCAGAACAGCAACAGCCCGCGCTTGGGGCCGCCATACAATGGGCATATAATAAAATAATAAATTAAAGGGGAAACAAGGCAGTGCCCCGCACAATATATATATATATATATATATATATATATATATATATATATATATATATATATATATATATATATATATATATATATATTCTCTTGCCCTTGGCAGTTCTCTCTTTTATGAAAAAAAAAAAGAATCCATATGATGCTTACAAGCAGTTCATCAGCCGAAAACTACAAGCTAATGAGAGTCCAGATGTCTTTTTGACTGAATTTTGGCACTTGGCATCACTGTTCAGGAGGATGTACTTTTGTCGCTGGTCTCCCAGAAAGCATCCAGCAACTATTGAGAGTGGGCTTGCATGTGGAGACACTTGACTAGGGCAGTTGTCCATGACAATGGTGCCAGTGGCGTCCATGAAATGTGTTTTGGTGCCAGTACTGGGAATCCAGAGACTGGCCCGGATCAATGATGTTTTGTCTATAATGGTGTGAACCACTTTGCCAGGGACTGCCTAGTTTGTGAAAACAGGTATAGTGGCAGGAATCAGAGAAGCATTGGATGTTCTTCAAGACGTGGTGTGAGGTGCTGCCACTGTGGTATCCGGGGCCACATCGCATCTGCATACCCAAGAAACGACCGTGGAGGGGAGGTGTCACTGCCAGCCTCCTCTCTGGACAAAGAGTGAATGAGACACTATCTGTCACTGAGGTGTGGCTGGATGGGAATTGGCATAAAGTATTAGTGGACACTGGGACCTCATGGCACGTGGCTCACATTTCATGCTGCAACAAGTGGAGGAAGGAAGATGTGGCTATTTTGACCATCAGCAGTGAGGAGCAGAAATGGGAGGGTACAGGTGTCTTGTGCCTCTGACTTGACAATGGTGCCTATGATAATGTTAAAGTGTTTGTGATGAGTGACAAGTCTCTGGGGTTCCCGTTTGTGTTAGAGATGAATGCATCACGGCTTTGAGGGAGGAGTTTCCGTCAATGCATATCGACAAATACCATTTGGTGTCGAGGAAACACTGGTCTGTGTGGCTGCTGGTGCTACTGCTGACATACAAGTGGATGAACAGAACTTTAGTGTTACCTATGATGCAGCAAGCAACACCTCAACAACGACATGGAAGTGGTCAGGGCTGGATGAGCTTAGCGTCTTGCTGAACAAGGTGGAGGAGTACACTATACCAAGTGAAATAAGGTCGAGGTATGAAGGGGAAGTGCAGTAGTAGATTGAGGACATATGGTTGGTGCTGCACAATGAATACAAGCAAAGTCCAGCAAAGGGACTGATCTCTCTGATAGCAGTTATGGAGCACAACAAGGGAAAAGTGAGGCCTAATTTTTATTTCTGGGAGCTGAACACCTACAAAGACACCTACACAGCAGATTCTGATGTCTACTCTGACAAAATAAGAGAGTGGCGGAGGCAAGGTACGAATGCGTCTGTTAAAGATCTAAAGAAGACCTACTTACAAAGTGAGGCCTATTCTTTATTTCAGGGAGCTGAACACCTACACAGACACCTACATGGCAGATTCTGATGTCTGCACTGACAGAATAAGAGAGTGGCAGAAGCAAGGTACAAATGTGTCTGTTAAAGATCTAAAGAAAACCTACTTACAAGTACACATTCATGGGTCACTCTAACTGTATCAGATTGTTATGTATAAAGAGCACAGGCAGTCTTACCCATCTAGGTTTTGGTCTGAATGTCGTCCCCTTAATAATGAAGACTGTCCTCAACTCTGTGTTATTATAAGACCCCGATGTGAAATGAAGGGTTTACATTAATGATGTCTATGTTAACCAGTCATCACGGATTGTTGTGTGGTGGAGCACCTTTATTGCTATGGCCTAATCACCAAGGCTTACAAGTGTGTTATGGAGGGTGCTAGAGTACTGGATCTGACGGTCTGGGAGCAGTGGCATGCTGTTCTGGGGATGTGATGGAAAGGTGAGTGGCTTACCTAGCCTCCTAACACAACAAACTGTCTTTTTCTTACTGCAGCAAATTAATTGGTCACTTTTCAGTGTATGGGTGGCTGAGAGTAGCAGTGGCCTACGTGAAAAGAAGGACTAATGCAGTTATGCATGGCTGGGATGATGTCATCATCGATGATGATCTGTGAGTTATCCTGGAGGAAATTGCAGGAAAGAGGACAACCTTGTTTGAGGAAGATGAGATGTGGAAGGAGATGTGGCTAAAGTGTGGGTAGATACTAGCTCTTTAGCTATGGGTGCAGCATTTGAGGTGAAAGGGAAAATCATCGAGGATGCCTCCTGGTTGCATACTGATGGTGTCAGCCACATCACTATAGCTGAACTTGATGCAGTCATCAAAGGACTCAACATTGCTCTGGTGTGGAAAATGAATAGGGTGGAATTGGTGACTGATTCCTCTACTGTCCACCACTGGTTAATGAGCAAGGCTGAAGACAAAAGCTGCCAGCAAGATGCTGATCTGCTGACAACTCAAAATTGTGATGTCTCTGGTTAAGGAGTGTGGACTAGCCCTCACAGTGTCTCTGGTGCCCTCCAGCAAGAACAAGGCAAATGTCCTCACTCGCATGAAACAGTGATGGTTAAAGACATCCGTGGCCAATGTCATGGAATCACCACCAGTGTGTGCAACAGCCACTAAAATACCCAAACACCAATAAGTGACAGACATTCACCATTCGCATGGCAACCCTGGTGTGAGAAGGACGTTTTACTTTGTAAAAAGAGTGATTTCAGCAGTGACAAAGGGAAAGGTGCATGCTGTCATTGGTTCCTGCCAGATATGCCAATCTATCAATCCAGCACCAGTAAAGTGGAGTAAAGGCATTCTGTCAGTGGAGGGCATCTGGCAGAAGGTCAGGATGGACATCACACACTGCAGAGGGAAGTCATGTCTCATGCTCATAGACTGTAGACCTTCTCGCTTTGCCATCTGCTGCCCGATGAGGCAACAAATGTTTGAAAACATTATTAAGCAATTGGAAGCAGTCTTTTGTGAGTGCAGGGCACCTGATGAGATCCTAACTGACAATGACACTGTCTTTTGAAGCAAGTTGTTAGCTCAATTTGTCTTGCGTTGGAACGTGAATATGCACTTCAAGGGAACATATGTAACACCTGAAAATGGTGTCATTGAGAGGTGCCACAGGACAGTAAAAGTCATTGCAGCAAGAAAAGGATGTTCCAAAGCCAAAGTGGTGTAACTCTACAACTTCACACCCAGGGATGACTGCTCTCCTACCTCCACGCCAGCAAACATGTTGTATGGGTACTAGGTGAGAGTGCAGGGAAAAGATATGAGCAGGAGGAGTGATCTTACAGCAGCAACAACCCTCATCACGTAGGAAAGGAAATTTGGGTAAAGCCTACCGGCGTGCGGTGTGATGAGTGATACAAAAAGGACATTGTGACTAGAGTGGTGTTGGATTAAGTTGCTGAAGCCAAGGGTATACCACATCACATTTGTGATCTATGACATCACATTTCACCATGAAGTCACCAGCACTGAGGAGTCAACACCTCGGACGAAAGCTACAAGGATTTGGTGGTTACGTTTCCTAGTCAAGAGGATCCATGTGGGAAAGAGGTAGGACCTCAAGAGCAACAATGAAGATGTTTGGAGTGTGGCACTGAGGTGTTCTGCTCAAATCAAACAATCCACCAGGTGTTTGATGTGTGACTGAGTGCCTGTGTGATTTAGAGATCAGGGCAAGAGTGTGGAATGACTGAGTCCTGTTGGCCTGAAAAGAGAGTGAATGAGACTGTTGAATGTTGTTAGCTTGCTACCCCTTGTTTGTGGTGAAGGCAGTTTACCCCCAGATTGCAGTGGCCCTTGCTGGCAGCTATAAGAGGAGATGACGTGTCCCAAGCTAGCCAAAGCAGTGGCAGAAGAACACTGGCCTCCACATATAGCACCACCCTTTTTCTGCCCAGTGAGCTCACTTGCAAGGCCGTGTCACCAGGGAGTCATGAGTGATGGTAGTTAGCAAGAGGAAACCACGTGGGCCAGTTGTTAGCCTGTGTGAGTGTGTGGGACTCCCTATATGTGTTGCTGCTGGACGAAAGGGGAGGAGAAAGATGGGCGTAAACAGAGGGAGACACGACACTGCATACATGTGACTGTTGAGACTGTGGTGTCTACCTTGTTAGTGGCTCTGTGCACTGTAAATAAACTGCACCTGGGAAAACAGTGTTTAAAGTTATGCTCTGACACAGAAAGGCTAACAAACACAGGAGGAAGTGTGTTGTACTGGGAGACTGATGTAGGTGTGAGAATGAAGTTGCATTGCTGGCCAGCCTGGATGATTATGTAGCAATGTGAAATTTGTTATATCTATATTTTTCAGTTTTGAGAGGGCACATAGATAAATCATATAGAAAACATATTATATAGAAAATGTGCAACAGTAGCATGCTCAGTTCACTCCTGAGAGAGCTTGGATTTAATTCCTGAGCAGTGGCGGCTCATAGCTAACATTAGTGGTGGTGATGCACCAAAAATTTTCAGCCTTTGTTCTAATATTTTGAAAAAGGAAACACACATGTATAATAAAATTTATTCAGAAACTTTACAGTATCCTAAAAGAAGAAAGTCAAAAATTTTTTAATTACTATAATTTATACTTTCAAAGTTCAATCTTGATCCATTCATTTAAAAATTAAATTAATTCTTGTTTTAATTTGAGCAGAAAGATATATAATCTTTTTAATACACCACATTTGGAGTAAAACCTAAATACTACGTTCCACTAGGGTGCCAAGGTTGGCATTGCTGGAAGAACAGTGCTCCCTTTCCCTCACAGCCCTGCAAGCAGCCTTCTATGTCCACATGTGCAAAGCAGCCAAACACCATGCCACTGGAACTGTGATGTGTGCAGTTCCATACAAACATTTTTGTATTTTAAAAAAACTGAGGGATGGCTATTGGCATTAATTTTAAGGATCATATATTGCACAAATATAAAGCAAGAATTAAAGAAAAAAACTATATATTGATTATTATTGATAATATCAGTGGAAATAAGGGGTGCTGCAGTTCCATAGTGCCTATTACATAAGCTGCCACTGTTCCTGAGTAGAGCAGAGAAAACGTGGGCAGTTTTCCTTACATCCGTGCCTCTGATACCCAGCAGTAATTGTTAGTCTGGGAGTTGTGACCTAGCTTTTTTGGGATGGTAGTGTGGCAGGCAGACACTAATAGAGTTCATGAGTTTTACCTCATTGTTCCACTCACTAAGTATGAATGAAGACTTTCAAAATAGAAATATGATTTGGGCAAAATTCTATCTAAAAAATTATTGAATTCCATTGAACATGCAAATAAAATGAAAACCAAGGTCAACTCTTTATATGATTAACAGTCACACTCATGACATTCACCACATATAGGGTCAAAGGAAATATGAAAGGATTCAGATATAATATATCAAAAAATGAGAAAAAGAAATCTGAGTAAGAAAATATAAGATTAAATTATAACGAAGTTTAAAAATGAAAAATTTTGGAGTAAGAAAATGTAGTTTTTGTCTTCAGTGAGTTTTCTATCTATTTTATCTAGTATTTTTTTTCAATGAGTGACAACAGTACACCCATCTCACTCATTGCCTCATCAATGTGCACTAGCTCCCACAGTGTTATAATTTACATTACTATGCATGTGCTCTTGTATTTCAACTTTTTTTGGGGGCTCCCACAGTGTTATAATTTACATTACTATGCATGTGCCCTTGTATTTCATTTTTTTTTTTTTTATGTTGTGGCCTGTAGCACCTGTAGGTTTACTTGAAGAGTATGGGAAGTGCTGTTCAGTTCCACCCATTAGTGGTGCAGGCAATTTTATTTATAGTGGTACCCATATTAGGGCCTGTATCATCACCCAAGCACATCTTTGGTGTAACCACCTAGAACCTGGGTATCTTAGTGACGTATAGGTAACTTTAAACCACTCGACAAATGGCACAAAAAAGTGGTATGTGGTGAGATTCAAACCTACGCGTGG
This sequence comes from Portunus trituberculatus, assembly GCF_017591435.1. Classification (NCBI taxonomy): domain Eukaryota; kingdom Metazoa; phylum Arthropoda; class Malacostraca; order Decapoda; family Portunidae; genus Portunus; species Portunus trituberculatus. The sequence continues at coordinate 19,453,543 of NC_059300.1, forward strand.
ACGTCTGCCCGATCCTATGCTCACCACCTTATCCATTAGGCCATTGCCTGTGTCTGTTTCAATGTCAAAAAAGAAGCCAACAGTTTCTGGTAAGAGGATGAAGGACTCACTTCCATGATCATTATGATAGTGCTCCTTAGGGTTCTGTTCAGTCACCCACTCTCTTACAATTATTCATCAATGATTAAACTTCTTTATAAGCTTAGTTTAAATCCTCTTTAATCCAACTACATAAACACAAAAACACTAACCTTGTGTACAGGTTGAACCAAGATCATTAGGATGAGTAAACCCAGCAGCACAGGAACAGCCATAAGGTGGTGGTAAACAGATGGTAAGGCCTTCACACCTGCCATCCTTCTCTCCCTCTTTGAAGCTAATAGTTTCCTGGTCACACCTAAATTGGCACTTATTTCCAAACCATCCTGATGGGCAGGCTAAAGGAGGAAAAAAAAAAAAAAAAAAAAAAAAAAAAAAAAAAAAAGGCCATCAAATCAACTGCAATCTTCTTACAAAATGCCAACTACATCATGTTTCAGATAAACTCAACTTGCTTATGCTTATTTGAGGAATTCTAAATTCAATTAAGACTCTCCCCATAAAATTAAATAAGTATATTACATTATTATTATCATACATTACAGTGTATCAAAGTACAACACATTTACAGATTCTACTTCTTTTGTCTAATGACCATCCTATGAATGAATATAATCATAGTGACTGAAACTGAAATCAAGTATTTTCATTTATCTGCTATTGCTACCAAGCCTACATCATCATATACAACTGGACAGGTACTTGTACACTGACTTTATGGAGGTCATTCAGGTTATTCCTTAGTTACGTCTCATAACTAGGGATGTCCATATATATATATATATATATATATATATATATATATATATATATATATATATATATATATATATATATATATATATATATATATATATATATATATATATATATATATATATATATATATATATATATATATATATATATATATATATATATATATATATATATATATATATATATATATATATATATATATATATATATATATATATATATATATATATATATATATATATAGGGCACAGGTTAAGTGCTTGGTATTTTGGAGTGCTCTTTTATCAAGCTTCAGTTACTCTCTTGAATAAAAGCCAACTCCCCAGACAGGAAAAGATAAAATTATTTTTTGAGGGATGACAATGCATATGTGATAAAAACTGAAATTTGATAAGAGTTGAAAATTGAAAATTAAATATACAGGCAATCCCCGCTTAACGAAGGGGTTACATTCCTAAAAAACCCTTCGTTAAGCGATACTTCGTTAAGCAAATCGATTATAACAAGTTTAACCCCTGGCTCAAGCTTCCATTGAGAGTAAACAAAGCAAGAGTGCATCATAGTACAGCAATACTCCATTTAACGAACAGGATAGGGGGTGTCAAAGCTGTTCGTAGAGCGAAAATTCGTTAAGCGGACGTAATTTTCCCATAGGAAATAATGGAAATAGGGGGATGCATTCTGGGCTTGTCCCCAACATACCACATGGGTTAAAAATAAATATATATATATTTCTATTAGCTTTTTACAAACCTTGCCCCCAAGAAAGGATTGTTTAGTAATGCATAAAGTGAAATCTTACGTGGAATACCAAAAAATAAAGCAGAGATAAGATCGGCCACAGCAGAGGAGGCGGAGACTCACAGCGACTCGGCCACTTCTTCTTCTTGTGACCCTTTTAGCCTGGTATGTTGTCTTTCACTATGATAGTAAATTTGTTTCCACTCCTCTATTGCCTGCTACAATAGATATCATATCTTAGTATTCATATACACTCATACCATGAGGATAACCTGGACTCCATGGCACTGAGTGAGTGAATTTCATTAGTAATTCATTATCACTCACTGCCATGGAGTCCAGGTTATCCTCATGGCATGAGCATATATGAATACTAAGATATGATATCCATTGTACCAGGCAATAGAGGAGTGGAAACCTAAATTTAATATTGTGGTGAAAGACAACACGCCAGGCTAAAAGGGTCACAAGAAGAAGAAGAAGTGGCCGAGTCGCCGTGAGTCTCCGCCTCCTCTGCTGTGGCCGATCTCATCTCTGCTTTATTTTTTTGCATTCCATGTAAGATTTCACTTTATGTATTACAAAACAATCCTTTCTTGAGGGCAAGGTTTATAAAAAGCTAATAGAAATGTTGTTTTGTGAACATAAATGCATTTATAAGACTGTAACACCACCTCCAGAGGTGGTGTTCCCAGCAACCTTGTCATGGAAGCCATTTTGCATCATTGTTAAAGAATCTTGGATCCGGCCCCAAGAGCGCTAGAGACTGGCGGAGAGCTAGCCGATCACAGCGAACTTTATATAGTACGTTAAACCAGAAAATCGTTAGACGAACGTTCGTTAAGCGGAGTACGTATTATTGTACAATATAAGGTTTAATGAAAGTAAAAATTATGAAGTTAAACATTTACGCAGTTTAATTTAAGTCATTACAATGTACACTAATGTATGTATGTACATAACTTTTTAATGTTGATGATCTTTAACCCTTAACTTCCGGCGGTCGTATATAAACGTTTGCGTCAGAACGTCCGAAGTGACGGGATTCGTCCCAGTAATCAAGATTTTTTCCGGCGTAATTTTAAGTCTCGCGCGCTCTCTTGAGGCGGATGGTGAGTAGAAGTATCTGGCATCTTTTACCACACAAGTGTTTCCACAAGAGCTCCTAATTTTAGAGGTAACTGAACTGTTTTCCCGTTTATGGGCGACACTTGGCAACTCCGCTGACGCGCTGGGTAGAAAGGTCAGTGATAACAGCGAAGGATCGGGTCAGATTGTAAATCACCATGGAGCAAGGCAGAACCCTTTTACTTAGCAGTGGTTCTGAGCTAGAAGAAAGTGACAGTGAATATATAGAAGAAGAAACTGGGGAAAGTGAAGAGACTAGTAGTGAGGACACGGATGTAGAGCATCATTCACCTGCTTTCTCAGGAGAACAGACAGAGAGACAGAGACTCTTACACAGTATAAGTGACAGCATATTTTTTTTATTATAAAGTAACTTATTATGTTTTACTCTTGTTCAGCGTAATGAAAAAAATATTACCCATCATATTATCATGTCAACTTTTTCATTATCTTCCATTATAATAAATTAGTAGAAGGTAACTCATCTGAGTCACACACGCGGGCCTACACACATCAACACTTGTCAGAGAGAGAGAGAGAGAGAGAGAGAGAGAGAGAGAGAGAGAGAGAGAGAGAGTAATGCTTACACACACACACACACACACACACACACACACACACACACACACACACACACACACACACACGTGTCTCAGAAATCAGTGATATATGACACACACACACACACACACACACACACACACACACACACACACACACGTGTCTCAGAAATCAGTGATAATATGTCCTTCCTTCCTCTCTCTCTCTCTCTCTCTCTCTCTCTCTCTCTCTCTCTCTCTCTCTCACACACACACAGAGAGAGAGAGAGAGAGAGTTTGATAAGGCAATTTATGAAGGAGGGAGAGTGAAATTTTAGGTGTACGGAAGGAAAAATATTTTAATCCCGACGCTAATCAGCAACCTGTGGAATGTAAACATTGGGCGCATCATTGTATCACATAAAAAACTTATGTACCACATTTCCACAAGGCTTTCCATTTTATCCATTGTAGAGTCACAAGTTCAGGTGGTTCTTTTAGCTTGCAAGGAAGATACAGTCTCACCAGCCTTCTTAATAGAGTCTGCTGACTTGAAAATAGTAGAGACAGTAGATGGAGTCAAGATGGTGGCGAGCAATGATATTAGTTTTCTCGCCTCTCTCGTGTCTGTGAATAATATCCAATTTCATTTCAAGAGTAAGAGACTTCCTGGTCTTCTTAGCAACGCTAGGCGACATTGCAGGGTGTTTTGGTGGTAAGTTGAGTGAGGGAAGACAAACTGCAGCTGATGCTGTTATTGTTTTGAACTAGGGGGAGTGAGTGGTGCGCGTGTTGTCCACGAGAGGCGCTGGTGTATTCAAAAGCCTGTCAGCTTGCGTGATACGGCGGGGCTTTTAAACTTGGAAAAAATTGCCTGGATGAAACTTTGTTAAAGTGAGTTTGGTGTTCATTAAATAAGCAGATGGTAGTAAAATGAAACCTTCGTTGTAGCGAAATTTCATTGTATGAACCTTCGTTATGTGGGGGTTGACTGTATATTCAAATTGTGTTCTTTCTTACAGTTTCTCCGGTCTGTAATTTGTTCTTCCAAGACAGAGGGACCCCAATTATTTTATAGACAACTTAAGGACATTTTTCCTTAACAAATTTTATACTACAAGCATCTATTGAAGAGGGTCTCTATTTTGCACAAGCTCAACATCTATGGAATGGTCATACAAAACATTCTCCATACTATGTTGCTTGTTATTTATGCTAACACATCTGATCAGATATATATTTTTTACTGACATTAGCAGTTATTTTTAATTATTATATAAATCATAACAACATGCCTTACATGCATGCAGAGACCTCTCTATGTTCCGAAGTACCAATAGCTTTAAGTATGATGTCAAAAATTAACTTAACATAAGTTGTTCTTAATTCGATATGATGGAGTTAAGAACATAACAAGCACTGTGAAAAGCCAGTACATCTACATGTGAGAGTCCATGCATAAAACACACATATCCATGCTTATTTATTATCTATGTATGTATATTTTAACTGCCTAATGACTTAGCATTATAATCCTGATTAATATCTATTCTACTCATCTACCATTCTTATTTGAGGATTAACATCTTCCTATCTCCTTTTGAAATGTAATTCTATCAAGCTTGAATCTTATCCTTTCCTAATTACTTGTCCTAAAAATCTTGTCTACATAGTCTACACAGGAGATAGTAGACACCTACTGAAACGATAATTTACTTCCAGTGAGACCTAATAGCACTAGTTCAGGGGATGCTGTGAACCTTCCATTAAAGCTAGTTGTGATCTCACTGAACATTTCCCTTTGTGTCTCACAACTCAAGGGGCAGTCATAACTTGCCCTCTAAAGACAACTGTCCTTCTTCACACAAAACTACATGCACTTATCACACATACATCCTTCACTTGAAAATAAAAAATTATAAAGAAAAATGGAAATTCCAAATCATGCCTCGAAGTCCCTTTCTGGGGAGGGGACCAAAAATGTCCTCAGGTTGGATGGCTCTTTCAGTGATGACCCCAAATGCCTTGACACCTCCCTCAACTTTTTCTACATTAATTTCTGCAACATTCACAGTCTTAGATCTAATTTTCAATCTGTAGAACACCACCTCTCCTCTACTAAACCTTATCTTTTTTCCTCATCGAAACACAGCTGTCTGATGTAACTGGCAGTAATCCCTTTTCTGTTCCCTCCTACTTTCTCTATCCTCATTTTCTTTCCAAACCTGGATGTTGTGTCTATGTCCACAACAACTTAACATACTATAGTGCCCACACTCTTGAATCTTCCGAATTTTTCACCATCCGGCTTCGACTCAATAGTCACTCTCTAACTAAATTTATCTATGCTGTCTATCTCTCCCCTAACTCTTCTGACTATAGTAAATTCTTTGACTATTTAACTTCCAAAGTCGAGCACCTTCTGTCCCTCTACCCTTTCGCAGATTTCCATTCTTGGAGATTTCAATGTTCATCACCAGCTTTGACTTTCATCTCCCTTCACTGACCATCCTGGTGAACTAGCCTTCAACTTTGCTATCCTCCATGACCTAGAGCAACTGGTGCAACATCCTACTCGTATTCCTGACTGTCTTGGAGATGCACCCAGCATTATTGATCTCTTCCTCACCTCTAATTCTTCTGCTTATGCTGTCACCCTTTCATCTCCATTGGGCTCCTCCGATAACAATCTCGTTTCTGTATCTTGTCCTATTTCTCCAATCCCTCCTCAAGATACCCCAAAGCGGAGGTGCCTCTGGCGATTTGCCTTTGTCAGTTGGAGGGACCTGAGGAGGTATGCTGATTTTTCTTGGAATGATTACTGCTTTCATGTCAGAGACCCATCTCTTTGTGCTGAATGCATAACAGAGGTGATAGTGTCTGGCATGGAGGGGTATATTACTCATTCTTTTTCTCAACCTAAACCTTCTAAACCTTGGTTTAACTCAGCCTGTTCTCATGCTATACATGATATAGAGGTTGCCCACAAAAGGCACTTCAGCCTTCCATCTCCTGAATCTCACACACTTTATATTTCTACCCGGATTCATTCCAAGTCTGTTCTTCAACTTGCCAAACACTCCTCCATGAGTAGAAAATGTCAAGATATTTAAAACCCAAACTCCCCTTAAGACTTCAGGCATCTGGCCAAAAATATCTTGAATAATTTCACTTCTTCATCTTTCTCTCCTTTATTTCATCCTGATGGCACCACTGCCATCTCTTCTGTCTCTAAAGCTGAACTCTTCTCTCAAGCCTTTGCTCACAACTTCACCTTGAATGATTCTGGGCTTGTCCCTCTCTTTCCTCCTCCCTCTAACTATTTCATGTCTACAATTAAAATTCTTTGTAGTGATGTTTTCCATGCCCTTGCTGGCCTAAACCCTCTGAAGGCTTATGGTCCTGATGGGGTCCCTCCTATTGTTCTTAAAAACTGTGTTTCTGTACTTGCACCTTGTCTGGCTAAACTCTTTCAACTTTTTTTATTGGCTTCTACCTTTCCTTCTTGCTGGAAGTTTACCTACATTCAGCCTGTTCCTAAAAAGGGTGACCTTTATGATCCCTCAAACTTCCATCCTATAGCTTTGATCTCTTGCTTGTCTAAAGTTTTTTTAATCTATCCCTGAATAGGAAGATTCTCAAACATCTGTCACTTCACAATCTTTTATCTGATCGCCAGCATGGCTTCCAACAAGGTCGTTCTACCGGTGGTCTTCTGGCTTTCCTTACTGAATCTTGGTCATCCTCTTTTAGAGATTTCGGTGAAACTTTTACTGTAGCGTTAGACATATCAAAAGCTTTTGATAGGGTCTGGCATAAAGCTTTGATTTAAAAACTGCCCTCCTACAGCTTCTATCCTTCTCTCTGCAACTTTATTTCAAGTTTCCTTTCTGATCGTTATATTGCTTCTGTGGTAGATTGCCACTGTTCTCCTAAATCTTTTGAAAGTGGTGTTCCTCAGGGTTCTGTCCTGTCACCCACTTTCTTTTTGCTATTCATTAATGACCTTCTTAACCAAACTGCTTGCCCTATCCACTGCTACGCTGATGATACCACCCTACATCTTTCCGCATCCTTTCAGAGATGACCAACCCTTCAGGATGTCAAGAGATCATGCAAGTACACCACAGAATGCCTGACTTCCAATCTTTCTAAGATTTCCAATCAGGGCAGAAAAAATGTAGAAGTTTTCAATGCCTCAAAAACTAAATTCCTCCATCTATCAACTCAACATAACCTTCCAGACAACTATCCCCTCTTCTTCAATGACACTCAACTGTCTCCCCTCTTCCACACTGAATATCCTCGGTCTGTCCTTTAGTCCTAATCTTAACTGGAAACTTAACATCTCATCTCTTACTAAAACAGGTTCTATGAAGTTATACATTCTGAGGTGTCTCAGCCAGTTTTTCTTGCCCCTTCAACTGCTAACTCTGTACAAGGGCCTTATTCGTCTCTGTATGGAGTACTCTTCACATGTTTGAGGGAATTCCAGTCACTCAGTTTTACTATATAGGGTGGAATCAAAAGCTTTTCCTCTCATCAATTACCCTACCCTCCTCTAACTACTGTCTTCAGCCTCTTTCTCATTGCCAAAATGTTGCATCTCTTTTTATCTTTTATTAATATCTTCATGCTAACTGTTCTACTGATTATGCTAACTGCTTGCTTCTCCTCCTGCGGCCCTCATCCCTATTCTGCCCAACTATCTAACACCAGAGTTTACCAGTACTCTCATTCATTCATACCTTTCACTGGTAAACTCTGAAACTGCCTCCCTGCATTTGTATTTCCAACTTGCTACAACTTGCCTTCTTTTAAGAGGGAGGTGTCGAGGCATTTGCTCCCTAACTTTGGCTGATGCTGTTACTCTTTGTAAAGAGCCAGCACTCAAGTGGGCCTTTTCTTTTAATCTTTTTTTATGCCCTTGGCTGGCCCTCTTCCCTACATAAAAAAAAAAAGAAAAAAAAATACAGGCAATCCCCCGCTTAACGAACGGGTTATGTTTCTAAAAAAACGTTCATTGTGTGAATTTTCATTGAGCGAACCAATTATAACAAATTTAACCACTGACTTGAAAATCCATTGACAGTAAACAAAGCAATAGTGCATCATAATGCAGTGGTACCTCTAGATATGAAAGCTTCTGTATACGAAAATTTAATTTTACGAAATGATATGCGAAGATTTTTTTGCTTCATATTATGAAAATTACTCAGCATACGAAAGATACAAAACAAAACTCGAAATTCCTGTGTGTAGAAAATTTAATAATTCTCGCCATTTAGAAACTGAAAAAAATAAAAAAGAATGAATGCAAGATGCTGCATCTTGGAAGATGCACCCTATTATTTGAAAGAAATTTCTAAGAAAAAAGTCATTCTTATACAAGAACACATTCACCATATACCCGACCATTGAACACAAAAACATCAGAAGCAAGGAGTCTGCAAGACACTACTGTTTTAGCACTCATTAAAAATTTGCTGGAGCACTCACCACAAATTAAAAACTATGTAAATAAAAACACCATAGGTAAATATGTATACACAGTGAAACAGTCCGTCTCTTCTTGTTTTAGTGGCAGCTTACGGCATGTATTGGACGTATTATTTACATTATGAAATCACTTGTCCGATCGCCAAAACTGAACACGTCAGTGCTGCAGTTCGTATTTATTTTATTTTGCAATCGTGCTTCACAGGCTTTATCATTGTAAATATAATTCACAAGTGGAGTTTTTACTCTTTGTTGAATGAGTAAGCCATTTGGATGTTCAATTAAAAAAGTATACAGGCACATGGCATGTATATACCTAGTTGTAGTTTTATAGGGCCTGGGCTTTACGCTCTTGTGGCCCCATCTCCATATCTACACTTATTCAATTTTTCTTTAAAGCTATGCACACTCTTTGCTGACACCACTTCCTCACTCAAACTGTTCCAAGTCTCAACACATCTCTGCAGGAAACAATATTTTTTAACATCTCTCAAATATCTTCCCTTCCTCAGTTTTTTACTATGCGATCTTGTGCTTTGAATGTCATATTCTTCTCTCAGGATCAGTTTCTCATTATACACTTGATAAATTCCGTTAATCAATTTATAAACTTGTATCAGATCCCCTCTCTCCCTTCTCTGTTCCAGAGTTGGTAGATCCATAGCCTTTAGTCTCTCCTCTATGTCATCCCTTCAAATTCTGAAACCATTCTTGTAGCCATTTTTTGTAGTCTCTCCAACTTCCTTATGTGTTTCTTTTTATGGGGGCTCCACACAACTCTGGCATATTCCAATCTGGGTCTTATTTCAGTACTTATCAATTTCTTCATCATTTCTTTGTCCATGTAGTGAAATGCTAATTCAATATTCCTTAGCAAATTATATGTCTCTCTGAAAATTTTATCTACATATATTGCTTACTGGTTGATTGTTTTCTTCCATCATCTCCCCAAAATCCTTTTCCTTTTTTACTTTTTCCAGTTCTACTCCATCTCCCATCTTGTAGATTCCCACTGGTCGTCTTGCACTCTTTCCCATTTCCATGACATAGCTTTTGTCCCCATTGAATTCCATCTCCCACTTTTTTCTCCATTTCCGGCTCTTACTGTGTGCATTTACCTAGTTGTGTTTACCTAGTTGTAGTTTTCACAGGGCCTGGGCTTTTACGCTCGTGTGGCCCCGTCTGTATCTACAATTATCCAATTTTTCTTTAAAACTATGCACACTCGTTGCTGTCACCACTTCTTCACACAGACTGTTCCACGTCTCAGCACATCTTTGCGGAAAACTGTATTTCTTTTATATCTCTTAGACATCTTCCTTTCCTCAGCTTTTTATTATGTGATCTTGTGCTTCAACTGTCACATTCTTCTCACAAGAGCAGTGTCTCATTTACCACTTGATTCATTCCGTTGATCAATTCATAAATTTGTATCAGATCAGCTCTCTCCCTTTTCTGTTCCAGAGTTGGTAGATCCACAGCCTTTAGTCTCTCCTCATATGTCATCCCTTCAAATTCTGGAACCATTCTTTTAGCCATTTTTTGTAGTCTCTCCAGCTTCTTTATGTGTTTCTTTTTATGGGGGGTCCAAACTACCCCTGCATATTCCAATCTGAGTCTTATTATAGTACTTATCAATTGCTTCATTTCTTTGTCCATGTAATGAAATGCTAATTCAATATTCCTTAGCAAATTAATTATATGTCTCTTTGAAGATTTTATCTATATGGCTTACTGGTTGATTGTTTTCTTCCATCGTCACCCCAAATTCCTTTTCCTTTTTTACTTTCTCCAGTTCTACTCCATCTCGCATCTTGTAGATTCCCACTGGTCGTCTTTCACTCTTTCCCATTTCCATGACATGGCTTTTGTCCACATTGAATTCTATCTCCCACTTTTTACTCCATTCCCAGATCTTATTTAGGTCTTCCTGCAGCATTTCACAATCCTCTTTTTGCTTTATAACTCTGCACAGTTTCGCATCGTCCGCAAACAGATTTATGTAGCTGTTCACTCCTTCTGACTTGTCATTTATATATATGAGGAAGAGTATTGGCGCCAGTACTGACCCCTGCGGCACTCCGCTTTCTACTGCTCTCCACTCGGACTTCATATCTTTTACTACTGTCCTTATTTCTCTCCCCCTCAAGTAATTTTCCATCCATTTCAATGTGCTTCCTTTTAAGCCACCCTTCTCTTCTAACTTCGACAGTAACCTTGCATGTGGCACTTTATCAAATGCCTTTTTTAAATCTGAATAAATACAATCAACCCATCCCTCTCTCTCTTGTAATCTATCAACTATTCTAGAGTAGAAACTCAGTAAATTTGTTACACACGACCGCCCTTTTCTAAAACAAAATTGGCTATTTGATAATAATTTGTTGTCTTCAAGGAACTCGATCCATTGTTTCTTTATTACTCTTTCACACATCTTACATATTACACTAGTTAGTGATACCAGTCTTTAATTTAAAGGTTCTTCCCTCTTTCCACTCTTATAACACTTCTGCTTTTCCTTCCCCACATTCCACTTGGTTTATCACCATTTCCTTCCTTAACATTATCATGACTCCTCGTCCTCCTTTACCCCTTCTGTCTCTCCTCCATACATTATACCTATTATCCAAGTCTATTTTCATTGCCTCATTTATTGTGTGTGTGTGTGTGTGTATTTACCTAATTGTATTTACCTAATTGTAACATACGGGAAAAGAGCTATGCTCGTGTTGTCCCGTCTCCATATCTATTAATGTCCAGCTTTTTCTTAAAATCATGAATATTCCTTGCGTTGACCACTTCCACGTCTAAACTATTCCATGCTTCCACCCTTCTATGAGGAAGCTATATTTTTCACATCTCTCCTATAAGTGGCCATTTTAGTTTTTTCCCATGCCCTCTCGACATTCTTCCATTCCACATACACAGATCTTCCCTATCCATTTTTCCATGCCAATCATCACTCTGTATATTGCTATCAGGTCTCCCCTTTCTCTTCTGTTTTCCAGGGTTGGAAGTTGCATTCTTTTCAGTCTGTCTTCATAAGTCAAATCTCTTAAGTCAGGCACCATTTTGTTGCAGCCCTCTGTACTTTCTCTAGTTTCCTTATGTGTTTCTTTAAGTTCGAGCCCACTGTATTGTTGCATATTCAAGCCTCGGTCTTATCATTGCAGTAATTATTTTCTTCATCATTTCTTCATCTAGATATACGAACGCCACTCTTATGTTCCTCAATAAGTTCAATACTTCTCCAATTATTTTGTTTATATGTCTCTCTGGCGATAGGTCATTGGTAATTGTCACCCCAAGGTCTTTTCTTCATGACTGGTTTTATGTCTTCATTTCCTATCTTGTACATACTCCTGATTCTTCTTTCACTCTTGCCAAACTCTATTTTCTTGCATTTTGTCGTGTTGAACTCCATTTGCCATGTACAGCTCCATTTCCATATTCTGTCCAAGTCTTCCTGGAGTAGTTCGCAATCTTTGTCACATCTCACTTTTCTTAACAATTTTGCATCGTCTGCAAATAGGCTCACATAACTGGACACCCCATCCACCATGTCATTTATGTAGACTGCGAACATTACTGGTGCCAACACTGATCCCTGTGGAACTCCACTCTCCACCAATCCCCATTCTGATGGTCTGTCCTTAATTATTGTTCTCATTTCTCTTCCTACCAAAAGTCTTCCATCCATTTTAGTAAACTGCCATGCACTCCTCCTACCATTTCAAGTTTCCAGATCAGTCTCTGGTGTGGTACCTTATCAAAGGCCTTTTTTAAATCCAGATATATTCCATCAGCCCAACCATCTCTTTCCTGTATTACATCTATCACCCTCGAATAGTAACATATCAGGTTTGTCGTGCATGAACGCCCTTTCTAAAACCAAATTGACACTCACAAAGTATGTCATTTTCTCCAAGAAGTCTGTCCATCTAGTCTTCACCACCCTCTCACACATCTTAGCTACCACACTTGTAAGTGACACTGGTCTATAGTTCAATGGGTCTCTCTTGTTACCTGATTTATAGATTGGGACAATGTTAGCTCTTTTCCAGTCTTGGGGCACTACGCCTTCCCTTAATGAGGCATCAATTACTTCACAAACTTTTTCTGCCAATTGCTCCCTGCATTCTCTTAAAATCCATCCTGATACCCCATCAGGTCCCACAGCTTTTCTCACTTCTAAACTCCCCATCATGTTCTTGATCTCCTCCACAGTTACTTGAAACTCCTTCATAATCCCTTTCTGTTCCATTACCAGTGGTTTGTCAAAAGCAGTCTCCTTTGTGAATACCTTCCGAAAGCATCCATTCATAGCCTCTGCCATTTCCCTGGGATCTTCACTGTATACTCCATTTACTTCTAAACTTTCAATACTTTCTCTATTTTTGATGTTGTTGTTCACATGTCTGTAAAAAGCCTTGGTTGGTCTTTACATTTATCAATTATATCCTTTTCTTGTTTCTTTCTTTCTTCTCTTCTAATCAACACATATTCATTTCTTGCTCTTTTGTAACTTTCCCACTGCTTAATCCGTCTTTTCCTTCTCCACCTCTTCCATGCATCCTCTTTTCTTGTTCTAGCCTTTTCACATCTATCGTTAAACCAGTCCTGCTTTCCAACTTCTCTATGTTGTCTTATTGGTACAAATTTTTCTCACCTTCTTTGTATATTTTATAAATTCCTTCCACTTTTCATTTGCTCCTTAGCACTCTTGAATTTCATCCAATTTGTCTCTTGAAAGAATTTCTTTAGGTTTCCAAAATCTGTCTTGGCATAATTCCATCTTCCCACTTTATATTCTTCATTTCTTCTAGATTTCTCTTCGTCTATCACCTTGAACTCCAAAACTGCATGATCACTCTTTGCTAAAGGGCACTCCACCCTCATCTCCTCAATGACCATTGGCTCTGTACTAAAGACCAAGTCCAGTCTTGACGATGCTCCCTCTCCTCCAAACCTAGTATCTTCTTTGACCCACTGAGTTAACACATTTTCCATTGCCAGTGTCAATAGTGTATTTCCCATGTTGTCTCTGATCCTTCCATTGACCAGTCCTCCCAACACACCTCTTTACAATTAAAATCTCCCATCATTATAGTTCGTTCACAGCCACCCAACATTTCTTCCAGACATGTTCCTGTATCACTTATCATTTCTTCATATTCCTGTACTGACCATGCATTTGTCTTAGGTGGTACGTACACCACTATGTAGTGCCTCTTTTTCCTTCATTAGTTTCTGCTCTGATCTTTAGCACTTCTGCCTTTCCCATACCTTTTTCACTTGATCCACCTTTATATCTTTTTAACCAGCAACATCACTCCTCCTCCCATCTTACCTACTCTATTTCTTTTCCAAACGTTATATTTCCTTCTCCAACCTTCATCAGGTCTTCTCCTCTCTCAGTTTTGTTTCAGTAAGACCCACAATATCTGGGTTCTTGTCCCTCAAGTAATCGTTGAGTTCTAAAATCCCGATATCACTCCATTTATGTTGGAATACATTACATTTCGCTCATATGTAAGTTTCTTTAGTCCTTTCTTGCTGTACTTTTCTGGGTTATGAACCACTTCCTCAGTCTCATATCCAAGATTCTCCAGAAAAACTCTTTCTTCTCTTCTTCTGTCCTCTCTTCATTTTTTCAAAGCCTCCTTTCTCAACTCATTTAACATTTCTCTTTCCTTTTCACCGAGATCTCTTCTCAACCAAATCTTCCTTGTTGTTTCCTGCTGGGCTAGCCTCCATGACTTCTCCACCAATTCATCTACATCCTTTTGTGACTTAAGTTTGATTCTTATTGGCCTCATACCTTCTCTTGTGAACTTTCCAATTCTATGGAAGTCCTCTATTTCTTGTACTAGGTCTTTTCCTCCTCTTGCACCACATTAATGATATTATTTATCACCTTTTTATGTTTTCTCTCTCTCCATTTTACTCGGTGTCTTATCCTCCTCCACACCAAATATCACCACACATCTCTTTTTGTCTACAGTTTCCCTCACCAATGTCTCATTTGACTTAATAACCTTCACCACTTTCTCAGCTATCTTCTCTTCTATGATCTGTTGATCTATAATTTCAGCAAGGCCCAAAGTTTTCTCCCTGACTCTTTGATTTCCTTTTCCAGACTTGCAACTTTGTAATTTACCTCCTTTCTTTCCACTTCCTGACTTTTTCCATTCAGCCTGCTTCTCCATCACTTTTCCTAGAGATTCTCCACATTTTTCGCAATTCACTTTAATTAGCTTAACTTCCTCTTTCAGTGCTGCATTTTCCTTCTTCATATCGGCACAGTCTCTCTTTACATTGTCATAACTCGTTTCCAGGCCCTCATACTTTTCAAACAGTTTTTCAATTTTACCTTCTAACTCCAGAATTTTCTTCACATAAGCGCTCTTCTCCATTATTCCTTGAAACCCTGTGAAGTCTGATTCCTCTTTCGAGTTCACGGCCGCCATGTTGCGCAAACGTAAACAAACCAGTGTGTGTGTGTGTGTGTGTGTGTGTGTGTGTGTGTGTGTGTGTGTGTGTGTGTGTGTGTGTGTGTGTGTGTGTGTGTATTTACCTAATTTACCTAATTTATGTGTGTGTGTCTGTGTGTGTGTGTGTGTGTGTGTATTCACCTAGTTGTATTCACCTAGTTGTAATTTTACAGGGCCCAACTTTCCTTTAAAACTATGCACACTCCTCGCTGACACCACCTCCTCACTGAAACCATTCCACACCTCCACACATCTTTGTGGGAAACTATATTTCTTCACATCCTTCAAGCATATTCCTTTGGCTATCTTTTTACTATGCGATCTTGTAGTTCTATTTAAGTTTTCCTCTCTCAACATCATTTGCTCATTATCCACTTCATCAGTCCGTTCAACAGTTTCTAAACCTGTATCAAATCTCCTCTTTCTCTTCTTTGTTCCAAGGTAAGCAAATTCATTTCTTTTAATCTCTCCTCATAGGTCATTTCTGCCAATTCCGGAACCATTTTTGTTACCATTCTCTGCAATCTCTCCAACTTCCTTATATGCTTCTTTTTATAAGGGGACCAAACCACTCCAGCATATTCCAATCTTGGTCTAATTACCGTACTAATTAATTTCTTCATCATATCTTTATCCATATAATGGAAGGCTAATCCAATATTTCTTATCAAATTATACGTTTCTCCAAACATCTTATCAATATGAGCCTCAAACTGCCCATGGTCTTGTATTATCACTCCCAAATCCTTTTCCTTTTCCACCTTTTTCAACACTACTTCTTCACCCATCTTATATGACCCTCTTGGCCGTCTTCCACTCTTCCCCATCTCCATCACATGACTTTTGCTCAGATTAAATTCCATTTCCCACCTCTTGCTCCACTCCCAAATCTTATCCAGATCTGCCTGTAAAATTTCACAATCTTCTTCACTCTTCACACACCTACACAACTTCGCATCATCCACAAACAAATTAATATAACTGTTTACTCCTCTGGCATGTCATTAATATATACAAGGAAAAGTATTGGTGCCAGCACTGAGCCTTGTGGGACTCCACTCTCCACCACCAACCAGTCCGACTTTGCATCCCTTATTACCGTTCTCATCTCCCTCCATCTCAAGTAGTTTTCCATCCACTTTAACACTTTTCCTTTCAGTCCTCCATAAATCTCTAATTTCCATAACAGTCTCATGTGAGGTACCTTGTCAAAAGCTTTCTTTAAATCCAAATATACACAGTCCATCCATCCCTCTCTCTCTTGTATTTTGTCAACCACTCTTGAATAAAAGCTCAGTAGATTTGTTACACATGACCTCCCTTTCCTGAAGCCAAATTGATGATCCGATAATAACTTATGATCCTCCAGGAACCGTATCCAATATTTCTTTATCACCCTCTCACAAATCTTACCGACCACACTTGTTAGAGACACAGGTCTATAGTTAAGAGGCTCTTCCTTACTGCCTCCCTTATAAATGGGCACCACTTCAGCTCTCTTCCACTCTACTGGTACTTCCCTGTTTCTAATGAACACCTTATAATATCATATAATGGATCAATCAATTCTTCTCTACACTCCTTCAATAATTTTCCTGAAACTTCATCTGGTCCCATCGCTTTATCATCTTTAAGTTCCTCCAACATTTTATATAACTCCTTTTAGGTATCTTAATGTCATCCATGTGCACATTTCCTTGTACATTCTGAGGCTTTACAAACATTGTTTCTTTAGTAAATACTTGCTGAAACCTATTATTTAGCAATTCCGCTATATTCTTAGGGTCATCTACTATCCCTTGCTCTCCTTTTAATCTTTCAATGGACTCTCTCTTTTAAGTTTACCATTTATGAACCTGTAAAACAATTTTGGATGTTCCTTACTCTTGTCTACAATATCTTTTTCAAATTTTCTTTCTTCCTCCTCCTTACCCTCACATACTCATTTCTCGCCACTCTATAATTCTCCTTATTTAGTATATTCCTGCTCTTTTCCATCTTTTCCAAGCCACATCTCTCTTTTCCTTAGCCTTAACACAAGTTGCATTAAACCAATCCTTTCTTCCTTCCTCTCTCGGTTTATACTTTGGTACAAATTTCATAACTCCTTCTTTATAATATTTCATAAAAATCTCATATTTCTTTTGCACTTCTCTGATTTGTAACATCTCCTCCCAATCTAATTTTCTGAAATAATTTTTCAAACTTTCTGTGTCCATCTTTCTATAATTCAATCTACCACTCCTGTATGTCTCGTCCTTCCTTCACTGTGTTGTTGCTATCTGCATTTCCATAACCACATGATCACTCTTTCCCAAAGGACATTGTATTGTATATCTCCACATAGGTACACTTCTCTTGTTAACACCAAATCCAGTCTAGCCGGTTCATCATCTCCTCTATATCTAGTATTTTCCTTCACCCTCTGTTCCATCATATTTTCCATCATTAGATTAAGAAATCTCTCTCCCATGCTTCCTCTCCAACACCACTTACTAGATTTTCCCAATCCACCTCCTTACAATTAAAATCTCCTACTAGTATCACCTTTCTTTTCCAGATAATACACTTTCCAAACTCTGTAAAGTATCCTTGATCATATTGTCGTATTCCTTAATGTCCAAGAATTTGTTTTAGGAGGTACATAGGTCACCATGATTATTAATTCTTTTCCATCACTTTTTATCCTTATGCTTATCACTTCTGCGTTGTTCTTCCCATACCAAACCTTATCCACATTTATTTCTTTCTTCGTCATAATCATAACTCCTCCTCCACCTTTACTCTCTATCCTTTCTCCATATATTATATTTATTATCCAAATTTATCTTTGTTTTTCATGCAATTTTGTCTCAGTCAAACACACTATATCAGGCTTCTCCACTATCATATAGTCTTGCAATTCCAATCTACTTGACAGTATCCCATCTATATTAGTATACATTACGGTCCACCCACTGCTCCCTCTAGGGGTTCCTCCGTATTCCTTCTTTCCACATACCACTTTCTGACTCTCTCCTATAACTCTCCAAAAACTTTTCTCTTTCCTCCTCAGACCGCTCATCATTTTTCCTTCTCGCCTCTTCCACCAATTCCTTATATCTTCTCTCTCTTCCTCATTTCTATTCTTTCTCACAAACACCTCTTTACAACCTTCTATCTCTTTTAACTTTGATGTTCTATATAGGATATCCTCCAGATTGTTGTGACTTCAGTACTACTTTAATCGGTCTGCTCACTCCTCCTTATATGGACCCAGTCTATGGATCTCTTCCACTTCTTCTTGTAGGTCTTTTTTCATCATCATTTAGATTTTTGAACAGATCTCTTACCGTTTTTAATTCTTCCTTAATTCTCTTAGGCTTATATGTTATATTTTGTTCTTTCATCCCAAATATTAACACACTCTTCTTCTTTTCTGCTATTTCCCTTATCAATGTTTCCTTATTCTTCATTACATTAACCAGTTCCTTGGACCTTTCTTTTTGTCTTCCTTCAACTGATCTTTAATTATTTCTTGTAATCCAACCATCTCTGCTTCCCTCGACTCAGTCCATTGTGTTTCTTCAGTTCCCATTCCTTTCAAACCTTTCATTCTGCTCACTAATCATTTCCTTAAAGTCATCTTTCTCCTTTACTACTCTCCATTTTCTCCTCCAACTCTCTTGTATTTTTCAACCTCCACTCTCAAGTGTGCATTCTCATCCACCAATCGTTTTCATTTTCCTCCAGTCTCTTAACTCTTTCCTTCAAAGCCTTGCGAATTCTCTATCCTGCTCCTCCTCACTCCTCTGAACTTTTAATTCCTTCACCAACTCCTCAAATCTCTTCTCCAACATTACCAATCTACCTTGCAATGTTGCCCCTGTTGAAGATGGACTCATGCTTTGACTGGCCACTTTTGGCTTTGCTCCCTGGGCCTCATCAACATATTTTGAATTTGGTAATTTATTTCTTACCAGTCTTTTCATTTTTTTTTTTTACTCTTCCTGGGAGCATGTGGGTGTGTGGTCACTGGGGGCCAGGCCTGGTAGCTACGTGTGTGTGGTGGGATGCATTGGCGGCTGCTATGGCTGGCCTTTGTGTGGTTCCCGCTCTGTCATTTGGAGTGTTCACACCTCCGATCACTCCCATGTACACGCCACCAGGCTACGTTCACTCTGTACACTCGTTCACTCGCTCTGGTCGCCCCTCAATAGCAATAACTATTCTCACTCAAGCACATTGCTTAGCGTGTGGAGTGTTAGTTAGATGCCACTCTGAGCAGGAGGCACGTCCGCTCTCCACGGAGTGTGTGTGTGTGTGTTACCTAATTGTATTTACCTAATTGTAACATACGGAAAAGAGCTATGCTCGTGTGTCCCGTCTCCATATCTACTAGTGTCCAGCTTTTTCTTAAAATCATGAATATTCCTTGCGTTGACCACTTCCACGTCTAAACTATTCCATGCTTCCACCCTTCTATGAGGAAGCTATATTTTTCACATCTCTCCTATAAGTGGCCATTTTAGTTTTTCCCATGCCCTCTCGACATTCTTTCATTCCACATACACAGATCTTCCCTATCCATTTTTCCATGCCAATCATCACTCTGTATATTGCTATCAGGTCTCCCTTTCTCTTCTGTTTTCCAGGGTCGGAAGTTGCATTCTGTTCAGTCTGTCTTCATAAGTCAAATCTCTTAAGTCAGGCACCATTTTTGTTGCAGCCCTCTGTACTTTCTCTAGTTTCCTTATGTGTTTCTTTAAGTTCGAGCCCACTGTATTGTTGCATATTCAAGCCTTGGTCTTATCATTGCAGTAATTATTTTCTTCATCATTTCTTCATCTAAATATCTGAACGCCACTCTTATGTTCCTCAATAAGTTCAATACTTCTCCAATTATTTTGTTTATATGTCTCTCTGGCGATAGGTCATTGGTAATTGTCACCCCAAGGTCTTTTCTTCATGACTGGTTTTATGTCTTCATTTCCTATCTTGTACATACTCCTGATTCTTCTTTCACTCTTGCCAAACTCTAATTTCTTGCATTTTGTCGTGTTGAACTCCATTTGCCATGTACAGCTCCATTTCCATATTCTGTCCAAGTCTTCCTGGAGTAGTTCGCAATCTTTGTCACATCTCACTTTTCTTAACAATTTTGCATCGTCTGCAAATAGGCTCACATAACTGGACACCCCATCCACCATGTCATTTATGTAGACCGAAACATTACTGGTGCCAACACTGATCCCTGTGGAACTCCACTCTCCACCAAGCCCCATTCTGATGGTCTGTCCTTAATTATTGTTCTCATTTCTCTTCCTACCAAAAGTCTTCCATCCATTTTAGTAAACTGCCATGCACTCCTCCTACCATTTCAAGTTTCCAGATCAGTCTCCGGTGTGGTACCTTATCAAAGGCCTTTTTTAAATCCAGATATATTCCATCAGCCCAACCATCTCTTTCCTGTATTACATCTATCACCCTCGAATAGTAACATATCAGGTTTGTCGTGCATGAACGCCCTTTTCTAAAACCAAATTGACACTCACAAAGTATGTCATTTTTCTCCAAGAAGTCTGTCCATCTATTCTTCACCACCCTCTCACACATCTTAGCTACCACACTTGTAAGTGACACTGGTCTATAGTTCAATGGGTCTCTCTTGTTACCTGATTTATAAATTGGGACAATGTTAGCTCTTTTCCAGTCTTGGGGCACTACACCTTCCCTTAATGAGGCATCAATTACTTCACAAACTTTTTCTGCCAGTTGCTCCTGCATTCTCTTAAAATCCATCCTGATACCCCATCAGGTCCCACAGCTTTTCTCACTTCTAAACTCCCCATCATATTCTTGATCTCCTCCACAGTTACTTGAAACTCCTTCATAATCCCTTTCTGTTCCATTACCAGTGGTTTGTCAAAAGCAGTCTCCTTTGTGAATACCTTCCAAAGCATCCATTCATAGCCTCTGCCATTTCCTGGGATCCTCACTGCATACTCCATTTACTTCTAAACTTTCAATACTTTCTCTATTTTTGATGTTGTTGTTCACATGTCTGTAAAAAGCCTTGGTTGGTCTTTACATTTATCAATTATATCCTTTTCTTGTTTCTTTCTTTCTTCTCTTCTAATCAACACATATTCATTTCTTGCTCTTTTGTAACTTTCCACTGCTTAATCCGTCTTTTCCTTCTCCACCTCTTCCATGCATCCTCTTTTCTTGTTCTAGCCTTTTCACATCTATCGTTAAACCAGTCCTGCTTTCCAACTTCTCTATGTTGTCTTATTGGTACAAATTTTTCTCACCTTCTTTGTATATTTTATAAATTCCTTCCACTTTTCATTTGCTCCTTAGCACTCTTGAATTTCATCCAATTTGTCTCTTGAAAGAATTTCTTTAGGTTTCCAAAATCTGTCTTGGCATAATTCCATCTTCCCACTTTATATTCTTCATTTCTTCTAGATTTCTCTTCATCTATCACCTTGAACTCCAAAACTGCATGATCACTCTTTGCTAAAGGGCACTCCACCCTCATCTCCTCAATGACCATTGGCTCTGTACTAAAGACCAAGTCCAGTCTTGACGATGCTCCCTCTCCTCCAAACCTAGTATCTTCTTTGACCCACTGAGTTAACACATTTTTCATTGCCAGTGTCAATAGTGTATTTCCCCATGTTGTCTCTGATCCCTCCATTGTGTATTTACCTAATTGCCTAATTGTAACATACGGGAAAAGAGCTATGCTCGTGCTGTCCCGTCTCCATATCTACTAATGTCCAGCTTTTTCTTAAAATCATGAATATTCCTTGCGTTGACCACTTCCACGTCTAAACTATTCCATGCTTCCACCCTTCTATGAGGGAAGCTATATTTTTCACATCTCTCCTATAAGTGGCCATTTTAGTTTTTCCCATGCCCTCTCGACATTCTTTCATTCCACATACACAGATCTTCCCTATCCATTTTTCCATGCCAATCATCACTCTGTATATTGCTATCAGGTCTCCCCTTTCTCTTCTGTTTTCCAGGGTCGGAAGTTGCATTCTTTTCAGTCTGTCTTCATAAGTCAAATCTCTTAAGTCAGGCACCATTTTGTTGCAGCCCTCTGTACTTTCTCTAGTTTCCTTATGTGTTTCTTTAAGTTCGGAGCCCACTGTATTGTTGCATATTCAAGCCTCGGTCTTATCATTGCAGTAATTATTTTCTTCATCATTTCTTCATCTAAATATACGAACGCCACTCTTATGTTCCTCAATAAGTTCAATACTTCTCCAATTATTTTGTTTATATGTCTCTCTGGCGATAGGTCATTGGTAATTGTCACCCCAAGGTCTTTTCTTCATGACTGGTTTTATGTCTTCATTTCCTATCTTGTACATACTCCTGATTCTTCTTTCACTCTTGCCAAACTCTATTTTCTTGCATTTTGTCGTGTTGAACTCCATTTGCCATGTACAGCTCCATTTCCATATTCTGTCCAAGTCTTCCTGGAGTAGTTCGCAATCTTTGTCACATCTCACTTTTCTTAACAATTTTGCATCGTCTGCAAATAGGCTCACATAACTGGACACCCCATCCACCATGTCATTTATGTAGACCGCGAACATTACTGGTGCCAACACTGATCCCTGTGGAACTCCACTCTCCACCAATCCCCATTCTGATGGTCTGTCCTTAATTATTGTTCTCATTTCTCTTCCTACCAAAAGTCTTCCATCCATTTTAGTAAACTGCCATGCACTCCTCCTACCATTTCAAGTTTCCAGATCAGTCTCTGGTGTGGTACCTTATCAAAGGCCTTTTTAAATCCAGATATATTCCATCAGCCCAACCATCTCTTTCCTGTATTACATCTATCACCCTCGAATAGTAACATATCAGGTTTGTCGTGCATGAACGCCCTTTTCTAAAACCAAATTGACACTCACAAAGTATGTCATTTTTCTCCAAGAAGTCTGTCCATCTATTCTTCACCACCCTCTCACACATCTTAGCTACCACACTTGTAAGTGACACTGGTCTATAGTTCAATGGGTCTCTCTTGTTACCTGATTTATAAATTGGGACAATGTTAGCTCTTTTCCAGTCTTGGGGCACTACACCTTCCCTTAATGAGGCATCAATTACTTCACAAACTTTTTCTGCCAGTTGCTCCTGCATTCTCTTAAAATCCATCCTGATACCCCATCAGGTCCCACAGCTTTTCTCACTTCTAAACTCCCCATCATATTCTTGATCTCCTCCACAGTTACTTGAAACTCCTTCATAATCCCTTTCTGTTCCATTACCAGTGGTTTGTCAAAAGCAGTCTCCTTTGTGAATACCTTCCAAAGCATCCATTCATAGCCTCTGCCATTTCCTGGGATCCTCACTGCATACTCCATTTACTTCTAAACTTTCAATACTTTCTCTATTTTTGATGTTGTTGTTCACATGTCTGTAAAAAGCCTTGGTTGGTCTTTACATTTATCAATTATATCCTTTTCTTGTTTCTTTCTTTCTTCTCTTCTAATCAACACATATTCATTTCTTGCTCTTTTGTAACTTTCCACTGCTTAATCCGTCTTTTCCTTCTCCACCTCTTCCATGCATCCTCTTTTCTTGTTCTAGCCTTTTCACATCTATCGTTAAACCAGTCCTGCTTTCCAACTTCTCTATGTTGTCTTATTGGTACAAATTTTTCTCACCTTCTTTGTATATTTTATAAATTCCTTCCACTTTTCATTTGCTCCTTAGCACTCTTGAATTTCATCCAATTTGTCTCTTGAAAGAATTTCTTTAGGTTTCCAAAATCTGTCTTGGCATAATTCCATCTTCCCACTTTATATTCTTCATTTCTTCTAGATTTCTCTTCATCTATCACCTTGAACTCCAAAACTGCATGATCACTCTTTGCTAAAGGGCACTCCACCCTCATCTCCTCAATGACCATTGGCTCTGTACTAAAGACCAAGTCCAGTCTTGACGATGCTCCCTCTCCTCCAAACCTAGTATCTTCTTTGACCCACTGAGTTAACACATTTTCCATTGCCAGTGTCAATAGTGTATTTCCCCATGTTGTCTCTGATCCTTCCATTGACCAGTCCTCCCAACACACCTCTTTACAATTAAAATCTCCCATCATTATAGTTCGTTCACAGCCACCCAACATTTCTTCCAGACATGTTCCTGTATCACTTATCATTTCTTCATATTCCTGTACTGACCATGCATTTGTCTTAGGTGGTACGTACACCACTATGTAGTGCCTCTTTTTCCTTCATTAGTTTCTGCTCTGATCTTTAGCACTTCTGCCTTTCCCATACCTTCTTTCACTTGATCCACCTTTATATCTTTTTAACCAGCAACATCACTCCTCCTCCCATCTTACCTACTCTATTTCTTTTCCAAACATTATATTTCCCTTCTCCAACCATCATCAGGTCTTCTCCCTCTCTCAGTTTTGTTTCAGTATGACCCACAATATCTGGGTTCTTGTCCCTCAAGTAATCGTTGAGTTCTAAAATCCCCGATATCACTCCATTTATGTTGGAATACATTACATTCCGCTCATACATAAGTTTCTTTAGTCCTTTCTTGTGTGTGTGTGTGTGTATTTACCTATTTGTGTATTACAGTGCCCGAGCTAAGCTCTCTGTGTCCTGTCTCCTTGTCCATTCCTGTCATATCTCTCTTTCATCTGATTGACACACACCGCATCAACGACATCACTGCTCAGTTTATTCCACTTATCAATACTACGATGCAGGAAACTGTACTTTCTCACGTCATTTAGACAGATGTCCTTTATTAGTTTTTTTCCATGTCCTCGGAGGTAATTACTTGCGGTCACCTTTATCAATTCTCTGTCCAGTATGTCAATCTTGTTCACCAATTTATACATAATTATCATGTCTCCTCTTGTTCTTCTCTCTTCTAGTGTGGTCAGCCCCAGCTTCCTCAGTGTTTCCTCATAGTCTAACTCCCTGAGTCCTGTTACCATCCTTGTTGCCAGGCTCTGTACCCTTTCCACCTTCTTCACATTTTTCTTCATATGCGGTGACCAGACACAAGCTGCATATTCTAACTGGGGTCTTATTAAGGTGCATAATATCTTCTTCATCATTCCTTCATCTAGGTAGTGGAATCCAAGGCCAATATTTTGGAGCATGTTATATGTTTACCAAAATATCTTGTTAATGTGTTTCTCCGGTGACAGAGTGTTTTGCACGCTTACTCCTAAGTCTTTCTCCTCATTGGTCTCTTCAATCTTCCCACCACCCAGCCTGTAATCCCTGTTTGGTCTGTATCTACTTCTTCCCATTTTCATAACATGGCTCTTGTTTATATTGAATTCCATCTGCCACTCTTTACTCCACTCATATATTTTGTCAAGATCTTCCTGTAACTTGTTACAATCTTTCACATTCTTTACTCTCCGCATAATTTTGGTATCGTCCGCAAACATATTCATGTAACTGTCAATTCCTACTGGCATATCATTAACATAAATCAAAAACATGATGGGACCAAGCACTGACCCTTGTGGAACTCCACTGGTTACCTTCTTCCACTCGGACTTCCTTCCCTTCACCACTGTTCGCATTTCTTTTCCCACTAAGTAATTTTTCATCCATTTTGCTAGTTTATCACTTATCCCTCCAATTTTCTTTAGTTTCCACATTAGTCTATTGTGTGGCACTTTATCAAAGGCCTTTCTCAAGTCCAGGTAAATAGCATCCACCCATCCCTCTCTATGTTGTAGTATGTCAGTCACTCTTGTATAAAAACATAATAAATTGGATATGCACAATCTTCCTTTTCTGAAACCAAACTGCCTTTCACTCAGAATGTTTTCACTTTCTAGATACTCACTCCACTTACCTTTAATTACTTCTTCACATACCTTGCACAATATACTAGTCAACGATACTGGTCTGTAATTTAACGGTTCCACTCTACTACCATTTTTATATATAGGCACAATGTCAGCTCTTTTCCACTCTTTCGGGACTATTCCTGTTCATATGAAGGTTTCCACAATATCAAATACAGGGTTCAACAATTGATCCTTACATTCTTTTAGCAACATTCCAGATATGTCATCAGGCCCCATTGATTTATTAATATCCAAATTGCTTATAATTTTCCTTACATCTTCTTTAGTAACCATGATGTCCTGCATTTGCTTTATCTCCGTTGGCCCTTCTCCTATAAAATACTCCTCCTTTGTAAACACTTTGCAAAAGTTGTCGTTCAAAATTTCAGCTATATCTCTAGCATCCTCATATACTTTTTCCCCATTTTTTACCTTTTCTATTGCCTCCCTTTTATTTAGTTTTCCATTTATGAATTTGTAAAACATTTTAGGGTCACTATCACAGTTTTCCACCACTCTCTGTTCATATTCCTTTTGTGCTGTTCTCCTTACTTTAACATATCTATTCCTTGCTGTTTTGTAAACTTCTCTTGATAATACATCACTGTTTTTCTTAAGTTTTTTCCATGCCTTTTCTTTGTTCTTTTTTGCCTCTTCACAATTTCTATTAAACCACTGTTTATTATTTAAAGTCCTCTTTCTGTGTGTGTGCATGTATTTACCTAGTTGTACTTACCTAGTTGTAGTTTTACAGGGCCTGGGCTTTATGCTCGTGTGGTCCCGTCTCCATATCTATACTTATCCAATTTTTCTTTAAAACCATGTACACTCTTTGCTGACACCACTTCCTCACTCAAACTGTTCCAATTCTCAACACATCTTTGCAGGAAACTAAATTTTTTAACATCTCTCAGACATCGTCCCTTCCTTAGTTTCTTACTATGCGATCTTGTGCTTCTAAAAATCATATTCTTCTCTCAGGATCAGTTTCTCATTATCCACTTCATCCATTCCATTAATCAATTTATAAACTTGTATCAGATCCCCTCTCTCTCTTCTCTGCTCCAAGGTTGGTAGATCCATAGCCTTTAGTCTCTCCTCATATGTCATCCCTTTAAATTCTGGAACCATTCTTGTAGCCATTTTTGTAGTCTCTAATTTTCTTATGTGTTTCTTTTTATGGGGAGTCCACACAACTTCTGCATATTCCAATCTATGTCTTATTTTAGTACTTATCAATTTCTTCATCATTTCCTTGTCCATATAGTGAAATGCTACTCCAATATTCCTTAGCAAATTATACGTCTCTCTGAAAATTCTATCAATATAGCTTACCGGTTGATTATTTTTTTCTATTGTCACTCCCAAGTCCTTTTCCTTTTTTACTTTTTCTAGTTCTACTCCTTCTCCCATCTTATAGATTCCCACGGGTCGTCTTTCACTTTTTCCCATTTCCATGACATGGCTTTTGTTTACATTGATTTCCATTTTCCACTTTTTACTCCATTCCCAGATCTTATTTAGGTCTTCTTGCAGTATTTCACAATCCTCTTTTTGCTTTATAACTCTGCACAGTTTCGTATCATCTGCAAATAGATTTATGTAGCTGTTCACTCCTTCTGGCATGTCGTTAATATAAATGAGGAAAAGTATTGGTGCCAATACTGATCCCTGCGGCACTCCGCTTTCTACTGCTCTCCACTTGGACTTCATATCTTTAACTACTATCCTTATTTCTCTCCCCTTCAAATAATTTTCTATCCATCTCAATGTGCTTCTTTTTAAGCCACCCTTCTCCTCTAACTTCCATAGTAATCTTGCATGTGGCACTTTGTCAAACGTCTTTTTAAAATCCAAATAAATACAGGCAACCCATCCCTCTCTCTCTTGTACTCTATCAATTATTTTAGAATAGAAACTCGATAAATTAGTTACACACGACTGTCTTTTTCTAAAGCCAAATTGGCTATTTGATATTAATTTGTTTTCTTCAAGGAACTCGATCTATTGTTTCTTTATTATTCTTTCACACATCTTGCATATTTTGGTTGCTCCTTACATTTTTCGACAATGTCCTTTTCTAAAGTTCTTTTCCTCTTCCTTCCTCACCTTAACATATTCATTTTTCGCTGCCTTGAAGTTTTCCTTATTTACTGGATTTCTATTTCTCCTCCACCTTTTCCATGCTCCATCTCTTTTCTCCTTTGCCTTAGCACACCTTGCATTAAACAAATCTTTCTTTCCTTCTTCTATAGGTCTATATTTCGGGACATATTCCCTGACTCCTGTTTTGTATATTTCCAAAAATAAGTTATATTTGTCTTGCATTGTCTCTGAGTTTTCCATCTCCTCCCAGTTTACATTTTTAAAATAGATCTTGAGATTCTCAATATCAGCCTTTCTGTGATTTAATCGTTCTCCTTTGTATGAATCGTCTCTATCTTCCTTTCCCTCTTCTATACCTATTTCTAATATTACATGGTCACTCTTTCCCAATGGGCACTTATATCTTATATCATCATTCATTTGTATACCCCTTGTAAAAACTAGGTTCAATCTCTCCGGCTAGTCATTTCCTCTGAATCTTGTGCATTCCTTTACTCTCTGGTCCATCATACTGTCTATCATTAGGTTCAGGAATCTTTCTCCCCAGGCTTCATCCCCCCATACCACTTTCATAATTTTCCCAGTCCACTTCTTTACAGTTGAAATCTCCTACTAATATCACTTTTCTCCTTTCTTTAACAATTCTCGTTAGACTCCTTATTGTGTCATCTATCATGTCTTTATATTCTTGATTGGTCCATGAATTTGTTTTTGGTGGCACATATGTTATAATGATTGTTAACTCTTTTTTATTAATATGCATCTCAACATACAGTACTTCTGCTTTTCCTTCCCCACATTACACTTGGTTTATCACTATCTCCTTCCTTAACATTATCATGACTCCTCCTCCTCCTTTAACCCCTCTGTCTCTTCCCCATACATTATACCTATTATCCAAGTCTATTTTGATTGCCTCATTTAGTTTTGTTTCAGCCAGGCATACAATATCCAGATTTTCTTTCTTTATGTAATCTCTTAATTCTAATTTACTTGATAAAACCCTGTCTATGTTCGTATACATCATTTCTAGTCTCTTGCCTTTATCATTTTTAGTTAAATTTGTTCCACCTTTTTCTCTTCCTTCTCGTTTATATACCATTTCCTTATCCTGTCTCCTAGAATTCTCCAAAAAAAAATGCCTTTTCTTCCTCTTCTGACCTTTCATTATTTTTTTCCCATTACTGCTGCAACCAGTTTGTTGTATCTCTTCCTTTCTTCCTCATTTCTATTTTTCTTAATATAGATATCCTTGCAGCCTTCTGTTTCTCTAAGTTTTGTTGTTCTATATAATATTTCTTCTGTTGCTGCTTGTGATTTTAGTAGTATTTTAATTGGTCTCGTTTTTCCTTCTTGATATGGTCCCATTTTGTTTATTTCTTCTACTTCCTCTTCTAAGTTCTGCCTATCTTCGTCGTTTAGATTTTTTAGTAGGTCTTTGATTTTATTTTGTCTTTTTCTCTTCTTGGTCAATATTTTATAATTTTTTCTTTTATTTCAAATACAATTATTCTCATCTTTTTTCAGCAATTTTTCTAACTAAATTTTCTTTTGTCTTGAAAACTCCTATCATTTTGTTTGTCATATTTTCTTCTTTTTCTTTTAGTTGTTCTTGAATCACCTCCTGAAAATCAGCCTTATCTTTCTTATCTTGGACTTGCATGCTTATACTTCTTTTTAATCACGTTCTGTACTCTTTCGTCTTCCTTGTTTACTAGATCTTTCAGCTTCTCTTTCTTTCTCGGCTTTACCGAATCCTTCTTCCATCTGCTTCTTGTAGTTAGCTACTTCCTTTTTCAGTTCTTCATTTTCCACTCTTAGCTTAGCTTCGTTTTCTTCCACTTTTTTTTATCCTTTCTTTCAGTTTTATAAACTCTTTTTCTTGTTCTTCATTCTCTTTCATTCTCATACTCTTCTTTATCAATTTATCTAGTTTATGTTCAATAGTCAACACTTTCTTAAGTAGGGAAGTATTCGCCGTATCGAAACTTTTGAATGCGCTCTCCCTCATCAACATAGTCATCATCTTCTTTCATTCTTTCCGTAGTTTCCTAGCTGCATTTTGATGGAATCTCTTCTTTACTCATGATTCTTTAACAATTGATTTCATGAAAAATGAGTTCACACTACTTGCCCAGGCCACTGTAAATACTATACAATAGCTAGTGAAGATCAGTTGATTGTCTGAGCGACGCCAGTGCATCCTTCCTCGACCGTGTCTGGTGTGTGTATTTTCCTAGTTGTATTTTACCTAGTTGTAGTTTTACAGGGCCTGGGCTTGATGCTCGTGTGGCCCTGTCTCCATATCTACACTTATCCAATCTTACTTTAAAAGTATGCACATTCGTTGCAGACACTACTTCTTTATTTAAAGTGTTCCACGTCTCAATACATCTTTGCGGGAAACTACATTTTTTAACATCTCTCAGACATCTTCCTTTTCTCATCTTCTTACTATGCGATCTTGTGCTTCGAATGTCATATTCTTCTCTCAGGATCAGTTTCTCATTATCCACTTGGTCCATTCCGTTGATCAATTTATAAACTTGTATCAGATCTCCTCTCTCCCTTCTTTGTTCCAGGGTTGGTAGATCCATAGGGTTGGTAGATCCATAGCCTTTAGTCTGTGTGTGTGTGTGTGTGTATTTACCTAGTTGTATTTACCTAGTTGTAGTTGTAGTGCTTCGGATGTCATATTCTTCTCTCAAGATCAGTTTCTCATTATCCACTTGGTCCATTCCGTTGATCAATTTATAGATTTGTATCAGGTCTCCTCTCTCCCTTCTTTGTTCCAAGGTTGGTAGATCCATAGCCTTTAGTCTCTCCTCATATGTCATCCCTTCAAGTTCTGGGACCATTCTTGTAGCCATTTTTGTAGCCTCTCCAATTTTCTTATGTGTTTCTTTTTATGAGGGGTCCACACTACTCCTGCATATTCCAATCTAGGTCTTATTATAGTATTTATCAATTTCTTCATCATTTCTTTGTCCATGTGTGTGTGTGTGTGTGTGTATGTATTCACCTAGTTGTATTCACCTAGTTGTAATTTTACAGGGCCTGGGTATCATACTCGTGTGGCCCCGTCTCCATATCTACACACATCCAACTTTCCTTTAAAACTATGCACACTCCTTGCTGACACCACCTCCTCACTCAAACCATTCCACACCTCCACACATCTTTGTGGGAAACTATATTTTTTCACATCCTTCAAGCATATTCCCTTGGCTATCTTTTTACTATGCGATCTTTGCTCAGATTAAATTCCATTTGCCACCTCTTGCTCCACTCCCAAATCTTATCCAGGTCTGCCTGTAAAATTTCACAATCTTCTTCACTCTTCACACACCTACACAACTTCGCATCATCCGCAAACAAATTAATATAATTGTTTACTCCCTCTGGCATGTCATTTATATATACCAGGAAAAGTATTGGTGCCAGCACTGAGCCTTGTGGGACTCCACTCTCCACCACCAACCAGTCCGACTTTGCATCCCTTATTACCGTTCTCATCTCCCTCCATCTCAAGTAGTTTTCCATCCACTTTAACACTTTTCCTTTCAGTCCTCCATAAATCTCTACTTTCCATAACAGTCTCTCGTGAGGTACCTTGTCAAAAGCTTTCTTTAAATCCAAATATACACAGTCCATCCATCCCTCTCTCTCCTGTATTTTGTCAACCACTCTTGAATAAAAGCTCAGTAGATTTGTTACACATGACCTCCCTTTCCTGAAGCCAAATTGATGATCCGATAATAACTTATGATCCTCCAGGAACCGTATCCAATATTTCTTTATCACCCTCTCACAAATCTTACCGACCACACTTGTTAGAGACACAGGTCTATAGTTAAGAGGCTCTTCCTTACTGCCTCCCTTATAAATGGGCACCACTTCAGCTCTCTTCCACTCTACTGGTACTTCCCCTATTTCTAATGAGCACCTTATAATATCATATGGATCAATCAATTCTTCTCTACACTCCTTCAATAATTTTCCTGAAACTTCATCTGGTTCCATCGCTTTATCATCTTTAAGTTCCTCCAACATTTTATATAACTCCTTTTTAGGTATCTTAATGTCCTCCATGTGCACATTTCCTTGTATATTCTGTGGCTTTACAAACATTGTTTCTTTAGTAAATACTTGCTGAAACCTATTATTTAGCAATTCCGCTATATTCTTAGGATCATCTACTATCCCTTGCTCTCCTTTTAATCTTTCAATGGACTCTCTCTTTTTAAGTTTACCATTTATGAACCTGTAAAACAATTTTGGGTGTTCCTTACTCTTGTCTACAATATCTTTTTCAAATTTTTTTCTTCCTCCTCCTTACCCTCACATACTCATTTCTTGCCACTCTATAATTCTCCTTATTTAGTATATTCCTGCTCTTTTCCATCTTTTCCAAGCCACATCTCTCTTTTCCTTAGCCTTAACACAAGTTGCATTAAACCAATCCTTTCTTCCTTCCTCTCTTGGTTTATACTTTGGTACAAATTTCATAACTCCTTCTTTATAATATTTCATAAAAATCTCATATTTCTTTTGCACTTCTCTGTTTTGTAACATCTCCTCCCAATCTAATTTTCTGAAATAATTTTTCAAACTTTCTGTGTCCATCTTTCTATAATTCAATCTACCACTCCTGTATGTCTAGTCCTTCCTTCGCTGTGTTGTTGCTATCTGCATTTCCATAACCACATGATCACTCTTTCCCAAAGGACACTTGTATTGTATATCTCCACATGTGTGTATGTGTATGTGTATGTGTGTGTGTGTGTGTGTGTGTGTGTGTGATTGACCTCAGTCGCCTGCTGGTCACCCCAGCCAGTCTTCCCCATTACGGAGCGAGCTCAGAGCTCATAGACCAATCTTCGGGTAGAACTGAGACCACAACACACTCCACACACTGGGAAAGCGAGGCCACAACCTGTATTCACCTATTTACTGCTAGGTGAACAGGGGCCACACATTAAGAGGCTTGCCCATTTGCCTCGCCGCGCCGGGACTCGAACCCGAGCCTCTCGATTGTGAGTCGAGCGTGCTAACCACTACACTACGTGTGTATGTGTGTGTGTGTGTGTGTATTTACCTATTTGTGTATTACAGGGCACGAGCTAAGCTCTCTGTGTGTGTGTGTGAATGATTTATCATGCAAAGGTGGGCACATGGGTTAACCCTGGTATTGTTCGTAACCCGAGCAAACTCTTGTATACTAAGGCAAATTTTCTGAATATATTGTGCTCATAACGTGAATTGCTCGTAAAGCGAGACATTCATATCCTGAGGCACCATTATATTAAACTCTTTAATAATTAGACAGCTTGATATAGTAAGGTGACTATATTTATTGAAGTCAACTTCAATAAATAATATTTTAAAGTAACAATAGAATTAGTATATTAGAGGGAATAAAAACACTTGAAATCAGCGCGTACTGCAAGATAATGTTGACCAACTTCAAAAATTAAACAGCTAGAGAACACAAATTGCCCATTTGTGATATCACCTACTGCATCTTGTATATAATACAGTAATTACTACTATTCACATTTATTTGTGACAGCAATATGAAGTGCTTATGGTGATGGAATGCTCAGAATGAGTTATGTGCCACCACAGCTTCCTAGTACAGGTTAATCTCGATTTACGCGTGTTTGATTTACGCATTTTTGTTATAACGCGACCAAAAAAATATTACAATTAATTAAATTTGCGTAATCGGTTTGCTTATACGCGATTTGGCGCAACCGCATTTTCAAACTGAGCACCAGACACAATTTCAAACTGCGCGTCATAGAGTTCCACAGCTGGCCGATAGGTGGGAGCTCCGGGGCCAGATCCAAGATGCAGGCTGTTGTCTATGTTGGTACAGACAATCTCCATAGCAACCTCCTGCTCACATACCAACCTTTGTAAAAATAGCATCCACAAAGATTCGTTGCTGTTGGCGGGTGGAGGTTGGTAGCCCGCCTAAAAGTGCTCATTGGCTGCCAGGAGCTGGATCCACGAAACTTAAACATCAGAGCAACCCCCTGCCGCGAAATGGCATCCATGAACGTTTGGAGGGACGGTAACAAGGTTGCTATCAGGCTGCTCTCAGGTTGCTGGGAACACCACCTCGAGACGTGGTGTTACTGTCTTATATATGCATTTATGTTCACAAAACAACATTTCTATTAGCTTTTTACATACCTTGCCCCCAAGAAAGGATTGTTTTGTAATGCATAAAGTGAAATATTACATGGAATACCAAAAAATAAAGTAGAGATGAGATCGGCCACAGACGAGACGGAGACTTGTGGCAACTCGGCCGCTTCTTCTTCTTCTTGTGACCCTTTTAGCTTGTGTGTTGCTTTCACCACGATACTTATGTTTCCACTCCTCTATTGCCTGCTATAATGGATATCATATCTTAGTATTCGTATATGCTCATGCCATGAGGATAACCTCGACTCAGTGGCACTGACTTATAGTGAATTACTAATGAAATACCAGTGCCACAGAGTCAAGGTTATCCTCATGGCATGGGCGTATATGAATACTAAGATATGATATCCATTATAGCAGGCAATAGAGGATTGGAAAGGTTGCTCTGACATTGTTAAAGTTTCTTGGATCCAGCTCCTGCTCTTCTTGTGCCTCATTTGCAGTATGCCAGCACTGAGTACCGACAAAATCTTTTTAATCTGCCCATAATTCACCAAGATGGCCCCAAAACGTCCTTCATCTTCTTCTGCATGTGGGGTTATTTTTGATAAGTGCATTTTTGATAAAGTGGTAAAGCTCAGAGGAAGATGGTGACTGACTGTGGTGTGAACGGTGAAGGCAATGACGACGCAGTGAGTGTTTTGTTTACGTATTCTTTGTTTTGTTGTTTTCTCTTATTAGTTTTTGCTTTCTCTTATTATTTCTTGCTTTTCCCTTTACTTTAAATACACTTCTAGTATTTAGAATGGTAAATAATAAAAGAATGTTAATTTAGCCAAATAAATAGAGTATTTTGTACAAATTTTTTTGGACTACATCCCACATCTCCCCTATTAGCTATTGTTTCTTATGAGAATTACATGTTTGTTTTACGTGAATTTTGATATATGCAATGCCTCTTGGAATGCATCTATCGTGTATATCGAGAGTTACCTGCATTTCCATCTTTCACTATATGAAGTGCCATTTATTGTTATTTTACAATTTTGAGGATTTTATCTCAACAAGTTTACTTTCACATTAAAAGAAAATTCAGCACAATATATATATATATATATATATATATATATATATATATATATATATATATATATATATATATATATATATATATATAAAACAAATGGATTTTTCTCAGAAGAAAAATAAAAGATGCATGCAACCTTTGTCCTCCTACATTACTGACTTTCAAGATATTGCAAAGGGTGTTTTTTTTATCAATGCTATCATATATTTCTCTAGGTACATGAATGGTGCATGCTACTTATCCTTTCCCAAATACTCCTTTATTGGCAACTGAAAAATCTGATCCACACAATGTTTTCCTTTCCTGAATCCTCATCTCAGTCGCTTTTATCTGTCTCAGTCATGACTATCCCATACACTTTTCATAGTATACTAGACAATTTTATTCTCCCCATTGGTATTGCACTCATACTTTTAACCTTTAAATTGAGTTACAAATAACAGCCTTTTATTCGTAAATATCTGGTACTTTTGTCTCAATGCCAATCAAATATTAGAAACATCGAATCTAATGCATGCTACCTTTCCATACTGTTATTTTTGCAGTTATTCTATTTTTGCAAGTCACTAATAATGTCTTTTACATTACTTAACAAAATTACATTAGTCACTATACAGTAACACTCCACTTAACGAACAGGATAGGGGGTGTCAAAGCTGTTTGTATGGTGAAAATTTGTTAAGCAGACGTAATTTTTCCATAGAAAATAATGGAAATAGGGGGAATGTGTTCTGGGCTGGTCCCCAACATACCACATGGGTTAAAAAAAAAAATTATAAATATGTTTGGCAGCATATTGGGCCACTGGTGTACCACTACTTTTATGACGTCATATGAATCATGGGAAGTTAGAGGAGCTACGTATAAATTCTCTCACATTCTCGCATTTATGTTCACAAAACAACATTTCTATCAGCTTTTTACAAACCTTGCCCCCAAGAAAGTATTGTTTTGTAATACATAAAGTGAAATCTTACATAGAATACTAAAAAATAAAGCAGAGATGAGATCAGCCACAGATATAGCGACAGACAGACTTGGCCGCTTCTTCTTCTTCTTGTGACCCTTTTAGCTTGGCGTGTTGTCTTTCCCCATGATATTTGTTTACACTCCTCTATTGCCTACAATAATAGATATCATATCTTAGTATTCATATACACTCATACCCTGAGGATAACCTTGACTCCGTGGCACTGAGTGATAGTGAATTATTAATGAAATACCAGTAGTAATTCACTATCAGTGCCACGGAGTCAAGGTTATCCTCATGGAATGAGCATATATGAATACTAAGATATGACATCCATTATAGCAGGCAATAGAGAAGTGAAAACATAAACATCATGATGAAAGTAACACGCAAGCAAAAGGGTCATAAGAAGAAGAAGCGGCCGAGTGGTCACAAGTCTCCCGCTTCATCTGTGGCTCATCTCATCTCTGCTTTATTTTTTGGTATTCCATGTAAGATTTCACTTTATGCATTACAAAACAATCCTTTCTTGGGGGCAAGGTTTGTAAAAAGCTAGTAGAAATGTTGTTTTGTAAACATAAAGGCATATATATGACAGTAACACCACCTCCAGAGGTGGTGTTCCCAGCAACCTCAGAGCAACCTGGTAGCAACCTTGCCACCGTCCCTTCAAGCGTTCATGGATGCCATTTCGCTGCAAGAGGTTGCTCTGACGTTGTTAAAGAATTTTGGATCTTGGATCCATTTTCCTGAGTGGATGCCTTTCCTACCCTTGCACCATGGCCAAGGATCAAATGCACTTGCCTGAGGACTCCTTGGCTTCCAAAGCAAGTGAAGTCACACTTTCATCTTACTCAGTTACATATTTAAAAAAAAATAGTGATCATATCACTGATCAATCAATAACCTGCATTCCTTAAATCTGAAACCATTAATTGCAGCCTTACATATTCTTCCTATTGCATAACCATTAACATAGCCAGGATAAAATAATATTCATTCATTAATTCCAAGCATCCTAACTTTATTCTAGAGCCCATTGCAGCATACCTTGCAAAATATCTAGCTAAATTTCTAGTATAATAAATTGAAATCATCCCTACTACCCATAACGTCACAAGCTTTTTTATGAACGATTAAGAGTTCATAAGGCCATGACTTTCTCCTTGTGAAATCATGTTGTCAATTCCATATCACTCCATGCATAACTTTATAATTCTTAATGTTTCTTTGAATTACGGATTCTACTAATCCTTTCGCAGTTGAAGTCAGACTAACTGGATTACGGTTTGATTTATATACTTCATATCTTATTACAGAGATGGGAAATTTAGACATTTTTCTGTGAGAAAAGAACAGAAAAAATTCAGAGTAAACTAAGAATTGACAAAGTGATGTCATAGCATAATACCAGTACCTGGATATTTCTGGATCAGTGTGGAGAGTATGGCCAAGAATACTTGTTTGTTATAATGAACAGATAAGGAAGAAGTTAACCAGATGAAAAGAAAAGAAATATAATTAAATTCATTAAGAGTAGATGATTTAATAAATGTGGAGGCAGCACATATTATATGTGTTTGAAATACTGCCCCCATAACCATATCACTATATAAATGAAGTGACCTGCTATTCTCACCAAACTGACAGGTATCTCCAATGAAGCCTGGGGGACACAGACAGGAGCCCCGTCGGGTATGGCATTGCCCACCATTCTGGCACGGTGGGCATCTCTGAGAACATTTGATGCCAAATTGTCCATCTTTACACTCTGCCAAAATCCAAGGAGGATAAATAGATAAATGAATGAATTAATAAAACAAAATAAATAAGTAAATAGATATAAAAAAAGAAGACAATGCAAAATTGCAAAATATATGTCTTTGTTCAGCTGATAGTTATTATTCTCTCCAAAATCTTTCCTAAACTTTTTCTCTGTCTTCTACTTCTCCCTCCTTCTAATGCATTCCACTAGTTTTATTTGCATTAGACCTGCCAATCTCCATACTGTCTCCCTTTCTAAGTATGTACTTGCTTTTAGGATTTAAGAGGAAATATCTTCATTATGACTTGCTATATAGAAGGTAACAGATTTCAGGCTCATTTCTCCTAACCCATTTGGAGGTGGTAGTG
This sequence comes from Portunus trituberculatus, assembly GCF_017591435.1. NCBI lineage: Eukaryota > Metazoa > Arthropoda > Malacostraca > Decapoda > Portunidae > Portunus > Portunus trituberculatus. The sequence continues at coordinate 19,492,100 of NC_059300.1, forward strand.
TAGTGGATAAGGTGGTGAGCATGGGATTTGGCAGACATCTGTGCGTAGGTTCGAATCCCACTATGTACCACCTTGAAACTTTGTCATATGTTAAGTGGTTTAAAGTTACCTACATGTTACCATGATATCCAGGTTTTAGGTGGAGGTGTAATTGGCTTACACCAAAGATGCACTTGGGTGGTGATATGGGCCCTAATATGGGTAGGCCTACAACTATAAATAAAATTGCCTATGCCACTAATGGGTGGAAGATGCTTCTCATACATACTCTTCAAGGATACCTACAGGCACTATAGGCCATAACATAAAACAAAATAATAATAATAACAAATAAATGAATAAATGAATAAATAAATATATAATGAAAATCTATATTTGACTTATCTATATATGAAAAAAAGTGCATGAAATAAGAAATACAATGGCTAAAGAAACTCTGTGTTAATTCCTTACTTCACTAAGGAAAATATATGATGTGCAAATATCAGTGTTGTCACAGTCTATTTATAAAATTCATACATGCAGCAAGTAGTACTCATTATATATTAGTAAAAAATAAATAAACAAATAAAATATACATAATAAATGAATAATCAAATCAAATAAAATCAATCAATAAATAGATAGATAAATAGATAGATAGATATACAGATAAATGGTCATATAAATAAATAAATAGACAAGTAAATATATTAATTAATATATATATACAGTGGTACCTTAAGATACGAGTTTAACTTACTCTGTGACGGAGCTTGTATATGAAAAAGCTGCTGCAAGGGGAACAGGGGCTACACATTAAGAGACTCACCCATATCCCTCATTGTGTATTTACCTAGTTGTAGTTTTACAGGGCCTGGGCTTTACGCTTATGTGGCCCAGTGCTTCCTTTTAAACCACCCTTCTCCTCTAACTTCCACAGTAATCTTGCATGTGGCACTTTGTCAAACGCCTTTTTAAATTGTGTGTGTGTGTATTTACCTAGTTGTAGTTTTACAGGGCCTGGGCTTTATGCTCGTGTGGCCCCGTCTCCATATCTACACTTATCCAATCTTACTTTAAAAGTATGCACACTCGTTGCAGACACTACTTCCTCATTTAAACTGTTCCACGTCTCAATACATCTCTGTGGGAAACTATATTTCTTAATATCTCTCAGACATCTTCCTTTTCTCAGCTTTTTACTATGCAATCTTGTGCTTCGGATGTCATATTCTTCTCTCAGGATCAATTTTTCATTATCCACTTGGTCCATTCCGTTGATCAATTTATAAACTTGTATCAGGTCTCCTCTATCCCTTCTTTGTTCCAGGGTTGGTAGATTCATAGCCTTTAGTCTCTCCTCATATGTCATCTCTTCAAATTCTGGAACCATTCTTGTAGCTATTTTTTGTAGCCTCTCCAGTTTCCTTATGTGTTTCTTTTTATGAGTGGTCCACACTACTCCTGCATATTCCAATCTGGGTCTTATTATAGTACTTATCAATTTCTTCATCATTTCTTTGTCCATGTAGTGAAATGCTACTCCAATATTCCTTAGCAAATTATATGTTTCTCTAAAAATTCTATCAATATGGCTTACTGGTTGATTGTTTTCTTCCATCGCCACTCCTAAGTCCTTTTCCTTTTTAACTTTCTCCAGTTCTACTCCATCTCCCATCTTATAGATTCCCACAGGTCGTCTTTCACTCTTTCCCATTTCCATGACATGGCTTTTGTTCACATTGAATTCCATTTCCCACTTCTTACTCCATTCCCAGATCTTATTTAGGTCTTCTTGCAGTATTTCACAATCATCCTTTTGCTTTATAACTCTACACAGTTTCATATCATCTGCAAACAGATTTATGTAGCTGTTCACTCCTTCTGGCATGTCGTTAATATAAATGAGGAAAAGTATTGGTGCCAATACTGACCCCTGTGGCACTCCACTTTCTACTGCTCGCCACTTGGATTTCATATCTTTAACTACCGTCCTTATTTCTCTCCCCCTCAAATAATTTTCTATCCATCTCAATGTGCTTCCGCTCTTATATATGGGAACCACCTCAGCTCTTTTCCACTGCACTGGTACTGTTCCATTTTCTATTGAGCATTTTATGATGATGTATATAGGATTTGCTAGTTCTTCCCTACATTCTTAAAGTATTCTGCCTGAGACTTCATCTGGTCCCATTGCCTTCTCTTCGTCCAGTTCCTTCATTAACTCTTTTATTTCAAGCTTGGTTACTTTAATCTCTTTCATATAGATTGTCTCTCTATTACCCTGTGGCCTTTCAAATTTAGATTCCTTAGTAAAGACCTCCTGGAATTTTTTATTTAATAGTTCTGCCATACTTTTTGGGTCTTCCACCATCTCGTTCTCTCCTTTTAACCTTTCTATTGTTTCTTTTGCTTAATTTTTCCATTTATGAATCTGTAGAACAATTTTGGTTGCTCCTTACATTTTTCGACAATGTCTTTTTCGAAGTTCTTTTCCTCTTCTTTCCTCACCTGAACATATTCATTTCTCGCTGCTTTGAAGTTTTCCTCATTTGCTGGATTTCTATTTCTCCTCCACCTTTTCCATGCTCCATCTCTTTTCTCCTTTGCCCTAGCACACCTTGCATTAAACCAATCTTTCTTTCCTTTTCTTTAGGTCTAAATTTCGGGACATATTCCCTGACTCCTGTTTTGTATATTTCCAAAAATAAGTTATATTTGTCTTGCATTGTCTCTGAGTTTTCCATCTCCTCCCAGTCTACGTTTTTAAAATAGTTCGTGAGATTCTCAATATCAGCCTTTCTGTAATTTAATCGGCCTCCTTTCTATGAATCGTCTCTATCTTCCTTTCCCTTTTCTATATCTATTTCTAATATTGCATGGTCACTCTTTCCCAATGGGCACTTATATCTTATATCATCATTCATTTGTATACCCCTTGTAAAAACTAGGTCCAATCTCGCCGGCTCGTCGTTTCCTCTGAATCTTGTGCATTCCTTTACTCTCTGGTCCATCATATTGTCTATCATTAGGTTCAAGAATCTTTCTCCCCAGGCTTCTTCCCCCATACCACTTTCAGAATTTTCCCAGTCCACTTCTTTTCAGTTGAAATCTACTAATATCACTTTTCTCCTTTCTTTAACGATTCTCGTTAGACTCCTTATTGTGTCATCTATCATGTCTTTATATTCTTGATTGGTCCATGAATTTGTTTTTGGTGGCACATATGTTACAATGATTGTTAACTCTTTTTTATTAATATGCATCTTAATATACAATACTTCTTTTCCTTCCCACATTCCACTTGGTTTATCACTATCCCCTTCCTTAACATAATCATGACTCCTCCTTCTCCTTTACCCACTCTGTCTCTTCTCCATACATTATACCTATTATCCAAGTCTATTTTGATTGCCTTATTTAGTTTTGTTTCAACCAGGCATACAGTATCTGGATTTTCTTTCTTTATGTAATCTCTTAATTCTAGTTTACTTGATAAAACCTTGTCTATGTTCGTATACATCAGTTTTAGTCTTTTGCCTTTATCATTTTTAGTTAAACTTCCACTTTTTTCTCTTCCTTTTCATTTATATACCATTTCCTTATCCTGTCTCCTAGAATTCTCCAAAAAAATGCCTCCTTCTCCTCTTCTGACCTTTCATTATTCTTTTCCCTTACTGCTGCTGCCAGTTCATTGTATGTCTTTCTTTCTTCCTCATTTCTATTTTTCTTTATATAGATATCCTTGCAGCCTTCTGTTTCTCTAAGTTTTGTTGTTCTATATAATATTTCTTCTGTTGCTGCTTGTGATTTTAGTAGTATTTAAATGGTCTCGTTTTTCCTTCCTGATATGGTCTCATTCTGTTTGTTTCTTCTACTTCCTCTTCCAAGTTCTGCCTATCTTCGTCGTTTAGATTCTTCAGTAGGTCTTTGACTGATTTCATTTCTTCTTTTTCTCTTTTTGGTCTATATTTTATATTTTTTTTCTTTTATTCCGAATACTACTACACTCTTCTTTTTTTCTGCAATTTCTCTAACTAAATTTTCTTTTGTCTTGAGGACTCCTATCATTTTGCTTGTCATATTTTCTTCTTTTCTTTAAGTTGTTCTTGAATCACCTCCTGAAAATCAGCCTTATCTTTCTTATCTTGGACTCTCCATGCTTGTACTTCTTTTTTAATTACGTTCTGTACTCTTTCCTCTTCCTTGTTTACTAGATCTTTCAGCTTCTCTTTTTCTTTCTCGGCTTTACTGAGTCCTTCTTCCATCTGCTTTTTGTACTTAGCTACTTCCTTTTTAAGTTCTTCGTTTTCCGCTCTTAGCCTAGCTTCGTTTTCTTCCACTTTTTTTATCCTTTCTCTCAGTTTTATAAACTCTTTATCCTGTTCTTCATTCACTTTCATTTCCATATTCTCCTTTATCAATTTATCTAGTTTATATTCAATATTTAACACTCTCTTTAGTAGTGAAGTAGTCGTCATATCAAAGCCTTCAAATACACGCTCACCCTCACTAGCATAGTCATCATCAGCTTTCATTCCTTCTCTAATCTCATGTCTGCATTTTGATGGTATCTCTTTTTCACTCATCATTCCTTAATAATTGATTGCATGAAAAAAAATGAGTCCACACTACCTGCCCAGGCCACTGTAAAACTGTACAACAGGTATGTAGTGAAGATCAGCTGATTGTCGGAACGGCGCCAGTGCATCCTTCCTCGACCACGTCTCGTGTGTGTTAAAAATATCAAACAATTAAATTAAATCAAATGTAATGATAATAATAAAAACATACTAAAAAATTACCAATTGTAATTGTGTAATTCACTGTTTGATCTGCTGCAGTCTCTGACGAGACAGCCAGATGTTACTCTACGGAACGAGCTCAGAGCTCATTGTTTCCGATCTTCGGATAGGCCTGAGACCAGGCACACACCACACACCGGGACAACAAGGTCACAATTCCTCGATTTACATCCCGTACCTACTCACTGCTAGGTAAACAGGGGCTACACGTGAAAGGAGACACACCCAAATATCTCCACCCGGCTGGGTGGAGACTGCAGCAGATCAAACAGTGAATTACACAATGTTTCCCATTCTGGATGGGAAACACATACACGAGAAACATTGTTTCCAAACTGTATGCAAACAGTTTGCATACAGTTTGGAAACAATGTTTGCAAACTGTTTGCAAACTGTTTCCAAACAGTTTGCAAACTGTTTCCAAACAGTTTGCAAACTGTTTGGAAACAGTCACGGATTGAGTGACGTCACAGCGGTTCCAACGAGATGCCAATCCGCCAAATCACCGACAGTCGTTTTCCACCTTCCCGCAGTCACGCACGCTGCTGCTCCACTTTGGATACTTTGCTGGTAAGCTTTCTCCTATACAGTCCAAAGTTGACTGTGGGTGAAAAGTACATCGTTGGACTACAAACATCTGATAATACACTCCCCTTTTCCTGCTTTTATGCAGTCGGGAGTTTGTGGGTGAGTTTTTCTACCACCGCACAATAACAACATATGGTAGGTGTTGATCGCATTATCTCTGTCTCCTTTTTGGGCAGTGTGATGTCGGGCATGGAACAGTCTCTTCCCACGCCCCACCGTTCATCATCCTCTGGTGGGAAAAAGAGGAGACGATCCTGTGGATGAATTCACCCTTCCACAAAATGACGCTTCGCTCCCAGGGACCAGTCAGGCCGCCACCGCCACGTCAGCACAGCCTTCTGTGTCTGACGACCGGGTTGCCCTGGATAGACTGTCTACCCTCGTGTCTGGCCTTATCGAAAAGTTGGACAGGGACACCGGGACTGACTTCAGTGGCTTTCATGCCCTCTCTTCCTCGGAAGAGGAGGAAGTTTTTGTTCCTCCGACTCCGTGCACGAGCCAGCCTGACCCTCTTGACAGCCTGGACCAGCTTGGGCGTGAGGAGGGTGCAGATGAGGATTTCCTGAGGGCTTTGAGTGACCTTTCTGGCCATTTCCATGGCGAGGAGAAAAAGGGAGACCCGCTGTCTGACCAGTTGGCCACCATCCTCAACGCCAGTCTTCGCCGTCGACCTTTGTCAGAGAGTGTGAAGTTAACTTGTGGAAAAATCAAGCTTCCGAGTAATGTGCCGAACCTCGCTGTGCCTGTGACAAACGCGGCGATAACTAAGGCCATGAGTGTAAACGGGAGGCTGGTAGATACCAAGCTTTTCCAGACTAATTGCCTACTGACAAAGGCATTAGTCCCTATTGCTGTGTGTCTTGATGATATTGGGAAAAAGAAGGACAAGAGTTTGGCTTGTTATTTAGATGGCCTTAATAGTTGTTTGCGCCTTCTCACTTCAGCGGTGAATTACCTAAATCAGCTGCGCAAGGATGTTGCCCGTATCCATGTCCGTGACTCGGCCATGGTTGATCTCTGCAAGTGGGAATGTGAAGTTGGTCAGCAGGAGTTATTCCCCTTTGACGTTACCAAGAAATGTGAGGAGATCCACAAGGCAGGCCGGCTGGGCAGGCCGTCTTTTCGCCCACCTGCTAAGTCATCTGGCAAAAGGTACTCTTCCTTTTCCCGCACAACCCACCGGTCTTCTCAGGCTCACCACCAGTCCCGGCCTCGTTCTCAGACTCGGCCTTTTTTCGCCCAGCGGCCACCCCAGGGGAGGGGGATGCACGGGCCGAAGCTACACCATCAGTAATCTCTCCGGTGAGTTCCTTAACTCCACAGTTAGTTAATACCCCTGATAACTTTAGAGGGGGAAAATTTTTTTTCTGCTCAGCCCCTGTGGCAGTCTCTCACACAGGATTCCTGGATTTATGATGTGGTGAGGGGGAAGTTCATAGAGTTTATATCTTTACCTTTTCAGACTGTTCCTCCACGCCCTCTAACTCTGTCTAGGGCTGACGATCGAGCTCTGGCCAATGCTTTACATCATTTCCTTCGTCATTCTATTGTGGAGCATTGTTTCCCTGATGTATCTGGCTATTTTTCAAATGTGTTTCCCATCATCAAGCCGGTTGGGCCAGCGAGAGTAATTCTAAATTTGAAGCATCTTAATACATATGTTCCTTATTTGCATTTTAAGATGGACACATTGAAGGATGCGATGCCTTTAATTTCTCCTAACTGTTTTTTGTTACAGTGGATTTTAAGGATGCTTATTACTCCATTTATGTTAGACCTGAGGACAGAAAATGGCTACAATTTATTTGGAAGGGCCAATTTTTCAGATTTACTTGTCTTCCGAGGGGTTATCTTCCGCCCCTCGCCTTTTTACAAAATTGATGAAACCTGTCCTTTCCCACCTGCGATCCCTTGGGATAGTAGTCTTATGTTATCTTGATGACTGCCTATTCATTGCTCCATCAGTAGAGATTTTACAGACTCAGGTTGGCTATGCTTTACTTCTCTTTGATTCCCTGGGTCTCACTATCAACGTGCAGAAGTCTGTTTTGGAGCCAACACAGAAGGTTACTTTTCTGGGTGTGGTTCTGGATTCTGTCGCCATGGCTGCTACTTTACCATTCAGTAGGAAGGAGCGCATCAAGGAACAAGGCTTGCTTCTTCTCAAGGGTAATGTCACTCTACAGGACTTATCATCTTTTATTGGTTTGGCTGTGGCTTCTGCCCCTGCAGTAGAATTAGCTCCTCTCCGTTACAAGTACCTGGAAATATTTAGAAATCAGGGTCTAGTTCGCTCCTGTGGTGATTATTATGCCAATGTTATTTTGGATGACCATGCCAGATATTTGATCTCTTGGTGGGTGGCTAATATAGACTTTCAGGAGAAGTCTCTACTCTCTTCTTCCCCAGATTGTGAGTTGTTCACAGATGCCTGCCTCACTGGTTGGGGTGCTTCAATAGGGAATGTCACGACTGGAGGTCACTGGGCCCAAGAGGAGCTAGACCATATTAACATCTTGGAGTTAAAGGCCATTCTGTTGGGCTTGCAATCCTTGTGTAAGGATAGGACTGGCTCCCATGTTAGGCTCAGATCGGACAACACCACTGCAGTTGCTTGTATTGATCGTTGTGGCAGTACAAGACCTAACCTTCATGTTCTTACCGAAAAGATTTTTGAGTGGGCTGCTTCTAGGATATTACTCTATCTGCACAGCATGTACTGGGTTTGGACAATGTAACAGCTGATGTAGAATCTAGGGTCACCAGGATGGATGGTGAGTGGATGTTACTGCCATATATTTTTCACAAAATTTGTCAGCTTTTTTATACTCCTGGGATTGATCTTTTTGCCACTCGCTTAAATGCTCAGTTGCCTGTCTATGTCTCCTGGCGGCCAGACCCATCTGCTATGTGCACTAATGCCTTCACCTTGGATTGGAAAGATAAGAGCTTATATGCCTTTCCACCTTTCAGCCTTGTATCCAGAACTCTTCGGAAACTGCAGGACGACAAAGCAACAGCTCTGATGATTCTTCCATTATGGTCGACTCAAGTATGGTTCCCAACAGCTTTGCAGTTGCTGACAGAAGATCCAGTTTTGCTTCCTCGCTGTCCCCTGTTTCTCCCTCAGCAACCAACTCTACCACACCCTCGGGCTCAGGGGTTGGTTTTGACAGCGATGGTGCTCTCAGGGCAGCATTCACGGATCGCGGCCTTTCGCCGGAGGTTGCCCAGTTTTTGCTTCACTCCTGGAGATCTAGCACTAAGGCACAATATGGGCCGCATATCAAGAGATGGTTGTTATTTTGCCTCAGAAGGGAAGTTGATCCACTTCAGCCATCTGTGAGTATTCTATTAGATTTCCTTTTGTTGGAATTTAAACGCAAGACAGGTCGTGGATACAGCTCCATGAACACCATTCGCTCAGCCATCTCAGTTATTGCTACTATTGACGGCCGTCCGGCAGGACAACATCCTTTAGTCACGCGATTTATGAAGGCAGCTTTCCTGGAGAGACCTTCTTTTCCCCGCTCTCATACAACTTGGGATCCTCAGATAGTGTTAGATTTTTTTTGTGGTCTTGGTCCTACTGTGGACTTGTCTCTTCTTCAATTGTCCAGAAAATTAGTTACTCTTATGCTTTTGTTGTCGGGCCATCGTGGTCAAATCTTACATTTGCTAGACATTAGGAACATGTCTCTCATGGAGTCACAGGTTGTTTTTGGGATTGGGGATTTGTTGAAGACTTCTCGTCCTGGGGCCCACATATCAAGTTTGGTTTTCGACGCCTATCCACATGACAGCTGCTTGTGTATCGTTGACGCCATCAAGCATTACCTGGATAGGACTAGATCCATCAGAGGATCACTTACAGGGTTTTTCCTGACTACGCGACCTCCGGTGAGGTTGGCTTCTAAGGATACATTGCGTCGTTGGGTAAAGGATGTGATGAGAGCTGCTGGCGTTGATGTTACTGTTTTCTCTCCCCACTCTACTAGGTCAGCCTCTTCCAGCAAGGCAGCCCGGAGGTTGCCCCTTTCTACAATAGTCTCCACCATTGGATGGGCCAGGGAGTCTACCTTTACTCGGCATTACCACAAGCCTCTTTCTCAGCCTGGCCAGTTTGCAAGGGCGGTTTTGTCCTAATGGTTCTGAGATTGTCTCTTGTTTAATATTTGTAAGGCCTTGTGGTCACTTTTCTTTGGTTTGCCATTATACTTTTGTATTTGTATGTATCTGGGATTGGGTCCCACATTTTTTGTATAACGGGTTGTATTATAATTATTAGCACTGTGGCTTACATTGGTTTGTATTGTTTGTCACCTGGACAAGTTTTGTAAGGTCACTTTGGGTTTCAATACATGGGCTATGCCTTACTCTGTTATGGTTGTTTTTCCTTTCCAAAGGTCAGGGTTTTACTCCCCTTTCTCCTGGTTTCTGTAGGTTTGAGGAACCTCTCTAAATCTCTCGTTGGAACCGCTGTGACGTCACTCAATCCGTGACGTGAAATTGTAAGATTAAACGAATACTTACCAAGTGTGAAGTTTGATCGCAATTTTACGATCTATTGAGGACGTCACAGGGTGTACAACGCCCTCCCTACCCTGTCTGGTTTTACTTGGGCTTTGGGGCATGTTTCCTACCTGTTTTGTAAATGCTTCCTCAAACCTACTCTCTAAATTGACTGTCGGTGATTTGGCGGATTGGCATCTCGTTGTACACCCCTGTGACGTCCTCAATAGATCGTAAAATTGCGATCAAACTTCACACTTGGTAAGTATTCGTTTAATCTTACAATTAAATACTGTAGAACACTAGAATATAGATTATGGAAAGGAGTAAGTACATAACATGGAATATCCACTTTTCATCCATTTCTATAATTCTTTCTACTCACTATACACTGACAACCAAATAACTGAGTCCATTCTTGCAATTGATCCAGCTATTTGATAACCAGTTACTTCCTAGATTTTTTTGAAATTGAATTAGTGCAAGTTGACCATCAATACTACAATATTGTTTATTCCAGAATATCTTTTTATTTGCCATATTTTTGGATGACTATTTTTTATTTTTTTAACGACAAAACATGTATAATTTTCATCCTATGTCAAACTTTCTACTTCTGGAAATTTACAGTAGAGTAAAAGAAGATCACTGAAATATCTACTAGGTGCTTTACACATTTTATACATTATTAACACCTGTACATGGAGTTATGCTAGCATATAACTAGTTATGTTATCTATGGAGTGCTGTAATAGAAATAGAACAATAAAACAAGAGTAGCTAATGATATGTAACACAACAATAAAATACAACCTAAATGTTAACATCTGTATGGAGTTATATCAACAAATAAAGCAAGTAAACAAGAATCATCATTACATCCAGGAGAAATTTTGATAGAGTAAATTTCCATGACATAAACCATCCACTCAAGAAGCCTCACACTGTGTGTGTGTCTATTTACCTAATTGTATTGTACATGGTTCGAGCAGGGCTCATAGTGTCATGTCTCAATATCTCCATTCATCTAGTTTTTCTTTAAAGTTATGTACACTATATGCTGCAACAATTTCATTATCCAATGTATTCAATTTTTCCACCATTGTGTATGGAAAACTGTATTTTCCAACAACCTTCACACACTGCCTCATCCTGATCTTCTTTTTATGTCCCCTTGTCCTTCCATCTTCTTCCGCCAACAGCACCAGCTCTTCTTTGTCTATTTTTGCAATATCATCTACTATCTTATACATTGTTATTAGGTCCCCACGTTCCCTTCTATCTTGTATGGTTGACAGTCCCATTTCCTTCAGTCGTTCTTCTTATGTGAGGTCCTTTAATTCTGGCACCATCTTTGTAGCAATCTTCTGTATCCTTTCCAGTTTTTTTATATCTTTTTTAGAGCTCAGAGACCATACCACTGCTGCATATTCCAGCCTTGGGTGTATCATGCTTGTGATGATAATTTTTTTTTTTTTTTTGTGTGTGTGTGTATTTACCTATTTGTGTATTACAGGGCCCGAGCTAAGCTCTCTGTGTCCTGTCTCCTTGTCCATTCCTGTCATATCTCTCTTTCATCTGGTTGACACACACGACATCACTGCTCAGTTTATTCCACTTATCAATGCTACGATGCGGGAAACTGTATTTTCTCACGTCATTTAGACAAATGTCCTTTATTAGCTTTTTTCCATGTCCTCGGAGATGATTACTTCTGGTCAACTTTATCAACTCTCTATCCAGTATGTCAATCTTGTTCACCAATTTATATATAGTTATCATGTCTCCTCTTGTTCTTCTCTCTTCTAATGTGGTCAACCCCAGCTTCCTCAGTGTGTGTGTGTGTGTGTGTGTGTATTTACCTAGTTGTATTTACCTAGTTGTAGTTTTACAGGGCCTGGGCTTTATGCTCGTGTGGTCCCGTCTCCATATCTACACTTATCCAATTTTTCTTTAAAACTATGTACACTCTTTGCTGATACCACTTCCTCACTCAAACTGTTCCAAGTCTCAACACATCTTTGCGGGAAACTAAATTTTTTAACATCTCTCAGACATCGTCCCTTCCTTAGTTTCTTACTATGCAATCTTGTGCTTCTAAAGTCATATTCTTCTCTCAGGATCAGTTTCTCATTATCCACTTCATCCATTCCGTTAATCAATTTATAAACTTGTATCAGATCCCCTCTCTCTCTTCTCTGCTCCAAGGTTGGTAGATCCATTGCCTTTAGTCTCTCCTCATATGCCATCCCTTTAATTTCTGTGTGTGTGTGTGTGTGTGTGTGTGTGTGTGTGTGTGTGTGTGTGTGTGTGTGTGTGTGTGTGTATTTACCTAATTGTATTTACCTAATTGTAACATACGGGAAAAGAGCTATGCTCGTGTTGTCCCGTCTCCATATCTATTAATGTCCAGCTTTTTCTTAAAATCATGAATATTCCTTGCGTTGACCACTTCCACGTCTAAACTATTCCATGCTTCCACCCTTCTATGAGGGAAGCTATATTTTTCACATCTCTCCTATAAGTGGCCATTTTAGTTTTTCCCATGCCCTCTCGACATTCTTCCATTCCACATACACAGATCTTCCCTATCCATTTTTCCATGCCAATCATCACTCTGTATATTGCTATCAGGTCTCCCCTTTCTCTTCTGTTTTCCAGGGTTGGAAGTTGCATTCTTTTCAGTCTGTCTTCATAAGTCAAATCTCTTAAGTCAGGCACCATTTTCGTTGCAGCCCTCTGTACTTTCTCTAGTTTCCTTATGTGTTTCTTTAAGTTCGGAGCCCACTGTATTGTTGCATATTCAAGCCTCGGTCTTATCATTGCAGTAATTATTTTCTTCATCATTTCTTCATCTAGATATACGAACGCCACTCTTATGTTCCTCAATAAGTTCAATACTTCTCCAATTATTTTGTTTATATGTCTCTCTGGCGATAGGTCATTGGTAATTGTCACCCCAAGGTCTTTTCTTCATGACTGGTTTTATGTCTTCATTTCCTATCTTGTACATACTCCTGATTCTTCTTTCACTCTTGCCAAACTCTATTTTCTTGCATTTTGTCGTGTTGAACTCCATTTGCCATGTACAGCTCCATTTCCATATTCTGTCCAAGTCTTCCTGGAGTAGTTCGCAATCTTTGTCACATCTCACTTTTCTTAACAATTTTGCATCGTCTGCAAATAGGCTCACATAACTGGACACCCCATCCACCATGTCATTTATGTAGACTGCGAACATTACTGGTGCCAACACTGATCCCTGTGGAACTCCACTCTCCACCAATCCCCATTCTGATGGTCTGTCCTTAATTATTGTTCTCATTTCTCTTCCTACCAAAAGTCTTCCATCCATTTTAGTAAACTGCCATGCACTCCTCCTACCATTTCAAGTTTCCAGATCAGTCTCTGGTGTGGTACCTTATCAAAGGCCTTTTTTAAATCCAGATATATTCCATCAGCCCAACCATCTCTTTCCTGTATTACATCTATCACCCTCGAATAGTAACATATCAGGTTTGTCGTGCATGAACGCCCTTTCCTAAAACCAAATTGACACTCACAAAGTATGTCATTTTTCTCCAAGAAGTCTGTCCATCTAGTCTTCACCACCCTCTCACACATCTTAGCTACCACACTTGTAAGTGACACTGGTCTATAGTTCAATGGGTCTCTCTTGTTACCTGATTTATAGATTGGGACAATGTTAGCTCTTTTCCAGTCTTGGGGCACTACACCTTCCCTTAATGAGGCATCAATTACTTCACAAACTTTTTCTGCCAATTGCTCCTGCATTCTCTTAAAATCCATCCTGATACCCCATCAGGTCCCACAGCTTTTCTCACTTCTAAACTCCCCATCATGTTCTTGATCTCCTCCACCGTTACTTGAAACTCCTTCATAATCCCTTTCTGTTCCATTACCAGTGGTTTGTCAAAAGCAGTCTCCTTTGTGAATACCTTCCGAAAGCATCCATTCATAGCCTCTGCCATTTCCTGGGATCTTCACTGCATACTCCATTTACTTCTAAACTTTCAATACTTTCTCTATTTTTGATGTTGTTGTTCACATGTCTGTAAAAAGCCTTGGTTGGTCTTTACATTTATCAATTATATCCTTTTCTTGTTTCTTTCTTTCTTCTCTTCTAATCAACACATATTCATTTCTTGCTCTTTTGTAACTTTCCCACTGCTTAATCCGTCTTTTCCTTCTCCACCTCTTCCATGCATCCTCTTTTCTTGTTCTAGCCTTTTCACATCTATCGTTAAACCAGTCCTGCTTTCCAACTTCTCTATGTTGTCTTATTGGTACAAATTTTTCTCACCTTCTTTGTATATTTTATAAATTCCTTCCACTTTTCATTTGCTCCTTAGCACTCTTGAATTTCATCCAATTTGTCTCTTGAAAGAATTTCTTTAGGTTTCCAAAATCTGTCTTGGCATAATTCCATCTTCCCACTTTATATTCTTCATTTCTTCTAGATTTCTCTTCGTCTATCACCTTGAACTCCAAAACTGCATGATCACTCTTTGCTAAAGGGCACTCCACCCTCATCTCCTCAATGACCATTGGCTCTGTACTAAAGACCAAGTCCAGTCTTGACGATGCTCCCTCTCCTCCAAACCTAGTATCTTCTTTGACCCACTGAGTTAACACATTTTCCATTGCCAGTGTCAATAGTGTATTTCCCATGTTGTCTCTGATCCTTCCATTGACCAGTCCTCCCAACACACCTCTTTACAATTAAAATCTCCCATCATTATAGTTCGTTCACAGCCACCCAACATTTCTTCCAGACATGTTCCTGTATCACTTATCATTTCTTCATATTCCTGTACTGACCATGCATTTGTCTTAGGTGGTACGTACACCACTATGTAGTGCCTCTTTTTCCTTCATTAGTTTCTGCTCTGATCTTTAGCACTTCTGCCTTTCCCATACCTTCTTTCACTTGATCCACCTTTATATCTTTTTAACCAGCAACATCACTCCTCCTCCCATCTTACCTACTCTATTTCTTTTCCAAACATTATATTTCCTTCTCCAACCATCATCAGGTCTTCTCCTCTCTCAGTTTTGTTTCAGTAAGACCCACAATATCTGGGTTCTTGTCCCTCAAGTAATCGTTGAGTTCTAAAATCCCGATATCACTCCATTTATGTTGGAATACATTACATTCGCTCATATGTAAGTTTCTTTAGTCCTTTCTTGCTGTACTTTTCTGGGTTATGAACCACTTCCTCAGTCTCATATCCAAGATTCTCCAGAAAAACTCTTTCTTCTCCTCTTCTGTCCTCTCTTCATTTTTTTCAAAGCCTCCTTTCTCAACTCATTTAACATTTCTCTTTCCTTTTCACCGAGATCTCTTCTCAACCAAATCTTCCTTGTTGTTTCCTGCTGGGCTAGCCTCCATGACTTCTCCACCAATTCATCTACATCCTTTTGTGACTTAAGTTTGATTCTTATTGGCCTCATACCTTCTCTTGTGAACTTTCCAATTCTATGGAAGTCCTCTATTTCTTGTACTAGGTCTTTTCCTCCTCCTGCACCACATTAATGATATTATTTATCACCTTTTTATGTTTTCTCTCTCTCCATTTTACTCGGTGTCTTATCCTCCTCCACACCAAATATCACCACACATCTCTTTTTGTCTACAGTTTCCCTCACCAATGTCTCATTTGACTTAATAACCTTCACCACTTTCTCAGCAATCTTCTCTTCTATGATCTGTTGATCTATAATTTCAGCAAGGCCCAAAGTTTTCTCCCAGACTCTTTGATTTCCTTTTCCAGACTTGCAACTTTGTAATTTACCTCCTTTCTTTCCACTTCCTGACTTTTTCCATTCAGCCTGCTTCTCCATCACTTTTCCTAGAGATTCTCCACATTTTCGCAATTCACTTTAATTAACTTAACTTCCTCTTTCAGTACTGCATTTTCTTTCTTCATATCGGCACACTCTTTCATTACATTGTCATAACTCGTTTCCAGGCCCCATACTTTTCAAACAGTTTTCAATTTTACCTTCCAACTCCAGAATTTTCTTCACATAAGCGCTCTTCTCCATTATTCCTTGAAATCCTGTGAAGTCTGATTCATTCTTCGAGTTCACGGCCGCCATGTTGCGCAGATGTAAACAAACCAGCTGATGGCTCAAACGCAGGCTACAGTTTATATTTACCTTCCCTGGACATTATTTTGCTAATCAACAGTTAACATGACTATATGGAGACGGGACAAACATTACAAGCTCCTTTCCCACCTTGGTTACTCTTAGGCAATGGCAACTGTAGAATTAGAGATGATTGCTCTGGAGCTCAGCGACCACATCCGCCATCGACGGTGTCCCGTGTGTGTGTGTGTGTGTGTTTCACTGTTTCACTGTTTGATCTGCTGCAGTCTCTCACGAGACAGCCAGACGTTACCCTACGGAACGAGATCAGAGCTCATTATTTCCGATCTTCAGATAGGCCTGAGACCAAGCACACACCACACACCGGGACAACAAGGTCACAACTCCTCGATTTACATCCCGTACCTACTCACTGTTAGGTGAACAGGGCTACGTTAAACACCCAGACACACCCAAATATCTCCACCCCACTGGCCGGAATCATGTGTGGTCCTCTGTGTGTGTGTGTGTGTGTGTGTCTAACCACTGAGTGTGTGTGTGTGTGTGTGTGTGTGTATTTACCTAGTTATATTTACCTAGTTGTAGTTTTACAGGGCCAGGGCTTTACGCTTGTGTGGCCCCGCCTCCATATCGACACTTATCCAATTTTTCTTTAAAATTATGCACACTTATTGCTGACACCACTTCTTCACTCAAATTGTTCCAAGTCTCAACACATCTTTGCGGGAAACTATATTTTTTATCTCTCAGACATCTTTCCTTCCTAAGTTTTTTACTATGCGATCTTGTGCTTTGAATGTCATATTCTTCTCTCAGGATTAGTTTCTCATTATCCACTTGATCCATCCTGTTGATCAATTTCTAAACTTGTATCAGATCCCCTCTCTCCCTTCTCTGTTCCAGGATTGGTAGATCCATAGCCTTTAGTCTCTACTCATATTTCATCCCTTCAAATTTTGGAACCAATCTTGTAGCCATTTTTTGTAGTCTCTCCAACTTCCTTATGTGTTTCTTTTTATGGCGTGTCCACATTACTCCTGCATATTCCAATCTGGGTCTTATTATAGTACTTATCAATTTCCTCACCATTTCTTTGTCCATGTAGTGAAACGCTAATCCAATATTTCTTAGCAAATTATATGTCTCTCTGAAAATTCTATCTATATGGCTTACCAGTTGATTGTTTTCTTCCATCATCACTCCCAAGTCTTTTTCCTTTTTGACTTTCTCCAGTTCTACTCCATCTCCCATCTTATAGATTCCCACTGGTTGTCTTCCTCTCTTTCCCATTTCCATGACATGGCTTTTGTCCACATTGAATTCCATCTCCCACTTTCTACTCCATTTCCAGATCTTATTTAGGTCCTTCTGCAGTATTTCACAATCCTCTTTTTGCTTTATAACTGCACAGTTTTGCATCGTCCGCAAACAGATTTATGTAGCTGTTCACTCCCTCTGCCATGTCGTTTATATATACAAGAAAAAGTATTGGTGCCAATACTGACCCCTGTGACACTCCACTGTCTACTGCTCTCCACTTGGACTTCCTCCTATCTTTAACTACTGTCCTTATTTCTCTCCCCCTCAAGTAATTTTCAACCCATCTCAATGTGCTTCCTTTTAAGCCACCCTTCTCCTCTAACTTCCATAGTAATCTTTCATGTGGCACTTTATGAAATGCCTTTTTTTAAATCTAAATAAATACAGTCAATCCATTCCTCTCTCTCTTGTACTTTATCAACTATTCTAGAATAGAAACACAACAAATTTGTTACACATGATCGACCTTTTCTAAAACCAAATTGGCTGTTTGATAATAATTTGTTGTCTTCAAGAAACTCAATCCATTGTGTCTTTATTACTCTTTCACACATCTTGTACATTACACTAGTTAGTGATACTGGCCTGTGATTTAAAGGTTCTTCCTTCCTTCTGCTCTTATATATGGGAACCACCTCAGCTCTTTTCCATTCTACTGGTACTGTTCCATTTTCTATTGAGCATTTTATGATGTTGTATATAGGACTTGCTAGTTCTTCTCTACATTCTTTCAGTATTCTGCCTGAGACTTCATCTGGTCCCATTGCCTTCTCTTCATCCATTTCCTTCATTAACTCTTTTATTTCAAGCTTAGTTACTTTAATCTCTTTCATATAGACAGTCTCTATTACCATCTGGCCTTTCAAATTTGGATTCCTTAGTAAAGACCTTCTAAAATTTATAACTTATGTGTGTGTGTATTTACCTAGTTGTAGTTTTACAGGGCCTGGGCTTTATGCTCGTGTGGTTCCGTCTCCATATCTACACTTATCCAACTTTTCTTTAAAACTATGTACACTTTTTTGCTGACACCACTTCCTCACTCAAACTGTTCCAAGTCTCAACACATCTTTGTGGAAACTAAATTTTTAACATCTCTCAGACATCGTCCTTCCTTAGTTTCTTACTATGCGATCTTGTGCTTCTAAAGTCATATTCTTCTCTCAGGATCAGTTTCTCATTATCCACTTCATCCATTCCGTTAATCAATTTATAAACTTGTATCAGATCCTCTCTCTCTTCTCTGCTCCAAGGTTGGTAGATCCATTGCCTTTAGTCTCTCCTCATATGCCATCCCTTTAAATTCTGGAACCATTCTTGTAGCCATTTTTGTAGTCTCTCTAATTTTCTTATGTGTTTCTTTTTGTAGAGTCCACACAACTCCTGCATATTCCAATCTAGGTCTTATTTTAGTACTTATCAATTTCTTCATCATTTCCTTGTCCATATAGTGAAATGCTACTCCAATATTCCTTAGCAAATTATCGTCTCTGAAAATTCTATCAATATGGCTAACTGGTTGATTATTTTCTTCCATTGTCACTCCCAAGTCCTTTTCCTTTTTACTTTTCTAGTTCTACTCCATCTCCCATCTTATAGATTCCCACTGGTCGTCTTTCACTTTTCCCATTTCCATGACATGGCTTTTGTCCACATTGAATTCCATCTCCCATTTTTGCTCCATTTCCAGATCTTGTTTAAGTCTTCCTGTAGTATTTCACAATCCTCTTTTGTTTAATGACTCTGCACAGTTTCGCATCGTCCAAAACAGATTTATGTAGCTGTTCACTCCCTCTGGCATGTCATTTATATATACGAGAAAAAGTATTGGTGCCAATACTGACCCTGTGGCACTCCGCTGTCTACTGTTCTCCACTTGGACTTCATATCTTTAACTATCGTCCTTATTTCTCTCCCCTTAAGTAATTCTTCATCCATCTCAATGTGCTTCCTTTTAAGCCACCCTTCTCCTCTAACTTCCATAGTAATCTTTCATGTGGCACTTTATCAAAAGCCTTTTTAGATCTAAATAAATACAGTCAACCCATCCTCTCTCTCTTGTACTTTATCAACTATTCTAGAGTAGAAACTCAATAAATTTGTCACACATGACCGACCTTTTCTAAAACCAAATTGGCTATTTGATAATATTTTGTTGTCTTCAAGAAACTCGATCCATTGCTTCTTTATTACTTTTCACACATCTTGCATATTACACTAGTTAGTGATACCGGTCTGTAATTTAAAGGTTCTTCCTTCCTTCCGCTCTTATATATGGGAACCACCTCAGCTCTTTTCCACTCCACTGGCACTGTTCCATTTTCTATTGAGCATTTTATGATGTTGTATATTGGACTTGCTAGTTCTTCCCTACATTCTTTCAGTATTCTGCCTGAGACTTCATCCGGTCCCATTGCCTTTTCCTCATCCAATTCCGTCATCAACTTTTTATTTCAAGCTTGGTTACTTTAATCTCTTTCATATAGACAGTCTCTCTATTACCCTGTGGTCTTTCAAATTTGGATTCCTTAGTAAAGACCTCATGAAATTTACTATTTAACAGTTCTGCCATACTTTTGGGTCTTCCACCATTCCGTTTTCTCCTTTTAACCTTTCTATTGTTTCTTTTTGTCTTATTTTTCCATTTATGAATCTGTAGAACAATTTTGGTTGTTCCTTACATTTTCGACAATGTCCTTTTCATAGTTCTTTTCTTCTTCCTTTCTCACCTTAGCATATTCATTTCTTGCTGTTTTGAAGTTTTCCTTATTTTCTGGATTTCTGTTTCTTCTCCACCTTTTCCATGCTCCATCTCGTTTCTCCTTTGCCCTAGCACATCTTGCATTAAACCAATCTTTCTTTCCTTCTTCTTTAGGTCTATATTTGGAACATATTCCTGACCCCAGTTTTGTATATTTCCAAAAATAAGTTATATTTCTCTTGAACCGTTAATGAGTTTTCCATCTCCTCCCAGTTTACGTTTTAAAATAGTTCTTGAGATTCTCAATATCAGCCTTTCTGTAATTTAATCGGTCTCCTTTGTATGATTCATCTCTATCTTCCTTTCCTTCTTCTATATCCATCTCTAATATTACATGGTCACTCTTTCCCAATGGGCACTTGTATCTTATATCATCGTTAATTGGTATATCCCTTGTAAAACTAGGTCTAATCTTGCCGGCTCATCGTTTCCTCTGAATCTTGTGTTTTCCTTTACTCTTTGGACCATCAAATTATCTATCATTAGGTTCAGGAATCTATCTCCCAGGCATCTTCCCCATACCACTTTCATAATTTTCCCAGTCTACCTCCTTACAGTTGAAATCTCCTATCAATATCACTTTTCTCCTTTCCTTAATGATTCTTGTAAGACTCCTTATTGTGTCATCTATCATGTCTCTATATTCTTGGTTAGTCCATGAGTTTGTTTTGGTGGCACATATGTTCCAATGATTGTTAACTCCTTTTTGTTAATATGCATCTTAACATACAGTATTTCTGATTTTCCTTCCCAAACTCCACTTGATTTACCACTATCTCCTTCCTTAACATCATCATGACTCCTCCTCCTCCTTTACCCACTCTGTCTCTCCTCCATATATTATACCTTTTATCTATGTCTATTTTATTGCCTCATTTAACTTTGTTTCCACCAGGCATACAATATCTGGTTCTTCTTTCTTTATGTAATCTCTTAATTCTAATTTACTAGATAAAATCCATCTATGTTTGTATACATCATTTTAATCTCTTGTTCTTATCATTTTAGTTAAACTTGCTCCATTCTTTTCTCTTCTTTCTCTTTTATATACCATTTCCTTATCCTGTCTCCTATAATTCTCCAAAAATGCCTTCTTCTCCTCCTCTGACCTTTCATTATTTTTCTCTTGCTTCTGCCACCAGTTCATTGTGTCTCTTCCTTTCCTCCTCGTTTCTATTTTTCTTTATATATATATCTTTGCAACCTTCTGTTTCTCTGAGTTTCGTTTTTCTATAGTACTTCTTCTGCTGCTGCTTGTGATTTTAGTAATATCTTAATTGGTCTCACTGTTCCTTCTTGATATGGTCCCATTCTATGGATTTCTTCTACTTCCTCTTCTAAGTTCTGTCTATCCTCGTCATTCAGATGTTTTAGTAGGTCTTTTACTGATTTCATTTCGTCTTTTCCTTCTTGGTCTATATTTAACATTTTTTCTTTCAGTCCAAAAATAATTACACTCTTCTTTTTTCCAAATTTCTCTTACTAAATTTTCTTTTTCTTGAGGACTCCTATCATTTTGCTTGTCATATTTTCATCTCTTTCTTTTAACTGTTCTTGAAATACTTCTTGAAATGATTCCTTGTCTTTCTTATCTTGGATTCTCCATGCTTGTACTTCTTTTTAATCACGTCTTGTACTCTTTCTTCTTCTTTGTTAACTAGATCTTTTAGCTTTTCTTTTTCTTTCTCGGCTTTACCGAGTCCTTCTTCCATCAATTTCTTATAGTTCGCTATTTGGACTTTTAATTCTTCATTTTCGGTTCTTAGCCTAGTTTCGTTTTCTTCCACTCTTTTATCCTTTCTTTCAATTTCTGGAGCTCTTTATCCTGTTCTTCATTCTCTTTCATTCCCATACTCTCCTTTATCAATTTATCTAATTTACGTTCGATAGTTAAGACTCTATCAAATAGTGAAGTTTGCGCCGTATCAAAGCCTTCAAATTCTCCTCCTCCCTCACCAACATTGTCATCATCAGCTTTCATTCTTTCCTTGTCACATACCTGCATTTAGATGGAATATCTTTCTCACTCATTATTATTTAACACTGTATTCATGAAAGGAAAAATGAGTCCACACTTATCGCCCAGGCCACTGTAAACCCAAACAAAGGTAGTGAAGATCAGCTGATTCTCGGGAGCGACGGTATCGTCGTCCTTCCTCTGTGTGTGTGTGTGTGTGTGTGTGTGTGTACCTAATTGTATTTACCTAATTGTAACATACGGGAAAAGAGCTATGCTCGTGTTGTCCCGTCTCCATATCTATTAATGTCCAGCTTTTTCTTAAAATCATGAATATTCCTTGCGTTGACCACTTCCACGTCTAAACTATTCCATGCTTCCACCCTTCTATGAGGAAGCTATATTTTTCACATCTCTCCTATAAGTGGCCATTTTAGTTTTTCCCATGCCCTCTCGACATTCTTTCATTCCACATACACAGATCTTCCCTATCCATTTTTCCATGCCAATCATCACTCTGTATATTGCTATCAGGTCTCCCCTTTCTCTTCTGTTTTCCAGGGTCGGAAGTTGCATTCTTTTCAGTCTGTCTTCATAAGTCAAATCTCTTAAGTCAGGCACCATTTTGTTGCAGCCCTCTGTACTTTCTCTAGTTTCCTTATGTGTTTCTTTAAGTTCGGAGCCCACTGTATTGTTGCATATTCAAGCCTCGGTCTTATCATTGCAGTAATTATTTTCTTCATCATTTCTTCATCTAAATATCTGAACGCCACTCTTATGTTCCTCAATAAGTTCAATACTTCTCCAATTATTTTGTTTATATGTCTCTCTGGCGATAGGTCATTGGTAATTGTCACCCCAAGGTCTTTTTCTTCATGACTGGTTTTATGTCTTCATTTCCTATCTTGTACATACTCCTGATTCTTCTTTCACTCTTGCCAAACTCTATTTTCTTGCATTTTGTCGTGTTGAACTCCATTTGCCATGTACAGCTCCATTTCCATATTCTGTCCAAGTCTTCCTGGAGTAGTTCGCAATCTTTGTCACATCTCACTTTTCTTAACAATTTTGCATCGTCTGCAAATAGGCTCACATAACTGGACACCCCATCCACCATGTCATTTATGTAGACCGCGAACATTACTGGTGCCAACACTGATCCCTGTGGAACTCCACTCTCCACCAAGCCCCATTCTGATGGTCTGTCCTTAATTATTGTTCTCATTTCTCTTCCTACCAAAAGTCTTCCATCCATTTTAGTAAACTGCCATGCACTCCTCCTACCATTTCAAGTTTCCAGATCAGTCTCTGGTGTGGTACCTTATCAAAGGCCTTTTTAAATCCAGATATATTCCATCAGCCCAACCATCTCTTTCCTGTATTACATCTATCACCCTCGAATAGTAACATATCAGGTTTGTCGTGCATGAACGCCCTTTTCTAAAACCAAATTGACACTCACAAAGTATGTCATTTTCTCCAAGAAGTCTGTCCATCTATTCTTCACCACCCTCTCACACATCTTAGCTACCACACTTGTAAGTGACACTGGTCTATAGTTCAATGGGTCTCTCTTGTTACCTGATTTATAGATTGGGACAATGTTAGCTCTTTTCCAGTCTTGGGGCACTACACCTTCCCTTAATGAGGCATCAATTACTTCACAAACTTTTTCTGCCAGTTGCTCCTGCATTCTCTTAAAATCCATCCTGATACCCCATCAGGTCCCACAGCTTTTCTCACTTCTAAACTCCCCATCATATTCTTGATCTCCTCCACAGTTACTTGAAACTCCTTCATAATCCCTTTCTGTTCCATTACCAGTGGTTTGTCAAAAGCAGTCTCCTTTGTGAATACCTTCCGAAAGCATCCATTCATAGCCTCTGCCATTTCCTGGGATCTTCACTGCATACTCCATTTACTTCTAAACTTTCAATACTTTCTCTATTTTTGATGTTGTTGTTCACATGTCTGTAAAAAGCCTTGGTTGGTCTTTACATTTATCAATTATATCCTTTTCTTGTTTCTTTCTTTCTTCTCTTCTAATCAACACATATTCATTTCTTGCTCTTTTGTAACTTTCCACTGCTTAATCCGTCTTTTCCTTCTCCACCTCTTCCATGCATCCTCTTTTCTTGTTCTAGCCTTTTCACATCTATCGTTAAACCAGTCCTGCTTTCCAACTTCTCTATGTTGTCTTATTGGTACAAATTTTTCTCACCTTCTTTGTATATTTTATAAATTCCTTCCACTTTTCATTTGCTCCTTAGCACTCTTGAATTTCATCCAATTTGTCTCTTGAAAGAATTTCTTTAGGTTTCCAAAATCTGTCTTGGCATAATTCCATCTTCCCACTTTATATTCTTCATTTCTTCTAGATTTCTCTTCATCTATCACCTTGAACTCCAAAACTGCATGATCACTCTTTGCTAAAGGGCACTCCACCCTCATCTCCTCAATGACCATTGGCTCTGTACTAAAGACCAAGTCCAGTCTTGACGATGCTCCCTCTCCTCCAAACCTAGTATCTTCTTTGACCCACTGAGTTAACACATTTTCCATTGCCAGTGTCAATAGTGTATTTCCCCATGTTGTCTCTGATCCTTCCATTGACCAGTCCTCCCAACACACCTCTTTACAATTAAAATCTCCCATCATTATAGTTCGTTCACAGCCACCCAACATTTCTTCCAGACATGTTCCTGTATCACTTATCATTTCTTCATATTCCTGTACTGACCATGCATTTGTCTTAGGTGGTACGTACACCACTATGTAGTGCCTCTTTTTCCTTCATTAGTTTCTGCTCTGATCTTTAGCACTTCTGCCTTTCCCATACCTTCTTTCACTTGATCCACCTTTATATCTTTTTAACCAGCAACATCACTCCTCCTCCCATCTTACCTACTCTATTTCTTTTCCAAACATTATATTTCCTTCTCCAACCATCATCAGGTCTTCTCCTCTCTCAGTTTTGTTTCAGTAAGACCCACAATATCTGGGTTCTTGTCCCTCAAGTAATCGTTGAGTTCTAAAATCCCGATATCACTCCATTTATGTTGGAATACATTACATTCGCTCATACGTAAGTTTCTTTAGTCCTTTCTTGCTGTACTTTTCTGGGTTATGAACCACTTCCTCAGTCTCATATCCAAGATTCTCCAGAAAAACTCTTTCTTCTCCTCTTCTGTCCTCTCTTCATTTTTTCAAAGCCTCCTTTCTCAACTCATTTAACATTTCTCTTTCCTTTTCACCGAGATCTCTTCTCAACCAAATCTTCCTTGTTGTTTCCTGCTGGGCTAGCCTCCATGACTTCTCCACCAATTCATCTACATCCTTTTGTGACTTAAGTTTGATTCTTATTGGCCTCATACCTTCTCTTGTGAACTTTCCAATTCTATGGAAGTCCTCTATTTCTTGTACTAGGTCTTTTCCTCCTCCTGCACCACATTAATGATATTATTTATCACCTTTTTATGTTTTCTCTCTCTCCATTTTACTCGGTGTCTTATCCTCCTCCACACCAAATATCACCACACATCTCTTTTTGTCTACAGTTTCCCTCACCAATGTCTCATTTGACTTAATAACCTTCACCACTTTCTCAGCAATCTTCTCTTCTATGATCTGTTGATCTATAATTTCAGCAAGGCCCAAAGTTTTCTCCCAGACTCTTTGATTTCCTTTTCCAGACTTGCAACTTTGTAATTTACCTCCTTTCTTTCCACTTCCTGACTTTTTCCATTCAGCCTGCTTCTCCATCACTTTTCCTAGAGATTCTCCACATTTTTCGCAATTCACTTTAATTAGCTTAACTTCCTCTTTCAGTACTTCATTTTCCTTCTTCATATCGGCACACTCTTTCATTACATTGTCATAACTCGTTTCCAGGCCCCATACTTTTCAAACAGTTTTCAATTTTACCTTCCAACTCCAGAATTTTCTTCACATAAGCGCTCTTCTCCATTATTCCTTGAAATCCTGTGAAGTCTGATTCATCTTTCGAGTTCACGGCCGCCATGTTGCGCAGATGTAAACAAACCAGCTGATGGCTCAAACGCAGGCTACAGTTTATATTCACCTTCCCTGGACATTATTTTGCTAATCAACAGTTAACATGACTATATGGAGACGGGACAAACATTACCAGCTCCTTTCCCACCTTGGTTACTCTTAGGCAATGGTAACTGTAGAATTAGAGATGATTGCTCTGGAGCTCAGCGACCACATCCGCCATCGACGATGTCCCGTGTGTGTGTGTGTGTGTGTGTGTGTGTGTGTGTGTGTGTGTGTGTGTGTGTGTGTGTGTGTGTGTGTGTGCATTTACTTACCTAGTTGTATATTATAGGGTTCAAGCTTATAGTGACCTGTCTCCATACCTACATTTTTCACTATACTCTTAACCATGTAATTGAATGCCACCCTGATGTTAGTTTGTGTCTTGTATATATGTGTGTGTATTTACCTAGTTGTATTTACCTAGTTGTAGTTTTACAGGGCCTGGACTTTATGCTCGTGTGGCCCTGTCTCCATGTCTACACTTATCCAATCTTACTTTAAAAGTATGCACACTCGTTGCAGACACTACTTCTTCATCCAAACTGTTCCACATCTCAATACATCTCTGCGGGAAACTATATTTTTTAATATCTCTCAGACATCTTCCTTTTCTCAGCTTTTTACTATACGATCTTGTGCTTCGGATATCATATTCTTCTCTCAGGATCAGTTTCTCATTATCCACTTGATCCATTCCGTTGATCAATTTATAAACTTGTATCAGGTCTCCTCTCTCCCTTCTTTGTTCCAGGGTTGGTAGATCCATAGCCTTTAGTCTCTCCTCATATGTCATCCCTTCAAATTCTGGAACCATTCTTGTAGCTATTTTTTGTAGCCTCTACAATTTCCTGTGTTTCTTTTTATGAGGGGTCCACACTACTCCTGCATATTCCAATCTGGGTCTTATTATAGTACTTATCAATTACTTCATCATTTCTTTGTCCATGTAGTGAAATGCTACTCCAATATTCCTTAGCAAATTATATGTTTCTCTAAAAATTCTATCAATATGGCTTACTGGTTGATTGTTTTATTCCATCGTCAGTCCTAAGTCCTTTTGTTTGTGTGTGTGTGTATTTACCTATTTGTATATTACAGGGCCCGAGCTAAGCTCTCTGTGACATGTCTCCTTGTCCATTCCTGTCATATCTCTCTTTCATCTGATTGACACACACCGTGTCAACGACATCACTGCTCAGTTTATTCCACTTATCAATGCTACGATGTGGGAAACTGAATTTTCTCACGTCATTTAGACAGATGTCCTTTATTAGCTTTTTTCCATGTCCTCGGAGATGATTACTTGTGGTCACCTTTATCAACTCTCTATCCAGTATGTCAATCTTTTTCACCAATTTATACATAGTTATCATGTCTCCTCTTGTTCTTCTCTCTTCTAATGTGGTCAGCCCCAGCTTCCTCAGTCTTTCCTCATAGTCTAACTCCCTGAGTCCTGGTACCATCCTTGTTGGCAGCCTCTGTACCCTTTCCACCTTCTTCACAGTTTTCTTCATATGCGGTGACCAGACACATGCTGCATATTCTAACTGGAGTCTTATTAAGGTACATAATATCTTCTTCATCATTCCTTCATCTAGTTAGTGGAATGCAAGGCCAATATTTTGAAGCATGTTGTATGTTTTCCAAAAAATCTTGTTAATGTGTTTCTCCGGTGACAAGGTGTTTTGCACTTACTCCTAAGTCTTTCTCCTCATTGGTCTCTTTAATTTTCTCATCACCCAGCCTGTAATCCCTGTTTGGTCTGTATCTACTTCTTCCCATTTTCATAACATGGGTCTTGTCTATATTAAATTCCATCTGCCACTCCTTACTCCACTCATATATTTTATCAAGATCTTCCTGTAACTTGCTACAATCTTCCACATTCTTTACTCTCCTCATAATTTTAGTATCGTCCAAAACATGTTCATGTAACTGTCAATTCCTACTGGCATTTCATTAACATAAATCATGATGGGACCAAGCACTGACCCTTGTGGAACTCCACTGGTTACCTTCTTCCACTCGGACTTCCTTCCTCTCACCACTGTTCACATTTCTCTTCCCATTAAGTAATTTTCCATCCATTTTGCTAGTTTATCATTTACTCCTCCAATCATCTTTAGTTTCCACATCAGTCTATTGTGTGGTACTTTATCAAAGGCCTTTCTCAAGTCCAGGTAGATAGCATCCACCCATCCCTCTCTATGTTGTAGTATGTCAGTCACTCTTGAATAAAAACATAATAAATTGGATACACACGATCTTCCTTTTCTGAAACCAAACTGCCTTTCACTCAGAATGCTTTCACTTTCTAGATACTCACTCCACTTTGCTTTAATTACTTCTTCACATACCTTGCACAATATACTAGTCAACGATACTGGTCTATAATTTAGCGGTTCCATTCTACTACCATTCTTATATATAGGCACAATGTCAGCTCTTTTCCACTCTTTCGGGACTAATCCTGTTCGTATGGAGGTTTCCACAATATCAAATACAGGGTTCAACAATTGATCCTTACATTCATTTAGCTCACACTTTCTTCTACCTCAGCATATAGGTCCTCTTCTTCCACAGAGATCTTGTTCAGTAAAGACTTAATCCTGTAATTTTCCTTATCCCTCCTGTCCTGCCAGTTCCTGTTAGTTTCCTCCCAAAATCCTATTATGATCACACATTTTTTCTTTTTAGCAATATCTCTCACCACATACTCATTTTCCTTTAGTGCCTTTACCATTTCCCTCTGCGTAATCCCTTTATTTTCCTCTTCCTGCTTTTTTACTATCTCCCTAAATAAGCTTTGTACCTCCTGATATTCATGGTTCACTTCTTTCATCCTGGTATCAATTAGATTAAGGCATTCCTCCTTCCTCAAGTCCCTTTCGGATATCTTTATCTCCATTTCCATGAGTTTAGCCTCCATCTCTTCACATTGTTTCCTTAGTTGTTGGTTTTCTTTCTCCATCTCTACTTTTTCTTTCAATAGCTCTTTATTCGCTAACGTTAACAAATAGATCTCTTTTGTGTGTGTGTGTGTGTGTGTGTGTGTGTGTAATTCACTGTTTGATCTGCTGCAGTCTCTGACGAGACAGCCAGACGTTACCCTACGGAACGAGCTCAGAGGTCATTATTTCCGATCTTGGGATAGGTCTGAGACCAGGCACACACCACACACCGGAGTGTGTGTATTTACCTAATTGTATTTACCTAATTGTAACATACGGGAAAAGAGCTATGCTCGTGTTGTCCCGTCTCCATATCTATTAATGTCCAGCTTTTTCTTAAAATCATGAATATTCCTTGCGTTGACCACTTCCACGTCTAAACTATTCCATGCTTCCACCCTTCTATGAGGAAGCTATATTTTTCACATCTCTCCTATAAGTGGCCATTTTAGTTTTTCCCATGCCCTCTCGACATTCTTTCATTCCACATACACAGATCTTCCCTATCCATTTTTCCATGCCAATCATCACTCTGTATATTGCTATCAGGTCTCCCCTTTCTCTTCTGTTTTCCAGGGTCGGAAGTTGCATTCTTTTCAGTCTGTCTTCATAAGTCAAATCTCTTAAGTCAGGCACCATTTTGTTGCAGCCCTCTGTACTTTCTCTAGTTTCCTTATGTGTTTCTTTAAGTTCGGAGCCCACTGTATTGTTGCATATTCAAGCCTCGGTCTTATCATTGCAGTAATTATTTTCTTCATCATTTCTTCATCTAAATATACGAACGCCACTCTTATGTTCCTCAATAAGTTCAATACTTCTCCAATTATTTTGTTTATATGTCTCTCTGGCGATAGGTCATTGGTAATTGTCACCCCAAGGTCTTTTCTTCATGACTGGTTTTATGTCTTCATTTCCTATCTTGTACATACTCCTGATTCTTCTTTCACTCTTGCCAAACTCTATTTTCTTGCATTTTGTCGTGTTGAACTCCATTTGCCATGTACAGCTCCATTTCCATATTCTGTCCAAGTCTTCCTGGAGTAGTTCGCAATCTTTGTCACATCTCACTTTTCTTAACAATTTTGCATCGTCTGCAAATAGGCTCACATAACTGGACACCCCATCCACCATGTCATTTATGTAGACCGCGAACATTACTGGTGCCAACACTGATCCCTGTGGAACTCCACTCTCCACCAAGCCCCATTCTGATGGTCTGTCCTTAATTATTGTTCTCATTTCTCTTCCTACCAAAAGTCTTCCATCCATTTTAGTAAACTGCCATGCACTCCTCCTACCATTTCAAGTTTCCAGATCAGTCTCCGGTGTGGTACCTTATCAAAGGCCTTTTTTAAATCCAGATATATTCCATCAGCCCAACCATCTCTTTCCTGTATTACATCTATCACCCTCGAATAGTAACATATCAGGTTTGTCGTGCATGAACGCCCTTTTCTAAAACCAAATTGACACTCACAAAGTATGTCATTTTCTCCAAGAAGTCTGTCCATCTATTCTTCACCACCCTCTCACACATCTTAGCTACCACACTTGTAAGTGACACTGGTCTATAGTTCAATGGGTCTCTCTTGTTACCTGATTTATAGATTGGGACAATGTTAGCTCTTTTCCAGTCTTGGGGCACTACACCTTCCCTTAATGAGGCATCAATTACTTCACAAACTTTTTCTGCCAGTTGCTCCTGCATTCTCTTAAAATCCATCCTGATACCCCATCAGGTCCCACAGCTTTTCTCACTTCTAAACTCCCCATCATATTCTTGATCTCCTCCACAGTTACTTGAAACTCCTTCATAATCCCTTTCTGTTCCATTACCAGTGGTTTGTCAAAAGCAGTCTCCTTTGTGAATACCTTCCGAAAGCATCCATTCATAGCCTCTGCCATTTCCTGGGATCTTCACTGCATACTCCATTTACTTCTAAACTTTCAATACTTTCTCTATTTTTGATGTTGTTGTTCACATGTCTGTAAAAAGCCTTGGTTGGTCTTTACATTTATCAATTATATCCTTTTCTTGTTTCTTTCTTTCTTCTCTTCTAATCAACACATATTCATTTCTTGCTCTTTTGTAACTTTCCCACTGCTTAATCCGTCTTTTCCTTCTCCACCTCTTCCATGCATCCTCTTTTCTTGTTCTAGCCTTTTCACATCTATCGTTAAACCAGTCCTGCTTTCCAACTTCTCTATGTTGTCTTATTGGTACAAATTTTTCTCACCTTCTTTGTATATTTTTATAAATTCCTTCCACTTTTCATTTGCTCCTTAGCACTCTTGAATTTCATCCAATTTGTCTCTTGAAAGAATTTCTTTAGGTTTCCAAAATCTGTCTTGGCATAATTCCATCTTCCCACTTTATATTCTTCATTTCTTCTAGATTTCTCTTCATCTATCACCTTGAACTCCAAAACTGCATGATCACTCTTTGCTAAAGGGCACTCCACCCTCATCTCCTCAATGACCATTGGCTCTGTACTAAAGACCAAGTCCAGTCTTGACGATGCTCCCTCTCCTCCAAACCTAGTATCTTCTTTGACCCACTGAGTTAACACATTTTCCATTGCCAGTGTCAATAGTGTATTTCCCATGTTGTCTCTGATCCTTCCATTGACCAGTCCTCCCAACACACCTCTTTACAATTAAAATCTCCCATCATTATAGTTCGTTCACAGCCACCCAACATTTCTTCCAGACATGTTCCTGTATCACTTATCATTTCTTCATATTCCTGTACTGACCATGCATTTGTCTTAGGTGGTACGTACACCACTATGTAGTGCCTCTTTTTCCTTCATTAGTTTCTGCTCTGATCTTTAGCACTTCTGCCTTTCCCATACCTTCTTTCACTTGATCCACCTTTATATCTTTTTAACCAGCAACATCACTCCTCCTCCCATCTTACCTACTCTATTTCTTTTCCAAACATTATATTTCCTTCTCCAACCATCATCAGGTCTTCTCCCTCTCTCAGTTTTGTTTCAGTAAGACCCACAATATCTGGGTTCTTGTCCCTCAAGTAATCGTTGAGTTCTAAAATCCCGATATCACTCCATTTATGTTGGAATACATTACATTCCGCTCATACGTAAGTTTCTTTAGTCCTTTCTTGCTGTACTTTTCTGGGTTATGAACCACTTCCTCAGTCTCATATCCAAGATTCTCCAGAAAAACTCTTTCTTCTCCTCTTCTGTCCTCTCTTCATTTTTTCAAAGCCTCCTTTCTCAACTCATTTAACATTTCTCTTTCCTTTTCACCGAGATCTCTTCTCAACCAAATCTTCCTTGTTGTTTCCTGCTGGGCTAGCCTCCATGACTTCTCCACCAATTCATCTACATCCTTTTGTGACTTAAGTTTGATTCTTATTGGCCTCATACCTTCTCTTGTGAACTTTCCAATTCTATGGAAGTCCTCTATTTCTTGTACTAGGTCTTTTCCCTCCTCCTGCACCACATTAATGATATTATTTATCACCTTTTTTATGTTTTTCTCTCTCTCCATTTTACTCGGTGTCTTATCCTCCTCCACACCAAATATCACCACACACATGTGTGTGTGTGTGTGTGTGTGTGTGTGTGTGTGTGTGTGTGTGTGTGTGTGTGTGTGTGTGTGTGTGTGTGTGTGTGTGTGTGTGTGTGTATATATATATATATATATATATATATATATATATATATATATATATATATATATATATATAGATATATATATATATACAGGCAACCCCTGCGTAACTTTATAATGTTGATGATCTTAAATTTATGAAGGGAGGGAGAGTGAAACGGGAATGACACTAACTGGCAAACTGTGGAATGTAAACAAAGGGCGCATCATTGTATCACATACAAAACTTATGTACCACATTTCCACAAGGCTTTCCATTGTATTCATTGTAGAGTCATAAGTTCAGGTGGTTCTTATAGCTTGCAAGGAAGATACAGTCTTAATAGAGTCTGCTGACTTGAAAATAGTAGGGACAGTAGATGGAGTCAAGATGGTGGCCAGCATTGCTATTAGTTTTCTCGCCTCTCGTGTCTGTGTATAATATCCAGCTTCACTTCCAAAGTAAGAGACTTCCTGGTCTTCATAGCAATGCTAGGCGACATTACAGGGCGTTTTGGTGGTAAGTTGAGTGAGGGAAGACAAGCTGTTGCTGACGCTGTAATTGTTTTGAACAGGGGGAGTGAATGGTGCACATATTGTCCAATAGAGGCACTGGTGTATTCAAAAGCCTTTCGACTTGCGTGATACTGCCTGGATTTCAAACTTGGAAATAATTACCTGGATAAAACTTCATTAAAGAGAGTTTGGTGTTCGTTAAATGAGCAGATGGTAGTAAAATGAAACCTTCGTTGTAGTGAAATTTCGTTGTGTGAACCTTTGTTAAGCGGGGGTTGCCTGTGTGTATATATATATATATATATATATATATATATATATATATATATATATATATATATATATATATATATATAATGAAACATTTGCTTTGACAATCATAGATGTGATGCATCATGTATGTAAACAGCTACTTCAAACAGTACTTATAAAAGCCAGAATCAAACTTACCTTCTACCTTTTCTGTACTCTCCACTTTGTAGACTTTGAATGATTCATCACTGTGGTAGATAAACAAACCAATTTAACAGAGATGATTTTTACAATGGAAAAGAGTATTAAGAAAAGGTGGGTTGCATTAAAAGAAATGTAATGAAGCACTACATCATAGAAATTTATTTAAATGAATGAAAGAAATGGAAAGTAAGTAAGTTTGATATACAATTCAATTCAAACACATTTCAATAACTCTCTTATTTTATCCTTTAAGCTGCAGAATACAAACTTCAATAATTTTAATGTCACCTTAGTCTTTTATCTTCTGAGACTATTCGATTCTTGGCAGTGCCAAACAGATCATTAGTAAAGTCCTCTTGACGTGTGATGGTTATTTTGGTGCCTAGATTGGTAATAACCCCTGCATGCAATGCTGCCAAGCATATGTCTGAATCCTGAAATTGATAAGGCATAGCAGCATTACAAGGGCTGAAAGGGAAACTTAACATGCAACACATACAGCAA
This sequence comes from Portunus trituberculatus, assembly GCF_017591435.1. Classification (NCBI taxonomy): domain Eukaryota; kingdom Metazoa; phylum Arthropoda; class Malacostraca; order Decapoda; family Portunidae; genus Portunus; species Portunus trituberculatus. The sequence continues at coordinate 19,526,264 of NC_059300.1, forward strand.
GACACCAAGAAGTTAAGTTATTTTGAAGAGTACATACTAGGGCTTGAGAAAGAGAAACTTGACAATGCAACTCATCTTGTTCATCAGTCCTTAGGATGTCACTAGACTCATCATGTGAGGTACTAATAATGTAGAAGTAAGTTAACGTTGTACACTTATATTTATAAAAGGATATAAAACTCTGCTATCTAATTATAAACCTGTCAATTGTAAGTAAATTAATCAAGTCACTAATAGCAAAGAACATTAAGAGACATCTAGGCAAACATAACTTGAGAAATCACTCTCAGCATGGCTTTACAAAGGGAAAGTTATGCATTACAAACTTGTTGAGTTTTTAGAGTAAAGTTTATGAGGTGGCAGATAATGGTGAGAATTTTACTTCACCAAGTCACCTTCTGCGGAGCTGAGCTTTCCCATGAGATACGCTTTGCCACGTCGCACAGTCAGTAGCTTGTGCGCCGTCGTGCTGGGCAGACGTTCGTTGTGGTGAACATTGGTTTGGTGTTTCTCCACTTTTCAGGTAAGGCCACGTCGCTCGTCACGCGAGGACAGTGCCTTCTACCCATTATCCAATCCTTGGAGCAGGTAGACCCATTCAAGTGGCGATATAATCTCATTGTGTGGCAGTTATACCGGGCTTACGGCTGTGTTGTTGTCTCGCAGAGTGGCGGACATGTCTTCCTCTGGTGAGGAGTCAGCTGGCCCTTCCTTGGGTTTCCCCTCAGGTTACAGGAGCAGCAGGAATGCCCACAGTGTTGTTCAGGGAGGGGCTGCAGCCTGCACCTCCCCTCGGCCTGGAAATTCTGGAAGTTTGCGGGAGGCTCACCGGTCACCGGGACGTGGGATGCATGGACCTGCAGCTGTCGACAACAGCCCTACTTCGCCACACCTGCCCACCTCACAGGATGTAGCCCCTTGGGACGTGATTCTAACAGCTTTGACGGAGTTACGGGGTGAGGTAGACAAGTTAAAAAAGGACCGTCAGCCGCCGGCCCCCAGGCTGGGCGGAGTGAATGTGGGAGCGAGTACTTCTCAAGGTACGCGGTACGGTGGTTCACCTGCTCACAGTTTCTCTGGGTTTTCTGATCCAACCTGTGACACTAGTGTTCTCTTGGAGCAGAACCTTAATGACAGTGTGTTAATGCACAACGCCAAGATGTTTGGGCCTCAGGATACAGTGTCAGCTGACATTGACCAACAGGTGGCTGACATGGTAAACTTCCTGTTTACCGACGGCTTATTTACTGAAGACTACAAGCTTCTCTGCGATGATGATGTTACTAAGCGTCCAAAGAATTGCCATACACTTACTGCGGTGGATTGCAATCCGGAGATCTTGGAAGCACTTAGGGGTGATGCCAAGAAGACGGATCATCGCTTGCAGGATGTGAGTAAGGATGTGCTGCGTGCGGCAACAATTGTCACCAAGTCCCTTCTGGCACTGGAAAAGGTTGCCCAAGACACTGAGCTGCCCGAGGTCGCTCGGGAAGTGGACATGCTGAATGGAGCATTAGCATTGCTGGGAAATGCTACTTGTAGGAACAACATGGCGCGGCGTTTCGCCATGAAACGCGAAATTAACCACAAGTACACACACCTCTGTTCCAGCAAGGTGCCTGTGACTCGCTTCCTCTTTGGGGATGATGTGTCCCAATCTGCAAAACAGATTGAAGAATCCGAGAAACTGAAGAGCAAGATCACTCCCAAGAAGTTCTCCTCTCCGTGGTCTTTCACGGGACCAGGACCAGAGGCTACTGGGGCTCGGCTTCGCATCAAGGTTTCTCCAGCAGGTTCCAGCCTTATGGTCAGCCATGGTATGGGACAAGAGGTGCTCCATGGGCCTACAACACACGCCTGGACTCCGTTCCAAAAAACGGCAGGAGCCGGGCCAGCACAGGCCCTGGCTGCAGTAGAGGTTAGTAAGGATTTTGAAGCTGGCAGGCTTAGCTACTTTATTCATGAATGGCGGAAAATTACCAGTGACCCGGCCATTCTAGATATTGTTACCGGTTGTCACCTCAATATTAAGGTGGAGGACATTGACCATTTATTTGCAGGTAATTTAGAGTATAAATTCAATGCCATTGAGACAGGTATAATTTCTGTAGAAATTGACAGGCTCCTTCAACTTAAGGTTATTAGAGTTACACAGCACATGGAGGGCCAGTTTATTTCACCTATATTTTTGAGACAAAAGAAAAACGGTGAACATAGAATGGTGCTCAATTTGGAAAAACTGAACAAACACATACCATACATACATTTTAAAATGGAAAATTTTGAGCAGGCTATCCGGCTCATTAATGAAGGGGATTTTTTGGCTTCCATTGACCTTAGGCATGCCTATTATTCTGTCAGGATTGCAGATGAGCATCAACGTTTTTTGTATTTCACTTGGCAAGGTAAAGTTTATCAGTTTACATGCCTGCTTAATGGTATTGCTGAGGGCCCTAGGCTTTTCACAAAATTAATGAAACCTGTTTTTGCAGCTTTGAGAGAAAGGGGTGTTACCATTACTAGCTATATTGATGATTCTCTCATTTGCAACAGTTCTCAGCAGGGTTGCCTTCCTGCCATAAAGAACACTCTTGCTGCAATGAGTCTGTTGGGCTTCTTTATTAATGTAGAAAAGTTGGTCTTGGTCCCCTCTAAGCAAATTGAATACTTGGGCAACATCCTTGACACAGAGACTATGACTATTTCCTTACCAGAGCGCAGGGTGGTTACCATACTCAACAGTTGTCAGGCAATTAGGTGTAAGAGTAAGGCAAAAAATCCGGGAGGTGGCACGGTTCACGGGACTGCTGGTGGCGGCTACCTCTGCTGTTGAGTTAGGGAAACTTCACTCCCGGAAATTGGAGGCAGCTAAAATTGCAGAATTGCGTCATGCCCATGGTGACTTTGATCAATTTATGGAGATTACGGAGGACATGAAATTGGATCTTGACTGGTGGCTTAATAACGTGTCTGTACAGTATAGGAAGATTCTCCAGGGCAGCTGCTGACGTTCAATTATTTACAGATGCTTCCAATACAGGTTGGGGTGGCCAATTCCACCACATGACTGCGGGGGGCAGTTGGTCCTCCGAGGAGAAATTGCTGCATATTAATGCTTTAGAACTCAAAGCTATTCTATTTATTCTTCAAGCATGCACTGGTGAGCTCTGTGGGAAAAATGTTAGTGTTTTGTGACAATACTACTGCTGTTAACTACGTGAATGAGATGGGTGGTACAAAATCACTTATGTGTAACTATCTTGCCACTTTGATTTGGGACTGGTGTGTGAAGAGTCAGGCATGGGTTATTTGCTCACACATTCCAGGCAGTGTGAATATTGTAGCGGATTGTGCCTCTCGCACCTTTAATGATCGACATGAGTGGCAACTTGATGTTGATATTTTTCGTAGAATTTCTTTGGTTTTTGGTGCCCCTTCCATTGACTTATTTGCATCCAGACTAAATAAGCAAGTGGCTACGTTCTGTTCCTGGAAATCAGATCCAGAGGCAACATTTTTTGATGCATTTACTTTCAACTGGGCACAGTTTGATCTCTCTTATCTTTTTCCCCCATTCTCTCTAATTGCTAGGTGCCTCCAGAAGATCCGTGCAGAACAGGCCAGTGGTGTCCATTTGGCCATCTCAACCCTGGATGGGAGCTCTTCTAGGGCTGTTGATAGATTACCCCAGGCTCCTTCCGAGCAGGGCCGATATCCTGACACATCCATCTCAAGTCGGGGCACATCCGGTCATGCGACACACTCAGCTCATGGCATGCTTAATATCCGGGAGGTCTTCCGAGAACAAGGTGTTTCTGTGGCAGGCACGGACATCTTGCTTGCGTCATGGAAGCTGAGCACGGCTAAACAATACCGCCCGCATGTCGCTAGGTGGCAACAGTTTTGTTCTTGACGGGGCATCAATCCCCTTAGTCCCTCTGCCCATTACGTCATTAACTTCTTGACCGAGACGTTTCATCGAAATGTGGGATATGACAGCGTGAACACTGCAAGGGGGGCTATTTCTTCACTAGGAACTGTAATTGATGGCTGCACGGCACGAAATCACCCTCTGATTTGTAGATTCATGAAAGGGGTCTTCAACCTCAGACCACCCACACCTAGGTACATGGCGACATGGGATGTAAAGCCAGTCTTACAAAAGCTTCGATCTATGCACCCTTTGCGGGACTTATCATTGAAAGATCTTACCCTAAAGCTTGTCATGTTGATGGCGATCACTCAAGCGGCCAGAGTCCAAACGTTACATTTGTTAATGCTTCAGGGTATGGATGTTAATGAGGATCATATTTCCATTTCGCTAGGGGGAACTGTTAAGCAATCTAGACCTAACTTTAATATTGCCAGGCTGACATTTCGGGCCTACCCTCAGGATGATAGATTGTGTGTTTGTCAAACATTGTTAGAGTACATAGCAAGGACCAAGGAATTTAGGCATGGTGATAAGCATAGTGCTTCCAAATTGTTTCTCAGTTTTCATAAACCACACACTGCTGTATCTAAGGACACTATTGCCCGATGGGTCAAGTCCATGCTTAGTATGTCTGGTGTGGACACCAATGTCTTCAAGGTGGGTAGTGTACGGCCAGCTGCGGCATCAAAAGCTAAGGCTATGGCAGTGCCCCTGACATGCATCATGCAAAAAGGGCTGCCACGTTTGCAAAATTTTATGATAAGCCAATTATAATGAATTCTGATCTATTTCAGGATGCGGTCTTTCAATAGGCAGGGGTTGGTGACATGTGTCTTAGCCTTGCATTTCAAGGGATCTTCTGTTACCAGGCAGCATTAGTAGGTCTGTGGTATGTCCTACCTGTCCATTTTCTTGTTTGTGTTTCTCTGTGGTCCTGTTGATCACATGGCCTTCATGTGTATGTTCTGTGTGTGACTTTTCTTTCATTAAAACTCTGTTCATGGTTGGACTTGTATATATTTTTTTTTCCTTCTACATCTATTCATCATTGGAACACAACACCCACATGGCTTCAAAGCCTCATGGGAAAGCTCAACTCCACAGAAGGTGACTTGGTGAAGTAAAATTGATAAAGTACATGAGACTTACCTTGGTCAGTTGAAGTGTGCTTGTAATTTTATGAGGCAAGTCACCTCTGCTGGAGGGGAGCTTTCACATGCCCACAACTCCCTCCCTGCTTATTGGGTTTTGATGATGCCTAGTACTTTTAATTCTCTATCATGTGGGTGGTTGTTTACTTCGAAGTCTGACTGTGCGACGTGGCAAAGCGTATCTCATGTGAAAGCTCCCCTCCAGCAGAGGTGACTTGCCTCGTAAAATTAGAAGCACACTTCAACTGACCAAGGTAAGTCGTGTACTTTATTAATTATGACATATGATGCCTAGATTTTGGTAAAGTGTCTGATAGGGTACCACACCAGAAGCTTTTGAGAAAGGTTAGGTTGGACAGGATAGAAGGAAAAATATTAGGCTGGATAAGGTCATGGTAGGCAATACTGTAGGCGAGAGAACTGAAATAAATGGCTTTAATAATTCTGAGTGGGGTCAAGTAATTAACGGTGTGTCACAGGGATCTGTTTTAGGGTCACTGTTATTTCTAATATACTACATCAAAGATTTGGATAAAGAAATTAAAAGCAATACTAGTAAATCTGTAGAAGACCCAATGATAAATAGATTAATTAAGCTAGATTCAGATGCTATTGCCCTGCAGGTAAGTTTAGACAGGATGAATGAATAGACAGACAAATGGCAAATGCAGTTTAACATTAACAAATGCAAAATAGGTACTTAGCATAAGGAGAGGAAAGCCACACAATAGGTACAAAATAAAATAACGAAGCCATGGTAGGTTGAAAATATGATAGAGATTTTATAGTTATAGTTAGCTCTGATCTTAATCTAAGAAAACAATGAATAGAGGTTAAAAATAAGGTAAACAGGATACTAGGATGAATTTTCAGGGATGTTAAAAGCAAAAGTCCCAAAGTAATATTATTAAAGTTATATTTGGTGCTATTCAGATTGCATGTAGATTATGCTGTAAAGTTCTGGTCCCCATATTATAAGGATATAAGTGTATTAGAATCAATGCAAACCAAAATGTCCAAAACAGCTGTGAATAAACTATGGCATGCAGCTCCATAAATGTTAATAAATTTGAAAGAAAAAGTAATAAAAATACCAAATAATATTGTGAGCATTTTTTTTTTTTTTTTTTTTTTTTGCAGGTGTGCATATGTGTAAGAGTGGTTCTTTCTTTAAAAGCCTTTCATTTTGTCTTTTGAATATTAACACGTTCCCATTGAGCTCTCCCACACTGTGATACAAAGAAATCGTTGTCATGTTAGTGCCAGTCAAGCTAGCAAAATGAGAAGGGCAGTGTTGTCTGGGAGAACACTCAAACGAACTGGCAACCTCAAAGTGTTTGCCCACCAGTGGGTGAAAAATCTATGAAAAATCTATGACTTCTCTGTGATACGACCCACTGACAAGCATACTTTATTATTTTTTTATTTACTTTTTTATGTAAGATGGAGAACTACCAAGGGCAAAACAAAAAAAAAGAATATTAGAAAAAAAAGCCCCACGTGATTTAGTCTCCATAAAAGAATCAAAAGAATTAGTCAAAATTCAGGGACAAATATCTCGACACCTCTCTCTTAAAAGAAGTTAAGCCATAGGAAGATGGAAATCTAGAGGCATGGAAAACATCATTACGAAAAATTTTGACTGAAGACATGAAATAGTCAGAGAGAGGAGGAGAGGGAGAGATAAGCCCAGAATCATTCAAGGTGTTGTTAGCAAAGGTTTGAGAGAAGAGTTCAGCTTTAGAAACTGATGAGATGGCAGTGGTGCCATCAGGATGAAATAAAGGAGGGAAATATGAAGAAGTAAGGTTATTGGAGATGTTTTTGGCCAGATGCCAGAAATCATGAGGGGAATTAGAGTTTGAAAGATTTTGACAATTTTTTCATTTATGAAGGAATGTTTTGGCAAATTGAAGAACAGACTTGGCATGATTCTGGGTAGAAATATAAAGTACATGAAATTCAGGAGATGGAATGTTCAAGTACCTTTTGAGGACAACCTCTCTATCATGTATATCATGAGAACAGGCTGTGTTAAACCAAGGTTTAGAAGGTTTAAGTTGAGAAAAAGAATGAAGAATGTACACCTCCATGGCAGACACTATCACCTCTGTTATGCATTCAGCATACAGAGATGGGTCTCTGACATGGAAACAGTAATCATTCCAGGGAAAATCAGTGTAATACCTCCTCAGGTACCCCCAACTGGCAGAGGCAAAATGCCAGAGGCACCTACGCTTAGAGAGACCCTGGGGAGGGATTGGAGAAATAGGGCAAGATACAGAAAAGAGATTGTGATCAGAGGAGCCCAACGGAGATAATAGGGTAGCAGCATAAGTAGAAGGATTAGAGGTAAGGAAGAGATCAAGAATGTTGGGTGTATCTCCAAGACGGTCAGGAATACGAGTAGGGTGTTGCACCAGTTGCTCTAGGTCATGGAGAATATCAAAGTTGAAGGAATCGTTTGACATTCTTGCTATTGCTGAAACATGGTTGAATGTAAACGACAAGGCCAAAATACATGAAATGACATCAAGCACTCACACCTTTCTACATGTTCCCAGAGCAAACAGGAAAGGTGGAGGGGTTGGTATATTTATAAGTAATTAATTTCCACAGATAAAATTACATGCTTCTCACACATTTAATACGTTTGAATCATTGACAGCTAGTTTTTTGGTTAACTGCAACCATAAACATATTTTTGTTGTTGTATACAGATTTCCACAGACAAGTAGTGTTGCTTTTATTGAGGAATTTACAACCTACCTCGAATATTTTCATGATACAAATGATAATATCTATATTTGTGGAGATTTCAATCTTAGAATTGATGACATACATGATCAACACTCAAAAAATTTCATGGACATGATGTCGGCTCAGCAATTCTTAAATAAAGTTGATGAACCCACCTCTCTTTCAGGACATATACTGGACTTAGTATTTTGTGACAGTGTGTTGGCAAGAATTCATCACCTTGTGGTTGAGCCAGACTTTGCCACTTCTCCTTGTCATAAACTTATTACATTCATGATTGAGGTGCAGAGAAACAGGAAGACCAGGAAAACTATTACTTACAGAAATAAAACTAATCTTGACTCTTCAATTTAAATTGACACCGTAATGGCTAAGATTTCTAGTGAAATTAATGATAATTGCTTTCATGCACCTGACAGTGTGGAAAATTGATGAGTGCCTAAGTTGTCTTGTTCCTTTATATACCAACACCCTTAGAAGTGAGTATGAAAATATGTGTCCAGTTGTTCAAAAAGTCATTGTTGAGAAAGATAATGCTCCGTGGTTTAATACCGAGATTTTGAACGCCATTAAAGTCAGAAAACATAAGGAGAAAACTTGGCGTCGTGTTCGGACAGAACAATCCCGCAGAGAGTATGTTTGTGCTAAGAATATTGTAAATAAACTAATAAGAAAACATAAATGTATATATTACAAGCAAAAGATTACTGAGGCAGGAACTGATGCTAGGAGACTGTACTCTGTTCTTAACACTCTAACTGGTAAGAGTAATGTCAAGAAGCTTCCTGATGGGCTCTCAGATATAGACCTGGCAAACAATTTCATGAGACATTTTGATAGAAAATTGGAAATATTGTTAGTAGCCTGGAAGAGGAGGAACAGGCTCACCATGTCACATATATGCCCAACATACTCTATGTTGGTCTGGCCTCTTTCAGTGAGGTCAGTATAGATACTCTACAAACATTGTTAAAAAATGTTAAAAAGACTTATTGTGTTCGAGATCCATTTTCTATGTCAGATGTAACCAATGGGGAAGACTTTCTGAAGCTCACAAGTATTCTCTTAAAAATTGTCAACTTGAGCATACATGAGTGTGTTTTTCCAGGAAGTAAGAAACTTGCTATTGTTAAATCTACTCTAAAGAGTAAACTTGATCAGCAGTGCCTTTCTTCATACCGACCAGTTTCAAACCTATCATTCCTATCAAAGATTATTGAAAGTGTGATTCATGTTCAGCTAATGGATTATTTATCTACTATTCATGTATTGCCTGACAATCAGTCTGCGTATAGGAAGTTATACTCAACTGAAACAGCATTGTGTAGTGTCACTAATGATCTTTTGTGTATGATGGATGAGGGAAAGTGTGGTGTTTTAATATTGTTAGATATGAGTGCTGCCTTTGATACTGTAGTGCATGATGTTCTGTTAGAAGATCTGCAGATCATAGGTGTTACAGAATGTGCACTGCTACCTTGTAAATAGGAGTTATTGTGTCCAAGTGGGGAGCTCCTTTTCTGAGCACTATCAGCTCAACAGAGGTGTTCCCCAAGGCAGTGTGCTGGGACCGGTATTATTTAGTGTTTATACTATAGAATTGTCTTTCATTTTGGAGGAATTTGATGTAACCTTTGCTCTCTATGCTGATGATACTCAGTTTTACTTAACAGTTAACAATATTTTAGATACAGAAAATACATTGACAAGAGTTATGGCTTTTATTAAGGGATGGATGAATAAAAAACAATTGAAATTAAATGTAGAGAAAACTGAATGTTTGTTTATTGGAAAAAAGAGTGGCCTTAGGAGGTTTAACGAAGTGCAAAGTTTATATGTAAATGGTACAAATATTTATTTATCTGAGAGGGTTAAGGATTTGGGAGTCATAGTTGATAAGTATTTAAACTTAAATGATCAAATAAATGAGGCTGTGAGAGTGGCAAGGTATAATCTGAGGAACATTGCTTTCATAAGGAGATATTTGGATGAATATTCTATCATGTAATAGCCAAGCTGGACTACTGCAACTCCTTGTATTATAACCTGCCAAATTATCAATTAAGAAAATTACAACTGACAATGAATAGGGCTGCCAGAATGATAAAATATGTTTCACCTCGCGACAGAATAACGCCTGTACTCATTGAGTTGCATTGGTTACCGATAAAGGCTCGTATTGCTTATAAAATTTGTGTGTTAACTTATCAAGTCATGACTACTGGAAAACCTGTTTATTCAAGAAAGTTATTGCATCCATTTGAGTTTATGACAAATGTAGTAAGGCATGCAGCAGATGAGTACAGGCTAAATGAGCCAAGATGTAACTCAGATACGGGTTTCATAGCCTTTCAAGTGTGTGCTCCAAGACTGTACAATAGGCTTCCAGTGCAGGTTAAGGCAAGCAATAGCACTGAACTTTTTAAGAAAAGACTAAAGACATATTTATTCAGGGATGCCTATGATATGTCAGATATGACTGTCACTCAACATTATACTGTGTAAGATTTTAATGTGCAATTTTTATGTTTTGATTACTTAAACTACATTACATGTATAGCTAGATTTTAACACGTATGTGTGTGTGTGTGTGTGTGTGATCAGTTTTTACAATATTTTATATAGTACTCTGCTAGGTATTGTTCATATTTGTATTTTATATTTAATTACTCTAGAATAGAGGCTCTGCAGAGCGCCACTAGTTGGTGGAGCAGGGTCTGAATGTAATGACAAAGAATAAAGAAAGAATAGTTCACCAGGATGGTCAGTGAAGGGAGGGGAAAGCCAAAAGTTGCTGATGAACATTGAAATCTCCAAGGATGGAGATCTCCACCAAAGGGGAGAGGGACAGAATGTGTTCCACTTTGGAAGTTAAATAGTCAAAGAATTTACTATAGTCAGAGGAGTTAGGGGAAAGATATACAGCACAGATAAATTTAGTTCAAGAGTGACTGTTGAGTCTAAGCCAGATGGTGGAAAACTCAGAAGACTCAAGAGCGTGGACACAAGAGCAAGTTAAGTCATTGCACACATAGATGCAACATCCAGCTTTAGAACGAAAGTGAGAATAGAGAAAGTAGGAGGAACAGAGAAGGGGCTACTGTGAGTTGCCTTAGAGAACTGTGTTTTGATGAGATGATGATGTTTAGTAGAGAGGTGGTGTTCCATAGATTGAAAATTTGATCTAAGACTACGAATGTTGTAGAAATTAATGTAGAAAAAGTTTAGGGAGGTGTCAGGACATTTTGGGTCGCTAATGAGAGGGCAGTCCAACCTGGGGACATTTCTGGTCCCCTCACCAGAAGAGGACTCCAAGCCTGGGTTTTCATAACAAATAAAATGAAGTAAGCCTCATATTATTTATCCACCAGTGTTTATGATGTGTATTTATCTAGTTCTATTTACCTAATCATAACATACAGGAAAAGAGCTATGCTTGTGCTGTCCAATCTCCATATCTATGAAAATCCAACATTTCTTTGAACTTATTGATTGTCTTTGCTTCAACGACTCTCTTATCTAAACCATTCCACACCTCTACACATCTTTGTGGAAAGCTGAACCTCTTGATATCTCTCCTGTAGTTGTCCATTCTTAATTTCTTTCTATGTCCTCTTGTGTCACTGTTGTCCCAGATTAGTAAGTTTTCTCTATCTAATTTTTTTAGTCCATTTGTTGCTCTGTACACTGTTATTAGATCTCCTCTTTCCCTTCTCTGTTCTAAGGTTGTAGAACCTAGTATTCGTAGCCTTTCTTCATATAACCATTCACTTAAACTTGGGAGAAGCTTAAAATTCGTTGCTGCCTCTTTATTCTCTCTAGTTTCCTTATGCATTTCTTTTTGTTCAGTGACCACACTGTAGTTGCATATTCTAATTTTATGTCTGCAAATCACTCCTCTGCCACCGCTCCCTTTCCTATGAGATACACCATGCTGCCTCGCCACGTCAGTGCTTGTGTTGTTGTCGTCACGGTTAGACATCTATGCTCCACCAGGACCTGGACTTCAAGTACAGGCAGCCTTCTTCCCGTTATCCTTGTTTGGAGCGGAAAGGCTTTGCCTCAGCCTGTTATCCGTTTAGGAGCTGGCTGCAACATCACCCTGTTATCCATACAGGAGCAGGGGAGCGCCCATTTTGATGCACTGAGAAGAGAGTTTACGACTCATTCTCCTTGTCAAACAAACAGTTCCGCTCTTGCCTACCACCCGCCAACATGTCTGATGTCCAGGAGGCTTTGTTCGACGTGCCGTCACTGAGCTTGAGGGCTGCACCCACTTACGGGCAGCATAAAGGCAAAGGAACCTCTAGAAAGGACTCCTCAAGGACTGGAATGAGCTCTACCCGCCGGGAAAGTTCGGGTCGAGAACTTCCATGTGGCGTTACCAGCGGCTCGGAGGGAAGAGATGTCTATCTGCCTTCCCCTACTGTTTCTAGGCCTTCTACTTCTCGGGAAGAGGCCCATGCTCCACCCTGGAATATGGTTATGGAGGTTTTGGCTGAATTACGTTGGAATTTGGAGGAACTGAAGAGGAGAGAAACAAGGCGCCAGGTGGCGGTGGAGTCGTCAGCCATGTTGTCAACACACCTCCCTCGGTGAGAGTCGGAGGCGGTGCCACCCCAAGTTTTTCTGGGTTTCCCTCTGTATGGCAGGTTGACTCGAACAGTGATTCTCAGGATGATTTACCCACGGATAGTGTCCTCAGGCAGTGTGCTAAGTCTTATGGCCCAGTGGATGAAATTTCAGATGGGATTGACAAGCATGTTGCTGACATGGTCAATCATGTGTTTGACTGTGGCATGCATGAGGACGAGTACAAGGAGATTATAGAGGCTGATGTTGTGAAGAGGCCAAGCAAGTGTCCGGCTTTGGCACCTGTTGAGTGTAACACTCAGGTGTTGGATGCGCTGAAAACAGATGCAAGGAAGGCTGACTTTCATATGAAAGAGGTCAGTAAGGACATAGTTAAGGCTGCCACCAAGTCACTCACTGTTTTGGATAAGGTTGCCCAGGAGGGTCGCCCAGAGGTGGCCAACGAGATACATATGCTTAATGGTGCTCTGGCTTTACTTGGCCATGCTAACCACAGGAACAACTTGACACGGAGATTCATCATTAAGCAGGAGATCAATCAGAAATATGCTCATTTGTGCTCTGATAAGGCTTCAATGACTAGATTTCCTCTTAGGGGATGATGTTTCTCAGTCTGCCAGAACCATCGAGGAGTCTGAGAGACTAAAGTCTAAGTTTACGGCCAAGAAACAATTACCTACTTGGAAGTTCAGTGCTGGACGAGGCAGAGGCTCCTTTGGGAGAGGGCCCTCACGGGGTGTTTCATCTAGGTACCAACCCTATTGCCACTGCACTTCTAGCCAAAGGCTAGACCACAGACAGGCCTTCCCACAGCAGGCTTTGGAGGCGAAAAACTCCAGGGGCGGGGGTCCCAACAACCCCTGGCAATAACTGAGGTACGACTTGACTTTGAAGCAGGCAGGCTTCAACATTTTGTGCATGTGGCAAAAATTGACAAGTGATCCTCATATTCTTGACATTGTAGCACATTGTCATTTGGATATTAATGTAGATGATATCAGTCAATTATTTTCTGAGGATATTACTTATGTTTTTAGTGAGGAGGAAAGGTGCATTGTCACTCAGGAGGTTAACAAGCTTTTAGACCTTGGGGTTATAAAGCTGACACAAAGACAGGAGGGACAGATTTTATCCCCTGTTTTTCTACGTCAGAATAAGGATGGTGGTTTTAGGATGATACTAAACTTGGAAAAACTAAACTGGCACATTGATTACAAACATTTTAAAATGGAAAACTTCGAGCAGGCGGTTCGCCTTGTTAACAGGGGGGATTACATGGCCTCTGTGGACCTAAGACACGTTTACTACTCTATCAAGATAGCTGAGGAGCAACAGAAATTTCTTTGTTTTCGGTGGCAAGGCAAGATCTATCAATTTACCTGCCTTCCAAATGGGGTTTCTGAAGGGCCTTGCCTATTCACTAAGCTAATGAAACCTGTTTTTGCTACTTTGAGACAGAGAGGCTACACCATCACAAGTTACATAGATGACACTCTTATTACCCACAGTTCGGTTGAAGGATGCTATGAGAGTATTAATTCAACGCTTGAGTTACTTCAGCAGGTGGGTTTTTGTATTAAGGTAAAGAAATCTGTCTTTGTGCTCACGCAGCGTTTGGAGTATTTGGGGGACACCATAGACTCTGTATCAATGACAGTTACATTACCTGACAGGAGGAGAGAGAAAATAGTTCAAAGCTGCACACGCCTTTTTCACCAGTCATGGTTGCTGCAGTTCCCGCAGTAGAAATGGGGAAACTGCATTATATGTAGGAAGCTGGAGATGGCAAAAATCTCAGCATTGCAGTGGACAGGTGGTAACTTTGACAAGTGGATGGACATCACGGCTGACATGAAAAAAGATCTCCTTTGGTGGATCACTAATGTTGCAGTGCAGGACAGGAAAATTTTTAGACCTGGCACAGAGTTAGACCTGTACTCTGATGCCTCCAGCTTGGATTGGGGTGGATGCCTTTATGACCAATGTATTAATGGCAGATGGTCCGCGACTGAAGTGGAGTTGTATATAAACTCGAAGGAACTAAAAGCCATCCTATTTACTGTGAAGTCCTTTGCCCATTTGATCAGAGGAAAGCACGTTAAGGTGTTTTGCGATAGTGCAACAGCAGTAGCTTATGTCAATCAAATGGGGGGCACGAAATCATCTTCCTGTAATGACATCTGTTGGGACCTCTGGGGTTGGTGTGCAGGAAACAATGTTTGGATTATGTGTTCTCACATCCCAGGAAGTGGTAATTCTATGGCAGATGCAACTTCACGACAGTTTAATGATAGACGTGAATGGAAATTAATGTGGGAATTTTTAGAGAGCTTTGCAACATCTTTGGTGTCCCCAGCATTGATCTGTTTGCTTCTAGGTTAAATAACCAGGTTCCTCGTTTTTGTTCTTGGCATCCTGACCCAGAGGCAGAACACTTTGATGCCTTTTCCATAACTTGGTCACAGTTTCCTCTGGTCTACATTTTTCCCCCCTTTGCTCTGATTGCCAGATGCCTTCAAAAGATGCGTGCAGGGATGGCGAGAGGGTGGCTCATTGTGCCCTTATGGCCTTTGCAAATTTGGATGGGAACCCTCCTGAAGATGCTCATCAGGGAGCCCCGGCTAATCATGTGGAGGAAGGACATTCTGTGACATCCGTCTTCAGAGGAGGAACACCCAATCATGAAGCACACCCAGTTGATGGCATGTCTCTTGTCTGGCGACACCTGCGAGCAAGAGGCATTTCAACAGCAGGTACGGACATCCTCATGGCCTCCTGGAGACCAGCGACACAGAGATAGTATGTCACATGTCACACATGTCACCAGATGGATACAGTTTTGTGACAGAGGGCACATCAATCCCCTTACACCCAATTTAACAGATGTCATACATTTTTTATCCGACACCTTCCACAGGGGTGTTGCTTATGACTGCGTCAACACTGTCTGGTGGATGGATGTAGAGCTGGGAATCACCCTCTTGTTAACAGGTTTCTGAGGGGAGTCTTCAACCTGAGACCTCCTATGCCCAGTTACACACAGACCTGGGATGTCAAGTTGGTGCTGGAACAGCTGCGTACTCTGGAACCGTTATGCACCCTTACGCTAAGAGAACTCACATTGAAATTAGTAATGCTGATGGCACTCATGCAAGCTGCCAGAGTGCAAACGTTGCATTTGTTAGTGTTGAAAAATATTCACATTGGGGAAACCTCTATTTGTGTATCATTAGGAGACAACATCAAGCAGTGTCGCCCAAAATTCAATGTAAAATTTGTGGACTTTACAGCATATGCTACTGATAGGAGGCTATGTGTTTGTGAGACATTGAAAGTGTACATTGAGAAGACCGCCCAGTTTTGGACTGGTGTGGATCAGATGGACAGTCCTTTATTCTTTAGTATTGTGAGACCCCATAAACCTATCACTAGAGACACTATTGCTATGTGGGTTAGGATTATGCTGCACAGGTCGAGTGTGGACACCAGGATGTATTCAGCTGGCAGTGTTAGGCAGGCTGCAGCGTCGAGGGCAAAGGCCATGGCAGTGCCAATTGCACATATCTTGGCAAAGGCTGGGTGGTCAAGGGAAGCCACTCTTGCCAGGCATTACGACAAAGAGGTTCTTGGGGACATTGACACTTTCCAAGATGGGGTACTGGGTTAGTGTGTACCCCCTTTGATTGCACAGTTCAGTTTTGGTTGGCTACATACATATGTACTGATTATGTAACTTCATCACTACATGTTATTTTGTTTCTCGTATGTTTTCTTTTCCCATTGCACATCCTCGTTTCCTTATGTTTCTGTACTCCACCCACATGGCTTCAAAATCTCATAGGAAAGTGAGTGGTGGCAGAGGAGTGACTTGCAGACATAAAACTGTTGAAGTATATGAGACCTACCGCAGGTCATTTGAAATGTGCTTCGGATTTTATGATGCAAATCACCTCTGCCAGCAGGGAGCTTTCATATGCCCTCCGCTCCCTCCCTACGCTATAGGGTGTCACATACTTGGACAGTTACGTTGGTTTGCTTTGAGTTCTTTATTATCATGTGGGTGATCGTACACTTTAAAGTCTAACGTGGCGAGGCAGCATGGTGTATATCATATGAAAGCTCCCTGCTGGTAGAGGTGATTTGCATCATAAAATCCAAAGCACATTTCAACTGACCTGCAGTATGTCTCATGTACTTCAACAATTTTAGGTGTATTAGAGTAGTTAACAATTTTTTTTGTCACATCTTCATCTATATAAGTGAATGCCACCTTTATATTTCTTAAAAGTTCATAGGCACTTCCTGTAATTCTATTTACACTTATCCCTCGACTATCGCGCCCAATTGGGGCTGAAATAGCCGCGCTATAGCCGAAAACGCGATAGCCGAATTGAACAACTAATGGTGAAAATTGTTATTGGTACCGAAACCACAAATTTTACTCCTAATATCCCTCATTTTTACTTCTTTTTAAATTACTGTATAATCCATTGGTACATGTTAAGGTTATAACATAAAAAAAAAATTACATCAGCTCATTGTATTTACTAGAGATGTACCGATGCATCGGTATCGGTATCGGAATCGGCGGTATCGGCCCATTTTTTGGGTATCGGTATCGGCTTGTTTTATGCCGATACTTACGATACCTAAAAGGAGTTTACTACTAAGTGATATATTCAATATAAGATATTGATTACTGAGTAATTTACCTTTGCAAATGGCTTCAAAAAGCTTCTAGAATTGCTCCTATTTCACAAACATTCTCAGAAGACTTACAGCATCCCCCAAAACAAAGCCTCCCATCTGATAACGATCGCCGTCCACCAACTCATCCTGGTGTCCAGTGCAGTAACCACTATAAGTAGTAGTATCGGTATTGGTGGTATCGGTATCGATAGTAGTATCGGTATCGGAATCAGCCAAAATTCTGGTATCGGTTTTGGCCAATGAGCGCTCAGGTACCCCATGACGTCATGGCTGGGCGCGTGATAGCAGGCATCTGAGGTCGCGATAATGAAATTTTAGCAGCTTTTCATGGGTGCGTGATAGCAATAAAACGCGATAGCTGAAGTCGCGATAGCCGAGGGTTGACTGTATGTGCTTTTCTGGTCACATAACATAACATAACATAACATAAATAATAA
The DNA here is from genome assembly GCF_017591435.1 of Portunus trituberculatus. Lineage (NCBI taxonomy): Eukaryota > Metazoa > Arthropoda > Malacostraca > Decapoda > Portunidae > Portunus > Portunus trituberculatus. The sequence goes on from NC_059300.1 coordinate 19,543,849, forward strand.
GATAACAAAGGGCCACCAGGGCCCATCTAGGTTATCCTGTATCAGTCGCACAGCGACCTCGTTATCCGTACTTAAAGATACACTTACAAGTACACAATACATTATATACTAATTCTAAATATTTGGCCCATTATCTGCAGTAGTTACTCCTAGGTCTTTCTTTTTTTTTTCAGACTTCTTGATTTCTTCATCCCCCATTGAGTAAACTCCCTTTGGCCTTCTTTTGATCACTCCAAATTCTAATATGCTGCACTTTTTTGCATTAAATTCTATTTCCCATGTGAGTGACCATTTTGCTATTTTATCCAAGTTTTGTTGTAGTGCCTCACAATCTTCATTTCTGTTCACCCTCCTCATTAATCTAGCATCAGCACCAAACAGACTGATGTAACTGTCTATTTGTTATCACACATACAAAGGGTCTGCTTGTGTTCGTGTGACTTTGATTGTCTCAAGGTGGCATCAGGTAGAATGGTTTTCTCTGCTTCTGAGTCTGCTAGTGGACCATCCTTGAGTGTTGCCTCCATGGGCCTCTCTGCTCTGCCAGCCTCATTGCTACCTCTTTCACAAGTACAAGTCTCCAAGGGCACTTCACCTTCATGCGTGGAGACTCTCTAGCATCTCTTCTGAAAGAAGCTTGCTAGATTTATGCCCCTTCTGGTCAGACAGTCCTCTGCTAGAGTTTATCAGGCAAAGTGATCTGTCTTCTGTGGTTGGTGTGAGTCAAGGGGTTGTCATCCTCTCTCAGCCTTTGTGATGAACTTATTGGATTTTTTTTCTTTTTCTTTGGGACAGAAAGCACTTGTCCTTGCCATCCATTAGAAGGTATTGTTCACCTTTAGTCCCACAGGATTTGGATCTGTCAGCTCTGTTTTGGGGACTTGCCAAGTTGGCTCCTCCCCATTTGCCACACATGCCTGCTTGGGATTTGTCTTTAGTTTTATGTTATGTAATGAAGCCCCCCTTATGAGCCTCTTCATTTGGCTTCATTGGAGGATGTTGCACTAAACCCTTCGTTTCTTTTGGCTTTAGTGTCTTCTCGTTGGGTTAGAGAACTTAATTGACTTTCGGTGGAAGTTTGTCACTCTATGGGTTGGTCTTCTATGAATTTTCTTTAGTCCCTGATTTTCTAGTGAAGATTCAGCTTCCAGGTGATGAATCTCAGTCTGACCACCATTCCTGCTCTTACGGAGTATGGTGGTAACTCAGAGGGGGATCGGCTTTTATGCCCAGTCAGAGCCATCAGGGAGTACCTTCATAGGACCATGGATTGTCGAGATGCTCTCGCCTTTTGTGGTAGTTACTGAGCCTCGACATGTGGTGCACCCACATACTGTTTCTCACTGGATATGTCAGGTTATCCAGGTTATCCAGCATGCACATAAGGATGTTTCTGAGGAGGACATGCTCTTGGTTTGGGTGAAGGCACATGAAGTTAGAGCAGTGGCAACAAGTGCTTTGTTTAAGAAGATTGAGAGTATTTCTGCCATTCTCCAGGCAGGAACCTGGAAGAGTATGTCCACTTTTCTTCATGTGTAAATGAGCCCTGGTGTCTTTGGACAAAACCTCTGTAACACTGGGCCATAAGCATCATTAGCATTAAAAGCTGTTCCTAGTCACGGACAATAAACCTATGTGGTGGTCTAGCAAATTCAGGAAAGCAAAGACAATTCCTGTGAACTAGTAAATGATCCCACATTAACTTGGGAATCCACTGGCTCTGAGGCAATCATGTCACCTGCTGCAGCAAGATTAAGATCAGCAACATGACAAGTTTGAGGCTTGCCATGTTGCTGAATATCTTCACCTGCAATGAGAGAGGACGCTTGTGACTCCACTTCTGTATTTTTTTTAAGCTATTTCCTGGATTTCTCAACACAGTAGAACCAGGATGGCAGTAGAGGTTTGCAAGGTGTGTGAGGAGAGTGTAACGACCAGATGTAGTGGCGTAGAGCATGAGGTGAATGAGTTGTGGTTCCACACAGCTTGTGTGGGGCTGAAAGCCTCCAAGATGCTCAGCCACAAAAACATTATGAAAAGATAAGCATGGTAAACCAGTGGGTGGGTCGACTAGGAAGTGCAGCAAGGATGAAAGCTAGTAAATATGATGTGCTGTGAGAAGTCTGGAAGAGCGTAGTTGTTCCAAGCATTTTGTATGGTATGGATGTGAGTGTGTGGAATGAAAATGAACTGGAGAAGTTAGAAGTAGGACAGAATAGAGTAGCAAGAATGGCACTGAATGCACCAAGGTATGCAGTGATAGAAGCTCTGAGGGGAGACATGGGCTGGATTATTTTAGAGAGAGACATGTAAAGGCAATGCTGAGGTACATGGCTAGATTAGAGCAAATGGACGATGCAAGACTAGTAAGAAAGGTGCTTCTATGGAATTTCAGGAGTAGCAGGTGAGGGAAGAAGTGTGTCACAATGGCAGTAAAGAGTGGCTTGGAAACTAGTTGGGCTTTTCAGTGGATTGAGGGGAGGCATGTTGAGAGTAACTGGAGCATGGGTATTAGAAATGGGGAAGGCAGAGAGTGGGATGTAAGAAAGTGGAAGAGTGAGATTGACAGAGTAGTGAAACATGTGGGATTGAGTTAATGGAAGAATACGATGGAACAGAAGAGTACTTTGGAGTGGTACAGAGAGAAAGAGACCCCGAGTGAGGGCACAGTGTATGGATGTGAATGCAAGGAGTTACAGGTGGTCTGAGTCTTGCAGCAAGGTGTGCCAGATATGTGACATGGGAGAGGATGAGATGGTGGAACATGTGGTGCTGGAGTGTTTGAAGTATGCTAGAGACAGGAATGAAATGATGCAAGTGGTGCTGAGGGAATCGGGCAATGCCAGACTGGAGATGACAGAAAAGGAATGGATGGTGTTGCTGCTGGGACTGTGTGGAGACACGAATGACATGATGATTGAAGCCGTGAAGGAATTCCTGGAGAAAAATGTGGCATGCTAGACATATGAATCAATAAGGTGAATTTTGGTGATTGTTTTCTGTTTGTGTTTTTCTCTTTTTCCTTACAGGAGTGGCCGTTACAAAGGCCTGACTCAGGAGCAATCCCAAGTCACCTGTAACATCCAGGTCAAGATCAATATTGAAACAAATGGGTGAGAGGATGGGGTGTGGGGAAGTTTGAGGATGTATGTAAGGAACTTGAGGAGTGGAGAGGACCTGAGAGATGACGTGCAAATTGAGGGATGTGAGTATGTCATGATAGGGAAGGGGCATAGGACAAAGGAGACACTGGGAGGAGCCACAGCCTTACTCTACAAAAAAAAGAAAAGGACTGAAAGTAGAGGAAATAGATGTGGGGAGATGTGAAAGCAGTGAAGATGTGATAGCGGTGAGAGTGGAATGTAAGAATAAAGGTGGCAGAACAGAGAAGATGGTGGTGGTGGTAGTATATGATTGTTATGGGAGAAAGAGCTGATAGGGAGAATAGGAGGAAGTATGATATACTGAGGAGAGTTGTGAGAGAGCATAGGAAGGAAAGAGTGCTTGTTAAGGGTGACATAAATGCACTCATAGGGTTACTAGGTGAATGAATGAACAGGAATGGTGAAATGCTTGAAGAGTTTGTGGATGAAATGGAGCTTGAGAATCTGAATGTTACCTTGGCTGAGGGGCGGGTGACTTGGAATGCAAGGGAGCATGAATCAGCGATTGACTACTTGCTGGTGAATGAAAGAATGCGTGAGATTGTGTCACACATGTGGATAGATAAGGATGGTATGGTGGATATTGTGTCTGACCACAATATGCTGGTTATGGATTGAGAGTGAGTGCAGAGTGAGAATGAGGTGAAAGTGGCAGGTAAGGAAAGGAGGTGGAGACTGATAGATGTAGGGTGGGAGAACTTTCAGGTAGATCTGAGTGAGAGAAGATGGGATGATGATGTAAGTGTATATGATGTGGAGCACCTGAATGAAAGACTGGTTGAGAATGTGCAGAGTGCTGCTGAGAATCAGATAGGGTATGTGAGAGTAGGTAGGAGAAAGAGAGTATGCAAAGCATGGTGGAACAATGAAATCAGAGAGGCCAGGAAGGAGCGAAAGAGAATGAGTAGACAGTGTAGATGGTTGAGGAAAAAGAGACATGAAAGCGATGAGGCAGAGAGTGAGTACAGGTAACTCTTGATTTACGCGTGTTTAATTTGCAAGTTTTTGTTAATACACAACCCGAAAAAAATATTATAATTAATTAAATTTGTGCAATTGGTTTGCTAATATGCGATTTGGCCCAACCGCATTTTCAAACTGAGCGCCAGATGCAATTTCAAACTGCACGCCAGAGAGTGGACAGCGATGGCGAGTGCTTATGAGGGGTGAAGACATTGGTGGCCTGTGTTTATTTTTTTTACTAGTGTTCACTTTTATAATGTGAGGTTATTTTTGATATGTGGATTTCTGATAAAGTGGAAAAGCTCAAAGGAAGATGGTGACTAACTGTGGTCAGTGGTGAAGGCAGTGACGCAGTGAGAGTTGTGTTTACGTGTTATTTGTTTTGTTGTTTTCTCTTATTTTTTGCTTTCTCTTATCATTTCTTGCTTTTCCCTTTACTTTAAATACACTTCTAGTATTGAGAATGGTAAATAATAAAAACATGTTAATTTAGCCAAATAAATAGAGTATTTTGTACAAATTTTTTTGGACCACATCCCACATCCCCCCTATTATCTATTGTTTCTTATGAGAATTACAAGTTTGTTTTATACAAATTTTGACATACGCAATGCCTCTTGGACCACATCTATCGCATGAATCGAGAGTTACCTGTACGTGAATGCATGGGCAGCGTATGTGAAACAACAGAGACTCACAAAGTGAATGATATATAATGAAGGCTAAAGTGAAGTGTGAAAGAAGTATGATTGAATCTTTAAGAAAGAAAGGCATGGAAGGTGGTCGTGAATGGTACAAGTTCATGATAGGTGATAATATGTCAGAGAATGTTGGTGTGAAAGTGAATGGGTAAGTTGTAACAGAGAAGAAGAATGAGATCAGGGAGACAATTAGACAGTTCTGGGAAGAGGTGGGTGGTGTAGGTGAAGTGTTTGGTGTGAGAGAAGGATGTTGACTCTGGAGAGGAAGAATGCAGATGAACTGAACGAGAGAATCAGCAAGGAGGAGGTAGAGAGATGTGTGAAAAGGCAGAAGAATGGGAAGGCACCAGGGCTAGACGGGATACCGTATGAGATGTATAAAATTGGTGGGGAGGTTGTTATTGACAGGATGACTGAGGTACAGTGCTTACTCCAATTTTGTGAGAAATGGGGCGGCATTGTGAGTTCCAAATTTGGAAATCGCAAAATTGGAAGCATTATTCCTATGCGAAAAATTGAATATGGTGGACCCCTCTTCCATGGTCGCCTAATTTTTCAATATTTTCCTAATATTTTGCCCATATTTATATCACATATATATTGAGCCAGGCATCTTTCCATATTAATGATCAGTGTTTGTACAATGGCTACGAGAATAAAAAATCTGTCCACCATAGCTTTTTTACAGCTTTTTCAATTTTCTCACTGTTTTTAAACACCATTCTCACAGTTGATTCTCCCACACCAAACTCTCTGGAAATATCAGTTCCTTTTTCCATCTCTTTTCATCTTAATTATCTTCATCTTCTGCTCCAAAGTTAGCCTAATGTTTTTCTTAGTTGGTGACGCCATGTCGCACAAAGTTGAGCACAAATTTTCCTCCAAATTTGCAGAATGCAGAGAGAACTCCATGGAGGTGTACGTAAACAAATGGAAGGCGGGAGGGAGCGGGGCAGTGTTGCAAGATGAGCTTCATTGAATTACTGCCAGATTTTTATGAAAACTGGCCAAAAACCACCAAACTATGATAAATATAATATATATATATATATATATATATATATATATATATATATATATATATATATATATATATATATATATATATATATATATATATAATAATAATAAAGTATAATATGATAAATATGAATAAATAAATAAAATATTGCTTATATGATACAGTAATATATAATTTGCGGGAACGCTCTCTCTCTCCCATTACCACTCGCAATACCGGGAGAAAGGATCAAGATGGGGAAATTTTAAAAATGGCAATTTTTGGTCCTTGGTCGCAAAATTGGCGTATCGCAAAATTTGAACTCGCAAAATTGGAGTAAGCACTGTATTTAACCAGGTGTGGGAGGAAGAGAGGGTGCCAAGAATGTGGAATGAATGCAGGGTAACTGTTGCATAAGGGAGGACACAAGAGTAATGTACCGAGTAGCAGTATTTGATTGGGATTATTACCCAATATTAGGGTATTTGTTTAGTCCAAATCCTCATCTTCTCTTCATATATGTAGCTAGGAATTCTTATATAGGGAGTCCCTGTGGGAGGAGAAGGGAGATAACGTGTGGCTGCGTGCGCAGTCATCATGGCTGCCGCCTTATAAGGTGAGGGTGCGTGTGGTGGCGTCCCGAGAGGTAAAAATGGCGGCCCGTCCCTCACGGCATCCTGCTTCTCTCTCTCTCTCTCTCTCTCTCTCTCTCTGCCAGGTTGGGCCTGCTGTGGTGGAAGTGGCAGAGGGTTCCACAGGGACGGTGCTGTAATCATAAGGATTATCTCATGAGTTGTTCTTATCAGACCACGTGGCGTATGGTAGCTCTTCCTGGAGTTGGTTGGAGAGTGTACCTCGAGACGAGAGCGAGTGATGTTCTGAGGGCGATGCCTTTTTTTTTTTTTTTTTTTTTTGAGATTGCCATCCAAGAGGATAGCCTGGGCATGTTGCCTTTTATGGCTCGCCCACAAGTGTTTTCTTTTGTAAGTGTGATCTTTGTTGCAGGAGCTTGTTCCTAGGCAGTGGGGAGTCTAACTTACCAGCATATAGCTGTGTGTTAGATACACCTCAGTGCCAGTTCGGATTTAACTCCTGCTTTGGATAATGTAGTAAGTGTTGTTTGTTTTCGTGGTGGTCTCGAAGTTTGAAGGGAGGTGACGTCGATGGGAGTATTCTCCTAGACGGTAGGGAGTCTAACTTACATGCGTATAGCCTGTGTTAGATACACCATACCGCCTGTTCAGAGATTATTTCCCAAGTTTATCTTGGTGGTGGGAAGGCTTTCACCATTTCCTCTAGGATTTGGTGAGGAGTGTGTTGGACCACCTCTGCCGCCGTTCTGTTTCTTCTATGTAGGTAGTTTCTTGTTTTTGTGCAGTGTTTTAGGTAATGTTCTAGTGGTGCAAATGTGTCTGTGTTGCAGTGCTCACATGTACATGGAAGCTCATTGAAGATCTCGGCCCTGCAGTGGTAACCGAGTCTGAGTCTGTGTATGTCTGTTTGTGTTTTCCTGTTGGTGTGCATAGGTAGTGGTGTGTTGTTCTCCCTAGTGGTGTTGTACCAGGAAGCAGTTGGAGAGTTATCTTGTGTCCAGCGTTCAAGTGATCGTTCTGCTTTTCTTCGGCTGGCTTTCTTGAATTCGGATGCCTGTGTGCTCAAACTGGTTGGCACAGATGTGGTGATGGTGTTTATTCGGAGGGCTCGTCCTGCTTCTGCGTCCGCTCTCTCGTTGCCTGGGATGCCAACGTGACTTGGCACCCAGTTGATATGTGCCTTCAGGCCTCTCCTCTGCATTTCTTGTGCCGTGGCCCAGATGCCAGTGACCAGTCCCACGTTATCTGTTATCTGGCATTTCTTGAGAGTTTGCAGTGCTGCCAGTGAGTCAGTGTGGATGAGTGCAGACCTTCCCCGTTCCTGAGCATGCCTTAGAGCTCCTCCTATGGCCACGAGTTCTGCCTGTAGGATGCTGGCCCCGTTGTTGAGTCTGTACCGCGTGGGAGTCCCTGTGTCGCATATGAAAGCTGCTGCTGCTCTGCCGGATTGTGCTTCAACAGAGCCGTCAGTAAAATATTCGCTGCTGTCTTCTCTTTGGGGTGTCTGGAGAGCTGCTGTTGCGTTTTCCTGTAATTCTTGGTTGTTGAGCTGTTTCTTTGCTTTCTTGAGTTTGTGTGTTGTGGTGGTGATGGCATTTTCTTGCCATGGTGGATAGGTGGTGAAAGTCACTGCTGGAGGATCCATCTCAAATTTCTCAAAGGTGTTTTGGACGCCTAGTTCTCTGATCCCATCCGCTGCTTGGCTTGCCCACGTCCTCTTGAGGAAAAGCTGTGGGTCCTGGTTCAAGCTTTGCATAACTCTTACGTGGAGGTTTGAGTTTTCTTTTCTCATGTATTTGATGAGATGTGTCGTGCTCATAGCTTGTAATCTGTTGCGCAGAGGGGGGAGATTGGCCTCTAGCTGCATGGTACATACTCTCGTCCACGGTGGGGCTCCCAATATCAGCCGTAGTGCCTTGTTTTGTATTACTTCGAGGCTTTGTATCTTGGAGCTGCTTGCCGTTGTTATGCAGGGTGCGGCATATTCGAAGATGGCTCTTATTGCCTGCATGTAAAACATACGTAGCACTGTAGGTGAGGCTCCCCGGTTAGGTCTCGTGATTGCTCTCATGACCTTGAGGCGTGCCTCTGCTCTGTTTTTGATAGACATTATGTGGGACTTAAAGCAGAGTTTGTTGTCAAAATTTATTCCAAGGTAGGTGTGACTGTGTGTCCAGGTTACAGCTGTCTCGTTGATTAGGAGAGGATGTGGCGGGTGATTTCCTCCGAAGAAGGTGGCTCGTGTCTTGTCCGTATTTATTTTTAGGCCTATATCCCTGCATTTGTTGACGACTGAGTTTAAAGCTTTCTGGGCTTTCTTCATTGCCCATGCTCCTGTGGATATGATGGCTATGTCGTCAGCGTAGCAAAGTATCTTGGTGTCTGTCCCCAGTCTCAACGTGATCAAGTTTTCAGCTAGAACGTTGAATAAGAAGGGGCTGAGGATGCTCCCCTGTGGGGTACCGTTTTCAAAGCTTCTTGTGTCTGACACTCGCCCTTGAAATGATACCTTTGCTATTCGGTTTGTCAGGAAATCCTTCGTCCATAGCAAGAGTTTTCCTGCCACGCCTTTCTTAGTTAAACTCTCTAAGATGGCTTCCTTGTTGGCCATCTCGAAAGCTTTCTCGAGGTCCATGAAGACCACTACTGCCGTTCTTCCTTTAATGGTCGTGAGCATGTTCAGGATGCAGTCCTTGGTTCCTTTAATTTTTGTATAGGCGTAGGTGTGCGGGTGGAGCGCCCCACCTGCCAATGTAGCCGGTTCAGTACCATTTTTCCGCTGTCTTCCCAGGCAGCTCAAGAGGAAATCGGTCTGAACTTGTTGTTTTCTCGTGGCTTTGGAATTGGTATGATAACCGCCTCCACGCGGTAATTTGCCTCACCTTATAAGGCGGTAGCCATGATGATCTTGTCTACTCCTGCTGGAGGGCGCCACCACGCTCACCTTATAAGGCGTCATCTCCCTTCTCCCCCTACAGGGACTCCCTATATAAGAATTCCTAGCTACATACATGAAGAGAAGATGAGGATTTGGACTAAATAAATACCCTAATATTGGGTAATAATCCAGTACTGCTACTCAGTACAAGTAAGAATGAGCTGAAGAACTATAGGCCGACTGCATTATTAAATACAGTAGGTAAAGTATTTAGTGGAATGCTGAATGAAAGATTGTGTAAATGGATTGAGTGAGCTGGAGTATTAGGTGAGGAACAGAATGTCCTGTGTGGACATGAGGGCTGAGGATAACTTGTTTGTGGTGAATGAAATGATTGAGAAAAAAAGAAAGGAGGGAGGTAAATTGTATTTAGGTTTTTTGGATACAGAAAAAGCTTATGATAGGGTGGATAGGGAAATGTTAGTCAGAATCTTAGGAAAGATTGGGTTGAGTGAAAAAATAATCAACATATAGTGCATAGCATGTATATTGACACCAAAGCTAAATAGAGACTAGAAGATATAGAGACAGACTGGGTGAAGAGTGAGAGAGGAGTTAGGCAAGGATGTATTTTGTTACCAACCCTTTTCAGTTTGTAAACAGAAAAGTTAGCAGCCAGATTGAGAAGAATGAATGTAGGAGTGAGAGTTGGGAATGAGAAGATAGGGGTGGTCCTTTATGCAGATGATGTGGTGGTCATGAGTGAGTGGGTGGGTGGCAGGTAGTAATGGGGTGAGGGGGAAGGACATGTGCCACTACAAGATTCAAACAGTCAGTCAGTCATGAGAAGAAACGCAAGCCAGAGCAGCCATTGCCTACATTTGCCTGGGCCATCCCGCACTCAGGTCTCACTTGCACCGCCTATGTCTGTCTCCTGATCCCTTCTACCTTGGTGTAGGACTATCCCTGAGACCATTGAACATTTCCTGCTCCACTGCCCACGCTTCCACATCCACCACATTGCACTACGCTCAAGGCTCTCCGCCCTGGCCATCACAACACTCGATCTGCCCACCCTCCTGGCAGCCTCAGGCATCCACCCCTCCCAGCAACCTGCTGTCCTTCACCTTACCTGTGCCTTCATGAGGAAGACCAGTCAGCTACCATGCCTGTGATACCCACACAGAACTACCACAAGGCTCATAAGGATCCAAAGATCTTCATGGCCTTAACATCAACAACAACAACAAAGCAAGCCACAGCAGTTGTTGTCTTTGTAGCAAAAGCAAGAAATATATATATATATATATATATATATATATATATATATATATATATATATATATATATATATATATATATATATATATATATATATATATATATATATATATATATATATATATATATATATATATATATATATATATATATATATATATATATATATATATATATATATATATATATATATATATATATATATATATATATATATATATATATATATATATATATATATATATATATATATATATATATATATATATATATATATATATATATATATATATATATACAGCCAAACCCCGCTTAATGAAGGGGGTTACATTCCTAAAAAAAAAAAAAAACTTCGTTAAGTGAAACTTCGTTAAACGAACCGATTATAACAAGTTTAACCCCTGACTTGAACTTTCATTGAGAGTAAACAAAGCGAGAGTGCATCTTAGTACAGTGAACGGTTTAATAAAAGTAAAAATTATAAAGTTGAACATTTAGGCAGTTTAATTTAAGTCATTATAATGTACACTAATGTATTTATGTACATAACTTTATTAAAGAACAGTATTCTGTTGACTAATCATCCCTACACCTCACTCGCCACATTTTCTCCAGATACTCCCTCACAGCCTCCATCATCCCTTCACTCATCACTCTACACAGTGCCAGAAGCAACACCATCCATTCCCTTCCTGTCTTCTCCACCTTTTCATCCCTATTATGTCCTTATTCACTCAAGATCACTTGCATCATCTCATGCCTGTCTCATACTTCTCACACTCCAGCATGACATGCTTCACCGCCTCGTCCTCCCCCATGTCACACATCTGGCACACTCTGCTGCCGGACTCAGACCACCTGTAGTTCCTTGCATTCACATTCATACACTGTGCCCTCGCTTGGAAGAGGCCGCCATCATACCACCTTTCATACATTGGGGCTTCCTCTTCCTTGTACCATTCCAGAGTACTCTTTCGTTCCATCTCATTCTTCCTTATATTCAGTCCCACACACTTCACCTCTCTGTCTATCTCACTCTTCCATTTCTTCGCATACCATTCCGTTCCTACTCTGCCTTCTCTTGTCACGATCCATTCACACTCATTTTGATTCCTCCCAGCCATTCTCATCCCCCATACCACTTGTAATCCACTCCTCTCTGTCATTCTCATGCACCTCTTCCTCCATTGGCTCCCACTTTCATTCCACAGGTACACTTTCTTCACTATTCTTTCATCATTCATTCTTTCCAACCTAACTTTGCACCTAACTTTACAGGAGGAGTTAGTAAACACCTACCGAAACAATAACTTACTCCCAGTGAGATCTAATAGCACTAGTTGAGGGAGTACTGTGAACCTTCCATTAAAGCTAGTTGTGATCTCGCGGAATGTTTCCCTTTGTGTCTCACAACTCAAGGGGGCAGTCAAAGCCTACCCTTTAAAGACAACTCTCCTTCACACAAAACTACATGCACTTACCACACATACACCCTTCACTTCAAATCAAAATTTAAAAGAAATCATTCATCCTTTTCACTGGTAAACTCTGGAACTTCCTCCCTGTATCTGTATTTCCGAATTCCTACAACTTGTCTTCTTTTAAGAGGGAGGTATCAAGGCATTTGCTCCCCTAATTCTGACTGCCGGTTTTGGCACTTTTTACACTTTTTAGAGAGCCAGCACTCAAGTGGGCCTTTTTTTACTTTCTTTTTTTTTTTGCTCTTGGCTGGCCCTCTTCCCTACGTAAAACCTAAGTGTGGCTTTAACTAGTCTTTCCCTAAAAGTGCTCCATCCCATATCACCTCTCAAAGCTTCTATTGCTATGTACCTCAGTGCATTCAGTGTCATTCTACCTTTTCTATTCTCTCCCACTTCTAGTTTGCCAATTTCACTTTCATTCCATGCAATCACATCCATACCATACATTATGCTGGGCACAGCCACACTCTTCCACACTTCTCTCAGCACATCATATTTGCTTGCTCTCATTTTTGCTGCACTCCCCAATCATCCAACCCACAGATTCACTAAGCCTAACTTTTCATTCTTTGTCTTTTCACACCCCACTTGGACTCACCCACATCCTCAAGTACTTATATTCTCATGCCTGATTCATCTCATTCTCTCCAATTCTCCATACTGCATTGTTTTCATCCTCAGACCTATTCACTATCACCTTACTTTTTTTCATTACTAAACCTAACTCCAAAGTCTCTCCCATATCCATCCACAACATCTAACATTCTCTACAACTCTCATTGAACCCATATATCCTTCTAGAATTCTTGGTGCCAGACTACCAGCATGACGTCATGCATGACGTCAAGCTGTTGGACAGCACAGCCTATGGGAAATTAGTAATTATGAGTAAGTATGTAGATAAAAATGGATTTTACATTAAAAAAAATCCTGTTTTCTTTCATTCACATATACTGCAAACATTATTGGTACTAATATCTATCCCTGTGGAACTCCACTTATGACTCTCTTCCAGACCGATTTTTTATCTCTTATAATTGTTCTCCTTTCTCTGTCTTTTAGAAAGTCAGCCATCCATTTCAGAAGTCCTCCATTTTGTTCAAGTTTCCACAGTAACTTTCTGTGCAGAATATTGTCAAATGCCTTCTTTAGAGCTAAGAATATGCAATCCACCCATCCATTCCTTTCTTGTACTATGTCAACCACTCTTGAGAAGAAGCCTATTAAATTTGTGACACATGATTGTCCTCTTCTGAATCCATACTGTCTATCTGTCAAAGTACCTTTCTCCTCCAGATATTCTATTAATTTCTATTACACTGATCAATGACACTGGTCTGTAGTTTAATGGATCCTCCTTATTTTTCCCTTTGAATATGGGCACAGTATCCACTCTTTTTTAATCTGTTGGTACTTTACCCTCTGTTAAGGAACTTATTATGATTCTGTGGACTTTGTCTACTAACTGGTGATTATATTTCTTTACAATCCAGTTTGACACTCCATTGGGACCTGAGGTTTTCCTTACATCTCGTTCTTCCATTATTTTACTTACTTCTGCTGACACTTGTATTTCACGAACACCATCACTTAATTCCACTGGGGTTTGACATTTAAAGTTGCTTTCTCTGGGTAAGACTGACTGGAAGCCGTTGTTCATCACTCCTGCCATATCTTCTGGGTCTTCATACATTTCATTATTGTATTTTAGTTTGCTTATTTCTCCATTGTTTTTCACCTTGCAGCTTACATATCTGTAAAACAATTTTGGCTGGTCCTTACATTTATTCACTGCATCCTTGTAGTTTTTCAGTTCCACTCTCCAAATCTTGACATACGTTTCTTTTCTGGGCATAGTCTTATATTTCTTCTCCATCTGTTCCAAGCTCTTTCTCTTTTCGTCCTTGCTAACCCAAATCTTTTGTTAAACCACTCCTTGTGTCTAGAATTGTCTATTTTCTTGATTGTCACATGTTTCATTATTCCTTTATTATACTTCTCCATCAAAATATTCCACTTGTCTTCAGTTTCCTCTGCATATAAAATTAAGTGAGAAGAAAGCGTTGTACAGAAAGACCACAGGAGGAGAGAAGGCATATAGTTAGCAAGATTATATGAGCAGTTAGCATAAAAATAGTGGTAGAAGACATCAGAAGATGTAACATTCAGACAGTGAAAAAGGTAATGAAAACATTTGATTTTTTTATGTAGGGAAGAGGGCTAGCCAAGGGAAAAAAAATAAATAAAAAGGCCCACTTGAGCACTGGCTCTCTGCAAAGAGGAAAAGCGTCAGCCAAAATCAGGGAGCAAATGCCACAATACCTCCCTCTTAAAAGAAGAGAAGTTGTAGGAAGTCAGAAATAGAGATGCAGAGAGGGAGTTCCAGAGTTTACCAGTGAAAGGTATGAACGACCAAAAGTACTGGTTAACTCTTGCTTTAGAGAATTGGACAGAATAAGGATGAGAGGAAGAAGAAAGCCTTGTGCAGCGAGGCCGCAGGAGGAGAGGAGGCATGCAGTTAGCAAGATCAGTAAAACAGTCAGAGGAGGAGCGTTGATGAGATGAAAAACTTTTGATTTTACTCTATCTAATAAAACTGTGAGTGGAACCCTCCATACATGTGAAGAATACTCCATACATGGGCAGATAAAGGCCTTGTATTGATTTAGCAGTTGTGGGTATAAGAAAAGCTGGTAAAAACCTTGACTGAAAACATCTAACTTTATAGAAGCGGTTTTAGCAAGAGATGAGAAGTAAAGTTTCTTGTTTAAATTTTAAGTAAGGGACAGACTGACGATATTCAGGGTAGAAGAATAGGACATTTTAGTGTCATTGAAGAATAGAGGATAGTTATCTAGAAGGTTGTGTCAAGTTGATAACTGGAGGAATTGAGTTTTTGAGGCATTGAATTCTACTAAGTTTTCTCTGCCCCAATCTGAGAGATATCAGAAGTTAGAGATTCTTTGGAGTCTCTAAGGGGTCTGTTAACTTATTAAAGGATTAGTTGTCTCTGGAAAAAAAAAAAAAACATGGAAAAGTGAAGTGTGTTATTTATTATCAGCATAAGAATGGATAGAGCAAAAAGGTCTGATTTAGAACAGGGGTTCTCAACATGGGGTTTGAAAAGCTCCAGGGGTTCACAAGATTTCCAGAGGTACTTAGATAACTTATCTAATAATATCCTTTGCATTATTGGATTAGTGTCAGTCATTAAATTAACACCAAGAAGATTTCCAGGGTGTTGCATTATGTATGTTCCAGTGGCCTTCGAGTAGTCAGGGACTGTAATTTTGAGAGGCTTGACTATTGTTGAATCCCTGTTCCAACTGCCAGCTTTAATGAAGAGTTCTCAATGAAAGAGTTTGGGTACTATGAGTTTGGAACAGTTTTGAGGCTGGTATTCACATCTGAGACAATTCGACCATTTATAAATGTGACATAACATAACAACATAAATAATAGGATAACAAAGGGCCACCAGGGCCCATCTAGGTTATCCTGTATCAGTCGCACAGCGACCTCGTCATCAGTACTTAAAGATACACTTACAAGTACACAATACATTATATACTAATTCTAAATATTTGGCCCATTAACAGGGCTAAGTCCTGCAGCAAATTCCTCTACAATCTGTGATCCCCATACATGGGGATCATGTCTTGTTTAACTATAGTAAATTTCTTATAAAAACTATCATGCAGCGCTATACATAATTATAAATCTAATAAATTTAAGTGCTTATCTAATCTGTTTTTAAACATTGTCAAACTAGTGCTATTTACAACCGTCTCTGGCAATGCATTCCAGAAGTCTACCACCCTATGACTAAAGAAATATTTTCTTATATCTAACCTGCAGCCTTGCTTTCTAATCTTCCTGCCATGATTTCTAGTCCTACTTCCCTCCTCTAAGGTAAAGAAAGATCTCACATCTATGTAGTTTGTATCTGAGAACATTTTAAATAACTCTATCATATCCCTCTTATACATCTCCTCTCAAATGAAAACATGTTTAATTCCTTTAATCTATCTCTATACTCCAGGCACTTTAATGCTGGTATCATCCTAGTTGCTCTTCTCTGAACTGCTTCTAACATGTTGATATCCTGCCTATAGTGGGGTGACCAGGCCTGTATGCAATACTCTAAATGGGGCCTAACATAGGAATTATATAAGCTACGCACCACTTCCTTACTTTTATAACTAACATTTCTATTTATAAAACCCAGGATCCTATTTGCCCTATTTCTTGCTTCTAAACATTGCTTTGAAAATTTCATAGTCCTGTCTATCACTACTCCTAAATCCTTTCCTTCCTCTACTGCCTCTAGCCAACATCCCTCCATCTCATAGTTAAAGTTTGTGTTGTCTTTACCTAAATGCATAACCTGACACTTTTAGAATTAAACTCCATCTGCCACCTGTCTGCCCATGCTATCAGCCTGTCCAGGTCTCGTTGTATTCTGTAATTGTCCTTTTCACCCTGTACTGCACATGCTATCTTAGTATCATCTGCAAACTTTGATACTTTGCTACTAATTCCTATATCTAAATCGTTAATGTACACCAAGAAAAGAAGAGGTCCTAGCACTGATCCTTGGGGTACCCACTAACCACTTCCTTCCACTCAGACATTGCCCCATTTAATACTACTCTCTGTTTCCTATCAGAAAGCCATTCACTAATCCAATCAACTAACCTACCCCCTATCCCATGTAGTCTCAATTTGTACACTAGCCTCCTATGCGGTACCTTATCAAACGCCTTGCTAAAATCTAGATATATAACATCTATGCTATTTCCATCATCTAACTCCTTGGTAATATATTCTAAGATATCGAGCAAATTTGTAAGACAGGACCTCCCTGATCTAAAGCCATGTTGGGTATCTCTAATTAATCTATTCTCATTTAAATGCTCCCAAATACTACCCTTAATGATTTTCTCTAGTATCTTACATACTATACTAGTTAAACTGATCGGTCTATAATTATTTGCATCATCCTTCCTACCTTTTTTAAATATTGGAGTAACATTAGCTAACTTCCAGTCCTGAGGTATCTCAGCAAACCTAAGTGATCTTTCAAAGATTAACTTAAGTGCTTCAGAAATACTGTCTACACCCTCCCTAAGTACTCTGGCATGTAGCTCATCAGGACCACTAGCTTTCCTATCGTCTAGTTCAAGAATAAATTTCCTAATAATTCCCGGTTTTATATCAATATTTTCTAAAGCTCTTAAACTACTCGTCGCACTGTTTGTAACAGGATTTCCTATTCTTTCCTAGTAAATACTGAAGAAAATTGTTCATTCAATAATTCTACTATGTCTTCATTTTGATCCACTACTACACCATCTTTTCTGAGTGGTCCAATCCTATCCTTATTTCTTTTATCACTGACCTTGTAATAACTATATAATTTTTGGGATCTTTACTCCCAGCTCTAGCTAGTTTTATCTCTGCCTGCCTTTTACTTTTTTTATAACCTTACTCAAATCATCTCTGACCTGTCTGTACCTAATCAAATCTACATCTTCCCACTTTTCTGCAACTCTCTGTATGCCCTCTTCTTCTCTCTGATCTGGCTACCTATCTCATGAGTCCACCATAATGGCTTCCTGTTTCTCTGCCTTATATCTTTGTAAGGGATACACTGCATCACTATACCCTTTACTACAACCTTAAAATATCCCACATCTCCTGTGCAGTTTTATTTCCAAAACTATCTTCCCAGTTTACCTCTCCTAATAACTGACGTAACCTACCATAATTGCCTTTCTGATAGTTTGGGACTCTAGTCTTATTCACTATATTATCCCTACTGGAATTAATGATAAATCTAATTATATGATGGTCACTGTTTGCTAAAGTCTCTCCTACCTCAACTTCCTTTAAACAATGCTCAATATTTGTTAGTACTATGTCTAAAACCTTCCTCCCCCTAGTAGGTTTATCTACCATCTGCACTAAATAGTTATCCTGAAAACTTTCCATAAACTTATTTTCACTAGTATCTCCTACCATCCTCTCCCAGTTTACTGACTTAAGATTAAAATCCCCTAAGATAATTGTCTGACTAGTACACCCCCTATTTATCTCATCTACCATAAGGTTGTCTACATCTGCTGACTGGTTAGGTGGTCTATAAAAAGCTCCTACTCTAATAACCTTACTTTTGTTTACTCTAACATCCAGCCATAAGGACTCTACTTAATACCATTAACCTGACTGGAAATGAAGGATTTTTTTACATAAATAACTACTCCTCCACCTATCCTACCAATTCTCTGGTGTAAATACATAATGTATCCATCTACTTCATATTCTTTCCTATTTTCCCTAAACTTTTCCTCATTTACCCATGCCTCTGTGACACATACAACATCTAAGTCCTCCTCAACTATATAACTAGATAACTCGTCCTTCTTGTTCCTAAGACTCCTGGCATTTACATAAAAACATTTAAGTCCTGCTACCTTCCTAGATGCTGTCTCCTTATTTGGAATCCTAATCTTATTCTCTCCTATTTGCACCTGGAAATCTTTCCTAATCTTTTCACTATCTCTGTTTATCCTATCTAATTTATGTCTAGCATCTTTCTTCTGGAATGCATTTGCTACCTCACCCCTACACTCCATCCCAACTCCCCTCCAGACATCCACTCAGCACATCCACACCCTTCCTACTCAGATGCACACCATCCCTAGCATACAAATCCCTTCGCCCATAGAACCTATCCCATACATCCACAAAGCTGACACCCACATCCTTACACATCCCTTTTACCCGATCATTCACACCAATGGCTCTAGACAACCATTCCTGCTAACATACACACGAGGCAAGATTCCTGACACTACACACCTCCTACCACTCTCCCTTATCTTGCCTAACATTTCCCGAAATCTTGCCACTAACTCCTCCGACCCACCTGCTCTGACATCGTTCCCACCTACGTGCAAAACTACTACACCCTCCTCTCCATCCCCCAACCCTCTTCTGCACCTCCTCACTCACTGCCTTCACACCTGCACCAGGCATACACACGTTCGTCCTCCTATCCCTGTCTTTCCCACAGAAAGTGCTATCTAAATACCTAACCTGAGAGTCACCCACCACACACACCTGAGGTGTGCTAGCACAACCATCCTCCTCCTCTCCTCTACCCCTTCTTTCTCCTTTCACTCACCACAACCACTTCATTCACTCCACTCTTTCACTCTCCCTCCCCTCCAACAAACCGAACCTATTTTCACACTCAACAGGTTTAGTCCTATCCTCCCTAACTGCCTCCGCTTTCCTTCCCCTCGCAACCTGCCATCTCTGCCCATCCTGACTACTATCTTTCCCCGTCTGGCTCGCCTGCTCCCTCTTCCCCACTCTGCTCTTCCCGACATAGAGGGGTACTTTAGATGGCTGATCTAATAATATCCTTTGCAATATCACTGCATATCAAATAAGTGTCAGTCACTAAATTAACATTCTGTTTCATGTCAGATTACTGGAAGTTAGGGTAGATGGTCTTATAACTTCAGAGATTCTTAACAACAAAAGGTAGAGAATCCCTGGTTTAGAAGGTCATTGATGAATAATAGGAAGAGAGTGGGTGATAGGACAAGACCTTGAGGAATACCACTGTTAATAGATTTAGGAGAAGAACAGTGGCCATCTGCCACAACAGCAATAAAAAGGTTGAAGAGGAAACTTGAGATAAAGTTGCAGAGGAGAGAAATCGTAAGAAGGTAGTTTGCAGATCAAAACTTTGTGCCTGACTCTGTCAAAGGCTTTTGATTGTATAAGGCAACAACAAGAGTTTCACCAAAATCTCAAGTCCATAAGTATTCTGAGGGTTTAGGCCAGCAAGGGCATGGAAAACATCATTACGAAGAATTCCAATTGATAGCATGAAATAGGCAAAGGGAGGAGGAAGAGAGGGAGGGACAAGCCCAGAATCATTCAAAGTAGAGTTGCTAGCTAATGTTGAGAGAAGAGCTCAGATTTAGAGACATGTGATGGCAGTGCTGCCTGCCATCAGGGTAAAATAAAAGAGGAAAAGATGATGAAGTAAAGTTATTGAAGTGGTTTTTGGCCAGATGCCAGAAAAGTTGAGGGAGTTGAAGTTTGAAAGACTTTGACATTTTCTATATATGACAGAGTGTTTGATAAGTTGAAGAATAGAGCTGGTATGATTCTATGCAGAAATATGAAGCACAAGAAATTCAAGTTATGGAAGGCTCAATGAAGTACCTTTTGTGGGCAACTTCTCTATCATGTACAGTGCAAGAACAAGCTGTATTAAACCAAGGTTTGGAAGGTTTAAATTCAGAAAACGAGTGAAGAGTGTATGCGTCCATACCAGACACTATCACCTCTGTTATGCGCTCAGCAAACTGAGATAGATCTCTGACCCAAAAACAGTAATCATTCCAGGAAGAATCAGATGAAATGCAAGAGATGCCTCTGCTTTTGAAGATCCTGACATGGATTGGAGAAATAGGAGAAGATACAGATATGAGATTGTGATCAGAAAAGTGTAGTGGAGGAAATAGGGTAATGGCATGATCAGAAGGATTAAAGGTAAGAAAAAGATCAAGAATGTTGGGCATATCTCTAAGACGGTCAGGAATATGAGTAGAGTATTGAATCAGTTGCTTAGGTCATGGAAGATACCAAAGTTGAAAGCTATTTCATCAGAATGGTCAGTGAAGGTTGAGAGAAGCCAAAGCTGGTGGTGTACATTGAAATCTCCAAGGATGGAGATCTCTGCAAAAGGATCAACAAACAGAATGTGCTCTACCTTGGAAGTTAAATAGTCAAAGAATTTCTTACAGAAGTTAGAGAGAGGTAGAGAACAGCAATAAATTTAGTAAGGGAGTGACTTTTGAGTCAAAGCCAGATGATGAAAAAATCTGAAGATACAAAAACATGGGTACAAAAGTAAGCCAAGCTGTTGTGCAAATAGATGCAACACCCAGCTTTGGAACAAAAATGAGGATAGAGAAAGTAGCAGGGAAATGAAAAGGGACTAATAGTTGCTTCAGCTGGACACCTTTGTGAGGAAAAGAAGAGGTTTAGCAGAGAAGTGTTCTACAGATTGAAAATTAGATCTAAGACTGCGAAAGTTGCAGAAGTTGACAAATAAAAAGTTGAGAGAGGTGTCAAGACATTTATGCTTGATACCGAGAGAGCAGTCTGACCTGGGGACATTTATGGTCCCTCCCCAGAAGGGTACTTCGAGGCTGGTGTAGGAGTCGCCATTTTTTAATTTGAAGTGAAGGGTTTGTATGCATAGTAAAAACATGTAGCTTTATGTGAAGGGGGATAGTGGCCTTTAAAGAGCAGGCTGTGAATGCCCCCTTAAGTTGTGAAACAAACAGGGAGACATTCAGTGAGTTCACAGCACCCCCTAAATTGGTCTACACCAGAACTAGTTCAGATTAGATCAAGTGTTATCAGACCTCATTGAGAGTAAATTATCTTTTCACCATGTGGTTTTTTTTACCAAATGGAGGTTCAGGAGGTGGAGGATGGAAAGAATATGAGGTGGGCAGAAGGAGAGAGTTCATTTGTGATGATGAAAAGCAATGGAGCATCATGGAGTCTTTGAAATCTCAAGGAATATTGTCAAGTTACCTGTATATGTGACTACTCACCTCATGGTATATATCAGTTCCAATCACCTTTCCATTTGAGCACTCTTCTGCTGGGCACCTGCAAGTGTAATAAAACCTAATTGAGTCATCTTTCTCTCCTCCTATCTTGGGATATGAACATGTCTGTCACAGACTCCTTCAGAAATTCCAATGATCTATCACAATAACAATAGTGGACTAAGAACTCATCTTAACATATATATATATATATATATATATATATATATATATATA
The DNA here is from genome assembly GCF_017591435.1 of Portunus trituberculatus. Taxonomy (NCBI): domain Eukaryota; kingdom Metazoa; phylum Arthropoda; class Malacostraca; order Decapoda; family Portunidae; genus Portunus; species Portunus trituberculatus. The sequence continues at coordinate 19,565,797 of NC_059300.1, forward strand.
TATATATATATATAGGCAACCCCCGCTTAACGAAGGGGTTACGTTCTTAAAAAAACACTTCGTTAAGCGAAACTTCGTTAAGCGAACCGATTATAACAAGTTTAACCCCTGACTTGAACTTCCATTGAGAGTAAACAAAGCGACAATGCATCATAATACAGTGAAAGGTTTAATGAAAGTAAAAATTATAAAGTTAAACATTTAGGCAGTTTAATCAGTCATTATAATGTACACTAATGTATGTATGTACGTAACTTTATAATGTTGATGATCTTAAATTTATGAAGGGAGGGAGAGTGAAACAGGAAAGGCACTAACTGGCAACCTGTAGAATGTAAACAAAGGCCACATCATTGTACCATATACAAAACTTATGTACCACATTTCCGCAATCGGCTTTCCATTTTATCCATTGTAGAGTCACGAGTTCAGGTGGTTCTTGTAGCTTCCAAGGAAGATACGATCTTACCAGCCTTCTTAACCCCTTCAATACGGTGATGCCTATGTAGGCGTCATGAAGCCCCAGTAGCATATACGGTGACGCCTACGTAGGCGTCATATTTAATTTCTGAGCTTTCTTCAGTTCAGTTGTCCCGTATAGTGTGTTGGATATCAACTACACACGCCGTATGCTGTCCTTGAAATCCTAGTGCTCCTCCCACCATCCTTGTTTCCACCAATCACTAAAGATAAGCTACATGCGTCCCGCCTTGTGTCTAAAATTACCCAATGGCATAGACTGTTCCCATCTCTCTCTCTCTCTCTCTCTCTCTCTCTCTCTCTCTCTCTCTCTCTCTCTCTCTCTTTCCTCCCTCCCCATCTCCCTATCGAAAGATAAGTTACATGTAACATTCGTGAAAACACACACACACACACACAAATACAAAAACAACAAATTTTCTAATATTCTCTCTCTCTCTCTCTCTCTCTCTCTCTCTCTCTCTCTCCCTCCTCGTTTCCTCTCCTTCCCTCCCTTCCCCTCTTCCTCTCGAAAGATAAGCTACATGCGTCCCACTTGTGTCTAAAATATTAGCAAATGTCACTCTCTCTCTCTCTCTCTCTCTCTCTCTCTCTCTCTCTCTCTCTCTCTCTCTCTCTCTCTCTCTCTCTCCGAAGAGAGAAGCGTCCACTTTCCTCTTCGAAGGCGATATAGTAACTAAAAAATAGCAGCATATACACAAAGACGACAAGTATGACAAGCTTGCACGAGTATCCCGCGCTCGGGCGCTGTTCTCTACCTCTCTCTAACTTCTGTAAGAAATTCTTTGACTATTTAACTTCCAAGGTAGAGCACATTCTGTTTGTTGATCCTTTTGTAGAGATCTCCATCCTTGGAGATTTCAATGTACACCACCAGCTTTGGCTTCTCTCTCCCTTCACTGACCATTCTGATGAAATAGCTTTCAACTTTGGTATCTTCCATGACCTAAGCAACTGATTCAATACTCTACTCATATTCCTGACCGTCTTAGAGATATGCCCAACATTCTTGATCTTTTTCTTACCTTTAATCCTTCTGATCATGCCATTACCCTATTTCCTCCACTACACTTTTCTGATCACAATCTCATATCTGTATCTTCTCCTATTTCTCCAATCCATGTCAGGATCTTCAAAAGCAGAGGCATCTCTTGCATTTCATCTGATTCTTCCTGGAATGATTACTGTTTTTGGGTCAGAGATCTATCTCAGTTTGCTGAGCGCATAACAGAGGTGATAGTGTCTGGTATGGACGCATACACTCTTCACTCGTTTTCTGAATTTAAACCTTCCAAACCTTGGTTTAATACAGCTTGTTCTTGCACTGTACATGATAGAGAAGTTGCCCACAAAAGGTACTTCATTGAGCCTTCCATAACTTGAATTTCTTGTGCTTCATATTTCTGCATAGAATCATACCAGCTCTATTCTTCAACTTATCAAACACTCTCTCATATATAGAAAATGTCAGTCTTTCAAACTTCAACTCCCCTCAACTTTTCTGGCATCTGGCCAAAAACCACTTCAATAACTTTACTTCATCATCTTTTCCTCTTTTATTTTACCCTGATGGCAGGCAGCACTGCCATCACATGTCTCTAAATCTGAGCTCTTCTCTCAACATTAGCTAGCAACTCTACTTTGAATGATTCTGGGCTTGTCCCTCCCTCTCTTCCTCCTCCCTTTGCCTATTTCATGCTATCAATTGGAATACTTCGTAATGATGTTTTCCATGCCCTTGCTGGCCTAAACCCTCAGAATACTTATGGACTTGAGATTTTGGTGAAACTCTTGTTGTTGCCTTATACAATCAAAAGCCTTTGACAGAGTCAGGCACAAAGTTTTGATCTGTGAACTACCTTCTTATGATTTCTCTCCTCTGCAACTTTATCTCAAGTTTCCTCTTCAACCTTTTTATTGCTGTTGTGGCAGATGGCCACTGTTCTTCTCCTAAATCTATTAACAGTGGTATTCCTCAAGGTCTTGTCCTATCACCCACTCTCTTCCACAGAAGCGTTTGGTGCCATCCTTTTTATTTACCAGGACTACTGGCGACGACCATGGGCTGTCAGAGCACTCCACTAACCCCTGCGCAGCCATCTCCCCCACCATGCGCTGTATCTCTTCTCTCTTGGCCAGCAGGACACGGTGATGTGGCTGCATTATCGGCGAACTGTCTGCCATGTTGATGGAGTGCTGTACTAAAGACGTGCAGCCAAGGTCTTGAGCATCTCGGCTGAAAATGTCCTCGTGCTCCATCAGCAGTTTCCCCAGCTTCACCACCTGTTCAGGAATCAGCGTGGTAGCGCTATGTACCGCCAAATCCACCACGTGTGTAGATAGTACGGGGATCGTCTCACCCGCATCTCCGTCTATCTCACCTCCGCAGCTGCGCACCGATGTCAGGCGTTCACGGGCTATCACAGTGGCGTCTGCAGTCTCACTTTCCCTCACGACTCGGCAGTGCAGCTCCAGCCTCTCGTCCTCGACATCTGAACTCGTCACGGGGCTCTCCACCTGTTCAACAGCATCTTCAAGGATCAGCGGTACCCATTGTCCTCGTACCTGCATCTGCATCCTTCCGAGGTCCACACATGCTTCACTTTGAACCAGGAAATCCAGCCCCAGCAGACAGGGTTCTTTCATGTCGGCCACGAATACTGGTAGCTTCTCTTCCATGTCACCCACTGTGATCGTAGACATCATGGGGCCTTGTAGCATTGTACAGCTGCTGGTCTGACACAGGGAAATCTTGACTTGCCACTACTTCTTTCTTGATAAAGGTTCTTGCTGCTCCAGTGTCCACCACCAGGGGACACGGGTGGCTGTCCACTGCGCCTGACACTCGAACCGCCAGCGCAGTAGCATCGCTGCGGCACTTTACACAGACAGGGCCCGGGAACAACTTGGTTGAACAATGGTCCCAACTCCCAGCCTGCTTTTGTTTCCCCCCACCATCATGACGTCCTTTAGCTGCGAGCAGGCAGCACGGTGATGGCCCCACCGTCCAAAGTTCTCGCAGCAAGCCTTGGTGGAAGAACGTGCTCACACATCTTCCAGGGAGTGTGTCCTCCGTTCAATGCGGCAGTCACTGCAACGATGATAACGTTTGCCACACTTCCAGCAGAAGCCACTAAACTCACCTAAGCTTGTGCGCCTCATCTTCCCCTGCTGGACTTGTGTATGGCGAACTGGTAGGTGGCAGAGCGGTGGCTTCTGGGCGGCAAAGTGGTGGTGTGGCGTCACAGTGGCGACAGTAGTGTACAGGAAAGCCTCAAATTCCATGGCCCTCGCCAGCGCCTGCTGTACATCTGCTGGGTGCGCCTGCTTTATGTAGATTTGCACCTGCCGATCCTCCAGTGCGTCTACGAAAGCATCCTGAGACAGTACCATCACCATCTCTTCTGGGGCCACTGGGTACACATGATGCACCAGTGACTCCACCGCCTGAGCTAGCTGTGGAAGAAATTCACCCTACTGACGTGTTCTGCCCTTCAGCTGCTCCCTGTACACCTCGGCTTGGAACACACTCCCAAAGCGCCTTCTTAATGCCTCAGCCACTGTGGTGTATGTTAATCGTTGGCTCGCCGTCATGTGTGCCAGAATTTCCAGTGCTGTCCCGCGCAAACTGGCCACGAGCTGCAGTGCTTTTTTCCTAGTCGCCCCATCCCTGTCCTTGAGCGAGCAGCTCAAACTGTGCCTGGTATGCCATCTGCCCGCCAAACTCAGCTGGTTTACGCTGGACAGAGCTTCCTCCTACATACTGGGCGAATCCAGTGACAGATGGTGGCGGTGGAGGTTGTGGCGGGGTGATAGCGTCATCTTCGGGTGCAGGTGTGTACCACAGGTGTGTTGACTGTGTCCTACCGCCACAACAGCTGACATCACCAGTCTCCAAAGATGTGTAGGGACGGCCCTGTCCTGCTGGCTCAGGATACTCAGACCGTCCCCAAGCGCCAAGAGACTGCTTCTCCAAGGAACGTCGCAGTCTTGTCACCTCCTCCCGCATTTCCTCCACCTTGGTCTTGACGACTTCACTGCGTCCCTCGCACTGCTGTCTCACTGCTACCAGTTCCTCCCTGAACTCTTTCGTTAGGTCCTGGCGCAGCCTCTTGCTGTGTTCCACAGTGAACTGTTTTGCTTCCCCGACAGCAATTAGCATCTCCTCTCATATCAGGTACATTCGCATTACTACTGCACTCGTTTCCTGTTTCATTTCACTTGACTTTTTCTGTTCCATTTTGTCTATCCGCACACTTGTTTCTTGTGCCGTTTTGTCCATTTGCAAATTTATGTCACTTGCCATTTTGTCCATCTGCGCATTCGTTTCTTGTGCCGTTTTGTCCATTCGCGAATTTATGTCTTGTTTCATTTCACTCATTGCCTGTACCAATCCAACGACCAATTCTCTCAGACTTTTCTCGTTTGGCTCACTGCCTTCCGTCATCTCGCTGCTTTTCACGTCTGAGTCTACCATTGTCCACGCGTACCCGGCAACCTCGCTTAGCCAAACTTTATCCCAAAACTCCTGACACCACTTGTTACAAACCGCCGCCCACACAACACATCAGGGCCACCCACACCCGCATCCACTGGGCAAGGCAGGACACCCAAAGGTCCTTACTTCAGCTTCCAACGCCACAACTGTAAACCACTTACACTCAACCCTCGATTTGCCGGACTAAAAGGGGGGAAGGCTTGTCCGGGAATGGCAAATGTCCGGCAATGGAAAATGTCCGGGGGTCTACCCCCTTGCCGGACTTTACCCTATACAGGTTGAACCCCGCTTTAACGGCACGCGATTTACCGGAATCCCGTGTTTAACGGCAAAAATTTCCGGTGGGAACATAGTGTTGTCTTTAACGGCATTTCGGCACCTGCACCAGCTGTACCAGGAAGTTGGAAAATAAATCAGACGTTTTTTGTTCAGAAAAACAAAACTGAGGGAGAAGAAAGAGACTTTGCACCAGATGTGGAAGACAAGAGAAAGAAAAATAAAAGAAAGGCAGTATCAGGAAGAATAGAAGTAACAGGAGGTGCCGAGGCAAAGGCAAAACCTCCGACGACCATCATAATCATCATCATCATCATCTCACCACGTGGGGCCGTAACACATGCCAATGCCGCCGACACACATCTGTACTGTTTTTTTTATTAGCACAACACTCTTGTGACGCGGCAGACTTGTTTACAGTCCAGTACTAGACGTGTATGTCCGCCCGCGCTGCCATCTATAGTGCCCGATTTGCGAACTTTGTCTGGCGCGGTAGTTTGAAATCGACTTGTCCCGGACTTTTTTTTTTTTTTTTTTTTTTTTTTTTTCCCACAGACTCTTGTCCGGCAAATCCGAAATCCGGCAAATGGAGGTCCGGCAAATCGAGGGTTGAGTGTACTCGCAGTGGTGGAGACAGGACAGCATTCAGGCCGGGAGTGGCATAGGGATAAGTTGACGACGGGTCCATGGCTAGCAAAGAATGTGAGGCACACAACTCATAAACAGGCATTCACTAAGATAGGCAGGACTAGCAGGAGACACTTAATACAGCTTCTTACGTTTACTTAGAAGGTAACACAATACAGCAGGAACTCTAAGGTATTACACAGGGTGAATGCGAGCTACGAGATCAGAGAGCAGGGCAGGACAGCGGGGCAAGACATCTGCAACTGACTCGTGCAGGCAGATACGGCCAGCTTAAATATCCCTCCCCCTTTTTGCAACACTGAGGTTGGCTTGCCTCTGGGCCAATCACTGCTATTTTATCCACCTGCGTGTCTATCACTTCCGGTCCTCCTTCTTCCTATCTCTCAGCAATACCACCTCACTCCATCTTCACTACTTACCACTACCACCACCCCCCACCCCACCCGCACTGCCGCAACAACACACACACACACACACACACACAGATATAAAGGTGGATCAAGTGAAAAAAGGTATGGGAAAGGCAGAAGTGCTAAAGATCAGAGCAGAAACTAATGAAGGAAAAAAGAGGCACTACATAGTGGTGTACGTACCACCTAAGACAAATGCATGGTCAGTACAGGAATATGAAGAAATGATAAGTGATACAGGAACATGTCTGGAAGAAATGTTGGGTGGCTGTGAACGAACTATAATGATGGGAGATTTTAATTGTAAAGAGGTGTGTTGGGAGGACTGGTCAATGGAAGGATCAGAGACAACATGGGAAATACACTATTGACACTGGCAATGGAAAATGTGTTAACTCAGTGGGTCAAAGAAGATACTAGGTTTGGAGGAGAGGGAGCATCGTCAAGACTGGACTTGGTCTTTAGTACAGAGCCAATGGTCATTGAGGAGATGAGGGTGGAGTGCCCTTTAGCAAAGAGTGATCATGCAGTTTTGGAGTTCAAGGTGATAGACGAAGAGAAATCTAGAAGAAATGAAGAATATAAAGTGGGAAGATGGAATTATGCCAAGACAGATTTTGGAAACCTAAAGAAATTCTTTCAAGAGACAAATTGGATGAAATTCAAGAGTGCTAAGGAGCAAATGAAAAGTGGAAGGAATTTATAAAAATATACAAAGAAGGTGAGAAAAATTTGTACCAATAAGACAACATAGAGAAGTTGGAAAGCAGGACTGGTTTAACGATAGATGTGAAAAGGCTAGAACAAGAAAAGAGGATGCATGGAAGAGGTGGAGAAGGAAAAGACGGATTAAGCAGTGGGAAAGTTACAAAAGAGCAAGAAATGAATATGTGTTGATTAGAAGAGAAGAAAGAAAGAAACAAGAAAAGGATATAATTGATAAATGTAAAGACCAACCAAGGCTTTTTTACAGACATGTGAACAACAACATCAAAAATAGAGAAAGTATTGAAAGTTTAGAAGTAAATGGAGTATGCAGTGAAGATCCCAGGAAATGGCAGAGGCTATGAATGGATGCTTTCGGAAGGTATTCACAAAGGAGACTGCTTTTGACAAACCACTGGTAATGGAACAGAAAGGGATTATGAAGGAGTTTCAAGTAACGGTGGAGGAGATCAAGAACATGATGGGGAGTTTAGAAGTGAGAAAAGCTGTGGGACCTGATGGGGTATCAGGATGGATTTTAAGAGAATGCAGGGAGCAATTGGCAGAAAAAGTTTGTGAAGTAATTGATGCCTCATTAAGGGAAGGTGTAGTGCCCCAAGACTGGAAAAGAGCTAACATTGTCCCAATCTATAAATCAGGTAACAAGAGAGACCCATTGAACTATAGACCAGTGTCACTTACAAGTGTGGTAGCTAAGATGTGTGAGAGGGTGGTGAAGACTAGATGGACAGACTTCTTGGAGAAAATGACATACTTTGTGAGTGTCAATTTGGTTTTAGGAAAGGGCGTTCATGCACGACAAACCTGATATGTTACTATTCGAGGGTGATAGATGTAATACAGGAAAGAGATGGTTGGGCTGATGGAATATATCTGGATTTAAAAAAGGCCTTTGATAAGGTACCACACCAGAGACTGATCTGGAAACTTGAAATGGTAGGAGGAGTGCATGGCAGTTTACTAAAATGGATGGAAGACTTTTGGTAGGAAGAGAAATGAGAACAATAATTAAGGACAGACCATCAGAATGGGGATTGGTGGAGAGTGGAGTTCCACAGGGATCAGTGTTGGCACCAGTAATGTTCGCAGTCTACATAAATGACATGGTGGATGGGGTGTCCAGTTATGTGAGCCTATTTGCAGACGATGCAAAATTGTTACGAAAAGTGAGATGTGACAAAGATTGCGAACTACTCCAGGAAGACTTGGACAGAATATGGAAATGGAGCTGTACATGGCAAATGGAGTTCAACACGACAAAATGCAAGAAAATAGAGTTTGGCAAGAGTGAAAGAAGAATCAGGAGTATGTACAAGATAGGAAATGAAGACATAAAACCAGTCATGAAGAAAAAGACCTTGGGGTGACAATTACCAATGACCTATCGCCAGAGAGACATATAAACAAAATAATTGGAGAAGTATTGAACTTATTGAGGAACATAAGAGTGGCGTTCGTATATCTAGATGAAGAAATGATGAAGAAAATAATTACTGCAATGATAAGACCGAGGCTTGAATATGCAACAATACAGTGGGCTCCGAACTTAAAGAAACACATAAGGAAACTAGAGAAAGTACAGAGGGCTGCAACGAAAATGGTGCCTGACTTAAGAGATTTGACTTATGAAGACAGACTGAAAAGAATGCAACTTCCAACCCTGGAAAACAGAAGAGAAAGGGAGACCTGATAGCAATATACAGAGTGATGATTGGCATGGAAAAATGGATAGGGAAGATCTGTGTATGTGGAATGGAAGAATGTCGAGAGGGCATGGGAAAAACTAAAATGGCCACTTATAGGAGAGATGTGAAAAATATAGCTTCCTCATAGAAGGGTGGAAGCATGGAATAGTTTAGACGTGGAAGTGGTCAACGCAAGGAATATTCATGATTTTAAGAAAAAGCTGGACATTAATAGATATGGAGACGGGACAACACGAGCATAGCTCTTTTCCGTATGTTACAATTAGGTAAATACAATTAGGTAAATACACACATATATATATATATATATATATATATATATATATATATATATATATATATATATATATATATATATATATATATATATATATATATATATATATATATATATATATATATATATATATATATATATATATATATATATATATATATATATATATATATATATATATATATATATATATATATATATATATATATATATATATATATATATATATATATATATATATATATATATATATATATATATATATATATCATTGTGACAAAAGGGCCTGGAAAAATCTCGGGACGACTAGATAGGAGTTGCATCACCCAGAGGGTGGGGCACCAACGGGGGCAGGCAAAGCATGTCCCAGCTCAATTCCTGGCAGCAAGTGGGCAGAGCCTATTCTTGCACTGTGTAGATATGAATTTATCTTATATTGCGTATTGTAGAACTGTGGTCCCTATATTATATGACAAAGATGATAAAAAACATTCTGTAATGTAAAGAATTATCTAGATGTAAAAGATATTGTGTAAAACGATGTTTTGAGCCAACATAAGCCAGTATAGGAGAGGAACTAAATTGTTAAGTTTTCAGGATTCGCCAGTTGGTTTAATTCAGAAGTTGGTTAGCATTATCCAGCAGTACAGAGTAGTCGTCTCTAAACACTATATTACCATCTATCTATTGATTTACTATTATTTTCCTCTTTTCAATATTTTTCTCTTGTAATAGTTACTAGAGCTTATATACCTAATATTGTTATTATATATAGAGGAAAATATAGTTGCCTGGTGTACCAAGCTTATCAATTTTAGAGACCTTAATATATCACAAAACTATACCATACATTTCACCTCCACTCTGCAGAGGTTAATGTTCCACAAGGAAAGTTAAGAGCATTTTCTTTGTTTTATGAGGAAAATGAAAATCTATCACCATAACCAAAATAGCCAGAGGATACTGCAGTGCTTTCATCACTGTGTTCCTAAGCTGTGTCTTGCGAAAGTCTTTAGATTAATAATAAATGATCAGGATGGACACTGTCCATTAGCTAAAAGTGTTAGATCTCTATGAAACAAAAAACATCTTTGTAGAAGAACGGTTTGTTTGGCAATTGACAATTTGGACACAAGACTTTAATTACTGTTATGAAAATAAACAAATGGAAAAGCTTTGTGAGATTGTGAATAAAAAAATTGTTCATGATTTTAAAAAGAGAGTGGATAATGGATACAAAGATGGGGTATTATGAGATTACTTTCCTACCATAAACCACAACTAGGTAAATACATTTTTTTTTTTATTACGTCCTGGCCTATAGCACCTGTAGGTAACTTGAAGAGTATTGGAAGTGCTGTTAAGCTTCCAACCATTAGTGGCGCAAACAGTCTTATTTATAGTGGTACCCATATTAGGGCCCATATCACCACCCAAGTGCATCTTTGGTGTAACAACCTAGAACTTGTGTATCATGGTGACATATAGATAACTTTTAATCACTCGACAAATGGCAAAGTATCAAGGTAATACATGGTGGGATTTGAACCTATGTGTGGATGTCTGCACATACATTACTCTATAAGTGACTAATAGCATACCCAGTCAATTTTACTCTTGCTCAGTTCTTGAAGGAGGCATGCAGTCATGAAAAATTTGTCTGAATGCGAACTTACCAATAGGTCACATTCTGGCCATGACTGATTTTGAGACTGCTGAAAATCTTGCAGACTTCGGTGTTGCTCTTAGTCTCAGCAGCTGAAATGAATGCAGTTTGATCAATGCAGAATATCTTTTTAACTGAAACAGAAAGATCCAAATAAATAGTGACAAATGAGCATTTTACAGTCCTTGCTGATTCTAGTATCAAATAGTGCTACCCAATAATGATGACACTACACAGTGGTTCCCAAACCTTTTCTAAGCGAGCACCACTTGGAGGTCTCTTACAGTCCATGTGTAGGCTACCACTTAGTTCCAGAAATTTTTTTTAACAAATATTAAATTATTCACAAGTAGAATACAAAAATGAAAAAACAACCAGGAACACAATTAACTCAATTTAATGTGAGGGATGCACATGTTTCTACACCATCAGCTGATTGATACCAAACTATCTTGTAGAAGGCAATAATATTTTTTTCTGAGAAATGAACAAACTCTATGTAACTATAAATTGCATATGATTCTGAAAGTGGTCATGTACCACCTGGAAGACCTTCATTTACCACTAGTGGTATGTGTATCACATATTGGGAACCACTGCACTAGAGTATGTATGAATGAAAGCTGTGCCCTGAAATGTTTGCACTGATCTGGCTTTTATATTTCAATACCTTTAGAATATATGCCATTAAATACAAAGAGTCACAATATGAGACCGAGTTATGATTTGTAATGATAGGTTAGAGAGATTTTCAGTACATGATTATTTAGTTGCTTGATGATGATGGAAATGGAATGTTTCAACGAATCACCCTGCATGGTTATATGAATGAAAAAACAAGTAAATTTCTGGGCATTAAATTCCAACCATATAACATAAAGAATTAATCATAGTATAAAACCTTAACTGGGATGTGTAATTCTACTGAAGTATGATGTAAACAATGTTGAGGAATGCTTTGTCAGGGATAGGTTTTAAGTTGCATCATACTCATAAATGGCTAGCATAAAGGAAGAGATAAATGTGCAAAACAACATGCAAATATATTTCTATCAGAGATTTATACTTGCTTATAAATTATTAAGATTTGAGAAAAGAATCTGCCTGTCAGTCAGTCAAGCTGCCCCCCTCCTCTCTCTCTCTCTCTCTCTCTCTCTCTCTCTCTCTCTCTCTCTCTCTCTCTCTCTCTTCCATCCTGGCTGGTAGCGGGAGAGGAAGTGACCCTTGGATAAACACGGTCACTGACCTGTGACCTCACTTAGTCACCCAAAGGGATGTGACAACGCTCAGAGGAAACGTTGTCAAGTACAGTAATACTCCGCTTAACGAACGTTCGTTTAACGAATTTCCAGTTTAACGTACTATATAAAGTTAGACCAAACAGTCCGCATAACGTACAACCACATCAGTTTTAGCGTATTTTTTTGGGTTTGAATTTGCCGGGTGAGGGACTGAACGCGGTAGCTTTGCTGTGATTGGCTGGCTCCCCGCCTCTGTCTCTAGCGCAGTGGCGGCTTGTCAATAGGGACTGCGAGACTGCAGCCCCCCCAGTGGATTTCTAGGATTCACAAGAATAATGTTAATTTATTTATGTTTACTATAATTCACATGAAAACACCAATTCTCATATGTTTATATAAAAAAAAAATACTGCAAAACAATGAGGAAGTACGTAAATTATTTACTGTTTAATGATACGAAAGCGGGAAGAAATGGCGGGGAGGCTTCCCGGGCGGAATAGCGAGTGTGGACTGCGTCCAGCGCAGTCTTGTCTCGGCCGTTGTTGTGGCTAGGTGAGTGTTTTTGCGTCGGTCTTATTTTCGATCGTGTTTTTCAATTTGTCAGGGATGATTTTAAAATAATATTGATAAGTGATGGTTTGTGCTCAATCTTGATTATCATAGATGGTGTAAAATCATAGAAACATCGTATAAAATAGTATTTTTTTCTTTTCCTAGGTAGACCTAGCAGTATTTTGCAAAATGGCACAAGAAACAAAGACGGTTTCTGCATTGAAAGAACTCAATTTTTCACAGTTAACACTTCATGAGAACTTCAAGAGAAGATAGCAATTAAACAAGCAGGTCGCCCATTACCAGACATTAAAAATTGTGCAAGAAGAAGTAAGCCACAACAAGAAGTATATTCGCAGTTTTAATTGTGATTGGTACCAAAGGAAAACATGGCTCTGTGGATGTGAAGTTAAGAATGCACTATTTTGCTTTCCATGTCTGTTGTTTGGAGGCGATTCAGTATGGTCCAAAGATGGTTTTGCATGCATAGAGAACTTGAAAGAAAAAACCGAGAAACATGAGAATTCTAGGAAGCATATTGATAATGTAATTTCTCTATCTGTTCTTGGAAGTGTAAATATCAAAGAAAAACTTAGTGAGGCATACAGACTTTCAGTGAATGCACATAATAAGAATGTTACCAAGAATCGTGAAATTTTGTCCAAGATTATAGACTGCATAAAATTTTGTGGACACTTTGAGCTACCTTTGCGTGGACATGATGAAACTGATGACTCTGCTAATCTAGGTGTATTAAGAGGACTTATAAATCATGCATCACAATTAGATCCAGACTTACGGGCCCATTTAGAAAGTAATGCCGTCTTCAAAGGTGTCTCCAAGACTATTCAGAATGAAATTCTCAATTGTCTGCTGCAAATATATCGTGATCAGATCAGAAAAGAAATTAAAGAAGCTCCCTTTGTTGCTGTTATGGCAGACGACACTACAGATGTTTCAGAATACACTCAAATGGTTATTGTTCTAAGGTACTTGTTAGGTGAAGAGGTTGTTGAGAGATTCTGAGGATTTTTCACTCCAGAAAATCAAACAGCGGATGGGTTGTCGAAATGCATCCTTGGTCAGTTAAACACAATCCTTGAAGGGAATGCAGAGAAACTGATAGCTCAAACATTTGATGGTGCAAGTGTTATGAAAGGTAAGAAGAGGAGTGTTCAGGCTAAAATAAAATCAGTCTACAATAACGCCCACTTCATTCACTGTTATGCCCACCAACTTAATCTTATTATGCAAAATGCTGCAAGTGTTACACGGGGTTCACGAATATTTTTCTCTAACCCTTCGGGCATAGCAGCATTTTTTTCAAGGTCACCTCTACGTTTAAATGTTCTTACAAAGCACATGACTAGCCGCATTCCACGCCCGTCTTCTACAAGGTGGAACTTTCACACTGTCAACAAGGTTTATAAACATTTTGAACCCTTAAAAAAATGCATGGAGGAATTACAGAGTACATCAAATGCTACTATAACCATACAAGAAGCAACAGGTATTTTGAACACCCTGAATGATGAAAGTTTTAAGTTTTGGTTGGAGCTTTTCCACCAGATAATGCCTCATGTAGAAGTGATTTTTCACCAAATGCAGTGTAGAGACATTGATGTGACTAAAGCACATGAGTTTATTACAAACTTCAAAAGGGCCATTTCTGAAATAAGAAATTCAAAATACTGTGAAAATTCCACAAAAACACTCATGGCTGAAGCAAAAGAAGTGTGTGACTGTGTGTGTGCTGATATATGGCTGATAAATTTTCTTTCACTAAACAATTAGTAGCTGCTAAATTGTTCAACAAAGACTGTTTCACTAACTTCAAGCAAAAAGTGACTTTAGAAGAAGTTGAAGTAGCCACTGAAGCTTACCCCATGATTGCAAAAGAAAGACTTTTGACTGAACATAGAGCATTCTATGACAGAAGTGATTTGCATGAATTTTCTAAATTGAGTGAACTATTAAAAATTGTGAATGAAAATAACTTAGGTGATGTAGTCTGTGAATTGACAAAACTTATAAAAATTCTTTTGACATTTCCAATGACTGCAGCAGAGCCCAAACGTTGTTTTTCAACCCTGAAGAGGGTCAAAACTTTCTTAAGGAGCACTATGAAGCAGGAGAGGCTAAATGCACTTGCCATGATTTCAATAGAGAAGATTTCTATGAATAATATGCCAGGTTTAAATGAAAAAGTTATTGATCTGTTTGCACAAAACAGGAACAGGAAAATGGACTTCCTTTTCAAATAGCCTAAGCCAGCACTAAGGAAGTCAAGCATTTACTGTTAGGATAAGACCTAAAGAATTAAATAATTATCTATCTTTATAATCTATCAATCAATGGTATGTTAAACAATAACAATAAAAGCATTTAAGATTTTATTTGTCTGAATATGAGACAGCCCTCCCATCAGTAACAGTCACGAGCCGCCACTGCTCTAGCGCTCCTGGAGCTGGATTCAAGATTCCTTAACAACGTCAGAGCAACCTCTTGCAGCGAAATGGCATCCATGAACGCTTGGAGGGACAGTGACAAGGTTACTATCAGGTTGCTCTGAGGTTGCTGGGAACACCACCTCTCCAGGTGGTGTTACGGTGTTACTGTCTTATATATGCATTTATGTTCACAAAACAACATTTTTATTAGCTTTTTACAAACCTTGTCTCCAAGAAAGGATTGTTTTGTAATGCATAAAGTGAAACCTTACATGGAATACCAAAAAATAAAGCAGAGATGAGATGAGCTACAGACGAAGCTGGAGACTCGCGGCCACTAGGCCGCTTCTTCTTCTTGTGACTCTTTTGCCTGCAAGTTACTTTCATCAGGATGTTTATGTTTTCACTCCTCTATTGCCTGCTATAATGGATGTCATATCTTAGTATTCATATACGCTCATACCACGAGGATAACCTTGACTCCGTGGCACTGAGTGATAGTGAATTACTAATGAAATACCGCGGTATTTCATTAATAATTCACTATCACTCAATGCCATGGAGTTGTGGTTATCCTCATGGCATGAGCATATATGAATATGTACTAAGATATGATATCCATTATAGCAGGTAATAGAGGAGTGGAAACAAATATTATAGGGAAAGACAACACGCAGGCTAAAAGGGTCACAAGAAGAAGAAGAAGCGGCCGAGTCGCCGCGAGTCTCCCGCTTCGTCTGTGGTTCATCTCATCTCTGTTTTATCTTTTGGTATTCCACGTAAGATTTCAGTTTATGCATTACAAAACAATCCTTTCTTTGGGGGCAAGGTTTGTAATGTTGTTTTGTGAACATAAATGCGAGAAAGTGAAAGAATTTGTACGTAGCTCCTCTAAATTCCAATGACTCATATGACATCATAAAAGTAGTGGTACACCGGTGGCCCAATATGCTGCCAAATGTATATATAAATTTTTTTTTTTTTTAACCCATGTGGTATGTTGGGGACAAGCCCAGAACACATCCCCCCTATTTCCATTATTTGCTATGGGAAAATTACGTCCTCTTAACGAATTTTCGCTCTACGAACAGCTTTGACACCCCCTATCGTGTTCGTTAAGTGGAGTATTACTGTATTGTGTTTGCAAAAACAATGCAAAATATATCTAAAAATAAACACAAACTATTTTAACTTGCCTCTTTAGAACATCACAATGTATATGTACTACAACACTATTGAATTACGAAGCATTAAGTACCTGACTTAAGGTGTGTTTTGGTACAAGTGTGATAACGCCGCAGGTTGGGAAATCCCCGAAAAAGCTAACGCCTAAAAGATCTTCACAAAATGGTCAGACCATAGCAACTAAGAAACTAGTCACAAAACAAGATCAACATGTTGGTCTTGTTCACTTGATTTGTGACTTTATTTACTTTGTGACATCACAGAGTAAGCTTTGAAAATGTGGTGTTGATGTCAATCAATCAATCATGGGGGGCATATAAGGAAGGTGCATAACTTTGCTATCCTATGGCGCCACTCCAGACAGTCACACCTCGTGAGTCTCCATGCAGGCTCCCTTCCCATGAGAAGTAACTCCCAGCAACAGGCATCGACTTGCTGCAACCATGAGTTCTGTGGACGTCCTATTGGTCTCCTCAATGGTGGGTTATCCCTTTCAGAAACAACCTGATATGCAGGATCAGCTTGCATGTAGCGTGCCACATGTTCATATAGTCGCAGTTGGCGTTGATGGACTATACTGGTAATTGGCCTTGAATCAGTCTCACGGAGCAATCACTGATTTGACACAAAGTCATACCAGCGGTACCCCATGATCCTGTGAAGGCATCTTACTAAAGACATCAATTCGCCTCTTCAGATCAGTGTTCAGCGTCCATGTCTCACAACTGTAGAGTAAGACAGGGATCACCAGCAACTTGAACAACCAAATCTTTGCAAGTCTGCACAGATTACCGACAACGCCAAATACTCATGTTGAGTGAGTCCATAATGTCATGGGCCAATCCGCTGTACAATTTCCTGCATCAACCCACTGTCATTACACACTACACTACCAAGGTAAGTGAAATTTTCCAAGATCTCAATGCCCTTCATCCAGTAAGCCTCCAAACACCTGGACCAGGGCTTCCCCTCCTTGTGCAGAGCCTCTAGAGCCATTACCAAAACCTCCAGTGATTCAGTAAAGATCATTGCATCATTGGCAAAAACAAAGTCTGTAATCTCAGTATTGCCGACAGATATTCCACAATAACTTTGGTCTACAACTCTGCCTAGTGCCCAGTCCATGCAAATGTTGAAAAGTGATGGAACAAGCTTCACTCCCGTATTCACAGAGAAGAAACTGGACACACCCCCTCCACACTTCACAACACTCACAGTCCCAGAGTAAAGGCCAGTTAATAGACCAACAATCCTTGCAGGAATCCCATGGAGATACAGAAGATCCCAGAGTGTCTCTTGATGCACTGAATCAAACTCCTTCTTGAAATCAACATAGGCTGCAAGCATTCCTTGCCAGAACTCACGTCAGCACTCCACCAGTACATGAAACACTAGGATCTGGTCAGTTGTTGACTTACTGGGCATGAACCCAGGCTGTTCAGGTCTCTGGTGTTTTAGAAGATGACTGCAGATACGCATCAACAGCAAATGGGCAAGCACCTTGCCTGGTATGCTTAGCAGTGTTATACCGCAGTAGTTGTTGCATTCCCGATGGTCCCCTTTCCTCTTCCAGATAGGGATGACCAATCACTTTTTCCAGTCAGGGTGAATGGTACCTGAATGCCATACAGCAGTCAAGACAGCATGCAACCCACGGATCATGGCCTCACTCCCCGCATTGAGCAGCTCCGCACTGATCTTACAGATGCCAGCTGCCTTTCCACCCCTCAATTTTGCCATAACCTCTTTGACACCATCAATGGAGAGTGCAGTTTGTCAATGAGTGGATCAGTATCCAACATCTGTAACCCTGGAGTTTGGAGCTGTCCATTTGCAGGATCCACCATGAACAGCTGCTCAAAGTACTCAGCCCAATGAGCTATCTGCCCATCTGTGTCCGAAACAAGGTGACTCTGCTGTTTGGATAGCACTCGCCTCAGATGTAGACTTAGTGTGGAGTTTTTTCAGGGCTTGATAGGCAGGTTGGAGGTCATTAGCATTTAAATGACACTCTACATACTCAGCAAGACCCCTGACATACCTTTCTTTGTCTCTTCTCAGGAGAGCTCTAGTCCTAGGTGACAGCGCCCTGTACTGGGCACAGTTCCCAGCAAGTCTGGCAGTGCGACTCTCCTCAATATTGTCCTACGTCTCTACCGAGGCAAAGCCACTCCGTGATCTTGGGCGCTCCCCAAGGCATTCCTTGGTAGCCCCAAGATTCTCACGTTTGAAGGTATCCCATGGTTCTACTGGGTCTTTGATGGTGTCAAGCACTCCAAACGGATTGGAGACTGTCACTGCATACTCCTGGGCACATATCAAGTCTTTCAGTTTCTCAAGATGAAACACAGTGTGATCACACCTTGGAGGCTTTCTGGACTTGACATGCAGCTTGAGTGTAGCAACAACAAACCTGTGATCAATCGCAAAGAACTCGACACTCCGAAAAACCCTGCAGTTCTGAAGAGTCCTCCAACGAGTACTAACAAGGATATGATCGATCTCCTTCGCTACCCCTTCAGCATTGCTATACCAAGTCCAGCGGTGCAGCGCTGGTCTCTGATATCACGAACCTGGAATTCTCAACCTTCTGGATCTTGCAAAATTCAGAAGGAAAGAGCTGTTGTTGTTCCTGGTACCAGAGCCATGGGGACCAACACATAACTTGTAGCCGGCTCTCTCAGTGCCAGTGACAGCATTAGAGTCGCCCAAGACAATAAGTGCGTCACAACAGGGATACTAGTCCAGTACAGATTCGAATGTCTCCTCATCAGTTTCGCACCACTTGGTAGGAGCGTATACTGCAACAACAGACATGAAACTTAGACTGTGCCTCAGCCTTAGTTGCATTATACATTCATCAACCAGAGTAACCTCTACAATGGACGAATGCAGTCTGCTGGAGACACCTATGGCTACCCTTTTGACATGGTGACCATTGCTCATGTTGGTCCAAAAGTAAGTAAAACCCTTGCTACTGGTCTTGCCACTGCCAGGCCTCCTTGTGTCAGTCTACTGAGCTCATCCGATAGATGAGGCAGTTGTTGATGCTCTGAAAGGATCAGGATGTTCCAGGAGCCTACATGTAGAACCCTCTGAATGTTTACCACAGGAATGGTCTGACGGGCAGGCGCCATGTCTGCAACCCCACTGGCACTCCCAAAGTAAAGATTAGGGCGAGGGGATCCTCCCGTCCCTCTCAAGACACAGGGATCTCGCAAGCTTTCCCCTGCATTCATCACATGGGTAGGCAAGCCCCTCTGGTGTCTTGGCACCTGAGGGGTTCGCATGGTCGGACCCCCCAGCAACATCGGATCGGGATTGTAACTAAAGGCTTGCCCGTGCCTAAAGCCTCTACCTCTAACTCTCGTAGCAGCTGTGGACTTTTTTATACGGAGGGGTTGCAAGCCCCACCCCAACCAGCTAGGGCAGCCTTGGAGAGGGACACTGGTATCCTGGCTGTCCAGGAAAAGACAGAAAAGGAGACAAAGACAGCAGAAACAGAAGGGCACTGAACTATAGGATGTAGAGGGCACTCACTCCTCACTTGGATAGAATCCATCCACCACCTGTAGGTGGTGTAAAGAAGATTTTGGAGTTGGTGAAGAAAAAAGAATGCATTTAGCTGGGACCTCAGTAATGAATTATATAGTAAAAAAGAAAAAAAAAGCTAGCGCAAATCGTTGTTTGATGAAATAGCTGCCACTCTCCAAGAACTGTTTCCCTCAATGTAAGGTGTTGTTGGAGGCGAGAATTGAAGACTTGTTAAGATCTAATTTGATCACAATTGTGCATAGTCTTCTTAACATTAGTGTGTGGTAGACACTCTTTTCTTTCTTTCTATTTAGCCAGGGATTTAGCCACAGGTATTTTCTTTTCTGTTGACTCTTCCAGTATGCCAAAAAAAGAGCAACCACAGCGGGTATCTGTTTGTTTACATTCATTTCTCGTCAAGGTGCCACCTATAAATTATAAGTTATAGAGTTTTGACTTTAGTCTGGACAGTCTTCTAGCTAGGGATGTTGCCAGAGTCTAGGCTGCAGACAGCCTTCCCCCACCCCGCCATGAGGATGCAGTAGGGCAAGGGGGGCACAGCACGCCATTCAGGAGCTACAACAGGAGCATCTCCTCACTGGCAGTCTACAGGAGGACCCAGGATTACATCCTGCGCCAGGCCTCGTGTGGTTCACGTGGGTATAAGTGTTGCGTGTGCTCTCCTCTGGCCTCCCATGCCTTGCCGTGTGTGTGGGAGACAGAAGTCAAGGGGAGTGGTGGCATAACAATATATATATATATATATATATATATATATATATATATATATATATATATATATATATATATATATTGTAACAATGTAGAACAGGTTGGTGGATGGATGGTGAGAAGAAACTCAGAAGTAGCAGGAGTACTTTATTTCCCTAACGTTTCGCCCATAGGGCTTCCTCAGAGAGAATGGTACAGGCAGGCAGGCAGAGCAGTATATATACAAGACAGGTGGATCACGTCGCGGTGTGCTGGAAAATGGAGTGTGCTGGTTAGTCCTTTCCAGGCAGCCTCCCAGTCATTGCTATGTGAGCTGTGCCGCTGCGCGTGACAGGCATACAAATCCCTCTCTGTGGTTGGTAGTTTTCTCCGTTGTAATGTATGCTGCCTCAACTGTTTTCCTTTCCTTCTTTTTTAGTCCTTTTTGCAGGGCCGTCACTTCTTTCCAGTTTGGCAGGTGTCCTTTGTCCCTGGCATGCACCACTAGTGAATTGGAGGTTCTGTGGTGGCGCATGTCGTTTTTGTGCTCGTAGATCCTTTTCTTTAATCTCCGTCCTGTTTCGCCAATATTTGTTGATGAGCATCCACATCTATAAAATACCGTGCAGTGGATGCTCATCAGCATATATTGGCGAAACAGGACGGGGATTAAAGAAAAGGATCTACGAACACGAAAACGACATGCGCCACCACAGAACCTCCAACTCACTAGTGGTGCATGCCAGGGACAAAGGACACCTGTCAGACTGGAAAGAAGTGACGAACCTGCAAAAAGGACTAAAAAAGAAGGAAAGGAAAACAGTTGAGGCAGCATACATTACAACGGAGAAAACTACCAACCACAGAGAGGGATTTGTATGCCTGTCACGCGCAGCGGCGCAGCTCACCATAGCAGCGACTGAGAGGCTGCCTGGAAAGGACTAACCAGCACGCTCCATTTTCCAGCACACCGCGACGTGATCCACCTGTCTTGTATATATACTGCTCTGCCTGCCTGGCTGCTTGGCATCTTTCAGGAAGAGGTGCTGCAGAAGCTTTCTTTTGAGCACTTCACTGCCATCCTTCCACCAGAACTGAGGTCTCGGAGGACGGTTCTTTGCTTCCAGCTGGACGACTTCGTCTACCGGCATGAGGTAGAGGAGCTCAGAGAGGAGGTGGAGTGGGTGCAGGACTGGGCCAAAATACAAGAAGTATATAAATTTCCCACATCAAACACTGTCAAGATCACCTTCTGCTCCAGCGAGATGGCCAGGCGGGCGTGCTCAGAGGGCCTCCTCCTCTTCTCCGTGTCCATCCCTCTGCACCAGATCCGGGAAGAAACATACACTCCCCTACTAAAGTGCAACATCTGCTATGCCGTCGAGAACCACTCCACACGCCAGTGCCCTTGTCCTCAGGGGTATAAGGTGTGCTCAGAGTGCGGCAGCAGAGACCACACTTTTCGTGAGTGTACCTCCCTGTCTAAGCACTGCCTCCACTGCAGTCAGGCACATAGCTGTATGGCTATGCGCTGCCCGCTCAGAAAGCAAGCGCTGAAAGAAAAGGAGGCAACAGCACGTAGAGAGTCGGCAAGAGTCACCAACACAACGTACGCTCAGGCTGCCTCTCTCCTTGCCAATGAGGGAAGTGCGGGGCTGAACCTCACTGGCCTGGTGTGCGTCATGCACGCACATATGGTCAATTGTGCGGAGCCAGGCTCATTCCAGACCATGCTCTCGGCCAGCCTGGCCATGAACGGGCTTCCAGACGTGAAGTTGTCATCCTCCCCCCCCAGCCGATCATAAGTGCCATCACCGGCAAGTTGGGCCCGGTGCAGGGCAACCAGAACAGGAGTTCTACTAAAGAGTGCACTCCTGACCCAAGACCGCTGACGGGCCAGCAGTGGAGGACGAGGACGAGGATTTGGCCACAGAGAACGAGGAGGTTGAGGTGGAGGCAGTGAGTGATTCAGGTTCAGTAACACACTTCTGCCGCAGGAGTTCCCCCTCTCCTTCCCCCCACCGTCACCATCGGCAATCCCCTCCAATGCCTTCAGGTCTCCGTTCCAATCCCCAGTACGAAGGATCCCCTACACCACAAATACGGGTCTCCAGAAGGACGCAGCAGGGTACCCGCAGGACCCACAAGACAGGACGATGACTCGACTACGGGTAATTCAACACAACATATTGGCCTGGAATAGACGTAAATATGACCTGTGTAACACATACAGACCCCTCGAACCAGACGTTATCCTTATTAACACCCCACGGACTCACAGATGGAGACAAAATTAAGATACCTGGCTACAGACGTAAATATGACCTGTGTAACACATACAGACCCCTCGACCCAGACATTATCCCTATTAACACCCACGGACTCACAGATGGAGACAAAATTAAGATACCTGGCTACAGACTTATTCAACATAACACCACCAATGAACACAACAACGGAGTAGCCATTCCTCTCAAGACTAGACTAAAATATACAAGACTAGAAGACGACTTCCTCTCAGAGACACTAGCCATTGACATAGAAACCGCAGATGGTCCCCTCACTGTCGCCACATCCTAGCTTCCCCCAAGACGCCTTTTCCTTCCTCTCCCTGACTTTCTCCGCATTTTCCGAAGGCGTTCCCCTGTATCATTTGTGGGGATCTAAACGCCAGACACCCCACACTAGGCCACACAACAACTAACACTGTTGGACGCGGACTTTCCAATCTTCTCAGACACCAGACTGCCAGACATATAGGACCTTTTTTTTCCAACATTCTTCAACCATCATTCCTCATCTCCCGACATCATCCTAATCAACCCCTACAACCCCTTTGCTCACTCCATATCCCCAGGCCTCCTCACCTCCAGTGATCAACTGCCACTCATCATAGACAAAGCTCATCTCCACCACCCCCTCGCTTCTCCTTCTGCTCTGTCGGCTGGGACACCTTCAGTGGCGATGACCAACTGAACATGACTACCCTCCCCGACATCTCTCATGCAGGCCTTGAAGAGATTGACACTGCCCTTGAAGACTGGATGACTACAGTACGAATAGTAGCCAACAGACACATCCCCATGACAGCACACAGGACGATCCCTTGCCCCCGACCCACTAGGACGACACAAATGACTCGAATTCAATTCCAGGTCCTACTAGACCAGTCAAGACGTACAGGGTGGGCATATGACAGATAAGTTCACTATAGACAGCTAAGACAGACCTTAATGGACAAGAGACGTGAGGAGGCGAACAATTGCTGGGCTCGCACCCTCGCATACCTCGCCTCCTCCTAAAAGGACCCAAGGACCTTCTGGAAGGACGTCAAGAGACTCAGGACGCTCAACAGGACTCTCCCGTACTTTTATGACAGACGGATATGGACAAAAACATTACTCTTCTGAGGACAAAGCCAGACTATTGACCGACATATGGGAGCCAGTCTTCCAAAATGACGAGGATGACTTTGAAGACAATGACACGGTGTTGAATTACCTCCAACAAAACAGCGACAGACTGACGCCGTACGACACGGCTGACTCTTCAAGGCTGACCGGGGCCACGGCTCTCGACTGCCTTATCTCCTCAGAAGAAATTCGCACAGCCATCAGGAACAGCAAGGCCACCTGCCCCGGCAGCAGCTCAATCAACAAACACATGCTGTCTCATCTACCGGATCAGGCTGTGGGAAGGTTTCGGGATATCCTCAACGCCGCTCTCTCTGCTGGCTATTTCCCTGATGGTTTCAAGGGGGCCGAGATGCGGATGATCGCCAAGTCTGGGAAGGACCCTACCCAGCCAGATAGCTGTCGCCCCATCTCGCTCCTGGAGACCCCAGGAAAGGTGCTGGAGAGAGTGGTCACGAGGCGACTGCGAGGCCACCTGGAGGGAGCTGGCACCTACAGTCCAGGGCAGTATGGATTCCGGAGAGGGGTGGGGACGACCCATGCTATCGCAGTCGTCACCGAGACTCTGGCGGTCCAGGAGGCATCGGGCAGCCGATGCAACCTCATCCTCCGTGATGTCAGCAAAGCATTTGACAAAGTGTGGCATCTCGGCATCAAGTACAAGATCCTACACCTGGGGCTCCCGGGCCCCGTAGAGCGCCTGCTTTGTGACTTCCTGGAGGATAGGACGGCCAGCATCAAGGTGGGTGGCTATGCTGGACGGCCATTTCCTCTCTGCTCCAGCGTCCCCCAGGGGAGTGTACTCTCCCCTACACTGTACACCATCTATACCTGGGACTGCCCTGAGTCTGCTGCTAGACTCAATGTTCAGTATGCAGACAACGTCAGCCAGCTCGTGTACAACCTGGGTAGGTCCTCCAGGATGCTAAACTCCAGGACTGGGAGAGAAATTGCCAGAGTCAACACCTACAGGGCTGAATGGCAGATTAAAACCAATCAGCACAAATTCGCCGTCATAGCCTTGGCCACTTGCAACCCGACACCCCTGCTGGTCGAAGAGGAGCTGGTTGACTTCAGCCTCTGTGGGAGGTTCCTGGCCCTCGAAGTCTCGGGAAGAGGCTACTCCTCCCACATTATCAGTAGGGTACGCCAAGCCAGGCATGCCCTGGGGTCCCTCTACAGGTTCCAGGACTTGGACCCCAGGTTAAAACTCCACCTTGTCAAGACTCTGGTGCTCCCGGTACTGATGTACCCCCTGTCCCCACCCACGCTCTCAGCAGAGTCGCCATCAGTAGGCTCCAAAGAGTACAGAACGCAGCACTACGGTTCGTCTTGGACATCTGATGGGAAGACTTCTGTACGGTGGAAGCCATGCACATCGAGGCCTCTGTCCCAGCCCTTAATGTCTGACTGCATGATCTTGCGGTCGGAGTCTGGCAATGTCTGCAAGACCTGGGCTGGGAGCAATACAACTCCCTCCAGGAGTTGCACCAACATGTCCCTCAGCAGCAATATGCATGGTTTCCGTGGAGCCTGCTAGCACTAGAACGAGACCCTGACCCGAAGCCCCGATACCGGTAGATGAGCAAGCGCGTGAAAGACAATCGTGTACACCATTGTGCACAATGATTATTGTATATATGCCCATTTTATATATTTAATTGTACCATATTCTAATGTAAGCAAACCTCTTCCTCTTGCCTCTTCTAACATATCTGTATTTTCCCCCCTTCCTTTTGTTTCTACTCCTATTCCTACTCTCACAACCTCTCCAAACTCCACATCCAATCTTTATCACTTCCTCCTTATAACCCCCTTTTCCCCAGTAATTTCCAAACCCCTCTCACTATATGTATTTACCTAGTTGTATTTACCTAATTGTAGTTTTACAGGGCCTGGGCTTTATGCTCGTGTGGCCCCGTCTCCATATCTACACTTATCCAATCTTACTTTAAAAGTGTGCACACTCGTTGCAGACACTACTTCTTCATCTAAAATGTTCCACGTCTCAATACATCTCTGCGGGAAACTATATTTTTTTATATCTCTCAAACATCTTCCCTTTCTCAGCTTTTTACTATGCGATCTTGTGCTTCGGGTGTCATATTCTTCTCTCAGGATCAGTTTCTCATTATCCACTTGGTCCATTCCGTTGATCAATTTATAGACTTGTATCAGGTCTCTTCTCTGCCTTCTTTGTTCCAAGGTTGGTAGATCCATAGCCTTTAGTCTCTCCTCATATGTCATCCCTTCAAGTTCTGGGACCATTCTTGTAGCCATTTTTTTGTAGCCTCTCCAATTTTCTTATGTGTTTCTTTTTATGAGGGGTCCACACTACTCCTGCATATTCCAATCTGGGTCTTATTATAGTATTTATCAATTTCTTCATCATTTCTTTGTCCATGTAGTGAAATGCTACTCCAATATTCCTTAGCAAATTATATGTTTCTCTAAAATTCTATCAATATGGCTTACTGGTTGATTGTTTTCTTCCATCGTCACTCCTAAGTCCTTTTCCTTTTGACTTTCTCCAGTTCTACTCAATCTCCCATCTTATAGATTCCCACAGGTCGTCTTTCACTCTTTCCCATTTCCATGACATGGCTTTTGTTCACATTGAATTCCATTTCCACTTCTTACTCCATTCCCAGATCTTATTTAGGTCTTCTTGCAGTATTTCACAATCCTCCTTTTGCTTTATAACTCTGCACAGTTTCGTATCATCCGCAAACAAATTTATGTAGCTGTTCACTCCTTCTGGCATGTCATTAATATAAATGAGGAAAAGTATTGGTGCCAATACTGACCCCTGTGGCACTCCGCTTTCTACTGCTCTCCACTTGGACTTCATATCTTTAACTACCGTCCTTATTTCTCTCCCCCTCAAATAATTTTCTATCCATCTCAATGTGCTTCCTTTTAAGCCACCCTTCTCCTCTAACTTCCACAGTAATCTTGCGTGTGGCACTTTGTCAAACGCCTTTTTTAAATCCAAATAGATGCAGTCAACCCATCCTCTCTCTCTTGTACTCTATCAACTATTCTAGAATAGAAACTCAATAAATTAGTTACACAAGACCGTCCTTTTCTAAAACCAAATTGGCTATTTGATATTAATTTGTTGTCTTCAAGGAACTCAATCCATTGTTTCTTTATTATTCTTTCACACATCTTGCATATTACACTAGTTAGTGATACCGGTCTGTAATTTAAAGGTTCTTCTTTCCTTCCGCTCTTATATATGGGAACCACCTCAGCTCTTTTCCATTCTACTGGCACTGTTCCATTTTCTATTGAGCATTTTATGATGTTGTATATAGGACTTGCTAGTTCTTCCCTACATTCTTTCAGTATTCTGCCTGAGACTTCATCTGGTCCCATTGCCTTCTCTTCATCCAGTTCCTTCATTAACTCTTTTATTTCAAGCTTGGTTACTTTAATCTCTTTCATATAGATTGTCTCTCTATTACCCTGTGGCCTCTCAAATTTGGATTCTTTAGTAAAGACCTCCTGGAATTTTTATTTAATAGTTCTGCCATACTTTTGGGTCTTCCACCATCCCGTTCTCTCCTTTTAACCTTTCTATTGTTTCTTTTTGCCTAATTTTTCCATTTATGAATCTATAGAACAATTTTGGTTGCTCCTTACATTTTTCGACAATATCTTTTCAAGTTCTTTTCCTCTTCCTTCCTCACCTTAACATATTCATTTCTCGCTGCCTTGAAGTTTTCCTTGTTTGTTGGATTCCTATTTCTCCTCCACCTTTTCCATGCTCCATCTCTTTTCTCCTTTGCCCTAGCACACCTTGCATTAAACCAATCTTTCTTTCCTTCTTCTTTTGGTCTATATTTTGGGACATATTCCCTGACTCCTGTTTTGTATATTTCCAAAAATAAGTTATATTTGTCTTGCATTGTCTCTGAGTTTTCCATCTCCTCCCAGTCTACGTTTTAAAATAGTTCTTGAGATTCTCAATATCAGCCTTTCTGTAATTTAATCGGTCTCCTTTGTATGAATCGTCTCTATCTTCCTTTCCTTCTTCTATATCTATTTCTAATATTGCATGGTCACTCTTTCCCAATGGGCACTTATATCTTATATTGTCATTCATTTGTATACCCCTTGTAAAAACTAGGTCCAATCTCGCCGGCTCGTCGTTTCCTCTGAATCTTGTGCATTCCTTTACTCTCTGGTCCATCATATTGTCTATCATTAGGTTCAAGAATCTTTCTTCCCAGGCTTCTTCCCCCATACCACTTTCATAATTTTCCCAGTCCACTTCTTTACAGTTGAAATCTCCTACTAATATCACTTTCTCCTTTCTTTAACGATTCTCGTTAGACTCTTTATTGTGTCATCTATCATGTCTTTATATTCTTGATTGGTCCATGAATTTGTTTTTGGTGGCACATATGTTACAATGATTGTTATCTCTTTTTTATTAATATGCATCTTAATATACAATACTTCTGCTTTTCCTTCCCCACATGTGTGTGTATGTATATGTGTGTGTATGTGTATGTGTATATATATATATATATATATATATATATATATATATATATATATATATATATATATATATATATATATATATATGTATATATATGTGTATGTGTGTGTGCGAGTGTATGTGTATGTATATGTATATGTATATGTATTTACCAAGTTGTATTTACCTAGTTGTAGTTTTACAGGGCCTGGGCTTTATGCTCGTGTGGCCCCGTCTCCATATCTACACTTATCCAATCTTACTTTAAAAGTGTGCACACTCGTTGCAGACACTACTTCTTCATCTAAACTGTTCCACGTCTCAATACATCTCTGTGGGAAACTATATTTTTTAATATCTCTCAGACATGTGTGTGTATGTGTATGTATGTGTGTATGTGTATGTATGTGTATATATGTATATGTGTGTGTGTGTATATATATATATATATATATATATATATATATATATATATATATATATATATATATATATATATATATATATATATATATATATATATATATCATTAGCTATCAATCTCATTAACTTGTAAACACAAAATTGTCTCATTAAATCATCATTATTGTAATCTTATATATGTCAAATATCTTATCTGTTTAACTTCAACACTATTAAAAATAGCCTCCTGGACTGCCCGGAAGCTTTTACTCTTCTACTATACTTCAATATTTCACCTTCTTTATAAGTCCTACTCTCCCTATCCCACCCCCCTACTCCTTTGTATCCCCACTTTTCTAATAAAAATTTGAACTGAATTTGAATTTGCCTGTATCATTTTCTCTGAGGATGCCCTATGGGCGAAACGTTAGGGAAATAAAGTACTCCTGCTACTTCTGAGTTTTTTCTCACCACCCATCCACCATATATATATATATATATATATATATATATATATATATATATATATATATATATATATATATATATATATATATATATATACATATACATATATCATGTCGATAGTTTGTGCTCATAGCAACCATCCTTGACTCCAAAGTCTCCATTGCTCACCTCTTGGTTCTTCTCTAGCTTCATCTTCTTCAATAATAACAGGTGCATGTGCAATTCCAGCATGAAGAACAGGTTAAGGTATTAGTGGCATGATTTTGCTCTGGTTTCTTTGGATGTGGTTTAGTCTTAGTTGCTGGGCCGTTTCCCTAGCAAGCAAGGTAAAAATTGATGATTATACACTTTTTCATAAGGATAGGGAAAGCAGAAAAGAGGGAGGAGTGGCTTTGTACGTCAAGGACACACTGCAATGTTACATAAACAGCAGAAATAAGACAGATAGCAAAACAGAGTCTCTATGGGTAGATACTGAGGGCGTGTCTCAATCAATAGTAGTGGGTTTAGTATACAGGCCACCTAATGCTTCAAACCAAATAAACTCTTCCCTATGGGAGGATATAAATAGAGCAGCCAGATACAGTAAGGTATGTGTGGAAGGGGATTTTAACTATATTAGTGTTGATTGGAGCTTGATGGTGGGTAGCAGGAAAGCAGAAGAATTTCTGAAATTCATTCAGGATAATCTTTTAAAGCAAGTCATCTTAGAACCCACACAGGGAAATAATATGCTAGATTTAATTTTGACAAACAGGGAGGAGGCAGCTACACAGGTGGAGGTTGGTGGGAAGCTAGGTAACAATGATCACAAAGAAATACAGTATACATTGAAATGGCATGAAACTTTTAGATAAAAGAACAATAAGAAAGTACCTGACGAACTTCAGGAAGGCTAATTTTGAGAGATAAAGGGGGTTTTTCCAAGGAGTCGTCCGGCAAGGGGAAGGCAGAGATAGTCAGGTAAGGGTAGAAGGAAGGCAGGATCAGAGAAGGGTGGTGAGGTGTGAAGTCAGAGCAGGGCAGAGAGAGAGTGAGGCAGTGGGGGGATCTGGATTAGGACATAAGGGGAATCCCGGTCAGCTGAGGGTTAGTGAGATATATACCGACTTTTGTAAATAAAATACATGAGGATCAGATAGCTAACATTCCACATAAAACAACAAAATCACAAAGTAACGACCCTAAGTGGATGACAGACAAATTAAAGCGTTGCATAGGGCAAAAGAAGAATATATATATATATATATATATATATATATATATATATATATATATATATATATATATATATATATATATATATAAGAGGCTAAAGACAGGAGATGAGGCTGTAAGGCCACTATACCATGAATCAGTAAGAACAGTGAAGAGGTTAATGAGGAAGGCTAAAAGTTAATATGAGTTGAGGGTAGCCAGCCAAGCAAACATGGACCCCACGGGATTTTTTCTGTTATACACGATGAAAAGCAGAGAAGAAATAGGTCCCTAAGACAGCAAGTAGGGAGATGGTTAGTTCTGCGGACGAGATTAGTAGAATTATGAACGAGTATTTTTTTAATTGTCTTCACCCAAGAGAACACGCAAGAAATCCCAAATAGCGTACATATATTTAGGGCAGAGGATAGTTAAAAACTGACAGATATTCATATAACTAAGGTGATGGTAGAACAGGAGATAGATAAACTAAAGAAATTCAAGTCACCAGGACCTGATGAAGTATATTCAAGGCTTCTAAAGGAATGTAAGGAAGTTGTCAGCGAGCCTTTAGCAGTACTTTTTAGGATGTCACTGGGTGAGATACCAATAATGTGGAGAGAAGCTAACATGGTTCCCATATTCAAGAAGGGAGATAAAACCCTAACATCTAATTACAGGCCCTGTCAGGTTAACTTCAATTGTGGGTAAATTAATGGAGTCCATAAAAGCAAAAAAAACATTAAGGAACACCTGAACAAACATGGCTTGATAAATCAAACACAACATGGATTTACAAACTTCGTTGAGTTTTTATAGTAAGGTTTATGAGGCCACATATAAGGGTGATAAATATGGCATTTTATACTTGGATTTCAGTAAAGCCTTTGACAAGGTACCTCATCAGAGGCTCTTAAAAAGGCTAGAGCGCACGGTACAGAGGATAGAATATTAGGCTGGATAAAAGCATGCTTAGACGACAGGCGTCAGAGGGTAGAAATCAATGGATCTACTTCCGAGTGGGGGGAAAGTAGTTAGTGGGGTGCTCAGCTTTAGGGCCATTATTATTTCTAATATATATTAATGATTTGAATAGTGGAATTAATAGTGACATTAGTAAATTTGCAGACGACACAAAGATAGGTAGATTAATTAAGTCCGATTCGGATGCCATGGCCTTGCAGGATGACTTGGATAGGATGAAAGAATGGACAGATAGATGGCAAATGCAGTTCAATATTAACAAGTGTAGAGTACCTACTAAGCGTAGGTAGAGATAATCCAAGCAATAGGTATACAATACATAATGAGGCACTAGGAAGTTCCATGTATGAGAAAGATTTAGGAGTCAGAGTTAGCTCAGATCTCGGTACAAGGAAGCAATGTATTGAGGCAAGGAATAAGGTGAATAGAATATTGGGATTAATTTTTAGAAGTGTTAAAAGCAAATGTCCCGAAGTAATACTAAAATTATACTTGGTGCTGGTCAGGCCACATCTTTACTACGTGGTACAATTCTGGTCCCCACATTATAGGAATGATATAGTTCTGTTGGAGTCAGTGCAAAGAAGGATAACTAAAATGACACAGGGAATGAGGGATATTCCCTACAAAGCGAGACTGAAAAAACTCAATCTCCATTCCTTAGAGAGACATAGGTTAAAAGGAGACCTGATAGAAGTATTTAAGTAGTACATATAAGGGTTTTAACAAAGGGGACATGAATGTAGTTCTTAGGATCAGTGGAGGGGTCAGAACCAGAAATAATGTGTTTAAACTTGACAAATTCAGGTTCAGGAAAGAAATGTGAAGAAACTGGTTTTCAAACAGAATGGTTGATGAGAGGAACGGACTCGGTGGTCATGTAGTCAGGGCTGAATGAATAGGGAGCTTCAAAGAAGATTAGATAAGTTCATGGATGGCGATGATAGATGGAATTAGGTAGCTTAAACACACAGGGACTGCCTCATATAGGCCTGGTGGCCTCTTGCAGCTTCCCTCCTTTCGTATGTTCTTATGTAAGCAAGCAACGAACCAATCGAGAAAACAGACAGCTTGTGTGTGATAACGTTCCTGGTTTCATACCAAGTACCATGGCCTGCATTCTGCATATCATAGGTCAGTGTGATACCCCTTTAGACTCTGTGAGTCTCCTCCAAATATGTATCTATAGAATAAGTAGTAAATAGCAGCTTTTGTCTTCTCTTTAAATATTCAAAATCAATAACTTTGTTTCAGAAGAAAATTATTGTACGACAACAGAAGCAATTGAGTTCGAACTATTGTTTGGAAATCAAATTGTTCAAAAAAGGAGGTGTTTAGTCACTGAAGTTCAACTATAGGTAAATACACACACACACTCACACAAAGTAAAGGAAAACACAAGATTCAGAGGAAACGATGAGCCGGCAAGATCAGACCTAGTTTTTACAAAGGATATACCAATTAACGATGATATAAGATACAAGTGCCCATTGGGAAAGAGTGACCATGTAATATTAGAAATAGATATAGAAGAAGGAAAGGAAGATAGAGATGAATCATACAAAGGAGACTGATTAAATTACAGAAAGGCTGATATTGAGAATCTCAAGAACTATTTTAAAAACGTAAACTGGGAGGAGATGGAAAACTCATTAACGGTTCAAGAGAAATATAAGTTATTTTTGGAAATATACAAAACTGGGGTCAGGGAATATGTCCCGTAATATAGACCTAAAGAAGAAGGAAAGAAAGATTGGTTTAAGGCAAAGTGTGCTAGGGCAAAGGAGAAACGAGATGGAGCATGGAAAAGGTGGAGAAGAAACAAAAATCCAGAAAATAAGGAAAACTTCAAAACAGCAAGAAATGAATATGCTAAGGTGAGAAAGGAAGAAGAAAGGAACTATGAAAAGGTCATTGTCGAAAAATGTAAGGAACAACCAAAATTGTTCTACAGATTCATAAATGGAAAAATAAGACAAAAGAAACAATAGAAAGGTTAAAAGGAGAAAACGGAATGGTGGAAGACCCAAAAAGCATGGCAGAACTGTTAAATAGTAAATTTCATGAGGTCTTTACTAAGGAATCCAAATTTGAAAGACCACAGGGTAATAGAGACTGTCTATATGAAAGAGATTAAAGTAACCAAGCTTGAAATAAAAAAGTTGATGACAGAACTAGATGAGGAAAAGGCAATGGGACTGGATGAAGTCTTAGGCAGAATACTGAAAGAATGTAGGGAAGAACTAGCAAGTCCTATATACAACATCATAAAATGCTCAATTGAAAATGGAACAGTGCCAGTGGAGTGGAAAAGAGCTGAGGTGGTTCCCATATATAAGAGCGGAAGGAAGGAAGAACCTTTAAATTACAGACCGGTATCACTAACTAGTGTAATATGCAAGATGTGTGAAAAAGTAATAAAGAAGCAATGGATTGAGTTTCTTGAAGACAACAAAATATTATCAAATAGCCAATTTGGTTTTAGAAAAGGTCGGTCATGTGTAACAAATTTATTGAGTTTCTACTCTAGAATAGTTGATAAAGTACAAGAGAGAGAGGATGGGTTGACTGTATTTATTTAGATCTAAAAAAGGCTTTTGATAAAGTGCCACATGAAAGATTACTATGGAAGTTAGAGGAGAAGGGTGGCTTAAAATTTAGGAAGCACATTGAGATGGATGAAGAATTACTTAAGAGGGAGAGAAATAAGGACGATAGTTAAAGATATGAAGTCCAAGTGGAGAACAGTAGACAGCGGAGTGCCACAGGGGTCAGTATTGGCACCAATACTTTTTTTCGTATATATGAATGACATGCCAGAGGGAGGGAACAGCTATATAAATCTGTTTGCGGATGAAGCGAAACTGTGCATAGTCATTAAACAAAAAGAGGATTGTGAAATAATACGGGAAGACTTAAACAAGATCTGGAAATGGAGCAAAAATGGAGATGGAATTCAATGTGGACAAAAGCCATGTCATGGAAATGGGAAAAAGTGAAAGACGACCCGTGGGAATCTATAAGATGGGAGATGGAGTAGAACTAGAAAAAGTAAAAAAGGAAAAGGACTTGGGAGTGACAATGGAAGAAAATAATCAACCGGTAAGCCATATTGATAGAATTTTCAGAGAGACGTATAATTTGCTAAGGAATATTGGAGTAGCATTTCACTATATGGACAAGGAAATGATGAAGAAATTGATAAGTACTAAAATAAGACCTAGATTGGAATATGCAGGAGTTGTGTGGACTCCCCATAAAAAGAAACACATAAGAAAATTAGAGAGACTACAAAAAATGGCTACAAGAATGGTTCCAGAATTTAAAGGGATGACATGAGGAGAGACTAAAGGCTATGGATCTACCAACCTTGGAGCAGAGAAGAGAGAGAGGGGATCTGATACAAGTTTATAAATTGATTAACGGAATGGATGAAGTGGATAATGAGAAACTGATCCTGAGAGAAGAATATGACTTTAGAAGCACAAGATCGCATAGTAAGAAACTAAGGAAGGGACGATGTCTGAGAGATGTTAAAAATTTAGTTTCCATAAAGATGTGTTGAGACTTGGAACAGTTTGAGTGAGGAAGTGGTGTCAGCAAAGAGTGTACATAGTTTTAAAGAAAAATTGGATAAGTGTAGATATGGAGACAGGACCACACGAGCATAAAGCCCAGGCCCTGTAAAACTACAACTAGGTAAATACAACTAGGTAAATACACAAAGATTGTAAAATACTGCAAGAAGACCTAAACAAGATCTGGGAATGGAGTAAAAAGTGGGAAATGGAATTCAATGTGGACAAAAGCCATGTCATGGAAATGGGAAAGAGTGAAAGACGACCTGTGGGAATCTATAAGATGGGAGATGGGAGTAGAACTGGAAAAAGTAAAAAAGGAAAGGGATTTAGGAGTGATGATGGAAGAAAACAATCAACCGGTAAGCCATATTGATAGAATTTTTAGGGGGACATATAATTTGCTAAGGAATATTGGAGTAGCATTTCACTACATGAATAAAGAAATGATGAAGAAATTGATAAGTACTATAATAAGACCCAGATTGGAATATGCAGGAGTAGTGTGGACCCCTCATAAAAAGAAACACATAAGGAAGTTGGAGAGACTACAAAAAATGGCTACAACAATGGTTCCAGAATTTGAAGGGATGACATATGAGGAGAGACTAAAGGCTATGGATCTGCCAACCCTGGAACAAAGAAGAGAGAGAGGGGCTCTGATACAAGTTTACAAATTGATCAAGAATGGACCAAGTGGATAATGAGAAACTGATCCTGAGAGAAGAATATGATATTCGAAGCACAAGATCCCATAGCAAAAAGCTGAGAAAGGGAAGATGTCTGAGAGATGTTAAATAATATAGTTTCCCGCAAAGATGTATTTAAACATGGAACAGTTTGAATGAAGAAGTAGTGTCTGCAACGAGTGTGCATACTTTTAAAGTAAGATTGGATAAGTGTAGACATGGAGACGGGGCTACACGAGCATAAAGCCCAGGCCCCGTAAAACTACAACTAGGTAAACACACAGGCTCAGTGCTGGCACCAATACTTTTCCTGGTATATATTAATGACATGCCAGAGGGAGTAAACAGTTATATTAATTTGTTTGTGGATGATGTGAAGTTGTGTAGGTGTGTGAACAGTGAAGAAGATTGTGAAATTTTACAGGTAGACCTGGATAAGATTTTGGAGTGGAGCAAGAGGTGGCAAATGGAATTTAATCTGAGCAAAAGTCATGTGATGGAGATGGGAAAGAGTGGAAGACGACCAAGAGGGTCATATAAGATGGGTGAAGAAGTAGTGTTGAAAAAGGTGGAAAAGGAAAAGGATTTGGGAGTGATAATACAAGACCATGGGCAGTTTGAGGCTCATATTGATAAGATGTTTGGAGAAACGTATAATTTGATAAAAAATATTGGATTAGCCTTCCATTATATGGATAAAGATATGATGAAGAAATTAATTAGTATGGTAATTAGACCAAGATTGGAATATGCTGGAGTGGTTTAGGCCCCTTAAAAAGAAGCATATAAGGTAGTTGGAGAGATTGCAGAGAATGGCAACAAAAATGGTTCCGGAATTGGCAGAAATGACCTATGAGGAGAGATTAAAAGAAATGAATTTGTACCTTGGAACAAAGAAGAGAAAGAGAGATTTAATACAGGTTTATAAACTGTTGAATGGACTGGATGAAGTGGATAATGAGCAAATGATGTTGAGAGAGGAAAACTTAAGTAGAACTACAAGATCGCATAGTAAAAAGATAGCCAAGGAATATGCTTGAAGGATGTGAAAAAATATAGTTTCCCACAAAGATGTGTGGAGGTGTGGAATGGTTTGAGTGAGGAGGTGGTGTCAGCAAGAAGTGTGCATAGTTTTAAAGGAAAGTTGGATGTGTGTAGATATGGAGAGGGGCCAGAGTATGATACCCAGGCCCTGTAAAATTACAACTAGGTGAATACAACTAGGTGAATACACACACACGTGTGCCACCAAAAACAAATTCATGGACCAATCAAGAATATAAAGACATGATAGATGACACAATAAGGAGTCTAATGAGAATCGTTAAAGAAAGGAGAAAAGTGATATTAGTAGGAGATTTCAACTGTAAAGAAGTGGACTGGGAAAATTATGAAAGTGGTATGGGGGAAGAAGCCTGGGGAGAAAGATTCTTGAACCTAATGATAGACAATATGATGGACCAGAGAGTAAAGGAATGCACAAGATTCAGAGGAAACGACAAGCTGGCGAGATTGGACCTAGTTTTTACAAGGGGTATACAAATGAATGACGATATAAGATATAAGTGTCCATTGGGAAAGAGTGACCATGCAATATTAGAAATAGATATAGAAGAAGGAAAGGAAGATAGAGACAATTCATACAAAGGAGACCGATTAAATTACAGAAAGGCTGATATTGAGAATCTCAAGAACTATTTTAAAAACATAGACTGGGAGGAGATGGAAAACTCAGAGACAATGCAAGACAAATATAACTTATTTTTGGAAATTTACAAAACAGGAGTCAGGGAATATGTCCCAAAATATAGACCAAAAGAAGAAGGAAAGAAAGATTGGTTTAATGCAAGGTGTGCTAGGGCAAAGGAGAAAAGAGATGGAGCATGGAAAAGGTGGAGGAGAAATAGGAATCCAACAAACAAGGAAAACTTCAAGGCAGCGAGAAATGAATATGTTAAGGTGAGGAAGGAAGAGGAAAAGAACTTGAAAAGATATTGTCGAAAAATGTAAGGAGCAACCAAAATTGTTCTATAGATTCATAAATGGAAAAATTAGGCAAAAAGAAACAATAGAAAGGTTAAAAGGAGAGAACGGGATGGTGGAAGACCCAAAAGTATGGCAGAACTATTAAATAAAAATTCCAGGAGGTCTTTACTAAAGAATCCAAATTTGAGAGGCCACAGGGTAATAGAGAGACAATCTATATGAAAGAGATTAAAGTAACCAAGCTTGAAATGAAAGAGTTAATGAAGGAACTGGATGAAGAGAAGGCAATGGGACCGGATGAAGTCTCAGGCAGAATACTGAAAGAATGTAGGGAAGAACTAGCAAGTCCTATATACAACATCATAAAATGCTCAATAGAAAATGGAATAGTGCCAGTAGAATGGAAAAGAGCTGAGGTGGTTACCATATATAAGAGCGGAAGGAAAGAAGAACCTTTAAATTACAGACCGGTATCACTAACTAGTGTAATATGCAAGATGTGTGAAAGAATAATAAAGAAACAATGGATTGAGTTCCTTGAAGACAACAAATTAATATCAAATAGCCAATTTGGTTTTAGAAAAGGACGGTCTTGTGTAACTAATTTATTGAGTTTCTATTCTAGAATAGTTGATAGAGTACAAGAGAGAGGGATGGGTTGACTGCTTCTATTTGGATTTAAAAAAGGCGTTTGACAAAGTGCCACACGCAAGATTACTGTGGAAGTTAGAGGAGAAGGGTGGCTTAAAAGGAAGCACATTGAGATGGATAGAAAATTATTTGAGGGGGACAGAAATAAGGACGGTAGTTAAAGATATGAAGTCCAAGTGGAGAGCAGTAGAAAGCGGAGTGCCACAGGGGTCAGTATTGGCACCAGTACTTTTCCTCATTTATAGTAACGACATGCCAGAAGGAGTGAACAGCTACATAAATTTGTTTGTGGATGATACGAAACTGTGCAGAGGTATAAAGCAAAAGGAGGATTGTGAAATACTGCAAGAAGACCTAAATAAGATCTGGGAATGGAGTAAGAAATGGGAAATGGAATTCAATGTGAACAAAAGCCATGTCATGGAAATGGGAAAGAGTGAAAGACGACCTGTGGGAATCTATAAGATGGGAGATGGAGTAGAACTGGAGAAAGTCAAAAGGAAAAGGACTTAGGAGTGACGATGGAAGAAAACAATCAACCAGTAAGCCATATTGATAGAATTTTAGAGAAACATATAATTTGCTAAGGAATATTGGAGTAGCATTTCACTACATGGACAAAGAAATGATGAAGAAATTGATAAATACTATAATAAGACCCAGATTGGAATATGCAGGAGTAGTGTGGACCCATCATAAAAGAAACACATAAGAAAATTGGAGAGCTACAAAAATGGCTACAAGAATGGTCCCAGAACTTGAAGGATGACATATGAGGAGAGACTAAAGGCTATGGATCTACCAACCTTGGAACAAAGAAGGAGAGAGGAGACCTGATACAAGTCTATAAATTGATCAACGGAATGGACCAAGTGGATAATGAGAAACTGAACCTGAGAGAAGAATATGACACCCGAAGCACAAGATCGCATAGTAAAAAGCTGAGAAAGGGAAGATGTCTGAGAGATATAAAAAAATATAGTTTCCCGCAGAGATGTATTGAGACGTGGAACAGTTTAGATGAAGAAGTAGTGTCTGCAACGAGTGTGCACACTTTTAAAGTAAGATTGGATAAGTGTAAATATGGAGACGGGGCCACACAAGCATAAAGCCCAGGCCCTGTAAAACTACAACTAGGTAAATACAACTAGGTAAATACACACACACACACACACACACACATGTATTCCAACATAAATGGAGTGATATCGGGGATTTTAGAACTCAATGATTACTTGAGGGACAAGAACCCAGATATTGTGGGTCTTACTGAAACAAAACTGAGAGAGGGAGAAGACCTGATGATGGTTGGAGAAGGGAAATATAATGTTTGGGAGGAGGAGTGATGTTGCTGGTTAAAAAAGATATAAAGGTGGATCAAGTGAAAGAAGGTATGGGAAAGGCAGAAGTGCTAAAGATCAGAGCAGAAACTAATGAAGGAAAAAAGAGGCACTACATAGTGGTGTACGTACCACCTAAGACAAATGCATGGTCAGTACAGGAATATGAAGAAATGATAAGTGATACAGGAACATGTCTGGAAGAAATGTTGGGTGGC
The DNA here is from genome assembly GCF_017591435.1 of Portunus trituberculatus. Classification (NCBI taxonomy): domain Eukaryota; kingdom Metazoa; phylum Arthropoda; class Malacostraca; order Decapoda; family Portunidae; genus Portunus; species Portunus trituberculatus. The sequence goes on from NC_059300.1 coordinate 19,605,575, forward strand.
TGTGAACGAACTATAATGATGGGAGATTTTAATTGTAAAGAGGTGTGTTGGGAGGACTGGTCAATGGAAGGATCAGAGACAACATGGGAAATACACTATTGACACTGGCAATGGAAAATGTGTTAACTCAGTGGGTCAAAGAAGATACTAGGTTTGGAGGAGAGGGAGCATCGTCAAGACTGGACTTGGTCTTTAGTACAGAGCCAATGGTCATTGAGGAGATGAGGGTGGAGTGCCCTTTAGCAAAGAGTGATCATGCAGTTTTGGAGTTCAAGGTGATAGACGAAGAGAAATCTAGAAGAAATGAAGAATATAAAGTGGGAAGATGGAATTATGCCAAGACAGATTTTGGAAACCTAAAGAAATTCTTTCAAGAGACAAATTGGATGAAATTCAAGAGTGCTAAGGAGCAAATGAAAAGTGGAAGGAATTTATAAAATATACAAAGAAGGTGAGAAAAATTTGTACCAATAAGACAACATAGAGAAGTTGGAAAGCAGGACTGGTTTAACGATAGATGTGAAAAGGCTAGAACAAGAAAAGAGGATGCATGGAAGAGGTGGAGAAGGAAAAGACGGATTAAGCAGTGGGAAAGTTACAAAAGAGCAAGAAATGAATATGTGTTGATTAGAAGAGAAGAAAGAAAGAAACAAGAAAAGGATATAATTGATAAATGTAAAGACCAACCAAGGCTTTTTACAGACATGTGAACAACAACATCAAAAATAGAGAAAGTATTGAAAGTTTAGAAGTAAATGGAGTATGCAGTGAAGATCCCAGGAAATGGCAGAGGCTATGAATGGATGCTTTCGGAAGGTATTCACAAAGGAGACTGCTTTTGACAAACCACTGGTAATGGAACAGAAAGGGATTATGAAGGAGTTTCAAGTAACTGTGGAGGAGATCAAGAACATGATGGGGAGTTTAGAAGTGAGAAAAGCTGTGGGACCTGATGGGGTATCAGGATGGATTTTAAGAGAATGCAGGAGCAACTGGCAGAAAAAGTTTGTGAAGTAATTGATGCCTCATTAAGGGAAGGTGTAGTGCCCCAAGACTGGAAAAGAGCTAACATTGTCCCAATCTATAAATCAGGTAACAAGAGAGACCCATTGAACTATAGACCAGTGTCACTTACAAGTGTGGTAGCTAAGATGTGTGAGAGGGTGGTGAAGAATAGATGGACAGACTTCTTGGAGAAAATGACATACTTTGTGAGTGTCAATTTGGTTTTAGAAAAGGGCGTTCATGCACGACAAACCTGATATGTTACTATTCGAGGGTGATAGATGTAATACAGGAAAGAGATGGTTGGGCTGATGGAATATATCTGGATTTAAAAAAGGCCTTTGATAAGGTACCACACCAGAGACTGATCTGGAAACTTGAAATGGTAGGAGGAGTGCATGGCAGTTTACTAAAATGGATGGAAGACTTTTGGTAGGAAGAGAAATGAGAACAATAATTAAGGACAGACCATCAGAATGGGGCTTGGTGGAGAGTGGAGTTCCACAGGGATCAGTGTTGGCACCAGTAATGTTCGCAGTCTACATAAATGACATGGTGGATGGGGTGTCCAGTTATGTGAGCCTATTTGCAGACGATGCAAAATTGTTAAGAAAAGTGAGATGTGACAAAGATTGCGAACTACTCCAGGAAGACTTGGACAGAATATGGAAATGGAGCTGTACATGGCAAATGGAGTTCAACACGACAAAATGCAAGAAAATAGAGTTTGGCAAGAGTGAAAGAAGAATCAGGAGTATGTACAAGATAGGAAATGAAGACATAAAACCAGTCATGAAGAAAAAGACCTTGGGGTGACAATTACCAATGACCTATCGCCAGAGAGACATATAAACAAAATAATTGGAGAAGTATTGAACTTATTGAGGAACATAAGAGTGGCGTTCGTATATTTAGATGAAGAAATGATGAAGAAAATAATTACTGCAATGATAAGACCGAGGCTTGAATATGCAACAATACAGTGGGCTCCGAACTTAAAGAAACACATAAGGAAACTAGAGAAAGTACAGAGGGCTGCAACAAAAATGGTGCCTGACTTAAGAGATTTGACTTATGAAGACAGACTGAAAAGAATGCAACTTCCGACCCTGGAAAACAGAAGAGAAAGGGAGACCTGATAGCAATATACAGAGTGATGATTGGCATGGAAAAATGGATAGGGAAGATCTGTGTATGTGGAATGAAAGAATGTCGAGAGGGCATGGGAAAAAACTAAAATGGCCACTTATAGGAGAGATGTGAAAAATATAGCTTCCCTCATAGAAGGGTGGAAGCATGGAATAGTTTAGACGTGGAAGTGGTCAACGCAAGGAATATTCATGATTTTAAGAAAAGCTGGACATTAATAGATATGGAGACGGGACAACACGAGCATAGCTCTTTTCCCGTATGTTACAATTAGGTAAATACAATTAGGTAAATACACACACACACACACACACACACACACATGGTATGCACAGAAGACGCGGTCGCTGAGCTGGGAAATCATCTTTACTACTACTGTTGCCGTTGCCTAAGAGTAACTAAGGTGGGTAAGGAGCATGTAATGTTTGTCCCGTCTCCATATGTTAACTGTTGAGAAGCAATAATGTCCAGGAAGGTGAATTTTAACTGTAACCTGCGTGGGAACCATCAGCTGGGAGTATTTACATCTGCGCAACATGGCGGCCGAATTCGAAGAGAAATTAGACTTCACAGGCTTCAAGGTACAATGGAAAAGAGCGTATATGTCAGGAAAATTCTGGAATTAGAAGGAAAAATTGAAAAACTATTTGAAAAGTATGGCGAACTGGAAAAGAGTCATAACAATGTGCTGAAAGAGTGCGCTGAAATGAAGAGAAAAATGCAGTACTGAAAGAGGAAGTTAAGTTAATTAAAGTGAATTGCGACAAATGTGGAGAATCTTTAGGAAAAGTGATGGAGAAGCAGGCTGAATGGAAAAAAAGTCAGGAAGTGGAAAGAAAGGAGGTAAATTACAAAGTTGCAAGTCTGGAAAAGGAAATCAAAGAGTCTGGGGAAAACTTTGGGCCTTGCTGAAATTATAGATCAACAGATCATAGAAGAGAAGATTGCTGAGAAAGTTGTGAAGGTTATTAAGTCAAATGAGACATTGGTGAGGGAAACTGTAGACAAAAAGAGATGTGTGGTGATATTTGGTGTGGAGGAGGATAAGACACCGAGTAAAATGGAGAGAGAAAAACATAAAAAAGGTGATAAATAATATCATTAATGTGGTGCAGGAGGAGGGAAAAGACCTAGTACAAGAAATAGAGGACTTCCATAGAATTGGAAAGTTCACAGGAGAAGGTATGAGGCCAATAAGAATCAAACTTAAGTCACAAAAGGATGTAGATGAATTGGTGGAGAAGTCATGGAGGTTAGCCCAGCAGGAAACAACAAGGAAGATTTGGTTGAGAAGAGATCTCGGTGAAAAGGAAAGAGAAATGTTAAATGAGTTGAGAAAGGAGGCTTTGAAAAAAATGAAGAGAGGACAGAAGAGGAGAAGAAAGAGTTTTTCTGGAGAATCTTGGATATGAGACTGAGGAAGTGGTTCATAACCCAGAAAAGTACAGTAAGAAAGGACTAAAGAAACTTACGATGAGCGGAATGTAATGTATTCCAACATAAATGGAGTGATATCGGGATTTTAGAACTCAACGATTACTTGAGGACAAGAACCCAGATATTGTGGGTCTTACTGAAACAAAACTGAGAGAGGAGAAGACCTGATGATGGTTGGAGAAGGAAATATAATGTTTGGAAAAGAAATAGAGTAGGTAAGATGGGAGGAGGAGTGATGTTGCTGGTTAAAAAGATATAAAGGTGGATCAAGTGAAAGAAGGTATGGGAAAGGCAGAAGTGCTAAAGATCAGAGCAGAAACTAATGAAGGAAAAAGAGGCACTACATAGTGGTGTACGTACCACCTAAGACAAATGCATGGTCAGTACAGGAATATGAAGAAATGATAAGAGATACAGGAACATGTCTGGAAGAAATGTTGGGTGGCTGTGAACGAACTATAATGATGGGAGATTTTAATTGTAAAGAGGTGTGTTGGGAGGACTGGTCAATGGAAGGATCAGAGACAACATGGGGAAATACACTATTGACACTGGCAATGGAAAATGTGTTAACTCAGTGGGTCAAAGAAGATACTAGGTTTGGAGGAGAGGAGCATCGTCAAGACTGGACTTGGTCTTTAGTACAGAGCCAATGGTCATTGAGGAGATGAGGGTGGAGTGCCCTTTAGCAAAGAGTGATCATGCAGTTTTGGAGTTCAAGGTGATAGATGAAGAGAAATCTAGAAGAAATGAAGAATATAAAGTGGGAAGATGGAATTATGCCAAGACAGATTTTGGAAACCTAAAGAAATTCTTTCAAGAGACAAATTGGATGAAATTCAAGAGTGCTAAGGAGCAAATGAAAAGTGGAAGGAATTTATAAAAATATACAAAGAAGGTGAGAAAAATTTGTACCAATAAGACAACATAGAGAAGTTGGAAAGCAGGACTGGTTTAACGATAGATGTGAAAAGGCTAGAACAAGAAAAGAGGATGCATGGAAGAGGTGGAGAAGGAAAAGACGGATTAAGCAGTGGGAAAGTTACAAAAGAGCAAGAAATGAATATGTGTTGATTAGAAGAGAAGAAAGAAAGAAACAAGAAAAGGATATAATTGATAAATGTAAAGACCAACCAAGGCTTTTTACAGACATGTGAACAACAACATCAAAAATAGAGAAAGTATTGAAAGTTTAGAAGTAAATGGAGTATGCAGTGAGGATCCCAGGAAATGGCAGAGGCTATGAATGGATGCTTTCGGAAGGTATTCACAAAGGAGACTGCTTTTGACAAACCACTGGTAATGGAACAGAAAGGGATTATGAAGGAGTTTCAAGTAACTGTGGAGGAGATCAAGAATATGATGGGGAGTTTAGAAGTGAGAAAAGCTGTGGGACCTGATGGGGTATCAGGATGGATTTTAAGAGAATGCAGGGAGCAACTGGCAGAAAAAGTTTGTGAAGTAATTGATGCCTCATTAAGGGAAGGTGTAGTGCCCCAAGACTGGAAAAGAGCTAACATTGTCCCAATTTATAAATCAGGTAACAAGAGAGACCCATTGAACTATAGACCAGTGTCACTTACAAGTGTGGTAGCTAAGATGTGTGAGAGGGTGGTGAAGAATAGATGGACAGACTTCTTGGAGAAAAATGACATACTTTGTGAGTGTCAATTTGGTTTTAGAAAAGGGCGTTCATGCACGACAAACCTGATATGTTACTATTCGAGGGTGATAGATGTAATACAGGAAAGAGATGGTTGGGCTGATGGAATATATCTGGATTTAAAAAAGGCCTTTGATAAGGTACCACACCGGAGACTGATCTGGAAACTTGAAATGGTAGGAGTGCATGGCAGTTTACTAAAATGGATGGAAGACTTTTTGGTAGGAAGAGAAATGAGAACAATAATTAAGGACAGACCATCAGAATGGGGCTTGGTGGAGAGTGGAGTTCCACAGGGATCAGTGTTGGCACCAGTAATGTTTGCGGTCTACATAAATGACATGGTGGATGGGGTGTCCAGTTATGTGAGCCTATTTGCAGACGATGCAAAATTGTTAAGAAAAGTGAGATGTGACAAAGATTGCGAACTACTCCAGGAAGACTTGGACAGAATATGGAAATGGAGCTGTACATGGCAAATGGAGTTCAACACGACAAAATGCAAGAAATTAGAGTTTGGCAAGAGTGAAAGAAGAATCAGGAGTATGTACAAGATAGGAAATGAAGACATAAAACCAGTCATGAAGAAAAAGACCTTGGGGTGACAATTACCAATGACCTATCGCCAGAGAGACATATAAACAAAATAATTGGAGAAGTATTGAACTTATTGAGGAACATAAGAGTGGCGTTCGTATATTTAGATGAAGAAATGATGAAGAAAATAATTACTGCAATGATAAGACCAAGGCTTGAATATGCAACAATACAGTGGGCTCGAACTTAAAGAAACACATAAGGAAACTAGAGAAAGTACAGAGGGCTGCAACAAAATGGTGCCTGACTTAAGAGATTTGACTTATGAAGACAGACTGAACAGAATGCAACTTCCGACCCTGGAAAACAGAAGAGAAAGGGGAGACCTGATAGCAATATACAGAGTGATGATTGGCATGGAAAAAATGGATAGGGAAGATCTGTGTATGTGGAATGAAAGAGTGTCGAGAGGGTATGGGAAAAAACTAAAAAAGGCCACTTATAGGAGAGATGTGAAAAAATATAGCTTCCCTCATAGAAGGGTGGAAGCATGGAATAGTTTAGACGTGGAAGTGGTCAACGCAAGGAATATTCATGATTTTAAGAAAAAGCTGGACATTAGTAGATATGGAGACGGGACAGTACGAGCATAGCTCCTTTCCCGTATGTTACAATTAGGTAAATACAATTAGGTAAATACACACACACACACACTACACCGCGTAGTGTAGTGGTTAGCACGCTCGACTCACAATCGAGAGGGTCCAGGTTCAAGTCCCGGAAAGTGGTGAGGCAAATGGGCAAGCCTCTTAATGTGTAGCCCCTGTTCACGTAGCAGTAAATAGGTACGGGATGTAACTCAAGGGTTGTGGCCTCGCTTTCCCGGTGTGTGGAGTGTGTGTTGTGGTCTCAGTCCTACCCGAAGATCGGTCTATGAGCTCTGAGCTCGCTCCATAATGGGGAAGACTGGCTGGGTGACCAGTAGACGACTGTGGTGAATTACACACACACACAGGTAAAAGCAAGTACATATGTAAACTTGAAAGAAAAGTGACTCACATACGACAGAGAGCAACGCCCAACACAGTGGTGCTACTGTTCCTCTTGCCATCCTGTAGGGCCACACTTTGGACCTATTAGATACAAGTGTGTCGCCAACTCCAAAGGATGAAGCAAGCACCTGAAAGAACAATTTGAAATATTAGCATAATGAAGCCAACACGAGGAAATCATCACCAAATGGTATGGTCAATGTTATACTAATTTTGTACGTGGTTCCTTGTATGTGGGTTCCAATTTAATTACTGTATTCAATAGCATGTAAGATGGATGGAGTTATAATAAGACACACCTCAGTTTGAGCAGGCATTGGAGAGAGAGAGAGAGAGAGAGAGAGAGAGAGAGAGAGAGAGAGAGAGAGAGAGAGAGAGAGAGAGAGAGAGAGAGGGGTAAATAAGTGGGTTTCAGTTCTGAAAATAAAGCAAAGGGTTACCTCTGGCATTTTGTAGCCATCTATTATGTATTCGGATTCTTATTAGATCCTAATATTTTACATTTAAAGGTCGTCCACATGATCAAGCATAAATTGTCATGTACTGCTCACAATCAGGCTTAAGTCCACGGACACAAAAGTAGTGCTGATCAGTGACAATAAGGTGTCAATCTGGCCGCTGTCAAGCCTAGACAAAAATCAGAGGTAGTGAACATTTAGGCGCAGACAATGTCTAATGATTTCACACAGTTACTAAAACCAGCACACTTTGTTCGTATTATGGCAGCCACAAGTGGTAAACCAGTCAATGAACAAACTTCTCGCTTGTGCTTGTGCGTGTGTGTGTATATATCTAGTTGTACTGTACAGGGTTCGAGCGGGGTTCATAGTGTCCTGTCTCCACATTTATCTAGTGTTTCTTTAAAGTTATGCACACTATGTGCTGTGACAATTCTATTATACAATTTTTTCTACCGTTCTGTGTGGAAAACTGTATTTTTCAAAATCCTTCACACACTGCCTCATCTTGATCTTCTTTTCATGTCCTCTTGTCCTTCCATCTTCTTCCGTCAACAGCACTAGATCTTCTATGTCTATCTTTTCAATATCATTAACTATCTTATACATACATTGTTATTAAGTCCTCGCATTCTCTTCTATCTTGTAAGGTTGGCAGTCCCATTTCCTTCAATTGTTCTTCATATGTGAGGTCCTTTGATTCCGGCACCATCTTTGTAGCAATCTTCAGTATCCTTTCCAGTTTTCTTATATCCTTTTTAAAGATTGTACACCATACCACTGCTGCATATTCCAGCCCTGGGCATACCATGCTTGTGATAATTTTTTTCATCATATCTTTCTCCATGTATTGAAATGCCACTCTTATATTAGTCAACATTTTATAAGATAGTCCAAATATCTTGCTTATGTGTTTGTCAGGGCTCAGATTTTCTTGTATGATCACTCCAAGATCTTTTTCCTCTTTAGTCTTTATTATTTGTTTTTCTCCCATCAAATAGTTTCATACTGCAATGGTCTTCTCTTACTCTTTCCTAGCTCAATTATGTGGCATTTCTTGGCATTAAACTCCAATTTCCGTTTCTTGCTCCATTCATTGATCTTGTTTAAATCTTCCTGTAACAGCAGACAGTCCTCTCTGGTTTTGATAACTCTAAGCAACTTTGCATCATCAGCGTATAAATTTATATAACTGTTTATCCCAATGTGAATGTCGTTTATATAAACTTGAAACATAATGGGGGCTAACACTGACCCTTGTGGCACTCCGTTAGTTACTTTGCCCCAAGATGAGTATGTATCTCTGATCACAGCTCTCATTTCCCTATCCTTCAAATAATCTCTTGTCCATTCGAGCAAGGTTCCACGCAGTCCTCCTATGTTCTCTAGTTTCCAAAGAAGTCTTTGGTGAGGGACTTTATCAAAAGCTTTTTTAATATCCAGGTATACTGTGTCTACCCATCCATCTCTGTTTTCAAGTTCTGCAATAACTCTCGAGTAGAAGCGTAATAAGTTTGATACACATGACCGCCCTGTCCTGAACCCAAATTGTCTATTCAATATGACTTGCTCCTCTTCTAGAAACTTCACCCATTTCTTTTTTATAGTTATTTCACATAACTTCCCTACAACACTTGTAAGTGACACTGGTCTGTAGTTTAGTGGTTCAGTTGCCTCCTTTAAATATCAGTATTACGTTGGCTCTCTTCCACTCTAGTGGAACCTTCCCTTTTTTATTGAACTTTTAATTATTTCCCAAATTGGATCCAGTAATTACTCTCTACATTCTTTTAACACCCAGCCAGATACACCATCTGGCTCCATTGCTTTTCTGACTTCCAACTTATCCAGTAATCTTCCAATATCCTCTTTGTGGAATACAATCTCCGGTAATTCATGGCAATCCAATGTCCTATTAGGTTCTGTGAAATCATCTTCTGCAGTGAATACCGTTTCAAAGCTCTCATTCATTATTTCACACATTTCCTTTTCTGTTTAGTATGTCATCCCTTCTTTGATTATTTTTTCAATTGTTTCCTTATTCTTTGTTTTGTCGTTTATAAATTTGTAGAAAAGTTTGGGTTCATCTTTGTTTTTATCCACTACATCTTTCTCAAAATTTCTTTCTACCTCTCTCCTTACTCTAATATATTCATTTCTAGCATCTTTGTACTGCCGTCTGTTATAGTCATTTCCTTACTTTAAGAGTTTCTTCCACACTTTATCTTTTGCCTATTTTGTTTGTATGCATCTGGCATTGTACCAAGCATGTATTTTTTTTTTCTGAACTGTAAGAATATATCATATTTCTCTTGTATAGTCTTTCTGCACATAATATTATTCCACTCAATATCAGCAAAATAAATCCTTAATTTTTCAAAACTCTCTTTTGCATAATCTAATCTCTCTCCTTTATAATCCTCTCTGTAACTTATCTCATCTTCCTCCTGCATTTGCATCTTTAACATCACATGATCACTTTTCCCCATTGGACTAAGGTATTGTATGAAAGGGAGCTCTGGTTTCTTTGTGAAAACTAGGTCAAGCAATGATGGTTCTCCTTCTTTCCCTCATTTGTACCTTGTTCACTCCTCCACCCACTGATCCAATGTATTAACCATAGTCAACTGTAACACTTTCGCTTCACTGCCCAGCATTATCCATTACTTCCATCTCCAGTTAATATTTTACAGTTAAAGTCTCCAACTAAGAGAATTCTTCTATATATTTTTATTATGTTATCTAGGCACTTTATCACCTCTTTTTACATATCTTCATGTTCTTCTGATCCCTATGTATTAGTCTTTGGTGGAACATAAATAACTATAATGTTTCTTTTCTTCAAATCTTCCGTTCTGATTGTTACTCCCATTACTTCCCCTTTGTCTTCACCATATTGCACATCTTCCACACATATATTATCACGAACCATTATTAGCACTCCTCCTCCCCCTTTATCCTTCCTGTTGACATGGATCTCTTTTTTTTCAGTTTTGTTTCAAAGATGCACATTACATCCAGCTTTTCTCTTTCAAATAATCCCGAACTTCCAATATGATTGATAACAACCCATCTATGTTAGTATGTCACTCTTAACATATTGCCTCCTCCACGACCTCCTCTTTTTTCCTTAGGTACCACTTCTTAAGTCTCATATCCAGAGACTAAAGAAGTGGTACCTAAGGAAAAAAAAGGAGGTCGGAGGCAATAAATTAAGAGTGACTTGTACTAACATAGATGGATTGTTATCAAGCATATTGGAAGTTCGTGTGTGTAATTCATCTCGGTCGCCTGCTGGTCACCCAGCCAGTCTTCCCAATTACGAAGTGAGCTCAGAGCTCATAGACCGATCTTCGGGTAGGACTGAGACCACAACACACTCCACACACCGAGAAAGCGAGACCACAACCCCTTGAGTTACATCTCGTACCTATTTACTGCTATGTGAACAAGGGCTACAAATTAAGAGGCTTGCCCATTTGCCTCGCCGCCTCCGGGACTAAACCCGGACCCTCTCGAGTGTGAGTCGAGCATGCTAACCACTACACTAGGCAGTGTGTGTGTGTATTCACCTAGTTGTAATTTTACAGGGCCTGGGTATCATACTCGTGTGGCCCCGTCTCCATATCCACACACATCCAATTTTCCTTTAAAACTATGCACACTCCTTGCTGACACCACCTCCTCACTCAAACCATTCCACACCTCCACACATCTTTGTGGGAAACTATATTTCTTCACATCCTTCAAGCATATTCCCTTGGCTATCTTTTTACTATGCGATCTCGTAGTTTTATTTAAGTTTTCCTCTCTCGACATCATTTGCTCATTATCCATTTCATCCAGTCCGTTCAACAGTTTATAAACCTGTATTAAATCTCCTCTTTCTCTTCTTTGTTCCAAGGTAAGCAAATTCATTTCTTTTAATCTCTCCTCATAAGTCATTTCTGCCAATTCCAGAACCATTTTTGTTGCCATTCTCTGCAATCTCTCCAACTTCCTTATATGCTTCTTTTTATAAGGGGACCAAACCACTCCAGCATATTCCAATCTTGGTCTAATTATCGTACTAATTAATTTCTTCATCATATCTTTATCCATATAATGGAAGGCTAATCCAATATTTTTTATCAAATTATACGTTTCTCCAAACATCTTATCAATATAAGCCTCAAACTGCCCATGGTCTTGTATCATCACTCCCAAATCCTTTTCCTTTTCCACCTTTTTCAACACTACTTCTTCACCCATCTTATATGACCCTCTTGGCCGTCTTCCACTCTTCCCCATCTCCATCACATGACTTTTGCTCAGATTAAATTACCATTTGCCACCTCTTGCTCCACTCCCAAATCTTATCCAGATCTGCCTGTAAAATTTCACAATCTTCTTCACTCTTCACACACCTACACAACTTCGCATCATCCGCAAACAAATTAATATAACTGTTTACTCCCTCTGGCATGTCATTAATATATAAAAGGAAAAGTATTGGTGCCAGCACTGAGCCTTGTGGGACTCTACTCTCCACCACCAACCAGTCCGACTCTGCATCCCTTATTACCGTTCTCATCTCCCTCCATCTCAAGTAGTTTTCCATCCACTTTAACACTTTTCCTTTCAGTCCTCCATTAATCTCTAATTTCCATAGCAGTCTCATGTGAGGTACCTTGTCAAAAGCTTTCTTTAAATCCAAATATACACAGTCCATCCATCCCTCTCTCTCTTGTATTTTGTCAACCACTCTTGAATAAGAGCTCAGTAGATTTGTTACACATGACCTCCCTTTCCTAAAGCCAAATTGATGATCCGATAATAACTTATGATCCTCCAGGAACCGTAGCCAATATTTTTTTATCACCCTCTCACAAATCTTACCGACCACACTTGTTAGAGACACAGTTCTATAGTTAGGAGGCTCTTCCTTACTGCCTCCCTTATAAATGGGCACCACTTCAGCTCTTTTCCACTCTACTGGTACTTCCCCTGTTTCTAATGAACACCTTATAATATCATACAATGGATCAATCAATTCTTCTCTACAATCCTTCAGTAATTTTCCTGAAACTTCATCTGGTCCCATCGCTTTATCATCTTTAAGTTCCTCCAACATTTTATATAACTCATTTTTAGGTATCTTAATGTCATCCATGTGCACATTTCTTCGTACATTCTGAGGCTTTACAAACATTGTTTCTTTAGTAAATACTTGAAGAAACCTATTATTTAGCAATTCCGCTATATTCTTAGGGTCATCTACTATCCCTTGCTCTCCTTTTAATCTTTCAATGGACTCCCTCTTTTTAAGTTTACCATTTATGAACCTGTAAAACAATTTTGGATGTTCCTTACTCTTGTCTACAATATCTTTTTCAAATTTTCTTTCTTCCTCCCCTCCTTACCCTCACATACTCATTTCTCGCCACTCTATAATTCTCCTTATTTAGTATATTCCTGCTCTTTTTCCATCTTTTCCAAGCCACATCTCTCTTTTCCTTAGCCTTAACACAAGTTGCATTAAACCAATCTTTTCTTCCATCCTCTCTCGGTTTATACTTTGGTACAAATTTCATAACTCCTTCTTTATAATATTTCATAAAAATCTCATATTTTTTTTGCACTTCTCTGATTTGTAACATCTACTCCCAATCTAATTTTCTGAAATAATTTTTCAAACTTTCTATGTCCATCTTTGTATAATTCAATCTACCACTCCTGTATGTCTCGTCTTTCCTTCACTGTGTTGTTGCTATCTGCATTTCTATAACCACATGATCACTCTTTCCCAAAGGACATTTGTATTGTATATCTCCACATAGGTACACTTCTCTTGTTAACACCAAATCCAGTCTAGCCGGTTCATCATCTCCTCTATATCTAGTATTTTCCTTCACCCTCTGTTCCATCATATTTTCCATCATTAGATTAAGAAATCTCTTTCCCCATGCTTCCTCTCCAACACCACTTACTAAATTTTCCTAATCCACCTCCTTACAATTAAAATCTCCTACTAGTATCACCTTCCTTTTTCCAGATAATACACTTTCCAAACTCTGTAAAGTATCCTTGATCATATTGTCGTATTCCCTTAATGTCCAAGAATTTGTTTTAGGAGGTACATAGGTCACCATGATTATTAATTCTTTTCCATCACTTTTTATCCTTATGCTTATCACTTCTGCGTTGTTCTTCCCATACCAAACCTTATCCACATTTGTGTGTGTGTGTGTGTGTGTGTATTTACCTAATTTACCTAATTGTAACATACGGGAAAAGAGCTATGCTCGTACTGTCCCGTCTCCATATCTACTAATGTCCAGCTTTTTCTTAAAATCATGAATATTCCTTGCGTTGACCACTTCCACGTCTAAACTATTCCATGCTTCCACCCTTCTATGAGGGAAGCTATATTTTTTCACATCTCTCCTATAAGTGGCCATTTTTAGTTATTTCCCATGCCCTCTCGACATTCTTTCATTCCACATACACAGATCTTCCCTATCCATTTTTTCCACGCCAATCATCACTCTGTATATTGCTATCAGGTCTCCCCTTTCTCTTCTGTTTTCCAGGGTCGGAAGTTGCATTCTGTTCAGTCTGTCTTCATAAGTCAAATCTCTTAAGTCAGGCACCATTTTTGTTGCAGCCCTCTGTACTTTCTCTAGTTTCCTTATGTGTGTGTGTGTGTGTGTTCACTGTTTGATCTGCTGCAGTCTCTGACGAGACAGCCAGACATTACCCTACGGAACGAGCTCAGAGCTCATTATTTCCGATCTTCGGATAGGCCTAAGACCAGGCACACAACACACACCGGGACAACAAGGTCACAACTCCTCCATTTACATCCCGTACCTACTCACTGCTAGGTGAACAGGGGCTACACGTGAAAGGAGACACACCCAAATATCTCCACCCAGCCGGGGAATCGAACCCAGGTCCTCTGGCTTGTGAAGCCAGCGCTCTAACCACTGAGCTATCTGTGTGTGTGTGTGTGTGTGTGTGTATTTACCTAGTTGTATTTACCTAGTTGTAGTTTTACAGGGCCTGGGCTTTATGCTCGTGTGGTCCCGTTTCCATATCTACACTTATCCAATTTTTCTTTAAAACTATGTACACTCTTTGCTGATACCACTTCCTCACTCAAACTGTTCCAAGTCTCAACACATCTTTGCGGAAACTAAATTTTTAACATCTCTCAGACATCGTCCTTCCTTAGTTTCTTACTATGCGATCTTGTGCTTCTAAAGTCATATTCTTCTCTCAGGAACAGTTTCTCATTATCCACTTCATCCATTCCGTTAATCAATTTATAAACTTGTATCAGATCCCTCTCTCTTCTCTGCTCCAAGGTTGGTAGATCCATTGCCTTTAGTCTCTCCTCATATGCCATCCCTTTAAATTCTGGAACCATTCTTGTAGCCATTTTTGTAGTCTCTAATTTTCTTATGTGTTTCTTTTTTATGAGTCCACACAACTCCTGCATATTCCAATCTAGGTCTTATTTTAGTACTTATCAATTTCTTCATCATTTCCTTGTCCATATAGTGAAATGCTACTCCAATATTCCTTAGCAAATTATACGCTCTCTGAAAATTCTATCAATATGGCTAACCGGTTGATTATTTTCTTCCATTGTCACTCCCAAGTCCTTTTCCTTTTTACTTTTTCTAGTTCTACTCCATCTCCCATCTTATAGATTCCACTGGTCGTCTTTCACTTTTTCCCATTTCCATGACATGGCTTTTGTCCACATTGAATTCCATCTCCATTTTTACTCCATTTCCAGATCTTGTTTAAGTCTTCCTGTAGTATTTCACAATCCTCTTTTTGTTTAATGTGTGTGTGTGTGTGTGTGTGTGTGTGTGTGTGTGTGTGTGTGTGTGTGTGTGTGTGTGTGTGTGTGTGTAATTCGCTGTTTGATCTGCTGCAGTCTCTGACGAGACAGCCAGACGTTACCCTACGGAATGAGCTCAGAGCTCATTATTTCCGATCTTCGGATAGGCCTGAGACCAGGCACACACCACACACCGGGACAACAAGGTCACAACTTCTCGATTTACATCCGGTACCTACTCACTGCTTAGTGAACAGGGGCTACACATGAAAGGAGACACACCCAAATATCTCCACCTGGCCAAGGAATCGAACCCCGGTCCTCTGGCTTGTGAAGCCAGCACTCTAACCACTGAGCTACCGGTGTGTATTTACCTAATTGTATTTACCTAATTGTAACATACGGGAAAAGAGCTATGCTCGTGTTGTCCCGTCTCCATATCTATTAATGTCCAGCTTTTTCTTAAAATCATGAATATTCCTTGCGTTGACCACTTCCACGTCTAAACTATTCCATGCTTCCACCCTTCTATGAGGGAAGCTATATTTTTTCACATCTCTCCTATAAGTGGCCATTTTAGTTTTTCCCATGCCCTCTCGACATTCTTTCATTCCACATACACAGATCTTCCCTATCCATTTTTCCATGCCAATCATCACTCTGTATATTGCTATCAGGTCTCCCTTTCTCTTCTGTTTTCCAGGGTCGGAAGTTGCATTCTTTTCAGTCTGTCTTCATAAGTCAAATCTCTTAAGTCAGGCACCATTTTGTTGCAGCCCTCTGTACTTTCTCTAGTTTCCTTATGTGTTTCTTTAAGTTCGAGCCCACTGTATTGTTGCATATTCAAGCCTCGGTCTTATCATTGCAGTAATTATTTTCTTCATCATTTCTTCATCTAAATATACGAACGCCACTCTTATGTTCCTCAATAAGTTCAATACTTCTCCAATTATTTTGTTTATATGTCTCTCTGGCGATAGGTCATTGGTAATTGTCACCCCAAGGTCTTTTTCTTCATGACTGGTTTTATGTCTTCATTTCCTATCTTGTACATACTCCTGATTCTTCTTTCACTCTTGCCAAACTCTATTTTCTTGCATTTTGTCGTGTTGAACTCCATTTGCCATGTACAGCTCCATTTCCATATTCTGTCCAAGTCTTCCTGGAGTAGTTCGCAATCTTTGTCACATCTCACTTTTCTTAACAATTTTGCATCGTCTGCAAATAGGCTCACATAACTGGACACCCCATCCACCATGTCATTTATGTAGACCGCGAACATTACTGGTGCCAACACTGATCCCTGTGGAACTCCACTCTCCACCAAGCCCCATTCTGATGGTCTGTCCTTAATTATTGTTCTCATTTCTCTTCCTACCAAAAGTCTTCCATCCATTTTAGTAAACTGCCATGCACTCCTCCTACCATTTCAAGTTTCCAGATCAGTCTCCGGTGTGGTACCTTATCAAAGGCCTTTTTTAAATCCAGATATATTCCATCAGCCCAACCATCTCTTTCCTGTATTACATCTATCACCCTCGAATAGTAACATATCAGGTTTGTCGTGCATGAACGCCCTTTTCTAAAACCAAATTGACACTCACAAAGTATGTCATTTTCTCCAAGAAGTCTGTCCATCTATTCTTCACCACCCTCTCACACATCTTAGCTACCACACTTGTAAGTGACACTGGTCTATAGTTCAATGGGTCTCTCTTGTTACCTGATTTATAGATTGGGACAATGTTAGCTCTTTTCCAGTCTTGGGGCACTACACCTTCCCTTAATGAGGCATCAATTACTTCACAAACTTTTTCTGCCAATTGCTCCCTGCATTCTCTTAAAATCCATCCTGATACCCCATCAGGTCCCACAGCTTTTCTCACTTCTAAACTCCCCATCATGTTCTTGATCTCCTCCACAGTTACTTGAAACTCCTTCATAATCCCTTTCTGTTCCATTACCAGTGGTTTGTCAAAAGCAGTCTCCTTTGTGAATACCTTCCGAAAGCATCCATTCATAGCCTCTGCCATTTCCTGGGATCTTCACTGCATACTCCATTTACTTCTAAACTTTCAATACTTTCTCTATTTTTGATGTTGTTCACATGTCTGTAAAAAAGCCTTGGTTGGTCTTTACATTTATCAATTATATCCTTTTCTTGTTTCTTTCTTTCTTCTCTTCTAATCAACACATATTCATTTCTTGCTCTTTTGTAACTTTCCCACTGCTTAATCCGTCTTTTCCTTCTCCACCTCTTCCATGCATCCTCTTTTCTTGTTCTAGCCTTTTCACATCTATCGTTAAACCAGTCCTGCTTTCCAACTTCTCTATGTTGTCTTATTGGTACAAATTTTTCTCACCTTCTTTGTATATTTTTATAAATTCCTTCCACTTTTCATTTGCTCCTTAGCACTCTTGAATTTCATCCAATTTGTCTCTTGAAAGAATTTCTTTAGGTTTCCAAAATCTGTCTTGGCATAATTCCATCTTCCCACTTTATATTCTTCATTTCTTCTAGATTTCTCTTCATCTATCACCTTGAACTCCAAAACTGCATGATCACTCTTTGCTAAAGGGCACTCCACCCTCATCTCCTCAATGACCATTGGCTCTGTACTAAAGACCAAGTCCAGTCTTGACGATGCTCCCTCTCCTCCAAACCTAGTATCTTCTTTGACCCACTGAGTTAACACATTTTCCATTGCCAGTGTCAATAGTGTATTTCCCCATGTTGTCTCTGATCCTTCCATTGACCAGTCCTCCCAACACACCTCTTTACAATTAAAATCTCCCATCATTATAGTTCGTTCACAGCCACCCAACATTTCTTCCAGACATGTTCCTGTATCACTTATCATTTCTTCATATTCCTGTACTGACCATGCATTTGTCTTAGGTGGTACGTACACCACTATGTAGTGCCTCTTTTTCCTTCATTAGTTTCTGCTCTGATCTTTAGCACTTCTGCCTTTCCCATACCTTCTTTCACTTGATCCACCTTTATATCTTTTTAACCAGCAACATCACTCCTCCTCCCATCTTACCTACTCTATTTCTTTTCCAAACATTATATTTCCTTCTCCAACCATCATCAGGTCTTCTCCTCTCTCAGTTTTGTTTCAGTAAGACCCACAATATCTGGGTTCTTGTCCCTCAAGTAATCGTTGAGTTCTAAAATCCCGATATCACTCCATTTATGTTGGAATACATTACATTCCGCTCATACGTAAGTTTCTTTAGTCCTTTCTTACTGTACTTTTCTGGGTTATGAACCACTTCCTCAGTCTCATATCCAAGATTCTCCAGAAAACTCTTTCTTCTCCTCTTCTGTCCTCTCTTCATTTTTTTCAAAGCCTCCTTTCTCAACTCATTTAACATTTCTCTTTCCTTTTCACCGAGATCTCTTCTCAACCAAATCTTCCTTGTTGTTTCCTGCTGGGCTAGCCTCCATGACTTCTCCACCAATTCATCTACATCCTTTTGTGACTTAAGTTTGATTCTTATTGGCCTCATACCTTCTCTTGTGAACTTTCCAATTCTATGGAAGTCCTCTATTTCTTGTACTAGGTCTTTTCCTCCTCCTGCACCACATTAATGATATTATTTATCACCTTTTTATGTTTTCTCTCTCTCCATTTTACTCGGTGTCTTATCCTCCTCCACACCAAATATCACCACACATCTCTTTTTGTCTACAGTTTCCCTCACCAATGTCTCATTTGATTTAATAACCTTCACAACTTTCTCAGCAATCTTCTCTTCTATGATCTGTTGATCTATAATTTCAGCAAGGCCCAAAGTTTTCTCCCAGACTCTTTGATTTCCTTTTCCAGACTTGCAACTTTGTAATTTACCTCCTTTCTTTCCACTTCCTGACTTTTTTCCATTCAGCCTGCTTCTCCATCACTTTTCCTAGAGATTCTCCACATTTTCGCAATTCACTTTAATTAGCTTAACTTCCTCTTTCAGTGCTTCATTTTCCTTCTTCATATCGGCACACTCTTTCATTACATTGTCATAACTCGTTTCCAGGCCCCATACTTTTCAAACAGTTTTCAATTTTACCTTCCAACTCCAGAATTTTCTTCACATAAGCGCTCTTCTCCATTATTCCTTGAAATCCTGTGAAGTCTGATTCATCTTTCGAGTTCACGGCCGCCATGTTGCGCAGATGTAAACAAACCAGCTGATGGCTCAAACGCAGGCTACAGTTTATATTTACCTTCCCTGGACATTATTTTGCTAATCAACAGTTAACATGACTATATGGAGACGGGACAAACATTACCAGCTCCTTTCCCACCTTGGTTACTCTTAGGCAATGGTAACTGTAGAATTAGAGATGATTGCTCTGGAGCTCAGCGACCACATCCGCCATCGACGATGTCCCGTGTGTGTGTGTGTGTGTGTGTGTGTGTGTGTGTGTGTGTGTGTGTATTTACCTAATTGTATTTACCTAATTGTAACATACGGGAAAAGAGCTATGCTCGTGTTGTCCCGTCTCCATATCTATTAATGTCCAGCTTTTTCTTAAAATAATGAATATTCCTTGCGTTGACCACTTCCACGTCTAAACTATTCCATGCTTCCACCCTTCTATGAGGGAAGCTATATTTTTTCACATCTCTCCTATAAGTGGCCATTTTTAGTTTCATCACTCTGTATATTGCTATCAGGTCTCCCCTTTCTCTTCTGTTTTCCAGGGTCGGAAGTTGCATTCTTTTCAGTCTGTCTTCATAAGTCAAATCTCTTAAGTCAGGCACCATTTTTGTTGCAGCCCTCTGTACTTTCTCTAGTTTCCTTATGTGTTTCTTTAAGTTCGGAGCCCACTGTATTGTTGCATATTCAAGCCTCGGTCTTATCATTGCAGTAATTATTTTCTTCATCATTTCTTCATCTAAATATACGAACGCCACTCTTATGTTCCTCAATAAGTTCAATACTTCTCCAATTATTTTGTTTATATGTCTCTCTGGCGATAGGTCATTGGTAATTGTCACCCCAAGGTCTTTTCTTCATGACTGGTTTTATGTCTTCATTTCCTATCTTGTACATACTCCTGATTCTTCTTTCACTCTTGCCAAACTCTATTTTCTTGCATTTTGTCGTGTTGAACTCCATTTGCCATGTACAGCTCCATTTCCATATTCTGTCCAAGTCTTCCTGGAGTAGTTCGCAATCTTTGTCACATCTCACTTTTCTTAACAATTTTGCATCGTCTGCAAATAGGCTCACATAACTGGACACCCCATCCACCATGTCATTTATGTAGACCGCGAACATTACTGGTGCCAACACTGATCCCTGTGGAACTCCACTCTCCACCAAGCCCCATTCTGATGGTCTGTCCTTAATTATTGTTCTCATTTCTCTTCCTACCAAAAGTCTTCCATCCATTTTAGTAAACTGCCATGCACTCCTCCTACCATTTCAAGTTTCCAGATCAGTCTCCGGTGTGGTACCTTATCAAAGGCCTTTTTTAAATCCAGATATATTCCATCAGCCCAACCATCTCTTTCCTGTATTACATCTATCACCCTCGAATAGTAACATATCAGGTTTGTCGTGCATGAACGCCCTTTTCTAAAACCAAATTGACACTCACAAAGTATGTCATTTTTCTCCAAGAAGTCTGTCCATCTATTCTTCACCACCCTCTCACACATCTTAGCTACCACACTTGTAAGTGACACTGGTCTATAGTTCAATGGGTCTCTCTTGTTACCTGATTTATAGATTGGGACAATGTTAGCTCTTTTCCAGTCTTGGGGCACTACACCTTCCCTTAATGAGGCATCAATTACTTCACAAACTTTTTCTGCCAATTGCTCCTGCATTCTCTTAAAATCCATCCTGATACCCCATCAGGTCCCACAGCTTTTCTCACTTCTAAACTCCCCATCATATTCTTGATCTCCTCCACAGTTACTTGAAACTCCTTCATAATCCCTTTCTGTTCCATTACCAGTGGTTTGTCAAAAGCAGTCTCCTTTGTGAATACCTTCCGAAAGCATCCATTCATAGCCTCTGCCATTTCCTGGGATCTTCACTGCATACTCCATTTACTTCTAAACTTTCAATACTTTCTCTATTTTTGATGTTGTTGTTCACATGTCTGTAAAAAGCCTTGGTTGGTCTTTACATTTATCAATTATATCCTTTTCTTGTTTCTTTCTTTCTTCTCTTCTAATCAACACATATTCATTTCTTGCTCTTTTGTAACTTTCCCACTGCTTAATCCGTCTTTTCCTTCTCCACCTCTTCCATGCATCCTCTTTTCTTGTTCTAGCCTTTTCACATCTATCGTTAAACCAGTCCTGCTTTCCAACTTCTCTATGTTGTCTTATTGGTACAAATTTTTCTCACCTTCTTTGTATATTTTATAAATTCCTTCCACTTTTCATTTGCTCCTTAGCACTCTTGAATTTCATCCAATTTGTCTCTTGAAAGAATTTCTTTAGGTTTCCAAAATCTGTCTTGGCATAATTCCATCTTCCCACTTTATATTCTTCATTTCTTCTAGATTTCTCTTCATCTATCACCTTGAACTCCAAAACTGCATGATCACTCTTTGCTAAAGGGCACTCCACCCTCATCTCCTCAATGACCATTGGCTCTGTAGTAAAGACCAAGTCCAGTCTTGACGATGCTCCTCTCCTCCAAACCTAGTATCTTCTTTGACCCACTGAGTTAACACATTTTCCATTGCCAGTGTCAATAGTGTATTTCCCATGTTGTCTCTGATCCTTCCATTGACCAGTCCTCCCAACACACCTCTTTACAATTAAAATCTCCCATCATTATAGTTCGTTCACAGCCACCCAACATTTCTTCCAGACATGTTCCTGTATCACTTATCATTTCTTCATATTCCTGTACTGACCATGCATTTGTCTTAGGTGGTACGTACACCACTATGTAGTGCCTCTTTTTCCTTCATTAGTTTCTGCTCTGATCTTTAGCACTTCTGCCTTTCCCATACCTTCTTTCACTTGATCCACCTTTATATCTTTTTAACCAGCAACATCACTCCTCCTCCCATCTTACCTACTCTATTTCTTTTCCAAACATTATATTTCCTTCTCCAACCATCATCAGGTCTTCTCCTCTCTCAGTTTTGTTTCAGTAAGACCCACAATATCTGGGTTCTTATCCCTCAAGTAATCGTTGAGTTCTAAAATCCCCGATATCACTCCATTTATGTTGGAATACATTACATTCCGCTCATACGTAAGTTTCTTTAGTCCTTTCTTGCTGTACTTTTCTGGGTTATGAACCACTTCCTCAGTCTCATATCCAAGATTCTCCAGAAAAACTCTTTCTTCTCCTCTTCTGTCCTCTCTTCATTTTTTTTCAAAGGTGTGTGTGTGTGTGTGTGTGTGTGTGTGTGTGTGTGTGTGTATTCACCTAGTTGTAATTTTACAGGGCCTGGGTATCATACTCGTGTGGCCCCGTCTCCATATCTACACACATCCAACTTTCCTTTAAAACTATGCACACTCCTTGCTGACACCACCTCCTCACTCAAACCATTCCACACCTCCACACATCTTTGTGTGAAACTATGTGTGAAACTATATTTTTTCACATCCTTCAAGCATATTCCCTTGGCTATCTTTTTACTATGCGATCTTGTAGTTCTACTTAAGTTTTCCTCTCTCAACATCATTTGCTCATTATCCACTTCATCCAGTCCATTCAACAGTTTATAAACCTGTATTAAATCTCCTCTTTCTCTTCTTTGTTCCAAGGTAGGCAAATTCATTTCTTTTAATCTCTCCTCATAGGTCATTTCTGCCAATTCCGGAACCATTTTTGTTGCCATTCTCTGCAATCTCTCTAACTTCCTTATATGCTTCTTTTTATAAGGGGACCAAACCACTCCAGCATATTCCAATCTTGGTCTAATTACCATACTAATTAATTTCTTCATCATATCTTTATCCATATAATGGAAGGCTAATCCAATATTTTTTATCAAATTATACGTTTCTCCAAACATCTTATCAATATGAGCCTCAAACTGCCCATGGTCTTGTATTATCACTCCCAAATCCTTTTCCTTTTCCACCTTTTTCAACACTACTTCTTCACCCATCTTATATGACCCTCTTGGCCGTCTTCCACTCTTTCCCATCTCTATCACATGACTTTTGCTCAGATTAAATTCCATTTGCCACCTCTTGCTCCACTCCCAAATCTTATCCAGGTCTGCCTGTAAAATTTCACAATCTTCTTCACTCTTCACACACCTACACAACTTCGCATCATCCGCAAACAAATTAATATAACTGTTTACTCCCTCTGGCATGTCATTTATATATACCAGGAAAAGTATTGGTGCCAGCACTGAGCCTTGTGGGACTCCACTCTCCACCACCAACCAGTCCGACCTTGCATCCCTTATTACCGTTCTCATCTCCCTCCATCTCAAGTAGTTTTCCATCCACTTTAACACTTTTCCTTTCAGTCCTCCATAAATCTCTACTTTCCATAACAGTCTCTCGTGAGGTACCTTGTCAAAAGCTTTCTTTAAATCCAAATATACACAGTCCATCCATCCCTCTCTCTCCTGTATTTTGTCAACCACTCTTGAATAAAAGCTCAGTAGATTTGTTACACATGACCTCCCTTTCCTGAAGCCAAATTGATCCAATAATAACTTATGATCCTCCAGGAACCGTATCCAATATTTCTTTATCACCCTCTCACAAATCTTACCGACCACACTTGTTAGAGACACATGTCTATAGTTAAGAGGCTCTTCCTTACTGCCTCCCTTATAAATGGGCACCACTTCAGCTCTCTTCCACTCTACTGGTACTTCCCCTGTTTCTAATGAGCACCTTATAATATCATATAATGGATCAATCAATTCTTCTCTACACTCCTTCAATAATTTTCCTGAAACTTCATCTGGTCCCATCGCTTTATCATCTTTAAGTTCCTCCAACATTTTATATAACTCCTTTTTTTTTTTTTTTTTTTTTTTTTGTGTGTGTGTGTGTGTGTGTGTGTGTGTGTTTACCTAGTTGTAGTTTTACAGGGCCTGGGCTTTATGCTCGTGTGGCCCCGTCTCCATATCTACACTTATCCAATCTTACTTTAAAAGTATGCACACTCGTTGTAGACACAACTTCTTCATTTAAACTGTTCCATGACTCAATACATCTTTGCGCGAAACTATATTTTTTAACATCTCTCTGGCATCTTCCCTTTCTCAGCTTTTTACTATGCGATCTTGTGCTTCGAATGTCACATTCTTCTCTCAGGATCACTTTCTCCTTATCTACTTGGTCCATTCCGTTGATCAATTTATAAACTTGTATCAGATCTCATCTCTCCCTTCTTTGTTCCAGGATTGGTAGATCCATAGCCTTTAGTCTCCCATATGTCATCCCTTCAAATTCTGGAACCATTCTTGTAGCCATTTTTTGTAGTCTCTCCAACTTCCTTATGTGTTTCTTTTTATGAGGGGTCCACACAACTCCTGCATATTCCAATCTGGGTCTTATTATAGTACTTATCAATTTCTTCATCATTTCTTTGTCCATGTAGTGAAATGCTACTCCAATATTCCTTAGCAAATTATGTCTCTCTAAAAATTCTATCAATATGGCTTACCGGTTGATTGTTTTCTTCAATCCTAACTCCTAAGTCCTTTTCCTTTTTTACTTTCTCCAGTTCTACTCCATCTCCCATTTTATAGATTCCCAAGGGTTGTCTTTCACTCTTTCTCATTTCCATGACATGGCTTTTACCCACATTGAATTCCATTTCCCACTTTTTACTCCATTCCCAGATCTTATTTAGGTCTTCTTGCAATATTTCACAATTCTCTTTTTGCTTTATATCTCTGCACTGTTTCGTATCATCTGCAAACAGATTAATGTAGCTGTTCACACCTTCTGGCATGTTGTTAATATAAATTAGGAAAAGTATTGGTGCCAATACTGAACCCTGTGGCACTCCGCTTTCTACTGCTCTCCACTTGGACTTCATATCTTTGATTACTGTCCTTATTTCTCTCCCCCCTCAAATAATTTTCTATCCATCTCAATGTGCTTCCTTTTAAGCCACTCTTCTCCTCTAACATCCATAGTAATCTTGCATGTAGCACTTTGTCAAACGCCTTTTTTAAATCCAAATAAATACAGTCAACCCATCCCTCTCTCTCTTGTACTATATCAACTATTCTAGAATAGAAACTCAATAAATTAGTTACACACGACCATCTTTTTCTAAAACCAAATTGGCTATTTGATATTAATTTGTTGTCTTCAAGGAATTCGATCCATTGTTTCTTTATTATTCTTTCACACATCTTGCATATTACACTAGTTAGTGATACCGGTCTGTAATTTAAAGGTTCTTCCTTCCTTCCGCTCTTATATATGGGAACCCCCTCAGCTCTTTTCCATTCTACTGGTACTGTTCCATTTTGTATTGAGCATTTTATGATGTATATAGGACTTGCTAGTTCTTCCCTACATTCTTTCAGTATTCTGCCTAAGACTTCATTTGGTCCCATTGCCTTCTCTTCATCCAGTTCCTTCATTAACTCTTTTATTTCAAGCTTGGTTATTTGAATCTCTTTCATATAGACTGTCTCTCTATTACCCTGTGGCCTTTCAAATTTGGATTCCTCAGTAAAGACCTCCTGGAATTTATTATTTAATAGTTCTGCCATACTTTTTGGGTCTTTCACCATTCCGTTTTCTCTTTTTAACCTTTCTATTGTTTCTTTTTGCCTAATTTTTCCATTTATGAATCTGTAGAACAATTTTGGTTGCTCCTTACATTTTTCGACAATGTCCTTTTCAAAGTTCTTTTCCTCTTCCTTCCTCACCTTAACATATTCATTTCTCACTGCCTTGAAGTTTTCCTTATTTACTGGATTTCTATTTCTCCTCCACCTTTTCCATGCTCCATCTCTTTTATCCTTTGCCCTAGCACACCTTGCATTAAACCAATCTTGCTTTCCTTCTTCTTTAGGTCTATATTTCGGGACATATTCCCTGCCTCCTACTTTGTATATTTCCAAAAATAAGTTATATTTCTTTTGCATCGTCTCTGAGTTTTTCATCTCCTCCCAGTTTATGTTTTTAAAATAGTTCTTGAGATTCTCAATATCAGCCTTTCTGTAATTTAATCGGTCTCCTTTGTATGAATCGTCTCTATCTTCCTTTCCCTCTTCTATATCCATTTCTAATATTACATGGTCACTCTTTCCCAATGGGCACTTTGTATACCCCTTGTGAAAACTAAGTCCAATCTCGCCGTCTCGTCGTTTCATCTGAATCTTGTGCATTCCTTTACTTTCTTGTTCATCATATTGTCTCTCATTAGGTTCAGGAATCTTTCTCCCCAGGCTTCTTCCCGCATACCACTTTCATAATTTTCCAAGTCCACTTCTTTACGGTTGAAATCTCCTATTAATATAATTTTTCTCCTTTCTTTAATGACAGAGGTCGGTGTGTGACATGCATAGGGCTTGGCGTCTGGTAGCAGGTGTATAGTGTGTGGCTCGCCAGCCATCACCGGAAGGGGAATCCTGTTTGTATCGAATGCGGATCCTGAGAAGTGACAGAGAAGCCATTCCTCCAACCGGGGCACGATTTCCTCTAGGGCAGGAAATGGCAGAACAGATGGGCGTGGCGGTGTGGCGTCAGCTGATTGTGTGTCACTGGTGGCGGCAGCAGCTCCAGCCATGACAGTGTGGTGCAGGAAGCGTTCGTGGACCAGTCCCAGCTTCCTGGAAGCCCACAACGACATATAGCACTGTGTTGCTGTACTTTCAATAAAAACCTCCTGTGTTGTGGACCTGTCACCATACTGCAGATGGCAGGAGACGGAGCCCAGGGGTTGCAGGTTGATGTTTGCCACGTCTCGCAGACTTCCTCGGTGTATCAGGAACGCCGTCTTGATATCCAGTGCAGCCAGCAGCTCCAGACCAGCCACATACACCTGTGCTCCCGTGTCCGGTACTGCCTGAATTCTAGCCGACTTTCTTCCCCCATGGGCGTGGCTGACAGTCACCCAGATGCGTGGTTGACACATGGCTGCACCTGCGGTAGCGATAACGATGCCAGATGCCTCCAAATCCTCAGTGGCTGCTGCTGCTGCTGCATTTTTCCCCTTGCTCCTGCACATTCTCTGCATGTGTCCGACCCTACCACAGCTATGGCAGGCCAGGGCCTCCGCGGGACACAGTCCTCTCCCTAGCTTGTGTCTCAGGCCCCAGTTGCCACAGCGCTTCATCTGGTGTGGTGGGCGGCCTGCCTGGGGCTGCTGGGCAGGCCGGTGGCGGGCTACAGCAGCAAGAAGGGGCTCGTCTGCTTGCTCATCTGGCAGCGACATCACCCCTGCTGCCCCAGCCACACTTTCCCGCCCAAAGCTCCCGCCCCCGGCGGCGTGGCGGGCATCATTTTGGGCGGCCTCTAAGGCAATGCAGAATTTACGGAACGAATCCACATCACTGAAGGACTCACACTCACGAAACACTTCTTTTAGCACTACACTATGTAGACCACACACTAGTTTACGAAGGAGCATGTATTCCGACAGGCTAGACTTGCACTGAGGACACTCGAACTCACAGTCAGCTGCAAGCTGAGTTGAGCGCATAAAGTACTCACAAATGGATTCACTGGGCCCTTGCACTGCTGAGAAGAACTTGCACCAATCTGCCGCCTGGTTGGTCACTTGCAAGGCCATGAAACCTACCGCGTCCAGGGCTTCTGGAATGGAGAGGGCCTCCCACTGCTGCGTGGAGTACCTGGTGTCTAGAAAGCGTTGCAGGTTGGGTGAGCAGAGGAGGCCGATATGCAACACTGCTCCAGCCGGTGTGAATCCATTAAGGGCCAGCCAATACTCCACCGAGTGTCTCCAAGATCAGAAGGCTGCAGTGGACGTCCCCATGTTGCATTTCTCAGGGGCTGACGACCGAAGGGCTGAAGAGTGGTGGATGGGCCTCGCCGCTACTTGGCGTTGCAGGGCCGTGATGGCTTCGGTCTGTGCCAGGAGCACCTGATGTGCTTGTCCCAGGGCCGTGGGAGCCTGGGGGGACCGACGGCTGGACCTTAGGGGTATGAGTTGGCAGACGAGGACGACGTCCAACCATGGCAAATGCGTAGATCCGTAGACTAAAACTGCGCCATATAAGAGGGGCAAGTGAGACACGGGACGTGCTTCCTGTCTTTATTGATGCTTGGTGCCAACAGGGTGATGGGTGATGCCTTGCTGCCGATGGAGCCCAACATATCCTACACTAACTACAAGAAGCAGATGGAAGAAGGACTCGGTAAAGCCGAGAAAGAAAAAGAGAAGCTGAAAGATCTAGTAAACAAAGAAGAGGAAAGAGTACACAACATGATTGAAAAAGAAGTACAAGCATGGAGAGTCCAAGATAAGAAAGATAAGGCTGATTTTCAGAAGGTGATTCAAGAACAACTAAAAGAAAAAGAAGAAAATATGACTAACAAAATGATAGGAGTCCTCAAGACAAAAGAAAATCTAGTTAGAGGAATTGCAGAAAAAAAGAAGAGTATAATCGTATTTGGAATAAAAGAAAAAAATATAAAATATAGACCAAGAAAAAAAAAGAAGAAATGAAATCAGTCAAAGACCTACTAAAAAATCTAAATGACGAAGATAGGCAGAACTTAGAAGAGGAAGTAGAAGAAATAAACAGAATGGGACCATATCAAGAAGGAAAAACGAGACCAATTAAAATACTACTACTAAAATCACAAGCAGCAACAGAAGAAATGCACATTTTCTTGATGTTGAATTCCATCTCCCATCTTTTACTACATTCCCATAGTCTATCTAAGTCCTGCTGTAGAGCTCTACCATCATCTTGCGACCCAACTTTCTTCAAAAGTTTTGTCATCTGAAAAGAAACTCATATAGCTTTCTACTCCTTCGTCCATGTCATTTATATATATCGCAAACATAATTGAGACCAACACAGATCCTTGCGGAACCCCACTTATAGACTTCCTTCCAGGTGGACTCCTTATCTCTAACTGTCACTCTCATAGTTCTTCCAGTTAGGAAATCCTTCATCCATTCCAGCAATTTTCCTTTTATTCCCCCTATATCTTCAAGTTTTCTTATTAATGTTCCGTGTGGAATTTTATCAAATTAAATCTAAAAATAAATCTAAAAATACACAATCAACCCATCCATCTCTTTCCTGTGTTATGTCTATGACTCTAGAGTAAAAGTATATAAGGTTTGTTACGCATGATCTTCCTTATGCAAAGCCAAATTGTCTTTCATTAATTATATATTTTTTTCTTCCAAATGTTTGGTCCATCTTTCTTTGATCACGCATTCACATATTTTAGCTATTGTATTTGTCAGGGACACTGACCTGTGATTTGTTGGGTTCTCTTTATTTCCTCCTTTATATATTGGCACAATATTGGCTTTTTTCCAGTCTTCTGGTACTTTTCTCTTTTCAAAAGAACATTTTATTATATTGTATACCTTATTTGCCAGCTCTTCTCTTCACTCTTTCAATATCCAATTTGCAATTCCATCCGGACCATGTGATTTTCTTACATTTAAATTTCTTAGTTGTATCATTATTTCCTGCTCCGAAATAATGATGTCACTCATCACACGAAATTCATTTCCTAGTTCTTCTTAATTTATGTTTTTTCTCCTGTGAAAACTTCTTGAAAGTGTCTGTCTGTTCATTATTTCAGCCATTTCCAATTCATCGCTGTATTCATGATTTTCATAAACTAGTTTCTCTATCTTGTGTTTGTTTTTCAACTTTCCGTTTATATATCTATAAAAGATCTTTGGCTGATCCTTGCATTTTTTTATTATGTTTTTCTCTTAGTTTTTCTTTTCCTCTCTTCGTATTTCAACATAGTTGTTCCTTTCTCTGATATAGTCTTGCCACTTCCTTGGACGTTTGTCTTTTCTCCATATCTTCCACGTTCTATCCCTTCTATCTCTTGCTTCTTCACATTTTCTATTAACCATTCTTCCTTATATATTTATCTTTAATTTTCAGTCTCGGTACATATCTATTCACTCCATCATTATAAATTTCTTTGTGTGTGTGTGTGTTATTATGGAATATAAACGGTGTGAAAACTAAATTGTAAAATGACAATGTAAAAGAATTTTTTTATTGTCATGATACAAGTTCAAATGAGGTAAAGACTCCATTGTCAATCACACTTATAGGATATATAACTTATAGGAGTATTCTACGTGATCAGTAAGCGAGGTGGTAGTTATTCATTATGAATCATGTTTCGAAATCTATCTCGAGTGTGTACGAGTGCAGAGGATCAGATCTGGATTCAGCTGTGATCTGCACCAGTGATGAAACAGACCTCAAGGAAATAAGGAATAATATTAACAGACATCAGAAATAGTCACTCTTTCAAGACAGGAATTTTACATGAATATCAACCAGATGGTTTTCCGTATTACATATTCAAAACGAAACACATAATTAATACATAGAACCTCTTTCACGAAATTCCGGGTGACTTGGCAAGAATTGGTGTGCAAGAGTGACAGGCGGAGACGTGGAACGTTACTGCTGGAAGAGCATCTGTGTCAGTGAGGTGCGGTACAAACAACATGTGGTACAGGACTGTCCACTTACACGTCACATCAGAGACATGAATTCACGAATTTGGATTAATTTTCTTAGATCTCTTTTGAAGCTAACGTGACTTATCACATAATGCATAACATAATGTCAATTTGTGAAAAAAAAAATAAAGTCAACCAGTATTTGTGTACATGCAATGGAAATATTTTTCTTGTCAAAGAACATAAACTACATATGTATGATGAATCGGGACACTACAATTTGTAAATAGAGCATGGATCCTATGAACTTACTATTGTTGTTATAATGATAATAATAATAATAATAATAATAATAATAATAATAATAATAGTAGTAGTAGTTTTAGTAGTAGTAGTAGTAGTAGTAGTAGTAGTAGTAGTAGTAGTAGTAGTAGTAGTACTACTAGTAGCAGTAGTAGTAGTACTAGTATCATCATTTAATATTATTATTATTATTATTATATTATCATTATTATCATTATTATTGTCATTACTATGTAGCTTTCTGTGGTTAATAAACTATGTCTATCTATCTACGTGTGTGTGCGTGCTTGTGTGTGTGTGTGTTCCCCTTAAATTACTTGTTGTGTTCACCCTTCAAAAACAAATAATGAACCACCAACCTGTTTTAAGCAAGGACGGAATACTTAACCCTCTCTCCTTGATCCTATCCTGAAGCTAACTGAAGAGAATCAGTAAGGATGTCACCCTGGTGAAGGCCGGCTGGGAAACCAAGAAAGGGCACGGAGAGCGAGATCCGGATGAGGGATAGGATAGGAGTAATGTGAAAGGTTGTCGGGTTTTGCCAATGATAAAGTATAGTTTTCTTGGTCCATAATATAATACTGATCCGAAACATATCTTTCTCCCCCCTATCTCTCTCTTTTCCTAGTCTTCATAATATAATTCTGATCAGAAACATCTCTCTCTCTCTCTCTCTCTCTCTCTCTCTCTCTCTCTCTCTCTAAACAAGCTTGACATATATCTAAACACACTGAACTTTTTTCTCGTGGATAATATACTTACATCGTCTTTCCATTCCTTATAATATCATACTCATAATACAATCTTATTCATTTTGTCTCTTACCGATTACCCTCGCCTTGCCTAAATCTGGAAATCCCTCGCTGATCCTGCTACGGTTGCCCCCAACACAATTGTAAAATCAAGCATTTTCTTATCTTTACGGTATACAATATGAATATAAGTTTGGACAAAGTAGGACACGTCTTGCGTGGAACAGATACTAGATCAACAATCACAGATAATTAAGGATTATAAATGAGGGCAGAGCAGCAAGAAAACATGGAAACGTAAGATATTTTGTTAAGGGACACACACACACACACACACACACACACACACACCGCGTAGTGTAGTGGTTAGCACGCTCGACTCACAATCGAGAGGGCCGGGTTCTAGTCCTGGTAAGCGGCGAGGCAAATGGGCAAGCCTCTTAATGTGTGGCCCCTATTCACCTAGCAGTAAATAGCTACGGGATGTAACTCGAGGGGTTGTGGCCTCGCTTTCCAGGTGTGTTGTGTGTTGATGTGGTCTCAGTCCTACCCGAAGATCGGTCTATGAGCTCTGAGCTCGCTCCGTAATGGGGAAGACTGGTTGGGTGACCAGCAGACGACCGAGGTGAATTACACAATCGGGGAGGTGATGACATAGTGGATAAGGTGGTGAGCGTGGGATCGGGTAGACGTCCACGCATAGGTTGGAATCCCACCACGTATCGCCTTGATACTTTGCCATTTCTCGACTAGTTTAAAGTTACCTATATGTCACCATGATACCCAAGTTCTAGGTGGTTACACCAAAGATGCGCATGGGTTGTGATATGGGCCCTAACATGGGTAATACTATAAATAAAATTGCATGCGCCACTAGAGGATGGAAGCTTAACAGTGCTTGCAATACTCTTCATATTACCTACAGACACACACACACACACACACACACAATGTTTGTAAAGCCTCAGAATGTACAAGGAAATGTGCACATGGATTACATTAAGTTACCTAAAAAGGAGTTTTATAAAATATTGGAGGAACTTAAAGATGATAAAGCGATGGGACCAGATGGAGTTTCAGGAAAATTATTGAAGGAGTGTAGAGAAAAATTGATAGATCCATTATATGATATTATAAGGTGCTCATTAGAAACAGGGGAAGTACCGGTGGAGTGGAAAAGAGCTGAAGTGGTGCCCATTTATAAGGGAGGCAGTAAGGAAGATCCTCTTAACTATAGACCTGTGTCTCTAACAAGTGTGGTCGGTAAGATTTGTGAGAGGGTGATAAAGAAATATTGGATACGGTTCCTGGAGGATCATAAGTTATTATCGGATCATCAATTTGGCTTTAGGAAAGGGAGGTCATGTGTAACAAATCTACTGAGCTTTTATTCAAGAGTGGTTGACAAAATACAAGAGAGAGAGGATGGATGGACTGTGTATATTTGGATTTAAAGAAAGCTTTTGACAAGGTACCTCACATGAGACTGCTATGGAAATTAGAGATTTATGGAGGACTGAAAGGAAGAGTGTTAAAGTGGATGGAAAACTACTTGAGATGGAGGGAGATGAGAACGGTAATAAGGGATGCAAAGTCGGACTGGTTGGTGGTGGAGAGTGGAGTCCCACAAGGCTCAGTGCTGGCACCAATACTTTTCTTGTATATATTAATGACATGCCAGAGGAGTAAACAGTTATATTAATTTGTTTGCGGATGATGCGAAGTTGTGTAGGTGTGTGAAGAGTGAAGAAGATTGTGAAATTTTACAGGCAGATCTGGATAAGATTTGGGAGTGGAGCAAGAGGTGGGAAATGGAATTTAATCTGAGCAAAAGTCATGTGATGGAGATGGGGAAGAGTGGAAGACGGCCAAGAGGGTCATATAAGATGGGTGAAGAAGTAGTGTTGAAAAAGGTGGAAAAGGAAAAGGATTTGGGAGTGATAATACAAGACCATGGGCAATTTGAGGCGCATGTTGATAAGATGTTTGGAGAAACGTATAATTTGATAAGAAATATTGGATTAGCCTTCCAATATATGGATAAAGATATGATGAAGAAATTAATTAGTACGGTAATTAGACCAAGATTGGAATATGCTGGAGTGGTTTGGTCCCCTTATAAAAAGAAGCATATAAGGAAGTTGGAGAGATTGCAGAGAATGGCAACAAAAATGGTTCCGGAATTGGCAGAAATGACCTATGAGGAGAGATTAAAAGAAATGAATTTGCTTACCTTGGAACAAAGAAGAGAAAGAGGAGATTTAATACAGGTTTATAAACTGTTGAACGGATTGGATGAAGTGGATAATGAGCAAATGATGTTGAGAGAGGAAAACTTAAATAGAACTACGAGATCGCATAGTAAAAAGATAGCCAAGGGAATATGCTTGAAGGATGTGAAGAAATATAGTTTCCCACAAAGATGTGTGGAGGTGTGGAATGGTTTGAGTGAGGAGGTGGTATCAGCGAGGAGTGTGCATAGTTTTAAAGGAAAGTTGGATGTGTGTAGATATGGAGACGGGGCCACACGAGTATGATACCCAGGCCCTGTAAAATTACAACTAGGTGAATTACATAGCGTAGTGTATAGTGTTTAGCGCACTCGGCTCACAACCAAGAAGGCCAGGGTTCCACTCCCGGGCACGGTGAGGCAAGGGAGCTAACCTCTTAATGTGTAGCCCCTGTTCACTTAACAGCAAGAAGGTACAGGATATAATAGAGAAATTGTGGTCCCATTGTCCTGGTGTGTGGAGTGTGGTGTGGTCTCAGTCCTATTCAAATGTTGGTGTTTGAGCGCTCGCTCCTTAGTGGGAAAGGCTGGCTGGTGACTATAGCAGGCGAGCGTAAATACCATACATACATACACACACACACACACACACACACACACACACACATTATCAGTTACATTCGTCTTACATCACTGAGTAGCGGACTTTCCATCGCTCATCCAAGATTTCCACACGACACAAGTAAAAAGCAAACTCAACATCGTGTGAATGTAAACTTTATAAAACAAATTGGTAAAATATAGTACATTTTCTTAAATTACTTTTAGGACTGAAACATGCACATGCACGCACACACACACACACACACACACACACACACACACACACACACACACACACACACACACACACATACACAGTATACATACCACCCAGAACCAGTGTTTGGGAATATGAACAGTACCAAATGGTGATGAGAAATACTCTAGACAGAATGAAGCAAGAACTCATCAGAAAGGATAGAGTGATGATAGTTGGAGACTTTAATTGCAAAGAAATAGTGTGGGAAGACTACGAAGTGGTGAATGGTGGTGAGTGGGCAGAAGAATTGTTAAAGGTAGCAACAAATAACTTGATGACACAGTGGGTGAGATCACCAACAAGGTGCAGGGGACAAGATGTTGCAGCAAGGTTAGATTTGGTATTTATTAGGGGAATCTCTCTAAAAGAGGAAATTGAACATGAAAGTCCCTTGGGGAAAAGCGATCATGATGTCCTAAGCTTTGAGCTGGATACAGAATTAAGCACGAATAAGATTGTGGAACGCAAGGAGGAAAAATTAAATTATACTAGGGCAAATTATAACCATATAAGGGAGTTCTTTAATGAAATTGACTGGTCCGTGGTATACCAGGAAAGAGATATGCAATTGAAGTACGATAAATTTATGGATTTGTATAACTCTGCTGTGAAAAAGTTTGTGCCTTATTACAGAAAGGGGACTTTAAATAATAAACAGTGGTTTAATAGAAATTGTGAAGAAGCAAAAAAGAACAAAGAAAAGGCATGGAAGAAACTTTAGAAAAACAGTGATGTATTATCAAGGGAAGGCTACAAAACAGTAAGGAATAGATATGTTGAAGTAATGAGAACAGCACAGAAGGAATATGAACAGAGGGTGGTGAAAAACTGTGATAGTGACCCAAAAATGTTTTACAAATTCATAAATGGAAAACTAAATAAAAGGGAGGAGAAGTATATGAAGTATATGAAGATGCTGGAGAGATAGCTGAAATTTTGAACGACAACTTTTGCAAAGTGTTTACAAAGGAGAAGCATTTTATGGGAGGAAGGCCTACGGAAATAAAGCAAATGCAGGACATCATGGTTACTAAGGAAGACGTAAGGAAAATTATAAACAATCTGGATATTAATAAATCGATGGGGCCTGATGGCATATCTGGGAGGTTGCTAAAGGAATGTAAGGATCAATTGTTGAACCCCATATTTGATATTGTGGAAACCTCCATACGAACAGGATTAGTCCCGAAAGAGTGGAAAAGAGCTGACATTGTGCCTATATATAAGAATGGTAGTAGAATGGAACCGCTAAATTATAGACCAGTATCGTTGACTAGTATATTGTGCAAGGTATGTGAAGAAGTAATTAAAACTAAGTGGAGTGAGTATCTAGAAAGTGAAAACATTCTTAGTGAAAGGCAGTTTGGTTTCAGAAAAGGAAGATCGTGTGTATCCAATTTATAATGTTTTTATTCAAGAGTGACTGACATACTACAACATAGAGAGGGATGGGTGGATGCTATCTACCTGGACTTGAGAAAGGCCTTTGATAAAGTACCACACAATAGACTGATGTGGAAACTAAAGAAGATTGGAGGAGTAAATGATAAACTAGCAAAATGGATGGAAAATTACTTAATGGGAAGAAAAATGAGAACAGTGGTGAGAGGAAGGAAGTCCGAGTGGAAGAAGGTAACCAGTGGAGTTCCACAAGGGTCAGTGCTGGGTCCCATCATGTTTTTGATTTATGTTAATGATATGCCAGTAGGAATTGACAGTTATATGAACATGTTTGCGGACGATACTAAAATTATGAGGAGAGTAAAGAATGTGGAAGATTGTAACAAGTTACAGGAAGATCTTGATAAAATATATGAGTGGAGTAAAGAGTGGCAGATGGAATTTAATATAGACAAGACCCATGTTATGAAAATGGGAAGAAGTAGATACAGACCAAACTGGGATTACAGACTGGGTGATGAGAAAATTAAAGAGACCAATGAGGAGAAAGACTTAGGAGTAACCGTGCAAAACACTTTGTCACCGGAGAAACACATTAACAAGATTTTTTGGAAAACATACAACATGCTTCAAAATATTGGCCTTGCATTCTACTACCTAGATGAAGGAATGATGAAGAAGATATTATGTACCTTAATAAGACCCCAGCTAGAATATGCAACATGTGTCTGGTCACCGCATATGAAGAAAAATGTGAAGAAGATAGAAAGGCTACAAAGGCTGGCAACAAGGATGGTACCAGGACTCAGGGAGTTAGACTATGAGGAAAGACTGAGGAAGCTGGGGCTGACCACATTAGATGAGAGAAGAACAAGAGGAGACATGATAACTATGTATAAATTGGTGAACAAGATTAACATACTGGATAGAGAGTTGATAAAGGTGACCACAAGTAATCATCTCCGAGGACATGAAAAATAGCTAATAAAGGACATCTGTCTAAATGACGTGAGAAAATACAGTTTCCCGCATCGTAGCATTGATAAGTGGAATAAACTGAGCAGTCATGTCGTTCACGCGGTGTGTGTCAATCAGATGAAAGAGAGATATGACGGGAATGGACAAGGAGACAGGACACAGAGAGCTTAGCTCGGGCCCTGTAATACACAAATAGATAAATACACACACGCCCGGTAACTCAGTGGTTAGAGCGCAGGCTTCACAAGCCAGATGACCGGGGTTCGATTCCCCGGCCGAGTGGAGATATTTGGGTGTGTCTCTTTTCACGTGTAGTCCTTGTTCACCTAGCAGTGAGTAGGTACGGGATGTAAATCGAGGAGTTGTGACTTTGTTGTCCCGGTGTGTGGTGTGTGCCTGGTCTCAGGCCTATCCGAAGATCGGAAATAATGGGCTCTGAGCTCGTTCCGTAGGGTAACGTCTGGCTGTCTCGTCAGAGACTGCAGCAGATCAAACAGTAAATCACACACACACACACACACACACACACACACACACCATGCACAGTGTATTCCAAGCATTATTATTTTATTTTATTTATTTATTTTTTGTCTGGTCTGCACTGCGTCAGTTTGTTAGTAGTCAATCTTTATTATCTCTCTCTCTCTCTCTCTCTCTCTCTCTCTCTCTCTCTCTTTCCAATATCCATCTTGCTTTTCTTTCATGTGTCCATCTTCATTTCATGTCCTTTACGATTAAATTTTGGAAGAGATATCATTGCACGATTGCCTTTTCTCTTTTTTTCTAACACTTTGGTCCTGCTGAGATCATTCACCATTTACTGCCTCCTTACACTGCCTTCCTCCTCTCCACCAATAAAACATATTCACTTTACTTTAAGAGCATTGTCAAGCTGCATAATCAAACTTCCCGTTTTTTTTTTTCGATACTTTCACATCTTATTCAATTTTCCGTTTCCTCTTTAAGAAATTTCTCAATTTTCTACTACTACTACTACTACTGCTACTACTACTACTACTTCTTACTACTACTACTAACACCACCACTACTACTACTTCTACTACTACTACTACTATTAACTCTTCTGCTACTACTACTGCTACTACTACTACTACTTACTACTACTACTTACTACTACTACCACTACTACTACTACTAGTAGTACTACTTCTACTACTACTACTACTACTACTACTATTACTACTACTACTATTAATTCTACTGCTACTACTATTACTACTACTACTACTATTAATTCTACTGCTACTACTACTACTACTACTAGTACTAGTACTACTACTACTACTACTACTACTACTACTAGTACTACTACTACTACCACTACTACTATTACTACTATTAATACTACTACTGCTAGAACTACAAAAAATAATTTAATAGATATATAAATTTCAATGTTTACATACCAATATATATAACATACTAATAAAACACTAATATAACTAATATAACATAACAATA
This sequence comes from Portunus trituberculatus, assembly GCF_017591435.1. Classification (NCBI taxonomy): domain Eukaryota; kingdom Metazoa; phylum Arthropoda; class Malacostraca; order Decapoda; family Portunidae; genus Portunus; species Portunus trituberculatus. The sequence goes on from NC_059300.1 coordinate 19,644,291, forward strand.
TAACACTTTCTTTGCAGCCTTTGTTCAGAATGAATATTAAAAATATATTGGGTTCTTCTTCCTGCTGGTGTTATCGTTCCCATCGGCTTATGTAGTTTCCCAGGCCTGTTCCTATAAACGTTTCGACCGCCGGATCCGACAGCCGGAATCGTCAACAAATCTCACCATATATGGAATAATCGTGCGACCAGAAATTGGCGGAATTTGGTCTTATTTCTGACATGCTTCTGTTAAACTTGTCAGTGTTTCAAGTCTTTTTTTTTCACACATCATCAAAGGAAAGATGCCCATTAAAACCGGAAAATTATCTGTGTCCCGATGAAAGAGCAAGTCGTTTAGAAAACTTAAGTCCTTTTCCTTTGAACCTCAATAGTATAACTCATTCAAATTAATGAAAAAGCATGGATAACTAAGTACCATCTACCATTGCTATTTTGTGGTCAGCAAATCAGTGATCCTTCCGTGATTATTTAAATTAATACGGCGGTCAGTCCGATAACTAATTATCAGTAAATTACACACTTCCTGCAGTCATTTAGTAACTTAGCATCTTCACTACACCTCTACGAAAGTCTGGTAATCAGTCAGTAAATAAGTAAGACATTCAATTAATGGATTAGTTTGTTCAATAAGTTTCCAGTCATGTGTTTAACCGCCGAATCATTCATCCTTCCAATTAATCAGTCTGTTAACCATCATAGTCACCTAGTCATTGCAGTAAGATTACATAAAAATTCTATGAACTGTACATCCCACGACACTCACTTCCAGTTCCTTTTATCTCAGAGGCTTCCTTCATACATAGGCATCGCTAGCTTCCTCTTCTTCCATCCTTATAAGGCACCAGTAAAGCCCGGATTAAATTCCCCCTTTTCCCATGCTCGCTCTCTCTCTCTCTCTTGAATGTGTGTGTGTATGTGTGTGTGTGTGTGTGTGTGTGTGTGTGTGTGTGTGTGTGTGTGTGTGTGTGTGTGTGTGTGCGGGAGGAAGGGAGGGCACATGCGTATTTGTGTATGTGTTACTCATCTATGGTCGTCTGCTGGTTACCCATACAGCTATTCCTCTACGGAAAGAGCTCATAGCAACCGATCTTTGAGTGGTATACTGAGGACACTCACATGCCACAAGCTGGGACAGTGAAGTCACAACTCCTCGGCTCATATCCAGTATCTACTTGATGCTGGTGTACATTAGGAGGCTTGGCCATCTATACCTCGCCGCGCCGAAGACTGAAGCCAGGCATTCTTGTGTAAAAGTATTCTCTCTCTCTCTCTCTCTCTCTCTCTCTCTCTCTCTCTCTCTCTCTCTCTCTCTCTCTCTCTCTCTCGTTCACCTCCCATCTGCATCCTAGTGAACAAGGTCATCAGTATCAATGTTTTTTTTTTTTTATAGGCCTATAAAATGTCCATCAAAAATTGTCTTCTTTCTTCTCCCTCTCTCTGCTGAAGTATATTTCGACCAAGTTTCAAGTTCCCACGGAAGCGGTTTCGCGAAGAATGACGGGGGAATTGGTCTTTGTGAGTGTTACAGAAGGACGGTGGTAGCGTGGAGGGGAATCGCTTTGCCGTTTGGAAGAGCAAGAGTGAGGCTTCCATCAGGCGACAGGAAACGGTGCAAGAATATCTATGGGGGAGGAAAAAGTGAAATAAAAAGGCAGAAAAGGGAAAGGAAGCTAAGGCAGGAAAAGGGGACATGACAGGCAGGGGCTTTTCCATAAGATGGAGGAGGGAAAAGGCAGGAAAAATGACAGTGGACTAGTTTAGATTCGTTTCATATTGAGATAATTACGAAAATTTAATGAGAGAGAGAGAGAGAGAGAGAGAGAGAGAGAGAGAGAGAGAGAGAGAGAGAGAGAGAGAGAGAGAGTACGTGCATTATTCTTCCCCTTTTCATGTGTAGGAAGATCTAAGCACGACTAACTGATGTGCTACATATTTTTTGTGTCTTGGAGTGTGTTACGTTCACCGGTTAAACTGGTAAGATTGGCATCGGGGAGCCGGTGAACAATAACAATAAAAAAAAACACTGCAGGTTCAACTGGTGAGGAAGTGCAAAGGGGGCACTTTAAAAAGCTATTTTAATAACCCATAATGATATTGACACACATAGATATAACATGAAACATGAAACACAGATATATAAAATGAAACACAGGAAAATGACATACACATATACATATAACACAGTAATAAATACAACAATAAATGCCAACTTAATACCTAACAATAATCCTAATCCTATATGGAGGCAATGTGGAAAACACGGACGAGGGGAAGTGATACTTATGCGGTGTCGCAGTGGTGAAGTGCTGGGTGATGGTTGATCCCACGGTAGACCCAAGAGGCGTTGTGTTCACTGGTTGAGGCTTGGATCTCAACTTGCTTTTCAGAAAACCAAGAGCTGGCTCAACACTTCCGGTCGAGTCGAATGGGGCCGCGTGAATCCAACTTCGGGACAGTAGCGGGGCTTCATGAAACGGTGACGTGGAGGGTTCATGAAACGGTGGCGTGGAAGGTTCACGAGACGGTGACGTGGAAGGGCGAACGAGGTAACAAGCGGAGGAGGTGATGGTAGTAATGTATGTTACGGGCGGGCCGTAACATTTCCTCCCCCCTAAGACCTCCGTAATGGGCTCATGAAGGTGGTGAGACGGGAGATCTTGATAAGGCGTTGGCAATGATATTGTCCACCCCCTTGATATGGTGGACTTCCAAGTTGAAGGGTTGAGTTAACAAGGCCCACCTAAGAATGCGTTGGTTTCGGTTCTTCATGGCGTGAAGGAAGGCCAGAGGATTGTGATCGGTGAAGACCTTCGTAGTTTGAGGACCAGGATGAAGATAGCACTCAAAACGTTGGAGCGCCAGGACGAGTGCCAGAGCTTCCTTCTCGATGGTGGAGTAGTTGAGTTGATGTTTTTTCAGCTTGGCAGAGTGATAGGCGATGGGATGGAGGATGCTGCTTGTAGGGTCCGTTTGTAGTAGGACAGCACCCACTCCAACTCCACTCGCGTCCACTTGTAGATGGAAGGGGCGGGAGTGATCCAGCGTCCAGACCACTGGTTCCGAGGAGAGAAACGCCTTGAGGTGTTGGAAGGCTTGGTCACAGGTCGGGGTCCAGTGGAAGGGGACGGAAGTGCTGATAAGGTCCGTCACGGGGGCGGCCAGGGTGGAGAAGTTCCTACAGAATCTTCTGTAGAAACCAGCCATCCCCAAGAACCTCATGAGAGCTTTCCTGGTGGTAGGGACAGGGAAGCCAAGGATGGCCTCCACGTTAGCTCTCTTGGGGTGAACCTTGCCGTTCCCCACCACATGTCCCAGGTAGACCACCGTAGACTTCCCGAAGGTGGACTTGGCCAGGTTGATTGTAAGCCCGGCTTCCTGCAACCGACCCATCAGCCTCCGAAGACGGGTCAGATGTGTCGCCCAGTCGTCCGCAGTCACCACCAGGTCGTCCAGGTATGCAGATGTTCCCTCCAAGTCCTAAGTGATGTAATTTATAGCCCTCTGGAAGGTGGCGGGAGCATTAGACAAGCCAAAGGGCATCACTGTGTATTGGTATAGTCCGAAGGGGGTGATGAAGGCGGATATTATTTGGGCCTCGTCCGAGAGGGGAATCTGGTAGTAACCTTTAAGTATGTCTATAGTGGTTACAAATTTGGCTACTCCTATACTATCTATAAGATCCTCTATCAAGGGCAATGGGTAGGAGTCTGGCACCGTCACTTTATTTAATTTCCTGTAGTCGGTGCAAAATCGACTACTACCATCTGGCTTAGATGTTAACAGGCAGGAGAAGCCCAGGAGATATACTAGGTTCTGCAAGGTGATGACAGAGCAGATAGTCTACCTCTTTTTTCATCAAGTCTCTTTTAATGGGTGAAATGCGATAGGCTGGTTGTCTTATAGGCTTGATGTCATTAGATATTAATGTTATGTCATGTTGGATAGTATTACAAACTCCTGGAAGGTCACCTGTGATTTCAGAAAAGTCTAGCAATAACTTTTTAAGATCAGACTGTTGTGAAGGTGTTAAGGAAAGAAACACCTCATCAAGGTTGGACATGATTTGGCTGTTTGAGGGGCGTCCTTTAGGTGACGAGAAGAGGAATTCGATGTCGGACTCTTCCTCGGGGGGCACAGGACCAGACTCCTTCCCTACCAGACATACAGGTACAGTGCGAGACAAGTCGTCCTCTGGTTCTCTGGAGTGGTAAGGTTTCATTAGATTAATATGAACTAGTTGGGAATCCTTACGACGGTCAGGAGTGTGGACCACATAATTTAATGGACTTAGTTTTTGAGCCACAACATAAGGTCCCATGAACTTACTGTGAAGAGCATTGCCTGGAGTGGGGAGAAAAAGTAAAACCTTGTCTCCTGGTTTGAAACTTCTCATGACAGATTTGGGAAGAGAATTCTGTTGCATTTTAGTTTGAGATTTGAGGAAGTTTGATTTAGCAAAAGATCTGACTTCACTGATTTTATTCTTAAGGTTACTGATGTAGTCAGACACACTGGGGCTTGAAGGAGTATTTTGAGTAAACCATTGATCCTTTAATATTTTGAGAGGCCCCTGATCTGTCTACCATAGAGTAATTCAAAAGGGAGTAACCTAAAGAATCTTGAGGAGATTCTCTTAAAGCGAAGAGAAGGAAAGAAATACTTTCATCCCAGTCTCCTTGATGCTCCAAGCAATACTTCTTCATCATGGATTTTAATGTTTGGTGAAACCGCTCCAGACAGCCTTGGGATTGGGGTGGTAAGCCGAGGAGGTAACATGGTCGATGTTTAGCTCATTCACTATCTGTTGGAAAAAATGGCTAGTGAAATTGCTACCCTTGTCAGACTGAATTTGTTTTGGAATTCCTACCGAGGTGAAAATATGTATTAGATGTTTTACAATGGTCTTTGATGTGATGTTCTTAAGAGGGAATGCTTCAGGGTACCTGGTAGTGGGATCCATGAGGGTTAACAAATACTGATTCCCTCGTTTGGTTTTGGGTAAGGGCCCTACGCAGTCTAGAATGATCTTTTCGAAGGGCTCCGTCTGAACTGGAATAGGCGTCAGAGGAGCTGGCACAAGGCGTTCGTTAGGCTTACCCACAATTTGACATGTGACATGTTTTTACATAGTGTGACACATCCTTTTTCATTCCTGGCCAAAAAAAAAATGTTGAAGAGCCTTCTTGTAGGTTTTTTGGATGCCTAGATGACCTGACAATCCATCATGAGCTAGTTCTATAATGGCTGGTCTTACAGACAAGGGAATGACAACTTGATGTGTTTCTGACCAGGTGTTTAGTTGTTTCAGTTCAGGAGGTCTGTAGGCACGCATCAGGACTCCTTCCTGATAATAAAAACAAGGCAATTTAGACATATCCTTTGTCTCACTGGCAACATGTCTGATCTTAGCCAAAGTGAGATCCTGTTCCTGAGCATTAATCAAATTCTCCTTTGAAATGATGTCATTATACAAGTTGTCAGTAGAGGCAATCATTGGTGGAGGAGGTGATGAAAGGGCAGGGGACTTGGACTGAGACCTGGTGACTGCACACACTGGGAAGAAGTGAGGGATGTTTCGTCCAGGGTCTTAGTGGGACTTTCTGTTAAGGGAGAATCAAGAACAATTAAGTTTGGAACAGCCAAGTTACCCGCAAGATCATTACCCAGTACAAGATGTACCCCCGGTACTGGCAGTTCACCAGGTTTAATGGCTACCACAACCTCTCCTGAAATGAACGGGCACTGTAAGCTAATTTTAGCCAAGGGATAGGAGAGCTGTGATTCGAGACCTGTAAGGATCACCTTCTCCCAGTGAAAGCCTGTTTGATGTTAGGGATGACATCTTCCCTTAAGATGGATTGGGCAGCACCTGTATCACGCAGAACCTTGATATTTATTGCCTTGTCTTTACCATCAGTCAGGGACACTTTACCTTGATACATGTACGAGTCATAAAGTTCTAGAGGAGAGTTGACAGGGTTAGCTAGGGCCACTGGTTTCTTGTTCTCAAATGTGTTAGGTTTAGGGGCCACAAAAGAAAGTTGACGTTGAGAGGCCTTGCAATTTGGGTGTCTACATTTTTGGATCGTGTGACCTGGCTTCTTACAGTATGTACACCAGGGGGAATTATATGCATTTGGCGAGAATCCGGTTGGCTTACCACCCGCGCCCCAAAACCTTCCCCAAAGGAGGACCTAACATTAGATAGTGAACCACGACCTCTACTACCCAGGGATCCCATCAACAAAGCAAACGCATCAGCCACTTTAGCGGCAGACATAAGATCACTCTCTCCCGTTCTTCCACATGCCTCAGAATATTAAAGGGTAACTTGTTCTTCCATTCTTCCAGGACCATTAGATTGAGCAACTCCGAAAAGGTGGTAATGTTAAGGGCGGCTAACCATTTCTTAAATTGTCTTAGTTTCTCACTAGCGAATTCAACATAGGTGTGAGACTCTGGTTTCACATACTTTCGAAACTGCTGTCTGTATCCATCAGAAGTGATAGAGTAGGCGTCTAGAATGTTACCTTTGATCTCTTCATATTCTACCTCATCACTAAGGACGTTGTATACCCTATAAGGTTTTTCTACTAGCTTAGGGACAAGGAGAGACACCCACTGATCCTTGGGCCATTTATTCCTATTAGCAATGCTCTCAAAAGCGCGAAATGACCCGTCAACATCAGATTCATCAAAAGGGGGAACTAGCGGAGCAGCTATAGTAGGATTAAAGCTTGCTAACTGTTTCTTTATATCTATTTCTTCCCCTCTAAACTTAGCGTCATTTCGTAGGGCTAACTCCTGAATTTCTAACTCTTTCTCCTGCCTTCTAAGTTGTAACTGAAATTCTCTCTCTTTATCTTCTTTTTCTGCCTGTAGTTGCATTTCTTTTGCTTTTTTTCTGCCTGTAATTGCATTTCTTTCATTTCTTTTTCTGCCTGTAGTTGCATTTCTTTTGCTTCTTTTTCTGCCTGTAATTGCATTTCTTTCGCTTCTTTTCTGTCTGTAGTTGCATTTGTTTTTCATGCATCCGGTATTCTAGTTTAAGCTTCTCAATTTTCCATTGACTTATCCTACTCTTATCCTGTTCTTCCTGGGGACTGTGTATTATAGTCCTCATAGAGGCTGACATGGGAGTTAACTCTTCTATGGCATTTCCTAGCAACTGACCTTCTTGCACTAGATGTTCAACAACTACATTCTTAATGACCTCTTTAGTCATCTGAGACGTGATGGGAACATCAAAATGTTTAGCGATGGTCTTCCATTGGTCCTTCTTGATATTAGCATCTTTAAGTTGTTCCAGAGAAGGGTCGGCACAAAAATCTTCAACGTTAAACTGAGCGGAAGCCATATTAAATAGATGTTAAACCACAACAAAAAAAAATGATAAGCGAATTACTTAAGTGAGGAACTTGGCAGAGTGATAATAAAGGCAACCTTGGAAATTACCTAGATTATACTTAAGTAAACACTTATGAGTACAATCACTAATGAGGGGTAAACTAGAGAGTTACGGCATTAAGAGGGATCCGGATTACTCTAGTTACGAGACTTGAGAGTGAGGAGCGAATTGTACTGAGACTTGTTATTGATAAGGAGGCGGATTAGTCTGAGAGACTAGTTAAAATGGCCGATTCTAACTAGCGAGAAAAATGATCCGCGAAGTGAGGGATTGAGGGTTCGCATGAACATATGATGATCCCAACACTTGGATAACACTTATTACACACCTGCCTATGTGCAAAAAATAGAGATAAGTGCTATCGGTGAACACGCCTTTCTACCTGGTTTCCTGCTCTACCACTGCTATGCGATACCAATGAAAGTCACGAAGCACGTTTAACCCAAAAGGAGCCACTTGATCGCACAAAGGTAAATTTAAACCACACGCAGAGTAAGTCACAGAAAAAAAAAACACACATCAGAGTCACAACACCACAGAAACAAAAAAATAATGTAATCACAGAAAAAAAGTCACTGGAAAAATGGAACACTGAACATGGGTTATAATGGTCCTGTCACGGTCGCCAATTGTTACGTTCACCGGTTAAACTGGTAAGATTGGCATCGGGGAGCCGGTGAACAATAACAATATTGGCGACCGTGACAGTAGCGAAGAGCAGCACCCACTCTTTTCATCCATCCACTCACCCAACATAAACATTCACACACTCATCTACATACCCACCCAATGACCCACCCATCTATCCATTAGCCTACATTCCTAGCTATGAGTGCAATTCATTCATCCATCAATCCATTCACCCATTCATCCATCCATCCATCCATCAGTGCATCTACCCATTCACACATTGCTTTTATCATCTCTCCACCTCACCAAGTATCCATCCACACACTTCCACACCACCCACTATCCACAAATCAATCAATCTACGCGTCTACCTACCCATGCGCAATCACCCTTCCACACACCCTTCAGGGAGAGAGAGAGAGAGAGAGAGAGAGAGAGAGAGAGAGAGAGAGAGAGAGAGAGAGAGAGAGAGAGAGAGAGATAGTGATACTGATACTGATATTGTATGATTCTTTTCTTGGGCCAATAAAATGTATCAGTATCAGTATCATATTATATACAAATATATTATATACAAATCATAGGGCTAGGTCTGTTGAGTTAAGCTCTTAAACAGACCTTCTGAATTATATACTAAGAGTCATTAGCCTACAAGGGCAAAACGGGCCTTCTAACAATAACTAAGAAGAAAAAAAAAAAAAAAAAAAAAATATATATATATATATATATATATATATATATATATATATATATATATATATATATATATATATATATATATATATATATATATATATATATACACAAAGTATTACACAATTTACAATTACTTACAATAAATACTATTAAAGTGTGTTCTCTAAGTACATTTTCTTTAACTTATTTTTAAATACATTACAAGAAGGGGTATCTTTCACGTCTTCGGGAAGTTGGTTCCACTGGTTCACTCTTCTATATGTTATATACCTTTGAGCATGTGATGTTCTATACAATGGTAGTATTAAGTTATTTGTCCTACGAGAATTATTATAGGTATTTGGCATAAACTGAAAACCACAGTCAACTTAAAAATTATGAACTGATTTATAAATAAAGTCACACGTTTGCAAAGTTATGATATCATAGTTTTAACAAATTAAAGTTTTCGAAAAGCGGTTGTGTATGTGCATACCTATTACTGCTGGACATGACACGTAGCAATTTTTTTTTTTGAATAATAGATAAGGCTTCAATGTTAGTTTTTATAGTCCCACCCAAATTGCACAACAGTACATAAGATGAGGATATGCTAAAGCTAAGTATATTTGCCTAATACAATCCACTGTTAAAGACCTGCGTATTTTGTATAATATACCAATTATCTTACTGAGCCTCGTACAGGTCTCATTGACATGACCACTCCAGCTCAACTTGCTGTCTATAGTTACTCCTAAAAATTTACATTGTTCCACTTGCTCTAGTAATACGTTATCTAAATATATTTCTATAGGTGGTGATTGATGTAATAATGATGAAGAGATCATATAATGAGTTTTGGAAACATTAATTGTTAGTTTGTTGCTTCTAATCCAATTTAAAACTTTCAACATTTCTGAATTTAGGATATTCTTTAATTCATGCAAATTATTACCTTGTATATATATGGTGGTGTCGTCGGCAAACAAAAGAAATTTTAATTTATTAGTAGTGCGCGTTATGTCATTTATATACAATAAAAATAAAATTGGACCAAAAATTGATCCCTGAGGTACACCATGGGTGAGAGGAGAAAATGATGACACAGAATTATTAACAACTGTACATTGTTTTCGAGAGCCAAGGTAACTTTTAAACCATTGGAGAGCTATTCCCTGAAAACCATAAATATTTAGTTTCTTTATCAAAATTGAATGTGATATACAATCAAAGGCTTTAGAAAGATCACAGAATAACGAGATTTGAAATTCCTTATTATCAATAGTATTATTTATATTTTTGCACAACTGATAAACAGCAAGCTCAGTGGAATAGCCATGACGGAACCTGTACTGAACATCAGTTAGAATTTTACAATTCGAGATATAATTAAACAATCTTACAACAACAACCTTTTCAAAAATTTTACTGAAACTTGGAAGTATAGATATAGGCCTATAATTTAAGTGAAGAGTTTTTTCCCCTTTTTTATAAACAGGGATAACTTTAGCAATCTGCAATTGTTGAGGAAAAGAACCTTCTTTAAAGGAACTGTTAATTATATGGCAAGAAAGGGGGAAATTTCATTAGAACATTCTAATATTGTCAAAACCTGGTGAAGTGATCTTAAGATCCTTAATTATGGTTTGTATCTCTGACAGCGTAGTTAGTCGAAGAAAGAAAGAATATGGCATTGGTTCTGGCATAAACGAAGTACATGGTACAGATGATTGTTGAACCTGGTCAGCTAATATCTCTGCAACATTACAAAAATCATTATTAAATGGTTCAGCAATGTCCTTTGAGTCATTCAACATTTTGTCTTCGAAAAAAATACAGTCAGGAAGCTTTCTAGAGGTTTTACCGAAAATAGAATTAATTTTCCCATAAGTAAAAGGCCATTTAGCATATAATTTTTGAAGTTTATTACGATGTTTTATTGATTTTTTTTTATACCGGCAGTTATGTATAGTTTATTATGATGTTTCTCTTTACATGTAAAAGTCTTTATTGGAAAATGCTTGTCATACAGATATGAAAATCCTGACATGTAATTATCAAAGGTTTTGTTTGTATAATTCTGAACCATTACAGATTTCCAATGAATGGTTACCAGATCATTTCTGAATGCTTGCATTGATAAATCATCATAAAATCTTTTTGATATCTTTATATGTTCTGATCGAATATGACTAAAATTTAGGGAAAAGAAACTGAAAACTGGGAAATGGTCACTGATAGATATATGATAAATGCCACTTACTGGATGGTGTTCTAAATCATTTGTCCAGATATTGTCAATTAGAGTAACTGATTGTGTAGTAACTCTTGTGGGTTTTGTAATTGTTGGAAAAAAGAGATAAGAATATAAAAGACATTCAGAGGTTTTCCTATCATTTCGTAATAAATTGACATTTAAATCTCCCATCAAATAGCATGGTGAATTTTCTCTAACTAAAATATCAGAAATATCATTAATTGAAGAAATAAATTCACTGAAATTTGCATTTGGCGGTCTGTAAATAATTCCAATAATAGATTTGACTGGCTGAATAACTTGAATAAGCAGATATTCAATATAAGGCAATTTAAATGAGAGAGAGAGAGAGAGAGAGAGAGAGAGAGAGAGAGAGAGAGAGAGAGAGAGAGAGAGAGAGAGAGAGAGAGTATATCACACTCTTGCTACAGAGAGTATCGCTGGCCAGACAACAATGGCGTTCTTTACAAGATATTCGGGAGGAAGTAGCTGCAACAATAGCACAAACCTTGGCTATACACGGGGAAGCTTAGGTAGATATGTCAGTGCGTGAAAAAAAATGGGTGGGTGGATGGATTGGTTTGTGAATGGATATTTGGATGTGTGAATAGATAAATAAATCGGTAGATCCTTATGTGAATGGAGGACAGGGTAGAGGGTAGAGAGTAAAGAGTAGATGGATGGATGGATAAGTACGAATGAGTGAGTAGACTGATGGATCTGTGGACAATGGGTGGATTACTGAGTGGTTGTGACTGTGAAAGTGTGTCAATGTAGGTAAGGTGGATGGGTTGGTAAGTGGATATAGGTGGCTAGGTGGGGGATGGGTGAGTAGGTCTGTAAGTATAATATATATATATATATATATATATATATATATATATATATATATATATATATATATATATATATATATATAATTTGTGGTGGGTAGATGGATGAATGAAGTAAAATGGTGGCTAGACAAGTGAGTTACACAAAGGAGATGATAAGTAGATGAGCGTGAGACGGTGACCCGGTGGACAGATAGATGAGGTTATGATTCTGGCTGGAAGGATGTGAGTGGGTTGATATGGTTAAATGGTTCGGTGGATATATAAATTAAGTGGTATATATTAAGCAGTGAACATTATATTGGTGTGTGTGTGTTTGTGTTTGTGTTTGTGTGCGTGCGTGTGTGTGTGTGTTGTTACGGCTCGCCCGTAACATACTCCACTACCATCACCTCCTCCGCTTGCTACCTCGTTCGCCACCTCTTCACCTTCCCTCCACGTTACTGTCTCATGAACCTTCCACGTCACCGTCTCATGAAGCCCCGCTACTGTCCCGAAGTTGGATTCACGCGGGCCCATTCGACTCAAGCGGAAGTGTTAAGCGAGCCCCCTGATTTCTGGAAGTCAGTCGAGGTCAAGGCCTCAACCAGTGAACACAACGCCTCTTGGACTACTGTGGGATTCACCTCACCCAGCACTTCACTGCGACACCTCATAAGTATCATTTCTCCTCGTCCCGTTTTTTTCCACATTGCCTCCATATAGGATCAGTATTATTGTTAGGTATTGTTAAGTTGGGTTCTCTATTGTTATATTTATTTGTGTGTTATATATATGTGTGTATGTCAGTTTCATGTGTTTCGTTATATCTATATGTGTATGTCAGTTTCATTGTTATTGGGTTATTAAATAGCTTCTTAAGTGCCCCCTTTGCATTTCCTCACCAGTTGGACCTGCAGTGTTTTTTTATTGTTATTGTTCACCGGCTCCCCGATGCCAATTTTACCCGTTTAACCGGTGAACGTAACATTGTGTGTGTGTGTGTGTGTGTGTGTGTGTGTGTGTGTGTGTGTGTGTGTGTGTGTGTGTGTGTGTGTGTGTCTTTATTAAGCCTTCAGTCCGGGGACCATGTGGCTCGAGCACCAAACGTCTTGAGGCCTCTTTGAACTTTAGCCGATCTTTCTTAAGGAAAGGGTTGAGCTTAATGCTTACCAACTACACAATAAGTCATTAAAGCAGGCTTGTCTGCTTGTGGCCTGACCTTTGCTGTTGTTGAAGAGAAATCTCACATTAAGGATAATTTGACTTGGGATCTATATAACTTTAGTGTCAAGTGACTGGAAACCTTAACAACCCTAAAACCCCCAAACATGAAAAAATTAAAACAAAACGCGGTGCTGTAGTAACTGATGCGTAAAACAGCCTTCCTTCTAAAACTTCTCTTTATATCATTTTTGGAGTTCATAGAAAAGGAATGAGAAAGCAGATGAAATAACGTAAGCAGTAACCCCTTCTCTGTTCCCTCCTACTTTCTCTATTCTCATTTTCGTTCCAAAGCTGGATGTTGCGTCTATGTACGCAACTTGCTCTCGTGCCCACGCTCTTGAATCTTCTGAGTTTTCCACTATCTGGCTGAGACTCAACAGTTACTCTCTAACTAAATTCATCTGTGCTGTCTATCTCTCCCCTAACTCCTCTGAATATGGTAAATTCTTCGACTAGTTAACTTCCAAAGTGGAGCACATTCTGTCCCTCTACCCTTTCGCAGAGATTTCCGTTCTTGGAGATTTCAATGTTCACCACCAGCTTTGGTTTTCATCTCCCTTCACTGACCATCTTGGTGAACTAGCCTTCAACTTTGCTATCTTCAATGATCTAGAGCAGCTGATGGAACACCCTACTCGTGTTCCTGACCATCTTGGATACATCCAACATTCTTGATCTCTTCCTTACCTATAATCCTTCTGCTTATGCTGTCACTCTTTCATCTCCGTTGGGCTCCTCTGATACAATCTCATCTTGTCCTATTTCTCCAATCCCTCCACAGGATCCCCCAAAGTGAAGGTCCCTCTGGCTCTTTTGTCTCTGCCAGCTGAAGGGTCTTGAAGAGGTATTATGCTGATTTTCCCTGGAATGATTACTGTTTCCGTGTCAGATACCCATCTCTTTGTGCTGAACGCATAATAGAGGCGTACATTTCTCATTCTTTTTCTCAACCTAAACCTTCTAAACCTTGGTTTAACTCGGCCTGTTCTCGTGCTATACATGATAGAGAGGTTGCTCACAAAAGGAACTTGAGCCTTCCATCTCCTGAATCTCATGCACTTTATATCTCTGTCCTGAATCATGCCAAGCCTGTTCTTCAACTTGCCAAACACTCCTTCATAAAAAGAAAATGTCAAAATCTTTCAAACTCAAACTCCCACCAAGACTTCTGGCATCTACCCAAAACATCTCCAATAACTTCACTTCTTCATCTTTCCCTCCTTTATTTCATCTTGATGGCACCACTGCCATCTCTTTTGTCTCTAAAGCTGAACTCTTCTCTCAAACCTTTGCTCATAATTCTATCTTGGATGATTTTGGGCTTGTCCCTCACTCTCCTCTTTCCTCACACTATTTCATGTCTACAATCAAAATTCTTTGTAATGATGTTTTCCATGCCCTCGCTGGACTAAACCCTCGGAAGGCTTATGAACCTGATGGGTTCCCTCCTATTGTTCTAAAAAAACTGTGCTTCCGTGCTTGCACCTTGACTGGCCAAACTCTTTCAACTTTGTCTAACGACTTCTACCTTTCCTTCCTGCTGGAAGTTTGCCTACATTCAGCCTGTTCCTAAAAAGGGTGATCGTTCTAATCCCTCAAACTACCGTTCTATAGCTTTAATCTCTTGCTTGTCTAAAGTTTTTTTAATCTATCCTGAATAAGAAGATTCTCAAATATCTGTCACTTCACAATCTATCTGATCGCCACTATGGCTTCCGTCAAGGTCGCTCTACTAGTGATCTTCTGACTTTCCTTACTGAGTCTTGGTCATCCTCTTTTAAATATTTCGCTGAAACTTTTGCTGTAGCGTTAGACATATATCAAAAGCTTTTGATAGAGTCTGGCATAAAGCTTTGATTTCAAAACTGCAATTTTATCTCAAGTTTCCTTTCTGACTGTTCTATTGCAGCCGTGGTAGACTGCCACTGTTCTTCTCCTAAATTTATTAACAGAGATGTTTCTCAAGTTTCTGTCCTATCTTTCTATTATTCATTAATAACCTTCTTAACCAAACTTCTTGCCCTATCTACTCCTACGCTGATGATACCACCCTACATCGTTCCACGTCCTTTCAGAGACAACCAACCCTTCAGGAAGTCAACAGGTCACGCACGGACGCCACAGAACGCATGACTTCCGATCTTTCTAAGATTTCTGATTGGGGCAGAGAAAATCTAACAGTTTTCAATGCCTAAAAAACTTAATTCCTCCATCTATCAACTCAACATAACCTTCCAGTCAACTATCCCCTCTTCTTCAATGAGACTCAACTGTCTCTCTCCTATACACTGAATATCCTCAGTCTGTCCTTTACTCATTATCTTAACTGGAAACTTCACATCTCATCTCTTGCTAAAACAGCTTCTATGAAATTAGGCGTTTTGAGGCGTCTCCGCCAGTTTTTCTTGCCCCTCCAACTGCTTATTCTACATAAGGACCTTATCTGCCCCTGTATGGAGTACTCTTCGCATGTTTGGGAGGGTTCCAGTCACACAGTTTCATTAAATAAGGTGGAATCAAAAGCTTTTCGTCTCATCAACTCCCCTCCTCTGACTAGCTATCTTCAGCCTCTTTCTCACCTCAGCAATGTTGCATCTCTATTTTATATCGCTATTTTCATGCTAACTGTTCTACTGATCTTGCTAACTGCATGCCTCCCCTCCTCGTGCGGCCTCGCTTTTTCCTCTCATCCCTATTCTGTCCAACTCTTTAATGCAAGAGTTAACCAGTACTCTCACTCATTCATACCTTTCACTGGTAAAGTCTGGAACTCCCTTCCTGCATCTGTATTTCCAACTTCCTGTGACTTGTCTCCTTTTTAAGACATTCGAGGCATTTGCTCCCTAATTCTGGCTGAAGTTTTTCCCTACACTCAGGTGGGCTTTTTATCTTTTTTTTTTTTTTTTTTGCCTCTTGCCTTCATAAGAAAAAAAAAAAAAAAAATCAAAAATTATAGCTGGCCTTGACCCTCCAAAAGTATATGAACCTGGTGGAGTCTCTCCTAATGTTTTTAGAAACTGTGTCTTCATGTTTGCACTTTGGCTAGTCAAACTCTTTCAACTCTATCTTTCGACCTCTACCTTTCCTTCTTAATGGATGTTTGCACACATTCAGTGTGTTCCTAAAAAAAGGTTACCTTTCTAATCCATAAAAATACTACCTTATGGTTTTGATTTCCTGGTTGTCTAGTCTATGAATCTTTCCTGAATAGGAAGAATCCTAAACTTCTATCACTTCACAATCTTCTATCTGATCACCAGTATGGCGTCCACCAGGGCTACTTAATACTGGCGATCTTCTGACTTTCCTTACTGAGTCTTGGTCATCCTGTTTTGGAGATTTTGATAAAACTTTTGCTGTTGCCATAGACATATCTAAAGCTTTTAATAGAATCTGACACAAAGCTTTGATTTCCTAACTATGCACCTATGGCATTTATAGGGAGACAAGTTTCCTTTCTGACCGTTTTATTTCTGCTGTAGTAGATTGACACACTTCATCTCCTAAATCTATTAACAGTAGTGTTACTTAGGGTTTTTTGTCCTGTTATCCACTCTCTTCCTATTATTCATCAATGATCTTCTAAACCAAACTTCTTGTCCTATCAATTCTTATGCTGATGATATCACCCTACTCTTTTCCATGTCTCTTCACAGATGAGCATACCTACAGGATGTAATGTAGGGGCGCCAAAGGACACTTGACTTCTGTATGATCACTCTAAAATTTTTGATTGGGATCAAGAAGACTTAGTGGTGTTCAATGCCTCCATTTTTTTACTCAACCTTTCAGACAACTATTCCCTCTTCTTTAATGACTTTCAACTGTCCCCCTCTTCTGCAGTGAATATCCAAAATAGGGGTGAGAAGAAGAAAGCCTTGTGCAGCAAGGCCGCAGGAGGAGGGGAGCCATGCAGTTAGCAAGATCAAACTAGCAGTTAGCATGAAACTAGAGATGCAACATTCAGGCGGTGAGAAAGAGGCTGAAGACAGTCACTTAGAGGAGGAGGAAATGATGAGACGAAAAGCTTTTGATTTCACCCTATCTAATAAAACTGTGTGAGTGGAACCGGCCCACCCAAAACATGCTAAGAGGACTCCATACATGGGTGGATAAGACTCTTGTACATAGTTAGCATCTGGGGAGGCGAGAAGAACTGGCGGAGACGCCTCAGAACGCCTAATTTCATAGAAACTGTTTTAGCAAGAGATGAGATAAGAAGTTTCTAGTTTAGATTATGAGTAAAGGATAAGCCAAGGATATTCAATGTAGAAGAAGAGGAATGTCATTGAAGAAGAGGGGATAGTTGTCTGGAAGATTGTGTCGAGTTGATAGATGGAGGAATTGAGTTTTTGAGGCATTGAACACTACTAGGTTTTCTCTGCTCCAATCAAAAATTTTAGAAAGATCAGAAGTTAGGCGTTCTGTGGCGTCCCTGCGTGATCTGTTGACTTCCTGAAGTGTTGGTCGTCTCTGAAAAAAGACGTGGAAAAGTGTAAGATGGTATTACCAGCGTAGGAGTGGATAGGGCAAGAAGTTTGGTTAAGAAGATCATTAATTAATAATAGGAAGAGAGTGGGTGACAAGACAGAACCCTGAGGAACACCACTGTTAATAGATTTAGGAGAACAGCGGCCCTCTACCACAGCAGATATAGAACGGTTGGAGAGGAAATAAGAGATGAAGTTGCAGAGATGGGTGAAACCGTAGGATGACAGTTTTGAGACCAAAGCTTTGTGCCAGACTCTATCAAAAGCTTTTGGTATATGTAATGCGACAGCAAGATTTTCACCGAAATCTCTAAAAGAGGATGACCCAGTATGGAAAGACAGAAGATAAGCAGTAGACTGGCCTTGACGGAACCCATACCGGTGATAAGATAGGAGATTGTGAAGTGACAGATGTTTAAGAATCTTCCTATTGAGGATAGATTAAAAAGCTTTAGACAACAAACAAGAAATTAAAGCTATAAGGCAGGAGTTTGAAGGATTAAAACGGTCACCTTTTTTAGGAACAGCCTGAAAGTAGGGAAAAGTCCAGCATGAAGGAAAGGTAGAAGTCCATAGACATAGTTGAAAGAGTGCAAGCACGGAAAAAAAGTTTTTGAGAACAATAGGAGGAACTCCATTAGGTCCATAAGCCTTCTGAGGGTTTAAGCCAGCGAGAACAAGGAAAACATCATTATGAAGAACTTTAATTGATAGCATGAAATAGTCAGAGGTAAGATGAGAGGGAGGAACAAATCCAGAATCATCCATTAGCAAAGGTTTAAGAGAAGATTTCAGCTTTAGTGATAGAAATAATGGCAGTGGTGACATCAGGATGAAATAGAAGAGGGAAAGATGAACAAGTAAAGTTGTTGGAGATGTTTTTAGCCAGATGCCAAAAGTTTCGAGAGGAGTTGGAGTTTGAAATTTTTTTACATTTTCTATTTATAAAGGAGTGTTAGGCAAGTTGAAGAACGGACTTAGCATGATTTCAGACGGAAATATAAAGTGCATAAGACTCAGGTGACGGAAGGCTCAAGTACCTTTTATGTAGCACGGAAACAGGTTGAGTTAAACCAAAGTTTAGAGGGTTTAGGTTGAAAAAAAGAGTGAGGAATATATGCCTCCATGGCAGACACTATCACCTCTGTTATATGTTCATCACACAGAGATGGGTCTCTGACACGGAAACAGTAATCATTCTCGGGAAAATGAGTATAATATCTCCTCAGGTCCCCCCAACTGGCAGAGACAAGACACCAGAGGCACCTCCGCCTGAGGAGGGACTGGAGAAGTGAGACAAGATGCAGATATGAGATTATGGCCAGAAAACCCCCACAGAGAAGAAAACGTAACAGCATAAGCAGAAGGATTAGAGGCAAGAAAAAGAAAAAAAATGTTGGGCGTATCTCCAAGTCCGTCAGGAATACGAGGATGGTGTTGCACCATTTGCTTTAGTTCATGTAGGATAGCAAAGTTGAAGGCTAGTTTACCAGGATGGTCAGTGAAGGGAGAGGAAAACCAAAGCTAGCGGAAATCTCTAAGATGGAAATCTCCACAAAAGGATAGAGGGATAGAATGTGCTCCACTTTGGAGTTAGGGAAGAGATAGACAGCACAGAAAAATTTAGTTAGAGTGACTTTTGAGTCGAATCAAGAGTGTGGCCACTAGAGCAAGTCAAGTCATTGCATACATAGACGCAACATCCAGCTTTGAAGCGAAAATGAGAATAGAGAAAGTAGGAGGGAACAAAAAAGAGGTCACTGTCAGTTGCCTCAGACACTTGTGTTTCGGTGAGTAAAAGAAGATGAGGCTTAGCAGAGGAGAGGTGAAAATCATATATAAGACAAGAATGTTGCAGAAGTTAATGAAGAAAAAGCAGTCTAACCTGAGAACATTTATGGTTCCCTTCCCAAAAGGTGACTCCGAGGATGATGTAGGAGTCACCATTTTTTAATATTAAGTGAAGGATGAGTGTATGCAGGAAGTGCTTTTAGCTTTGTGTAAAGGGAGCGAGTTGTCTTTAGAGGGAAGGGTGTGACTGCCCCTTGAGTTATGAGGCAAAAAGGGAAACGTTCATAGATTTCACAGCACCCCCTGAACTGATCCAGACCAGAACAGGTCCAGATGAGAACTAGCACTATTCGACTTCGCTGGGAGTAAATTATCGTTTTGGTAAGTGTCTACTATATCCTCCACTGAAACATGACAAGCATGCGACACAGAGCAATCTCCAATCGCATTGAGCAATCGCAGCGTAGCGTAACTTACTGTTCCACCTCCTTCATTTCTGAAGCTTGCACTGAATCCATATTAAATGGTAATTCACCACGGTCGTTCCCATACGGAAAGAGCTTAGAGCTCGTTCTGTCCGACCTACGAATAGGACTGAGACCACACCACAAACCACACACTGGGATAGCGAGGCCACAACCCCTCGAATTACATTCTGTACCTACTTACTGCTAGGTGAATAGGGGCTACACATTAAGAGACTCGCCTATTTGCCTCGCTGCACCCAAGACTCGAACCCAACTCTTCTCAGTTGCGAGTCAAGAATGTTAACTGCTACACTACTTGGTGTGTGTGTGTGTGTGTGTGTGTGTGTTCACCGGTAGGTTTATATACTTTAAATATATAACTATTCTCCACTGCCGGTGCAACAACACACTGTTTATACTGATGACTAGATGGAATAAGAACATAAGAAAGGAGGGAAGCTGCAAGTGGCCGCCAGGCCTATACGAGGCAGTCCCAGTGTGCTTAATCTACCTAATTCCATATGTCTTCCCCCATCCATGAATTTATCCAACCTTCTTTTAAAGCTCTCTTTTGACTCAACACTGACTACTAGGGAGGCGGTGGCATAGTGGATAAGGTGGTGAGCGTGGGATCGGACAGACGTCTACGCGTAGGTTCGAAGCCCACCACGTACAGCCTTAAAATAAAAAACATTTTGCCATTTGTCGAATGGTTCAAAGATACCTACATATCACCATGATACCCAGGTTCTAGGTGGTTACACTCAAGTTGAGCTTGGGCGGTGATATGGGCCCTAATATAGGTACCACTATAAATAAAATTGCCTGCGCCACTAATGGGCGAAAGCTGAACAGCGCTTCCCATACACTCTTCAAGTGTGCCTACAGGCGCTATAGGCCTTACCGTAAAAAAAAAAAAAAAAAAATCACGAGGAAATATCTTTTTTTTTTTTTTTTTTTCTTTAAAGAGGTAAAACATGTAATTCATGACATGAAGGGAAAGGCAGCGGGACGCTGGTGACTGCAGGTGCAGTTTGTACTCGACGAAGCCACGAGACAGAACAGATTGTGTTGACCTGCTACAGGAGTTGCATTAAATTTCAAATTCACAGATTTTTTCCTTTTAATTAGCAACGTTTTTCTATGCTACAATAAGAGAGAGAGAGAGAGAGAGAGAGAGAGAGAGAGAGAGAGAGAGAGAGAGAGAGAGAGAGAGAGAGAGAGAGAGAGAGAGAGAGAGAGTGAGAGTGAACAAGTTTAAAAAAAATATGACATTCAAAGGAACGAAGGTATGGTTTGCTAAATTAGGGAGTTACTGATAACATGCTCATGCATTCACACACGAGCAACAGGTCAAGCAGAGAAATAAATAACTCAATACAATTATTAGACCAGCGTTTCTTAACCATTTCTAACCTCAGCATCCCTACATGTATAGTGATGTGTAGGCAGTCTAGTAGCCCTTAATTTTTGGCTAACATTGTGTTACTACAAGGATATATATATATATATATATATATATATATATATATATATATATATATATATATATATATATATATATATATATAAAGTGTTTCTTTAGTACTGGTCACCTGTGCTAGGAATAGTGATATTTTACCGCCATTTCCCAGTCTTGATCTTGATGGTACAGGTGACGCAGAATTTCTTCCACCTGAAATCAGGTTAAGAAACGCTGCACCAGACGAAGGGCTGTGGAAGAGTTGAAGAAAAAGTTGAGACGTGCAACTCTTACCTATAACAACTGTGACGGGCTAGCAGCTTCATCGCAGTAATGGAGTGAAGCACTTAAGTAAGTACGGTACTAACTTTAGCGTGTTGCAACAACGAGATCACATGAAACCAGCGACTGAGAAAATAATACGATTAAATTATTGAAGGTTTTGAGGTGGTAGCGATAATGATAAGAACAACAACCACAACAGCAGCAACAACAACAACAACAACAACAACAATAATAATAATAATAATAATAATAATAATAATAAAATGATGTCAACCATAACAATTAACTTAGCTAGTGTAATTAATCACCACCACGGTCGTCTACTGGTCATCCAGCCAGTCTTCCCCATTACGAAGCGAGCTCAGAGCTCAGAGACCGATCTTCGGGTAGGACTGAGACTGCAGCACACTCCACACACCGGGAAAGCGAGGCCACAACCCCTCAAATTACATCACGTACCTATTTACTGCTAAGTGAACTGGGGCTACACATTAAGAGGCATGCCCATTTGCCTCGCCGTGTGTGTGTGTGTGTGTGTGTGTGTGTGTGTGTGTGTGTGTGAGAGAGAGAGAGAGAGAGAGAGAGAGAGAGAGAGAGAGAGAGAGAGAGAGAGAGAGAGAGAGAGAGAGAGAGAGAGAGATTGTCGAGTAAGAACTTTGTCATTCCATGAAATATCTTTTCTTTTTCTTTTGGAAAAGGCAAATAAATGAGAAGGAAAAATACTCTCTCTCTCTCTCTCTGAAAGTATAGATGATTCTATAATTATTGAAATAATAAATGTTAATCGTTGGTGATGCGACATCAGCAGCTTCTCTTTCCTCTGACTGCTATATGTACAATTTCAGCGACAATGTGTGGGTGCCTGACCTATTGGCCCTATACTATGAACAAGATAATTCTCAAACATATTTAAGCCGTGAACCAAAAGCCAGAAACTAGCCAAGCGCAACAGAAAAAAAAGGCCCACTTCAAATGCAAGTTCCCAAAAAATCTGGTTCATAGTGACCTGTCTCCATATCTACATTTATCTAACTTTTCCTTAAATTTGTGTACACTTTCTGCTGTTACAGTCTCTTCACTCAATCGACTCCAGATGTCCACCATCCTGTATGGAAAATTGAACTTCTTAATGTTCCTGAGACACTGACTTTTCATGATCTTGGAACGTCCTCTTGTTCGTCTATCTCCATCCTCCATCAGTATTACCAGTCTTGCCTATTTATCTTTTCCATATGGTTTACTAACTCATACATCGTTATTAAGTCTCCTCTTTTCCGTCTATCCCTCAAATTGGTAATTCCATTTCCGTCAGTATTTTGGATTCTTTTTCGTTTCTTGATGTCTTTCCGCCTGTATGGGGACCATACCACTGTTGCATATTCTAGTCTAGGTCTTATCATAGACATAATGGTTATGATCTTTTCATCATACTCTTATCCATGTAACTGAACGACACTCTGACAATAGTTAGTGCCTTGCATGTTAAAGCAAATAATCCATTTATGTGTCCTTCCGGAGTCAGGGTGTCTTGTATAATCACTCCCAGGTTTTTCTCTTCATTCCTTTTCATTATAATCTCTTCTCCCATTTTATATTCCCACGTAAGTCTTTTATTATTTTTACCCATTTCCATTACATGGCATTTCCTAGTATCAAATTTTATTTTCCACTTTTGACTCCATTCCCAGATCTTGTCAATATTTTTCTGCAATTCCATACAATCACCGATGTTCCTTATTACACTCAAAAGTTTCGCATCATCTGCAAAAACAATTATGTAGTTACTCAAACCCTCTTGTATATCGTTAATATATACTTGGAACATAATAGAAGCCAGCACCGAAACCTGTGATAAGCCACTGGTAACAGTGCTCCAGCTTGATAGGGTGTCTCTTACCATTCTCCTCTTTTCTAAATCTGTCATCCAATTTCAGATATTTCCCTTTATTCCTCCCATGTGTTCTACTTTCCATAGGAGTCTTCTATGTGGTATTCTGTCAAAAGCCTTCTTAATACAGTAAACACCCGATTACCTGAAAGCGGATTATCCGAAAAACGGGATTATCCGAAATCGATCTGGATAATGCAATTAAAATTCATATTTTTTTCTATACTAAAACGTTCTAAAACATAAAAAATATGAAAATAAATAAAAAAATAACTACATAATGTACTATCAACACATTATTAAAACTATCTCATGAACTTTGTTTCGTTTCTCCATATTTGGAGTTTGTAATTTGGCGAATATGCATTATGACTGATTGGCATCCCTCGTTAACTTTTTTTTTGCCTGCTCATAGTGAAATGATTAATTCTGTTCGTGTAATTCTGTCGCTTCGGTTTGGGTTCTGTAATTCGTTTTTGCATATTTGGGCGTGGTCGGTAATTTGTCTTTGGTTTTTCATTTGATTTAAGGTATATCAGTACTTGGTAGCCTTTTTTGTTTTCCTTGTCCTATCATTTGATAGCCTAATTTGTTTCATCATAGCTTGCTAAGGGGAACACTCTTAAACTAAAGACTTTTCATTACCGGGAAAAAAACTTTTCGGAAGGTGAGCTATATTCTGATGTGATTTTCTTTTTTTTCTTTTGCTTTTCAACTTACTCTTCAACTACTTTAGCTGATTTTAATTACATTTAAAATTAATAAGAACAATTAAAATAAACACGTTTCAATCGTGCTTTGTTCATCGTATCGTGCATTTGTCTTCTTTCATTGTTTAAAATCGACAGTCACGCCACTGTGTTTACACTCGCCAGTCGCATCCTACAACCTGTGTTTCCACCTCGTTTCTTTCATCATCACCATGCCTAAGGTGCCCAAAGAAACTGGGAAAAGGAAGAAAGTCATCCTTATCATATAGCATGGTAAGACTGGTGTCGGGAGATAACTGTTCGTAACAGTAGTTTTTATGATTTTTTTTTTTTTTTTACCTAAAAAATTAGTATTTTTTTTAGGTAAAAAATCATCAATCTGGATTATCCAAAAAATCGGCTTTTCCGAAAGAGGCTTCCCCCCTTTCGTTTCGGATAATCGGGGGTTTATACTGTATCTACATACACCGTGTAAACCCATCCATCTCTCCCTTGTACTTCATCTATTACTCTTGTATAAAAGCTTAGTAAATTTGTTATGCATGATTATCCTTTTCTGAAACCAAATTGGGAGTTATTATTTCATTTCCCTCCAGATATTCCAACCATTTTTCATTTATAACAATTTCACAGATTTTTCCCACAAGATAGTGACACTCATCTATAATTTGGGGGCTTCCTCCTTTGTATATTGGGACTATATTTGCTCTTTTCCACTCCTTTGATACCTTCCCTTCCATTAGAGAGTTGTTGATTATATCCCAAATTGGTTCCAGTAGTCATTCTTTACATTCTATCAGTGTCCATCCTGACACTCCATCCCATTGCCTTTCTTACATCTACTTTTTCTAGTAATTTTCTAATTTTCTGTTTCTTGCACCACAATGTTTCTTAATCCTCCTGTGTCTCTTGGTTGATTGACTCTATGAACTCACCCTCTTCATTACATACTGATTTAAGGCTTTCATTCATAAGTTCACTCATTTCTTCTAGTGTTTCATGTATCTTATTTCCCTTAATTAACTTAATGATGGTCTCTCTGTTTGTCATTTATATATATATATATATATATATATATATATATATATATATATATATATATATATATATATATATATATATATATATATATATATACTTATAAAAAATGCTTGGGTTCCTCTTAACATCTTTTCACTACATACTTTTCATAAATTCTCTCCTCTTACCTTTTTATCCTAATGTATTCGTTTAGTGCCTCGTTATACTGTTTTTTTATTTACTTCATTTCGTTGCTTCCTTATTTTTTCCCAAGCTGCATTCTTAAACGTTTTAGCTTTTGCATATATAGCATTATGCCACATGTGTTTGCTCTCTTTTACTCTGTATTCGGGAACATATCTCTCTACCTCCTCATTATACCTGTCTAGGAATATGTCGTGTTCCGAACCGTTGCACGAGGTTGCACAAATTCTCTGGCTACTGGTTATAGATATATAAAAAACATTTTTCACCAAATAAATAAAAGCCACGTGAAGGCCCACGCCTGTTATCAACAACATTTAAGAACAACATCAACATTTACCTGTTGTCCTGTCACAGGATGTTTATCTGGTACCCAGGCCTAAGTCACTACTGTTTCCTTTTGACCCTTCTAATCCATTTTATGGCTGGATACGACAACACACTGCGTACTGGCTCATATATCCATGTTTTCTTCATTTCTTGTTTCTTCATATGTTATATTGTGATGTAGATATCCTACAAATATATCATACTTCTCTTGGACTGTCTTGCCTTGCATAATTTCCCTCTAATCAATACTACAAAAGTAACTTCTTAATCCCTCAAAATTTGACTTAGCATGATTCCGTCTTTTTTTGTTTGTCACTCACTGCATTTAAAAATTTCCTGATCCTCTAAATCAATTTCTACAGTCACAAGGTCACTTTTTCCCATTGGGCTATGGTATTTGATGGTTGGACAAGGCTCTGGCTTTTTTCGTGAATACCAAATCCAGCATAGACGGTTCTTCTTCCCCCTCTATATCTTGTATAGTGTTTTACCCATTAGTCCAATGTATTTACGATTGCCAGTTAAAACATTTCCTCCCCCAGCGTCTACTGTGACTGATGCAGTAATCTTTGCTGAGTCACTGGCGGTACTGGTAATGGCTCTAGAGGCATTGTATGAGGAGATGAAGCCCTTGGGACTCCAGGTTGCCTGGCTCAAGACCAAGGTTCAAGTGTTTGTAGGCTTACTAGATGAGACAGTACAGTCCGCCCATGCGTCAGCCGAGGACATTGAGTTCTTGGAAAACTTCACATACCTTGGTAGTATAATGCGTAACGACGGTGGATTGAGCCAGAAAATTGTACGGCGGATTGGCTTGGCCCACGGCGTTATAGACTCACTCAACACGAGTATTTGGCGTTGTTGGTACCTGTGAAGACAGACAAAAATTCGGATCTTCAAGTCGCTGGTGATCTCTGTCTTACTCTATGATTGTGAGACATGGACGCTGAACACCGATCTAAAGAGGCGAATTGGTGCCTTTGGTACTAGATGTTTTTGCAAGATCATAGAATACCGCTGGTATGACTGTGTCAAATCAGCGATTGCTCCGTGAGACTGATTCGAGGCCGATTACCAGCATAGTCTATCGACGCTAACTGCGACTATATGGGCAAGTGGCACGCTAGTCGAAAGCCGATCCTGCATATCAGGTTATCTCTGAGGAGGCCAAGGGGACGTCCAAAAAACTCATGGCTGCGGCAAGTCGATGCCTCTGGCTGGGAGTTACTTGATACGGGAAGGGAGCCTGCATTGAGACTAACGAGGCGTGACCGCCTGGAGTGGCGCCATAGATAAGCGAGGCGACGCGACCCAACGGCCTATGCCCCCCCAATGATTGATTAATTCCATACTTCTCGGCCTCAACACAAGCTATTTCAATATAATTTCGGAGACAGGATCACTAACCTAGCTCCCTCTACCAAAACCCCCCTGTCACACATCACCAGGTCTGCTGGGCTTCGTAGTTAGCATTTGGCAGTGTAACCCACTTGATTTTTGCGTTCGCCTTGAACGGTCGTCGCTGTGTGTGTGTGTGTGTGTGTGTGTGTGTGTATTCACCTAGTTGTATTCACCTAGTTGTAATTTTACAGGGCCTGGGTATCATACTCGTGTGGCCCCGTCTCCATATCTACACACATCTAACTTTCCTTTAAAACTATGCACACTCCTCGCTGACACCACCTCCTCACTCAAACTATTCCACACCTCCACACATCTCTGTGGGAAACTATATTTCTTCACATCCTTCAAGCATATTCCCTTGGCTATCTTTTTACTATGCGATCTCGTAGTTCTATTTAAATTTTCTTCTCTCAACATCATTTGCTCATTATCCACTTCATCCAAACCGTTCAACAGTTTATAAACCTGTATTAAATCTCCTCTTTCTCTTCTTTGTTCCAAGGTAAGCAAATTCATTTCTTTTAATCTCTCCTCATAGGTCATTTCTGCCAATTCCGGAACCATTTTTGTTGCCATTCTCTGCAATCTCTCCAACTTCCTTATATGCTTCTTTTTATAAGGGGACCAAACCACTCCAGCATATTCCAATCTTGGTCTAATTACCGTACTAATTAATTTCTTCATCATATCTTTATCCATATAATGAAAGGCTAATCCAATATTTCTAATCAAATTATATGTTTCTCCAAACATCTTGTCAATATGAGCCTCAAACTGCCCATGGTCTTGTATTATCACTCCCAAATCCTTTTCCTTTTCCACCTTTTTCAACACTACTTCTTCACCCATCTTATATGACCCTCTTGGCCGTCTTCCACTCTTCCCCATCTCCATCACATGACTTTTGCTCAGATTAAATTCCATTTCCCACCTCTTGCTCCACTCCCAAATCCTATCCAGATCTGCCTGTAAAATTTCACAATCTTCTTCACTCTTCACACACCTACACAACTTCGCATCATCCGCAAACAAATTAATATAACTGTTTACTCCCTCTGGCATATCATTAATATAGACAAGGAAAAGTATTGGTGCCAGCACTGAACCTTGTGGGACTCCACTCTCCACCACCAACCAGTCCGACTTTGCATCCCTTATTACCGTTCGCATCCCTTATTACCGTTCTCATCTCCCTCCATCTCAAGTAGTTTTCCATCCACTTCTAACACTTTTCCGTTCAGTCCTCCATAAATCTCTAATTTCCATAGCAGTCTCATGTGAGGTACCTTGTCAAAAGTTTTTTTAAATCCAAATATACAAAGTCCATCCATCCCTCTCTCTCTTGTATTTTGTCAACCACTCTCGAATAAAAGCTCAGTAGATTTGTTACACATGACCTCCCTTTCCTAAAGCAAATTGATGATCCGATAATAACTTATGATCCTCCAGGAACCGTATCCAATATTTCTTTATCACCCTCTCACAAATCTTACCGACCACACTTGTTAAAGACACAGGTCTATAGTTAAGAGGCTCTTCCTTACTGCCTCCCTTATAAATGGGCACCACTTCAGCTCTACTCTACCGGTACTTCCCGAGTTTCTAATGAGCACCTTATAATATCATATAATGGATCAATCAATTCTTCTCTACATTCCTTCAATAATTTTCCTGAAACTTCATCTGGTCCCATCGCTTTATCATCTTTAAGTTCCTCCAACATTTTATATAACTCCTTTTTAGGTATCTTAATGTCATCCATGTGCACATTTCCTTCTACATTCTGAGGCTTTACAAACATTGTTTCTTTAGTAAATACTTGTTGAAACCTATTATTTAGCAATTCCGCGATATTCTTAGGGTCATCTACTATCCCTTGCTCTCCTTTTAATCTTTCATTGGACTCTCTTTTTAAGTTTACCATTTATGAACCTGTAAAACAATTTTGGATGTTCCTTACTCTTGTCTACAATATCTTTTTCAAATTTTCTTTCTTCCTCCCTCCTTACCCTCCCATACTCATTTCTCGCCACTCTATAATTCTCCTTATTTAGTATATTCCTGCTCTTTTTCCATCTTTTCCAAGCCATATCTCTCTTTTCTTTAGCCTTAACACAAGTTGCATTAAACCAATCCTTTCTTCCTTCCTCTCTCGGTTTATACTTTGATACAAAGTATAAACCGTGTGTGTGTGTGTGTGTGTGTGTGTGTGTGTGTGTGTGTGTGTGTAAATGTATCATCTTTATTGAGATACATTGTGAGCTTTAATGTAAAGATAATCTCCAAGAATAGTTCCTGAATTTCTAGATTGTATGTAAGAAAAAATAACGAAAGTGTAAATTAATGCAATACGTTCGATTGTATTTTATGTATGATACATTTTCAGGAAAATAAACTGTGAAATATCATTAACATTACTATTCAAAACCATAACCACCATCATCATCACCGCTACCACCATTGTGTGTGTATGTGTTTGTGTATATATATATATATATATATATATATATATATATATATATATATATATATATATATATATATATATATATATATATATATATATATATATATATATATATATATATATATATATATATATATATATATATATATATATATATATATATATATATATATATATATATATAAAGGGTGATAGCAGAAATTGTAGATACTAAAAGGCAGGGAAATCACCGTAGAAATCTTCATTCCTCCTGCTTTATCATTTTCCAACATTTCGCCTTACAGCAAAAGGCATCATCAGGGCCTAAAAAAAATAATATCAAATTATAAGTATGCAATAGTCTAAAAAAGACATTATCGAAAAATTAAGTTAAAACCAAAGTTAAAAAGAAAAAAAATCACAATGCATCGTCAAAAGAACAAAAATGCACAATACAAAAAACAGAGGTACACGGAAAACCAAGCTTGATGTGTGCTCTACGTGATAGACTCTAGAGAAAGGAACTGCCTATAATGGTAGTGTTTGGGTGGAGAGAAAAGGTAGGAAAGGAGGGTGAAGCAGAAATTCGAGACATCTATTGAAGGGTGTGAAACCTAGTTGAAGAGAGATATTTAGTTCAGGCTGTAAGTGTTTTATAAATAATGCTTCCAAAAGTTTAGTATCTGTGTTGGATTGACATCTTTGCAGAATTTTGGTCAGTAACACCAAATGGATGATCACTATCATGTGAATGCGTTCTAATTGCAAAAAAGATGGGTTAGATAAAGGTTTATTGGTTCTAACAGAAAAACCTTTGTGCTCGGCTATTCTGTGCGTTAGGTTTCTACAAGTCTCACCTATGTATCGTACTTTACAACACGAACAGCAAAATTCATATACGACATTAGAGGTGAGATTTGTAGGAACACAAAGTTTAAATTTGAAAAAAGAGCCAATAGTATGACGATTAGTAAAAATAACGAAAAATTTAGTGTCAGGGTAATATGTTTTCAAAGAGCTATTAAGGATTTTTCTAATAGAATAACTGAGGTAACGTAATGTATTTTCTTGTTTTCTCTGGAGTTATAGAAGAGAGGGGAGAGTTAGTAAATTTACTGTCAAAAAATTTGAGATAGCAGAGCTAATAAATAATATTACAAGGAAAACCATTATTCAAAAAGAAAGTAGTAAGAAACTTAATCTCATTGTCAAACAATTCCCAAGAAGAAGTTAGGCTATAATATCTATATAATAGTGTCTTAATTGCATTAATCTTGAAAAGTTGCGACACGAAAGAGAAAATTAATTCCTAAACCAGTGAAAGTTGGTTTTCGATACACAGTAGTGTGAAGCTCATTATCCACACGAGTTAAGAGTACATCAAGAAAAGGTGAAGTACCATTATTCTCTATTTCACAGGTAAATTCTATATTAGGGTGTCTAGAATTCATGTAATCTAAAAACAATGGAATTTGAGTAGAGTCCCTAAACAAAATAAAACAGTTATGTTAGCATGTCCTTTGTTTTTCCCATACTCCCTTTCTGTCTGACGTCACGTCCTTCCCCTCAGTCCTCGCTCGCCGCCGCCTCATGCGACATGCTACGCCTCCTGCCTCTCGTTTCGCTCGGTTTACACTTGTTGTGTATTGTGCTACCGTAAATACACTTTCATAATGGACTCAGGTGTCTCCATGCCACCCCTGTTTTACGACAACTACCACACATTCATCAACGCATAAACCTGTCTACTTCCGCAGATACATTGATGAAGAAGAAGAAGAAGAAGAAGAAGAAGAAGAAGAAGAAGAAGAAGAAGAGGAAGAAGAAGAAGAAGAAGAAGAAGAAGAAGAAGAAGAAGAAGAAGAAGAAGAAGAAGAAGAAGAAGAAGAAGAAGAGGAAGAAGAAGAAAAAAGAAGAAGAGGAAGAAGAAGAAGAAAAGAGGAGGAAGAAGAAAAAAGAAGAGGAAGAAAAACGAAGAAGAGGAAAAGGAAGGAGGGGAAGAAGAAGAGCAAGGGAGGAAGAGGAAGAGAAAAGGGAGGAAGAGGGAGGAAGAGGAAGAGGAAAGGAAAGAAAGAGCAAGAGGAAGAGGAGGAAGAGGAAGAGGAGGAGGAAGAGGATGAGAAAGGGGAGGAAGAGGAGGAGAAAGAGAAAGGGGTGGGGGAGGAAGAGGAAGTGAAAGGGAAGGAAGAGGGAGGGGAGGAAGAGGAAGAGGAAAAGGGGAGGAAGAGGAAAGGAAAGGAAGAGGAAGAGAAAGGGGAGGAAGAGGAGGAGAAAAGGGAGGAAGAGGAAGAGAAAGAGAAAGGGGTGGGGGAGGAAGAGGAAGAGGAAGTGAAAGGGGAGGAAGAGGAAAAGGAAGAGGGGAGGAAGAGGAAAGGAAAGGAAGAGAAAGAGGAAGAGGGGGGGAAGAGCAAGAGGAAGAGGAAGAGGAGGGGAAAGAGGAGTAGGAAAAGGAGGAGGAAGAGAAAGGGGAAGAAGAGGAGGAGGAAGAGGAAGAGGAGGAGGAATAAAAGGGGAGGAAGAGGACGAAGAGGAAGAGAACGGGAAGAGGAGGAGGAAGAGGAAGAGGAAGAGGAAGAGAAAGGGGAGGAGGAGGAGGAAGAGGAAGAGGAAGAGAAAGGGGAGGAGGAGGAGGAGGAGGAGGAGGAGGAGGAGGAGGAGGAGGAGGAGGAGGAGGAGGAGGAGGAGGAGGAGGAGGAGAAAGGGGAGGAGGAGGAGGAGGAGGAGGAGGAGGAGGAGGAGGAGGAGGAGGAGGAGGAGGAGGAGGAGGAGGAGGAGGAGGAGGAGGAGGAGGAGGAGGAAGAGGAAGAGGAAGAGGAGGAGGAGAGGAAGAGAAAGGGAGGAGGAGGAGGAGGAGGAGGAGGAGGAGGAGGAGGAGGAGGAGGAGGAGGAGGAGGAGGAGGAGGAAGAGGAGAGAGGAGGAGGAGGAGAAAGGGGAAGGAGTTAGGGAGGAGGAGGGGAGGAGGTGGAAGAGGAAGAGGAAAAGAAGAGGAAGGAGGAGGAGGAGGAGGAGAAAGGGGAGAAGGAGTGGGGAGGAGGAGGGGAAGAGGTGGAAGAGGAAGAGGAAGAGGAAGAGGAGGAGGAGGAGGTGGAGAAAGAGGAAGAGAAAGGGAGGAGGAGGAGGAGGAGGAGGAGGAGGAGGAGGAGGAGGAGGAGGAGGAGGAGGAGGAGGAGGAGGAGGAGGAAGAGGAAGAGGAAGAGGAAGAGGAAGAGGAGGAGGAGGAGCGACGAATTAATGGAGGGTAACTGGTAAGGGAACAGGAAATGGGTGTGAGAGATAGAGGGAGGGGAGGGGAAAGAAATTGAGGGGAGGTGAGGAGAGGGAAGGGAAGGGAAGGGAAAAGGGAGGGAAGGGATTAGACAGTCGCCGCACTCAATAACTCTAAACAAGGGATGTCAAACTCATGGGCCATGGAATGGGCTTAACCTCTTCATTACTGAGACGAATTTTAACCATGATTTTGGGGTTTGATTAGATGATTAATTTGCATTAGGAAAGGTCTAATGGCAAGAGTCATTACTATTCTAATCCCCACATCAATTTCTGAAGTTGTATATATAATCGTCAAATAGTAACTAGAATAAATATGGAAACGCGGCATGGTACCGAAGCGGTAAAGTGGCCCAAGAGGTGATAAGAGATTTTCAATTCGAGTTACTATAATTCTTAGAACTGAGGAAAATGTAACTAAACTGTTTAAGATGAAACACAATAACTTTTATTTTTCATTCAACCAGGATGACCAACAAAATGAATTGTAACCTTCAGTTTTGCTAATAAGTAATTACCAAATCTTTGATGGCCCTCGAGACCATAACCAAGTGCATAATTGAACTTCGAGAGGATTTGAGTTTGACATCCCTGGTAAAAACGGTGATCATAGCATTTTTCTCTTTCCTTGACAACTGTTTTTCCTCTCGAGGCCTACTGCTTGGCATACACAAACTTTCTCTCTCTCTCTCTCTCTCTCTCTCTCTCTCTCTCTGGTGTTAAATTCATATCTAATTTTACCGTTACTTATTACTCGTACTTACAAGTTTTCTTAGACAGGTTTTTTGAAGCATCACCATCCCATTTTCTTTCCTACATTTTTTTCATCTTTCGTAATTATATGCATTAGTTAGTCCAGATTTGCATTTAATTCAGTATCCTCGCAGGAAAATTATTTCATGAATTGATGATTCCCTTGATAACTTTGTCAAGCAATTCAAGATGAACTACGATATATTCTATCTCCAAGCACGTCAACGTCTATCTGCAGCATAAAATATAGAACTGTTTTAAGTACTTTTTTTTCTCTCTGATTCACTTATGTGTACAACAAATATGTAAATACGAAAGGAGAAAAGGGCATAAATTTCTGAAGGTCACCGATATATTTCTGAAGGCTGGATATCACATAACAAATCTGCTGAGAAACACAATATTTCATGATATTCTGTCTTCCGTGTACAACCATTACCTAAAGACAACCACTTAAAAGAATGGCGTTCCGAATGGCGGATAAAATAAAGCATATGAACTGTATTATTAATTTTGCTTATCCACTTTCACTCTATTGCTCCCCTTTCTTTTGTCTTCCTCTCTACTGAAGTACTACTTTCTTTACGCCATTTTCTATTTGGGTCTGCTTCTTGATCCTTGATGCTGTCTTTTTTACAATACCATATACCGAATAGTATTCTTTCCATTCACCTTCGCGTAATCCTAAGTTTTCGTTTCAGAACTTTTATCATACTTTAGTTTCCTGATCCATGTGTTGTTACAACTGGAATGAAAACAATGCTATTCAATAAACCAAGACGCATATCATTCCTCGATAAGGCAGGGAATTTACACCATTTTCTGTGATGTTCCTCTGCCTCCCAACACCCTTCTTTTACTGCAATGTAAGAACTTTGATATATTATGCATATATGCATAATGTTCCACTTTTAAAAGCAAACTTGTCTTCAAATACAAAACTGTTTGGTATTCTTATAAGTCGTATTTCAAAGAAAT
Organism: Portunus trituberculatus; assembly: GCF_017591435.1. NCBI lineage: Eukaryota > Metazoa > Arthropoda > Malacostraca > Decapoda > Portunidae > Portunus > Portunus trituberculatus. The sequence continues at coordinate 19,678,798 of NC_059300.1, forward strand.
CTTTACAATAATGATTCAGCGACGTTTTCCTTTACGAGTATTGTAAACTTTCTATCGTTATGTAACTTCAGTGAGCGTTTTGTGCCTGATGTCTTCTACTCTTGAATCTGCAGAGAGACTCTAGTAAAGGTAAATTTCAAAGTTCAAGATGATCTGTCAGGTTGTCATGAGCGTTTTCTCCCATTGACGGTGCATAATTAATGTCTAACTGACATTTCAATCAAGAAAATGTCCTTGGAAGCACAATTGAGTTCGAAAAGGGCTTGTCAAGATAAGTCAAGACGTTGAAAAGTTTGAAGATGCGGATTAAGATTCTGTAGCACCAAATTGCCTAACAACGCCTAACTTCATAGAAGATGTTTTAGCAAGAGATGAGATGTGAAGCTTCCAGTTTATATTATAAGTAAAGGACAGACCGAGGATGTTTAATGTTGTTGTGTGGAGTGTGTTGTGGTCTCAGTCCTACCCGAAGATCGGTCTATGAGCTCTGAGTTCGCTCGGTAATGGGGAGGGCTGGCTGGGTGACCAGCAGACGACCATGGTGAATTGCGCACACACACCCACCCACCCACACACACACACACACACGATCCTCAATCTAGAGACACTGAAATCCTACTGCAAAATTATAGTGTAACTTTTGGTTAGTGCTAAGGAATCTAAATATTAATTATTAGTATACATAAGTCTTGAATTGTACGCTATTTTACGTTTATTTACGTATGGATTCACATATATAATACATATCCATCAATCTAGAATCTTTTTTTTCATATCTATATCTTAAATCTTTATTTTGACAAATGAATGCAAACTTCCAGTATTATAAGTTACCTAAATTTATACTTGCCTCTCTACCCGCATCCATCTTGCTGTACTGTATTTTCGATAATATTCACAGATTCGAGTAATTCTCCTGACAAAGGTTGCTATGGTTTCCTCACCTCATCATTTTCTCTGTCACGGCTGCGTCTCCATTACGTGCGGCTGTCCTGAAGCCCCTCCCTTCCATCATCCGAGCTTTGTTTACGGATCAGTCTTATTACGCGCACGGTTCATCTTGCTCTCCGTCCTCCACTCTTTACCCACCACCCTCCACAGGCCACCGCCCGCCCTCCACTCCTCCCTCATCTCTGCTCAACCCGCCATCCCCCGCAACCTCTAATCTCAGCCGTCCACCCTTCGCGTCCCCTGTCCCTGTTCCTCATTATCCCTTCCGCCTCAGCTAGGACTTCCAAGGATTATTTATTTGGTGTAATTTCTTTCATCTTTTATCCTCATACCCAGGCCCTGCAATTAAAAAGATTATATAGTTTTTCGCGTGTATATTTTTAAGCAATATTTTTTTCTTTTTTTTTTTCCCCTAATCTCTCTCTCTCTCTCATGTCCCAGAGCTTCATATTTTAATGATTACAGCACGACAGACAGACTGGGGCAGCAGCATCGTGTCCCTGACTGATGAAGCTGAACTTGATGGACTGCGCTGATTAATACAACGCAAGAAAAATTTGCGAATGAAGATGATGGACAAGTCGGCGTATTACTACTTTGGCGACCGGTAATCAAAATATCAACTTTAGTGGACTTGCTATATATATATATATATATATATATATATATATATATATATATATATATATATATATATATATATATATATATATATATATTATTACGCTGAGCGATATAATCAATTTTATGTTGTTTAGTTAGCCTCATAGTCACCGCCCGGCTAGGGGACGACGAGTGAGAGAGAGAGAGAGAGAGAGAGAGAGAGAGAGAGAGAGAGAGAGAGAGAGAGAGAGAGAGAGAGAGAGAGAGAGAGAGAGAGAGAGAGAGAGAGAGAGAGAGAGAGAGAGAGAGAGAGAGAGAGAGAGAGAGAGAGAGAGAGAGAGAGAGAGAGAGAGAGAGAGAGAGAGAATTGGAGTGCCGTGACGTCATCCCTCCCTCCGAGAAGTGACGCCAACCTCCTTTGTTTTTCCCCAGTGCACTGAGAGACCTTAAGCAGAGTAGTCACCGCCGCTGTGTAATATATTTAATTGTAATTATTCCGTGCACTCCTGTGAAGTGTGTCTGGAGGGCCACTCACAGTAAGGGTGAGGTCTGGGAGAGTGTGTAGGCCTTGAGGCGAGACGCTGCTGTGCTTGGAGAGCGCAGTGAACAGTTATTAAGTTCTGTAGTGAGCGGGCTGCGGAGATAAGTAGCCGCCATTACGTGTGCCACGACTTTTGGCGGCTTTCATGAGCCTTGTGAGAGATAGGGTGTCGCCAGGGGTTCGTGGGAACTGCTGTTATCTCTCTCCAGTAGGTGGCTGGGAGAGATTGCTGTCCTGTAGTGGGCGGTACTCAGTGTTGTGAATTCCGTGTAGCGGGATCAAGTACTGCGCCTCTGTGGGTTGCCGGGAAGGAGATCAGGGAGCCGTAGTGTTGTAGTGAGAGGACCTAACGTCCTTACGTAGTATGTAGTATAGGAGGAAAATACCCTCCAGTAGTAAGTAGAAGTAGTAGTGGAGGTGCGAGGCAGCTCCTTTGTTCCCCCATAGTGCGTGGGAAGTTGAGGCCCTGTAAGGGTGGCGGGGCAGTCTTCCCCCACTCCTGTGTTGAGTTAGTTCTGACCTGAGGTATTCGTGTCTGTTATTGTCTGCCACGTCCGGGAGATGTGTGTAGTGTGTTTCGCCGAGGCTGAGGGCCTCATAGAATACTGTGGGCAGTAGTGTGCTGTGTTAGCAGCCTTGGTGGTGTGGGGCCGGCTGGAGAGAAGTGTGTCAGTGTATGTGAAAGCGGCTGACGAGGAGGTGGGCTAGTACGCAGTACCGCAGCGGGCCAGATATTACGCTGCTTGTAGTGAGTGTGGACTCTCTCCCTTGTGGAGGGCTCCAGACCACTACATTTAGCTAGGAGTGGAGTTATCTTGAGTAGAGTCCTACGTGAGGGCGGTTCTACCAAGTCAACTTTCTCCCCGCACTCCCGTGTAGAATTACTGGTTATTATCTCTTAGGACGAGGAGGAGGAGGAGGTGACGAGTAACCTTTCCCAATCTCTGAGGTTAAGATTGTGGTGGCGACCTGGGGAAGCAGCTTCTGTCTGATTTTTAAGAGTTTGAAAAGAACCTGGTCGCGCCTTGCTAGTGCGGCGGTGTATACCAGTTGGCCGCACTCCTGGGACGAGCTGTCCTGTAGGCTAGCGGGCGTGACATAAATTGGCGACCTCGCCAGGATTGTTCTTCGAATAATAACAGTAGTTGGGAGTGTGGGAGTAGTTGTGATAGTGTGAATTTTTGTATTTTATGTCGCCTTATCGCCATCATGAGTACTGAGCAAGCTACCACAAGCCCCGCTGGCGGGCGTAATGTTACTCCAGTGTCCCAAGGTAGCGGCAGCGAGGACTTGGCCCAACATGGGGTATGGAGTTCCCCTTCCCCTCCTCCTGCTGGAGAGGAGTGGCCTGCCAGTCATGCCCCTAGTGTTGGGGGCTTCTCTCAGATTAGCACAGATATGTCTGAAGAGAGGAAGTACCAGCTTGAGCTGAGGCGAATGGAGATAGAAATGGAGGAGAAGAGGCTTGCGCTACAAGAGAAGAAGCTTGCAACGGAGATGGAAGTAAGGAGGTTAGAAACAGTGGAAGCAGATAAAGTGCGGGCCCATGATTTAGAGAGGATGCGAGTTGAGGCTACCACTCCTCGCCCTCCTTCCTGTGGCGGAGAGGGAGAAGTAACTGCTGAGAGCCAAATAGTACGTACCCTCAAGTTAATCCCTGACTTCGATGAGAGCAAGGTTACTGAGTGGTTCTGCCGGTTTGAGAAGAAGGCTGTGGAATTTGACTGGCCTGCTGAACGGTGGGTAGGCTTAGCGGCAAATAAGTTAACCGGCAAAGCTCTCGATGTGTATGACCGGATGGCAGTAGCCGATTTAGAGAAGTACGAGGAGTTTAAGGCCGACATCCTGCGTGCTTATGAACTGCACCCTGAAGCCTACCGCCAGCAGTTCCGCGGGGAGAAGCAAAAGGCCGGCTTGTCATACCTTGAGTGTGCCCATCACCTCAAGGAGACCCTAGAGAAGTGGCTAGCCAGTGAGAGGGTTACTATTTTCTCAGCACTTAAAGAACTTATGGTGCTGGAGCAGTTCATCATGGAGGCCGATAGGGAGTTGGTGCTGCCCCTCCGAGAGAAACGATTCGCCACCGTTAAGGAGGCGGCCACGTGGGCGGACGACCATATGTTGGCCCGTAAGAGTGTGGCGGGAGCCAGTAGTAGCCATCATAGGGACGGAGTTAATGGCCAGGGCCATAAAGGGTCTAGTCAGCAGGGGCATAGTGGCGGTGCCGGCCAGGCACCAATAAGCTGGCTAACACTCCTAGGGTGCCTCGCACCCCTTACGATCCTAAGCGGCGACAGAGCCAGCCCCCACCATCCGCAATGCCCTGGTACAACAACCAACCCCTGTGTTACTATTGCCGGGCGCCCGGGCATTTTTAAGTTTAATTGCCCTAAACTTGCTGCTGCTGTTGCCCCCTCACCTGCTACTCTTAAGCCTCCTCAGAAGCCTGTGGCCCTGCTGGTGTGGCCCAGCCAGCAGGGTGAAGACTGGTTGGTGCCACCAGCCAGCCACAGTACCGTGGAGAAGACTGCTGCTCCACTAATGTCTGCCACCCGGATGGACAGGCCTGACCCACCTGTCCTCTCAACCAGGGAGGTTTCCTGTACACCAGAGGAAGGCCCTCTGGATTGGTGCAAACCATTCTTGTGCCGTGGAACAGTTGAGTTGGGGGGTGATAGATTCGACGTGACTGTGTTGAGGGATATGGCGGCCCAACAGTCTGTCTGCAGGAACGTCACCGGCTGCCCCATCAAGTCCAGCACCGTTGTAGAATGTAGGGGCCTGAATACCGTGGAACTGTATCCTACGGCTCTTGTCACTCTGCGTTGTCCCTTGGTGACCACTGCGGCTCGAGTAGCAGTAACTGAGAGGTTGCCCATCCCTGGTGTGGACTTCCTATTAGGAAACGACCTTGCTGGAGGGCGAGTGTGGGTTCACTCGCCTCCTGTGGCCTCCTGTTTTCTGATCATATAGCACTCAGCTTCAGGTATTCACTTCCAGTACAATCTCCTCCAACCCATCATCGGCTGCGCATCTCAATTCCCCCCAAGTATTGCTCCACTTACGTCGCCTACATGTCCGCCTGTCTCACGAAATTCAACCTTCAGTCACCAGCTTCCCTTTACTCCTCTTTGGTTACATTAACGCACGACTTCTTTACCCGTTATGTTTCCAGGCCTCATATTAAGCGTTCCTGTGGCTCTACCACCTGGACCATCGATGATCGCATTCTCCTGGCTGAGAGGACAGCAGTGGAAGAAGGGCGCCGCTTTCAACTGGATCCGACTCCGGATAACCTACGCAGATATCAGTCTTCGAGGGATGCACTGGTGGCTCTTCAAGGGAGCGTGAGGACGGAGTCGTGGTACAAATTCACTGATCACATTAATCAAGGAACCAGTGTGGATGCTATGTGGCGGCTTATTAATAGAGTGGGCCGGTGGAAGCCTACCAGCACTCTGCATCACAGTCCGGGTGAGTTTGCTCAGGAGCTTCTTGATGCCTGGGCTCTACAATCCACTGTGGCTAGTCTACCTGATCACATCCAGGAAGCTCTCTCCGCTCAGGCTGATCGTCGTACTCTCCGTTTGATGGCAGCGCTGTTAGAAGTGGATGATGAGGATGGCGTTCTGATAACTCCAGAGGAGCTGCGTCGTGCTTTGGCTAGGGGTAAGGCGACTTCGCCAGGAGATGATGGGATCACATATTCTGTTCTCCGCTTACTTCTTAAGGTTTCTGGTAACCCTCTCCTTCGGCTATATAATTTGTGTCTTTCCCAAGGATATGTACCCCCAGCCTGGACTTCTAGTACTATTTTTCCTATCCCTAAGCCTGGCACAGATAAGTTTCGACCAGTTTCTCTTACGTCTTGTGTCTGCAAGGTTATGGAACGCATCCTTCTCTCTCGTCTTCTCTTCCGGCTGGAAGCAAAGCTCTCCCCTCGTCTGTTCGGCTTTATGACACGTCGGAGTACGCACCACTGCTTTGTTGAGCTTTATTCCCGCCTGTCTTCCAGTACTGTGGTTGCCTTCATCGATCTGCAGGGAGCGTTCGACGTTGCCAACAGGGAGATTATTTTGGATCAACTAGTGGAATTTGGAATTAAGGGGCGTCTTTTAAAATGGATCCGTGGATATCTTAGTAATAGGTCTTCCCGAGTTTTCTATCATGGTTCTTACAGTTCCTTTAAAAACTTTTCTCTAGGGTACTCCACAAGGTGGGGTGCTCAGCCCATTCCTTTTCAATGTCTGGATGCATCGTTTGATCTCTCCTGCCTGAAATGCCTGGTGTAACTATCACCTGTTATGCAGATGACATATGTATTGATTCTACCACTCCGGGTGCCCTCCAAGCCTATCTTCACTCATTCCATTTTTCTGCTACAGCTTGTGGATTTATCATCTCTCCTGCGAAGAGTCAGATCTTCACTACCATCAATCCTGCTCTCTTGCCACGATTTTCTATACGGGATTGTGTCATACCACCTTGCCGGCAGTATCTCTACCTCGGAGCTCCAGCTCACATCCCGTGCACTACTCCTGGCCAACGATCTCTTCCATTGGTGCAAGATCTCGTCCTACGACTGCAGAAACGCCTTGCTCCACTTCAATGGCTGACAAATAATGTCACTGGTATCTCTATTCCGGTTGCACGGACTATTTATGTTTCTTTCATTCGGTCAATCATCGATTACCTCTCCCCGGCTCTTATTCAGATCCCAAAATCTTCCTTACAGCCTCTTGAGCTCTTTCAGAATAAGGTCATGAGAGTCATCCTTGGATGCCCTTTATCGACCCGGGTCGCTAATATGCAGGCTGAGCTAAATCTTTCTCCTATTGTTGACAGAATCACCAGCATTGTGACAAGACTCACTGCCAAGTGCCTGCATTCTCCCCAGCTCGCTCCACACTACTCACAGGTTATCCATCGTGCCATCACTCGACCCCCTCGCTTCCCTGCACTCCAGGCTAGTGGAAAACTTCTCGTCAAGACAGTCAGTACTGCCCTTTGTGGCTTGGATGCCATCATTCCTGTAGAAGAGAATGTTCCCCATCCTCCGCCGTGGTTGATGCCTGTCCCTGACGTCCACTTCACGCCCACGTCTACTGCAGCCCATCCAGCTCTACAGCGGCAGCTAGCACTGGAAACAATATCCACTGTGTCGTCCTCCTTCCCTTTGCCATGTCTCCTGTACACTGATGGATCCTTACAATCTGATGGGCGGGCAGGATGTACCGTCTTCTCAGAAAATATGGATGCTCCTCCAGGGGGCTGGGTGGGGAGGAGGCTCCCCGCATACTTTAGCTCCAGTTTTTGTGAGCTGTGTGGCCTCTTCGATGCAGTCAGTCTTATGTGTCAGCGTAGCGTTAGTGGGGTGGTTGTATGTGATTCACAGTCTGCTCTCCAGGCCCTTTCCAGCACTCGTTCTGCGCTTTCTACTGTAGTTACCTCGTGGCCTCTCCCTTCTCGACGTTTGTCGGCACCTCTTAAATGAAGATCACCTGGATGTCCTCCTTGCCCGCTGCCTACGCTTTGGTGGCTGTTAAATTACATTAATTTGTTGTACCTTGTGTTCATTTTATAATATTATCTTGCTACTTGTAATGTATTAGTTTGACGTATTTGTGCGTAATAAATTAACTCAAACAATCTCTCTCTCTCTCTCTCTCTCTCTCTCTCTCTCTGCAGTATCCTGTAAAAGTTATAAAAAAAATGTTTAGTGAGAAAATCAAACATTAATTGTATCTAGTATCCAGCCCTCTCAACAGTTCCACGAATCCTCTACTCCTGGTGGGCGTGGGTGCCAACCGAGTGCTTCATTAATTAGGACAAAGCTAAGGGCCGGCAGCGAGCAAAGCAGCAGGATTCCAAGCACACGTCTGACGCGAGAACTGGTTAATCTGATTGACTACACTATTCATAGAGCCTCTCTCATACCCCTCGCGCTCTTTATAACCTGGAGCCTCGACCCTCGATACCGCCAGCTCACGAAAGGAAGAAACGGTGGTGATTAGAACTGAGTGCCACACCGGTAAAGGAAACGGCAGAAGCCCAGAGGAGGAGGAGGAGGAAGCCAAAGCCAAACAGCAACGGACCTATTGGTCCTTTTGAGACTGTTTGGTAACTACTTCTAACTGGCTACAGATAAGAGAGACAGGACAATACAGGAGAAGGCTCCTGTACTTTTTCATGCCAGCTTTCGTTGGCATGGAAAATAGTTTGAAAAAGTACCATGCAGTATGGAAAAGCTGACATGGAATTTTCGTAGGAAAGGATGAAAGGAGATTCTATTATTCACCCTACGTATCTATCTATAAGAAAGTTACTCACAATAATTATCATACTAATATAATTATTCGGACACGAAGAGAGCTTGTTATTTATGTAGCTGTTCACTCCTTCTGGCATGTCGTTAATACAAATGAGGAAAAGTATTGGTGCCAATACTGACCCCTGTGCCACTCCGCTTTCTACTGCTCTCCACTTGGACTTCATATCCTTAACTACCGTCCTTATTTCTCTCCCCCCTCAAATAATTTTCTATCCATCTCAATGTGCTTCCTTTTAAGCCACCTTTCTCCTCTAACTTCCATAGTAATCTTGCATGTGGCACTTTGTCAAACGCCTTTTTTAAATCCAAATAAATACAGTCAACCCATCCCTCTCTCTCTTGTACTCTATCAACTATTCTAGAATAGAAACTCAATAAATTAGTTACACAAGACCGTCTTTTCTAAAACCAAATTGGCTATTTGATATTAATTTGTTGTCTTCAAGGAACTCGATCCATTGTTTCTTTATTATTCTTTCACACATCTTGCATATTACACTAGTTAGTGATACCGGTCTGTAATTTAAAGGTTCTTCCTTCCTTCCGCTCTTATATATGGGAACCACCTCAGCTCTTTTCCATTCTACTGGTACTGTTCCATTTTCTATTGAGCATTTTATGATGTTGTATATAGGACTTGCTAGTTCTTCCCTACATTCTTTCAGTATTCTGCCTGAGACTTCATCTGGTCCCATTGCCTTCTCTTCATCCAGTTCCTTCATTAACTCTTTTATTTCAAGCTTGGTTACTTTAATCTCTTTCATATAGATTGTCTCTATTACCCTGTGGCCTCTCAAATTTGGATTCCTTAGTAAAGACCTCCTGGAATTTATTATTTAATAGTTCTGCCATACTTTTTGGGTCTTCCACCATCCCGTTCTCTCCTTTTAACCTTTCTATTGTTTCTTTTTGCCTAATTTTTCCATTTATGAATCTATAGAACAATTTTGGTTGCTCCTTACATTTTTCGACAATGTCCTTTTCGAAGTTCTTTTCCTCTTCCTTCCTCACCTTAACATATTCATTTCTTGCTGCCTTGAAGTTTTCCTTATTTGCTGGATTCTATTTCTCCTCCACCTTTTCCATGCTCCATCTCTTTTCTCCTTTGCCCTAGCACACCTTGCATTAAACCAATCTTTCTTTCCTTTTTCTTTAGGTCTATATTTTGGGACATATTCCTGACTCCTGTTTTGTATATTTCCAAAAATAAGTTATATTTCTCTTGCATTGTCTCTGAGTTTTCCATCTCCTCCCAGTTTACGTTTTAAAATAGTTCTTGAGATTCTCAATATCAGCCTTTCTGTAATTTAATCGGTCTCCTTTGTATGAATCGTCTCTATCTTCCTTTCCTCTTCTATATCTATTTCTAATATTACATGGTCACTCTTTCCCAATGGGCACTTATATCTTATATCATCATTCATTTGTATACCCTTGTAAAAACTAGGTCCAATCTCGCCGGCTCGTCGTTTCCTCTGAATCTTGTGCATTCCTTTACTCTCTGGTCCATCATATTGTCTATCATTAGGTTCAAGAATCTTTCTCCCAGGCTTCTTCCCCATACCACTTTCATAATTTTCCCAGTCCACTTCTTTACAGTTGAAATCTCCTACTAATATCACTTTTCTCCTTTCTTTAACGATTCTCATTAGACTCCTTATTGTGTCATCTATCATGTCTTTATATTCTTGATTGGTCCATGAATTTGTTTTTGGTGGCACATATGTTACAATGATTGTTAACTCTTTTTATTAATATGCATCTTAACATACAATACTTCTGCTTTTCCTTCCCACATTCCACTTGGTTTATCACTATCTCCTTCCTTAACATTATCATGACTCCTCCTCCTCCTTTACCCACTCTGTCTCTTCTCCATACATTATACCTATTATCCAAGTCTATTTTGATTGCCTCATTTAGTTTTGTTTCAGCCAGGCATACAATATCTGGATTTTCTTTATTTATGTAATCTCTTAATTCTAATTTACTTGATAAAACCCGTCTATGTTCGTATACATCATTTTTAGTCTTTTGCCTTTATCATTTTTAGTTAAACTTGTTCCACTTTTTCTCTTCCTTCTCGTTTATATACCATTTCCTTATCCTGTCTCCTAGAATTCTCCAAAAAATGCCTTTTTTCCTCTTCTGACCTTTCATTATTCTTTTCCTTACTGCTGCTGCCAGTTCATTGTATCTCTTCCTTTCTTCCTCATTTCTATTTTTCTTTATATAGATATCCTTGCAGCCTTCTGTTTCTCTAAGTTTTGTTGTTCTATATAATATTTCTTCTGTTGCTGCTTGTGATTTTAGTAGTATTTTAATTGGTCTCGTTTTTCCTTCTTGATATGGTCCCATTCTGTTTATTTCTTCTACTTCCTCTTCCAAGTTCTGCCTATCTTCGTCGTTTAGATTCTTCAGTAGGTCTTTGACTGATTTCATTTCTTCTTTTTCTCTTTTGGTCTATATTTTATATTTTTTCTTTTATTCCAAATACGACTACACTCTTCTTTTTTCTGCAATTTCTCTAACTAGATTTTCTTTTGTCTTGAGGACTCCTATCATTTTGTTTGTCATATTTTCTTCTTTTCTTTAAGTTGTTCTTGAATCACCACCTGAAAATCAGCCTTATCTTTCTTATCTTGGACTCTCCATGCTTGTACTTCTTTTTTAATCACGTTCTGTACTCTTTCCTCTTCCTTGTTTACTAGATCTTTCAGCTTCTCTTTTTCTTTCTCGGCTTTACCGAGTCCTTCTTCCATCTGCTTCTTGTAGTTAGCTACTTCCTTTTTAGTTCTTCGTTTTCCGCTCTTAGCCTAGCTTCGTTTTCTTCCACTTTTTTTATCCTTTCTCTCAGTTTTATAAACTCTTTTTCCTGTTCTTCATTCTCTTTCATTTCCATATTCTCCTTTATCAATTTATCTAGTTTATGTTCAATATTTAACACTCTCTTAAGTAGTGAAGTATTCGTCGTATCGAAGCCTTCGAATACGCGCTCTCCCTCACCAACATAGTCATCATCAGCTTTCATTCCTTCTCTAGTCTCATGTCTGCATTTTGATGGAATCTCTTTTTCACTCATTATTCCTTAATAATTGATTTCATGAAAAAAAAAAAAAAAAATGAGTCCACACTACCTGCCCAGGCCACTGTAAAAACTGTACAACAGGTATGTAGTGAAGGTCAGCTGATTGTCTGAACGGCGCCAATGCATCCTCCCTCGACCGCGTCTCATGTGTGTGTGTGTGTGTATTTACCTAATTGTATTTACCTAATTGTAACATACGGGAAAAGAGCTATGCTCGTACTGTCCCGTCTCCATATCTACTAATGTCCAGCTTTTTCTTAAAATCATGAATATTCCTTGCGTTGACCACTTCCACGTCTAAACTATTCCATGCTTCCACCCTTCTATGAGGGAAGCTATATTTTTTCACATCTCTCCTATAAGTGGCCATTTTAGTTTTTCCCATGCCCTCTCGACATTCTTTCATTCCACATACACAGATCTTCCCTATCCATTTTTTCCATGCCAATCATCACTCTGTATATTGCTATCAGGTCTCCCCTTTCTCTTCTGTTTTCCAGGGTCGGAAGTTGCATTCTGTTCAGTGTGTGTGTGTGTGTGTGTGTGTGTGTGTGTGTGTGTGTGTGTGTGTGTGTTACCTAGTTGTATTGTACAGGGTTCGAGCGGGGCTCATAGTGTCCTGTCTCCATTTATCTAAATTTTCTTTAAAGTTATGCACACTATGTGCTGCAACAATTCCATTATCTAATGCATTCCATTTTTCAACCGTTCTGTGTGGAAAACTGTATTTTCCGACATCCTTCACACACTGTCCTCTTGTTCTTCCATGTGTGTGTGTGTGTGTGTGTGTGTGTGTGTGTGTGTGTGTGTGTGTGTGTGTGTGTGTGTGTGTGTGTGTGTGTGTGTGTGTGTAATTCACTGTTTGATCTGCTGCAGTCTATGATTAGACAGCCAGACGTTATCCTACGGAACGAGCTCAGAGCTCATTATTTCCGATTTTGGGATAGGTCTGAGACCAGGCATACACCACACACCGGGACAACAAGGTCACAACTCCTCGATTTACATCCCGTACCTACTCACTGCTAGGTGAGGGGCTACACGTGAAAGGAGACACATCCAAATATCTCCACCCAGCCGGGGAATCGAACCCCGGTCATCTGGCTTGTGAAGCCAGCGCTCTAACCACTGAGCTACCGTTTGTGTGTGTGTGTGTGTGTGTGTGTGTGTGTGTGTGTGTGTGTGTGTGTGTGTGTGTGTGTGTGTGTGCGCGCGCGCACGCACGCGTATGTGTGCGTGTACGGTGTGATTGGCTTTTTCTGGGTCTCTTGAGGCCTTCATGAAAGACAGTGGGAGTAGGGCTTTCATAACTACTGGGATGATGAGATGGCTTGTACAGTCTCGAGAGGCTTTAATTGTCTCCATAAGGCTCATCTCTAGATCATTTTGCTACTATGGGCGAGACTTTCTTAAGGTTATACCTTAGGCGTTAATCACCACGCGTAGGGAATGAAACGGCCTTGGGCGGTGCTAGTGTGATGTCAAGGAGCGTCAAAATAAAGAATCCATTGCCTTCATCTTCAAGTATTCGATGTCCTATCTGGACAATTCTTTTAAATATCATTCAGAACTATATGCTGTTGATATTTTCTGGGTTGCTTTCATAATTACCGTACAAGGACAGTTTAATTAACAAAGATTCTACAACTGAGAGGACAACACTAAAGAAAGATGTAATATATATATATATATATATATATATATATATATATATATATATATATATATATATATATATATATATATATATATAAAGGAAGGAAAGAGTATTTCCATGAGGGGTGAAGGATAAAAGTGAAAAAAAAGGCAAGGGAAAAGAGAAAGCAAGACGATGTGTATAGATAAAGGGACAGGGAGAAAGAAAGGAAATATTACAAAAGGAGAAGGGCAAGAGGGATAAGGGAGAAAATGATTGCCAGTAGAGATAGAGAGAAAGGGAAGAAATGAGGGCTAAAAGGACGGGAAGTGGGGGAAGAGGAAGGAGGGAACCAGATACAAAGAATGTGGTAAAGGGAAAAGATAAAATGAGGTAGTGAGAGATTTACACTTCATGAAAGACGGAGAGATGTGAAGGAGAGGAGTGGAGAGAGTGACGGGAAGGAGAGAGGGAAGATACGGCGTGATGATGCTAAATAAATATAAATGAAAAAAAAAAAAAAAAAGGTCAATCTCAATGATGGACACTTACAGGACGAAGAATTTATTTACTGTTATCTTTTTCAGTAAATTTTTTCTTCATTGTATTAAATTTACTTTATTTTATTTCATTTATCTAATATTACTTACCCTTTCTATTTATTTACTTTTCATTTTTTTATGTGTGTGTAACAAGTCTTCTCACTGCCACGAACTCTCTTACGATCAGGAATTTTTCATCATCATCAGCACACAGGCGCGGACTTGATGGCAGTCGGTCAATTGCCAGGATGAATTAATCTAGTACAAATTAAACCTCTACGTCCTCACCGGCCAGCTGTGTCTACATTCATTACACAGTAATATTAATAAGAACGTCAGGTGACAAGATTTATATTATATTACAACCGTAGTATAAACAAATTATACTGTTTTTTATTTCGTCATTTCCTCGCTCACTCATTGCATTACACTAAAAAATTTTCGTTGACAATGTAAAGGTGACAAAATATGCAGTGTGTGTGTGTGTGTGTGTGTGTGTGTGTGTGTGTGTGTGTGTGTGTCTCTCTCTCTCTCTCTCTCTCTCTCTCTCTCTCTCTCTCTCTCTCTCTCTCTCTCTCTCTCACCGCGTAGTGTAGTGGTTAGCACGCTCGACTCACAATCAAGAGGGCTGGGAAGCGGTGAGGCAAATGGGCAAGCCTAATGTGTGGCCCCTGTTCCCCTAGCAGTAAATAGGTACGGGATGTAACTCGAGGGGTTGTGGCCTCGCTTTCCCGGTGTGTGGAGTGTGTTGTGGTTTCAGTCCTACCCGAATATCGGTCTATGAGCTCTAAGCTCGCTCCATAATTGGGAAGACTGGCTGGGTGACCAGCAGACGACCAAGGTGAATTACACACACACACACACACACACACACACACACACACACACACACACACACACACACACACACACAGAGAGCGAGCGAGCGAGCGAGCGAGAGAGAGAGAGAGAGAGAGAGAGAGAGAGAGAGAGAGAGAGAGAGAGAGAGAGAGAGAGAGAGAGAGAGAGAGAGAGAGAGAGAACCATTATAAGTACAGTACCTGTGACCCTGAAAAATAACACGGTAGATGTCAAAATTATCATAATAAACAATGTGCAATATAATATAAATTCCAAAACACGGCACTAAGCCGCCACGGCAATACTTTATCTACATACTTCCTTTGTCTGGCTCCTATTTCGATTCATCTATATTTCACAATTGACTGCTCTTAGTTTTCCAAGTCACTTAATGTTTCCTGCTTAACACCAAACTTATTCTCCATTTTGCGTTCGCGGCTTCTACTCGTACCTTTAATATATATAACTCCTTTCTCCTAGTAGCTCATATCAACAGTTTCCGCTTCCTCTATTACCACTTCCTCTCCTCTTTCCGGTCTTCCTCGTACTTTACCTCAACGACCATTGCTTCAACCTGTGTTTGCGCTTCCTCCTAGTATCCTTCCTCGTCTCCTGCGAGCTGCTTTATTTCCAGTAACTACTCCCGCAGCTGCCTAGGAGGCTGGTTCAGTAGTTAAAGTGGTGGACGGGAAGTTCTTCTTTGGAAATCCGGCAAAGACAAGTGCACACATTTTTTGAGTGGCCAAAGACTTTTATTTACGAGCAGTGTGTGTACTGGAGAATGCGAGGCCTTACTAGGAGCAATATACGATATAGTAATACACGTTGCAGCAAATGACGATAAGAAGAATTCTTACTTTATAACTTTTTGTATCTATACCATGTGGGCTTTACACGGGAATTAATGGGCTAAAGGGGGTACTTTTTGGGATAGCTCCTATCTCAAAACCCACCCACTTGGAATCTGTTCCCCCGAATGAGGAAGCCCAACCTACACTCAGACCGTGGACAGGATTTGAACCCATGCACTTGAAGACCCCTCGGACCCAAAAGCACGCATGATTCCACTGTACCACGCCGGCCCAATGTATTTCTTTAAATCAACCACTCCTTACCTTTAGCACCTCTCCACACCTCTCTCTCTCTCTCTGGTATATCCCTTTCTTCTTTCTCCTTTCGTTAAACTTCTTCTCATCTCTTCCCCTACGCACATGGGTAATCCTCGTCAATTATCTCTTGTCTGAGTTACTCCCTTCCTAACGAAATAATTGTGATCACACTAAATCATTTTCCGTCCTTTCCTCTTTCTTCCTGCTCTTGATTATGATCTTTCTCCACTTTTTTTCAACTACATCTCTTCTCTCACTTTATCACACTTCTCTCTCGTCGCTGACATTCACTCTCCTCCGTTCTTTTTTCGTACATGCCCATCTGCTCTCTTGCTAACTCCCTCCTCCGCATTTTACCAGTGGTTACCTCAAATCAGAATTCATTTAACACATTGCACATAATTTCCCTGAGCGACGACCCTCCCACGTTGATAAAGAACCCTTACCAGACACTCATGGTGCTGCCCAAACCTCCCCACCCCTCTCTCTCTCTCGTTATCCGATCTAGTATACACTATATTTCTGTATACTTCACGACACTCCACTACATTTGTCCCCAAACCACTACGGTCCTTTCCATCTTACCCACCAAAACAACACAACACAACACAACACAATACGACTTTCTGTCCCTTTTTATATCTATCACCATCCCTTCTATCTTCCTTCTACCGTAATACTGCTCTCTCTCTCTCTCTCTCTCTCTCTCTCTCTCTCTCTCTCTCTCTCCACATCCATCTTGCTACATTCTTTTGGCTAGAGTTGTCTCCCTCGCTGGTCTTCCGGCACCACCACCACCACCAACAACAAAACACAACAGGTATATTTTTGTCCTCCCAACCCCAATGCGTCATCTTCCACGACTCCAGTCACCTCGTTCTATGCACTTGCATGTTCCATGTTGCCTCAACATTCATTGCACACCAAAATACTTTTGTTTCGTCATTGTTACTCTGCCATAGTGGATAAGGTGGTGAGCGTGGGATCGGGCAGACGTCCACGCGTAGGTTCGAATCCCACCACGTACAGCCTTAAAACACTTTGCCATTTGTCGAGTGGTTTAAAGTTACCTACATATCACCATGATACCCAGGTTCTAGGTGGTTACACTCAAGATGAGCTTGGGCGGTGATATGGGCCCTAATATGGGTACCACTATAAATTAAATTGCTTGCGCCAGTAATGGGCGGAAGCTGAACAGCGCTTCCCATACACTCTTCAAGTGTGCCTACAGGCGCTATAGGCCTTACCGAAAAAAAAAAAAAAAAAAAAAAAACTCCACTCCTACCTGCATTTCATCCACTCTGCTCCCCTGCTCTTCGGTTTCCCACTGCAATTTTGTCTCCATCCCCGCCACGAACAGAATTCCCTCCTCCAATCCCACACCGCAACCAGCGGGATTTTTTTTTTTCCAACACTTTGTTTGCCCTTGGCCAGTGCCCTTGTAATGTAAAAAAAAAAACTATTGCCGTCTCACCCTCACTCGTCTTTCGCCCAATTCGATCGTTGATGTACAGCCTGCAGCTATCTGAGGAGTCCCTTTTTAGCCTCGTAACGCTGACCACTACGACACACTAATACACAGCACACCACTGCCACGTCACGGCCCTGCCAGCTCCATAACCAAACACACATAGAACACCATGGTCACATGCATGCGCCTCCGGATTTGTATTCTAAATCGCTTTGGACCTTTAAGAAGTACTATTTTCAAGGGTTGTGTCGATGATTAGTCTGATTTTCAAGTGTTTTATTCATTAACAGAGAAGGATTCTTGCTAAAATGCTACTAAGATTAAGACACCTTTGAAAAATCCAGTAAATTCCATTATAAGCTCTTAAAAGTTGTCGAGATAAAACACTAAAGTGTTTGGCAATACTCTCCTTGATTCGGTAACGGCCCACTTCACCGCCATCCACACAGTACCACCACACACACACACACACACACACACACACACACACACCTGGAGCCTCTCTCCTTATACACTGGGGATCATCATTACCGCATTATGATATTTATTGTTTTACAATCATGGAAAATTATGCTAAGTTTTACAATGATGCACGGTATAGTTGGTGTGTAAAACAGATCTGATATATTACTATTATGCATTTTTTTTATAGAAAGTTCTTAGGATGTATAAAATAGTCATTAACTACATAATCAAATAAATAAATGCATCTCGGCTTCAATTATAGCACCACTATCACCATCAGACGTTGATGTTGTTCCTGGGGATGAGGTGATGATGATGATGATGATGGTGATGATAATAATAATGATGATGATGATGATAATAACAATGATAATAATAACAATAATCATGATAATAATAATAATAATAATAATAATAATAATAATAATGATAATGATAATAATAATGATAACACATAATAATAATAATAATAATAATAACAATAATAATCGTAATAACAATAATAATAATAATAATAATAATAATAATAATAAAAAATTGACAATAAACAAATAAATAAAGGACTAAGGAATAACTAAGTTGAACACCTACACACACACACACACACACACACACACACACACACACACACACACACACACACACACACCATAGGGAACATCTAAACAACTGACTGTAAGGAGGTATGGAATATTCCTTACGAAAGAACATCGATCTTTATCTGACATATTATTGCGAGAAGAAGGACGCATGTTCCATCTTCGTGTGTGTGTGTGTGTGTGTGTGTGTGTGTGTGTGTGTGTTACTAGACGGTTGAGTTGCCACCTTCCTTCGCATGGATTAAACAACCATAGCATGTAAATAGCACATGTACTGTACTTGTTGTATAATTGGTAATTTCGTTTTGCATATTTTAGTTGTTCCATGTATTTAATTCCATGTCAAAGATAGTTTTCAGCAACCCTACTGAAGCTCTTGACTAACCAATGTATAAAAATATGTAAAAAAAAAAAAAAAAAAAAAAAAAAAGTATTAAACCAGAGAGAGAGAGAGAGAGAGAGAGAGAGAGAGAGAGAGAGAGAGAGATGGATCACTTTCCATTTTCGGCAGTCTCTCTCTCTCTCTCTCTCTCTCTCTCTCTCTCTCTCTCTCTTAACTCTACTTCAGTTGCCATTCCTCTTTTCTCTTATCTTCCCTCATCCGCCAGGCTATTCCATTTCCTATTCTCCCCCCCAAACCTTCCTACGCTCTCTCTCTCTCTCTCTCTCTCTCTCTCTCTCTCTTTGTTACCACAGAATCTTCCCACCAGACATTGACAACACCTACACACTATACTTTGATCAAGTACCCAGGTTAACATTTCCCGTACTGATTTATTACTGATTTGATTTAATATAATGTTCAAAGCCGCTGGAGGTCTTCCCTTCTTGATCTTTTTCACTATAAGGATTTACTCTTATTTTCTCCCCTTCCAGAGGTGTTCGATAAGTTGGAGGAAAATAATGTCACGTAAAACAACTTTGAAAACTTATATTAACTTGATAAGGTTCCTTTCTTCCCCCCACCCTCTCTCTCTCTCTCTCTCTCTCTCTCTCTCTCTCTCTCTCTCTCTCTCTCTCTCTCTCTCCTCGTGTCTGTTTTTCCTTTTCTTTATAATATTTTATTTTTATCCCCCTTCCTCCGATTAGTTTCTCTCTCTCTCTCTCTCTCTCTCTCTCTCTCTCTCTCTCTCTCTAAATAACTTAATAATATACACATTAATTCAAATTAATTTACCCTCACATTCCCCTTCAATTTTCTTCCATGCCCGCTATCCACTCCACTTAACTCTTTTTTCATATATCATCACTCTCACTTTCGTAACTCCCGTTCACTCCCAGTGTTACATCCCAAACTCTCCTCCATATCTACACACACACACACACACACACACACACACACACACACACACACCGCGAAGTGTAGTGATTAACGCGCTCGACTCACAATCGAGAGGGCTCGGGTTCTAGTCTCGGAAAACGGCGAGGCAAATGGGCAAGCCTCTTAATGTGTGGCCCCTGTTCACCTAGTAGTAAATAGGTACGGGATGTAACTCGAGGGGTTGTGGCCTCGCTGTCCCGGTGTGTGGAGTGTGTGATGTGGTCTCAGTCCTACCCGAAGATCGGTCTATGAGCTCTGAGCTCGCTCCGTAATGGAGAAGGCTGCCTGGGTGACCAGCAGGCGACCGTAAGGAATTACACACACACACATACACACGCACACACACACACACACACACACACACACACACACACACACACACACATATACACTTCCACTTATTTTTGTTATACTCGATTAAATCAAATTTACTTCCACTTGAGTACACTCATCAACGCCTCTTTTACTCTCTTCTACTCTTGTCCGCTCCTAAATCCACCAAGGTTTTCTGCTCACTCCTCAAGATAAAGTATGGGCCAGAAATGAAATAACCTGTATTAACGCCCAGAGCACAGTGTCCTGATCTGCCCACTTTTTCATAACAAAAGTTAGTTTCTTATGATATCAGAAAGCACAGGATCACTAAACACATGTATGTGAATGATGGACATTGCTCGATTATTTATTCACCATGACAGTGACTGACATACCGATTAATTTATAAAGCAAGGGAGTCAGATCAAACGGAGCTAGACTAGCTAGTATCGGCAGCTAGTGTTGTAAACTATCAAGGCAACACCAAACTCAGGTAACTTAACTTAACCTAACCTAATCTAACCAAACTAAACGTGTAAATTAGCTAGGAAGCATCAATCTTCGATAACTTAACTTAACCTGACTTAAACTGGTCTAACAAGAATGAACGCATAAAAAACTAAGAACAACCAAACTCTGATAACATTAGGTAATTTAACTTTGCCTAACCTAAGCTGGTCTAACGGGAACGAACGGGTAAAATCAGCTATAGCAGCCACAGATATCTGACAACTTAACTTAATCGAACCAAACGCAACCTTACCTAAGCAAACTGAAAGAAAAATTTAGATTGGCAGCAACAAACTCACATAAATCCGCATAACCTAACCGAACGCGTGAGTTAGGTAACACCACCAAACTCGTACACTGCATTGGACATGTGAGAATGATTTAGTAAGTGAGGTAGACAACACACGATAGGTAATTCAGAAAGGACAGGTGGGACTTATTCGTCTGGAGAAGTGGGCAGCATATCGGAAGAGGCACATAGTGGGATGGTCTACCGGATGTCTGAGGGGATGGATCGAAGAGAATGTATAGATCAATTGGACAGGTTGACTGGATAAGAGGTAAAAACTCTCTCTCTCTCTCTCTTCCTAAAAGTTACTCTTATGCACCTACGCGTCTAGAGAGAGAGAGAGAGAGAGAGAGAGAGAGAGAGAGAGAGAGAGAGAGAGAGAGAGAGAGAGAGAGAGAGAGAGATACACAAACAACGGAAGTGACGAACAGGAGGAGGAGGAGGAGGAGGAGGAGGAGGAGGAGGAGGAGGAGGAGGAGGAGGAGGAGGAGGAGGAGGAGGAGGAGGAGGAGGGCATAACGCTGTAAACATGATGACCCCGTACCTACTGGCGAAGGAAGAAGAGTCTATTTATAACACAGCAGAAGGTAACCTCATTTTAAATATTAATCATGAGAAGTAGTAGACTTGTATCTCTCTCACACACACACACACACACACACACACACACAGAGAGAGAGAGAGAGAGAGAGAGAGAGAGAGAGAGAGAGAGAGAGAGAGAGAGAGAGAGAGAGAGAGAGAGAGAGAGAGAGAGAGAGAAAATTGGGGCGAGTCATAGGAGATGGTAATAAGAGTGAAAAAAAAAAAAAAAAAAAATCATTTTAATCTGGCAAAACTATTATTCTCAAAAGTCATCATCCATTATTAGCATCGTCATCACCATCATCGTTATCAATACCAGCATCACCATCACCATCACCACCATGTCATTGCTCTAAATCACTGCCATGCCTCACCTTAATTACTCACCTCCTCTACTTCGCTTTTAGAAAACAAGTAATCATTTTTTTTTTCAGCTTACGTAATTATGAAGTGAGAGGCAATAGCGTTTCTCAGTGGTAAACCCTCATTTGACTTAACTGAGGAGGGTCCATTGCATCACGCCAATGGTGTTTATTTTTATACAGCGTTGACAGATTACTCTGTTACCATATGTGGACAGCTCTCTCTCTCTCTCTCTCTCTCTCTCTCTCTCTCTCTCTCTCTCTCTCTCTCTCTCTCTCTCTCTACTACTACTACTACTACTACTACTTCTACTACTACTACTACTACTACAACTACTATTACTACTTCTACTACTACTACTACAACTATTACTACTGCTTCTATTGCTACTACTACTACTACTACTACTACTACGACCATAATTGCGATTATTAATACTGCAAATTATATTATTTTGAAGGGGGGAAGGAAATGTGTGGGACTTACTATGTATATGATATAATCTGTTAAAGGCGACCGAGTCTTCCACATAATGGAGTAGAACACACTGCCAATTACACACACACAGAGAGAGAGAGAGAGAGAGAGAGAGAGAGAGAGAGAGAGAGAGAGAGAGAGAGAGAGAGAGAGAGAGAGAGAGAGAGAGAGAGAGAGAGAGAGAGAGAGAGAGAGAGAGAGAGAGAGAGAGATTCTTTTCAGTGACTGGTATGAGGAAGAACTACATTTGTTATTTTACAGAAGACGATGAAAAGGAATGAACTCGGAAGGTAGCCAATCTTGTAATCAATAGAGTATCAGTGAGAACTCTTATACCTCATCAATATTAAAGCTACATATGCTATTAACCCCTTCAATGCTGGTACAAATTTTTACCTTGAGATCTGTGAATGATTAGACCAACTTATTTATTTACATTAGGAAGGGTCTATGGAGGAGAGAAGATTACTGCCCACAATTTTCACTATTCTAATCACCACATGAGTTTCTAGAGCTGTACTCGTATAAAATCACCAAATAGTAACCAGAATGAATATAGAAATGCGTCATGGTACTGAAGGGTTTAATAATAATCTGGCACGAAAAAGAGATACAAAGCTATCAAGATGGAATTCCCTTTTCACCTAACGGCCCTACCACTTGGTACTATGCGCTGGAAACACGAATGAATGAAAACACTAAAAACAAGAAATAGATCAAGCAGACAATGAATCAGCATAACAATCATCACACAACCAAACCTCCACACAAACACTACACAAGAACAACACAGATCACCACTGCATCCAATACCCGCTCCCTCCACCGCACCATATACCCGCTCCCTCCACAGCACCCAATACCCGCTCCCTCCATAGCACCCAATACCTGCTCCCTCCACAGCACCCAATACCCGCTCCCTCCACCGCACCCAATACCCGCTCCCTCCACAGCACCCAATACCCGCTCCCTGCACAACACCCAATACCAGCTCCCTCCACAGCGCCCAATACCCGCTCCCTCCATTGACCTAAACTTACTTTTTTTCCTTAATATAGTTCAATTTTCTTCCTCCTCTACCACAGCTTTCCTCGTCTACACACACCTTTTCCGAGCATGGTCCCCTTTACTCTCTCTCTCTCTCTCTCTCTCTCTCTCTCTCTCTCTCTCTCTCTCTCTCTCTCTCGCCACACATCACACGCCCCGGATATTTCCCCGTGGGTCCACTAGAAAATCCTGTTTCCCGCACAGAAAACGACGCCTGATTACGGTGCATTAACCCATGAGATCACCACCATCTCTCTCTCTCTCTCTCTCTCTCTCTCTCTCTCACTGCGGCATTACACATTGCTACACCACTATGGCATTTTCCTTTTAAGTCTAATGTTCTATGTCTTCCGTACGTGTTGAATTATCTGCAGGATTGTCTATCTCCCATATCCGTTTCCCGGTCATGGTTTGATATTCTCTCTCTCTCTCTCTCTCTCTCTCTCTCTCTCTCTCTCTCTCTCTCTCTCTCTCTCTCATGAAGAAAGAATATGACAATATTTCTCACTTTCAAGTCTTTTACAATCATTTGTCTCCTTCAATTCCTTCATATCATTTTCTTCCTTCCCCTCCTCATTTCCTTCTTATTTCTCCTTCTCCTCGTCCTTCTATCTTTCTCCTCGTTTTCCCTCCCCATTCTCGTCTCGCCTTCTCCTCGCAAGACACACAGCACACCTCTTCCTCTTTACGTCTCCTCACTCAGGCTATTCTTTCTCAGAATCTTCCTCCTTTGTGCGCGCGCGCATGTGTGTGTGTGTGTGTGTGTGTGTGTGTGTGTGTGTGTGTGTGTGTGTGTGTGTGAGAGAGAGAGAGAGAGAGAGAGAGAGAGAGAGAGAGAGAGAGAGAGAGAGAGAGAGAGAGAGAGAGAGAGAGAGAGAGAGAGAGAGACTAATCGATCCAAGGAGTGAAATAGACATAAAAGATTAACAGATTTTCCACATCTTTCCTGACACTCAGCCGCATGAAAATAAATAAATACAATAGAGAGTACGCATCTATACAAGGAGAGTTAAATAACGAAACTAAAGAGGAGGAAATATAAGTGATTTTGAGAAGAAATTGTCTAATACAAACACGTTCGCTTCGACTTGCTTTTGAGGTTGGCTGCAAATAAAAATAAAACAGTGATGGTCAATGCAAGATGTGTGAATAGAGGATTTCTGATTCAAACATTCCCCACTCCTGCACCTGATCGCGTCTCCTTCACTCAATCAAGAGCCATCTGGGCCGCGAGAGCACCTGCAGCCATCCGTTATGTTAAAAAATTCCACGTAACTCCGGAAATCAGTTGAAATGAAGACATGCGCATCCATTCCATCCAGGTTTCCCTTTTCTTTATAACTCGTAATACTCATAAATATATAACAAATTCGTATTTACAGTTATGCCTCTATGTGCTGGTTATTTATCAGGATGCTCTCTCTCTCTCTCTCTCTCTCTCTCTCTCTCTCTCTCTCTCTCTCGTAAAATACACCAAAAACATTATACCTATTTGAAATGTGTGTGTGTGTGTGTGTGTGTGTGTGTGTGTGTGTGTGTGTGTGTGTGTGTGTGTGTGTGTGTGTGTGGCTTTTAGAAAATTTTCCAGAACCTTACATTTGTGATCCAAGAAAATTTACGAGCGCTTCCTTCCTTTCTTTCTCTCCACCACCCACGCAGTTCCTCTTCCATACCTTCCCCCTCCTTCGTCTGCTCGGCTTCTGCGTCTCTCCTTGTTTACTTCCGTCAGCCTATCTCTTCTCATTCCACGCTTCATCCCATCTCCTCTTCATGTATTAATGCCCTTCCGTCGCTATACCACGACCAATCCATCTATTTTGCTGAAGGGATGGTCTAAGCAGAAACCGTGAGGATAAAGGGCGTCTCTACAAGGGGAGTGACGCGGCCGCCGAATCTCTGTGCACGAGGCAAAATAAATGGATTGTCGAAGGGGTGATGTCACGGCAACTTCAGTGTGAAATAGAAAGAGGGGAAAAAAAAAATTTAAAAGAAGAAAGAAACGACGATCTATTGCAAAGCTTTAGGCACAAAAAACAAACAAAAAAAAAACAGTGACATGTTAAGATTACGATGGCATACAATGAAATCCCTCCTTTGCATACAAACACACAAGGACCGGATGGGATGAAGCTGTATCTGTAAATAAGGGAATCCCATTTTTCTTTTTATCTGTCAGGGTTATTCTTAAACCACAGTTCCTAACCTTCCCAAGATGAGGCAGAGGTTAAGAAGTGGAGCCTTTCTGGACGGAGGACCACTGTGCGACACACACACACACACACACACACACACACACACACACACACACACACACACACACACACACACACACACACACACACACACACACACACACACACACACACACACAAACCTGATCTATTTGTCGGTACCTTGTGATAAGTCTATATCTAGAAAGACCCTACTTCTGAACTTCCGCCTCACCATCAGTGGGTTAGGAAGTGTGTTGCGAGCGTACATACGAGTATTGCGAACACAGACTTATGACAAAGTATGCTAATAAAAAGCAACCTCCGCCTCTGCATTATTAGTATGTGTGACGGTAAAAACAACACAAAGCTGATGATGAATGCACTGAAACTTTGCGTAAAAAAATTTCCTACAATGGATTTGGACAGGCCATCTTGACTTCAAACTAAAAACATTATGATCATCGTAACTATTGTCATGAAGAACAAAAACAATAAAACGGTGGTGATGATGATGATAAAAATGTAACAATAAAACAATAATATCAAAAAAGAAAACAATGAAAGTAGAAAGAAAGAATGAGATAACCAAAGAAAAAACAATCAAAGAAGAACGAAGAAGAAGAAGAAGAAGAAGAAGAAGAAGAAGAAGAAAAAAAAAAAGAAGAAATTTAAAGGAAGACAGTTAAAAGAAAAAAGTCCAGTGTGTGTGTGTGTGTGTGTGTGTGTGTGTGTGTGTGTGTGTGTGTGTGTGTGTGTAATTCACCATGGTCGACTGCTGGTCACTCAGCCAGTCTTCCCCATTACGGAGCGAGCTCAGAGCTCATAGACCGATCTTCGGGTAGGGCTGAGACCATGATGCACATCACACATAACACACACCGGGAAAGCGAAGCCACAACCCCTCGAGTTACATCCCGTACCTATTTACTACTAGGTGAACAGGGGCCACACATTAAGAGGCTTGCCCATTTGCCTCGCCGCTTCCGGGACTCGAACCCGGCCCTCTCGATTGTGAGTCGAGCGTGCTAACCACTACACTACTGTGTGTGTGTGTGTGTGTGTGTGTGTGTGTGTGTGTGTGTGTGTGTGTGTGTGTGTGTGTGACGTTCTATTACAATCTACGAGTATAACTCATCACTATGTTCTCGTATACCATCCCTCCCTCATTACCACCAATCATCACTCTGTCACCATTCCTTACTTTTTATTACCTTGCATCAACATTCGTATACTCTCCACCACGAACAACCATCAGCCATCACTAATAGCAGTGAGAACAACACCAACTCAGCTACACTAATAACACGCTGATCATACAAGAAGTGCATTATAAACCGGTAGTGAGTCAAGGAACCATATTCATAAACACTGCTCTCTCACCACAATTACTTTTTCAAGGAGGTGGTTAGCTGGGTTGTCAAAAGTGTTTCTTCCATTAATTATGAAGAAATCTGATTAATCTGTCACTAGAACCGTAAAACACACCCCTAAAAAAAACATGCAGATTCAAGTAAGGCTTTTGAATGTAGTGGAAGCGCGGCACAGATGTGTCTCTGAGTACTAAGTAATTTTACTCAGATACAATTAAAGAGAAATAAAATAAGGAAAAGACAGGGAAATTTCATATCACTCAGCAAAAACTCGAAAATATAAATCATTCTTCTACGCATTTCGAATTAATTTCCTGAGTCTCAACAGTTCTCAAACTCACCTGTGCGCATCGAATGGCATAAGCAAAGTAAGGCAGAAGAGTAAACACAAATATAACATGAGGAGGAAAGCGCTTCAGTCCGCCACCGCTGCCGCCTTCCCTTCCAACCGGGCATTCATCAGATTCGCCCTCCCAGATTGCCTCCTCGCCTCTGCAACACACTTTCTTTTCCTAATTTTTGCAATGGGAACAGAAGTTTTCATTTTCAAGAAAATATGTGTGTGTGTGTGTGTGTGTGTGTGTGTGTGTGTGTGTGTGTGTGTGTGTGTGTGTGTGTGTGTTTCCAGTTAAGAAAATGGGGACATGAAAAAGAACTGGTATTCCATTTAGTAGTAAAAATTAATGAAGAAGAGAAATATATTTTTTTTCTCTCTCTCTCTCTCTCTCTCTCTCTCTCTCTCTCTCTCTCTCTCTCTCTCTCTCTCTCTCTCTCTCTCTCACCTACACCCACTCACACACACCAATACACACACATACACAGCAAAGTGGAAGCGAAGCAAGGGTGATTCGGCAAATCTTCCCTCACCAGAAAGCCTGAACAAAGGACGGAAGACAGCAACAGTGGACACGTGTCGCCCGACGGGAGCAAGAAAAGGAAGAAAAGGAATAGGAAAAAAAAAAAGATAAATAAATAAGTAAGCCACACTAAGTCCCACATTCACTGATTTTCTTTTCCCTCGATGATATATATTTTTACCAGTGTGTTTCTTGTGTTTCTAGAAACCCATACAATGGCTCGTGTACGCACGCGCGCAGACGCACATGTACACACACACACTCACACACACACACACACACACACACACACACACACACACACACACACACATACACACACACACACATACAACCTATATCACTATTGAGTTGATAAAAATTCGTCTTTCAGTGAACTCACTCTCTCTCTCTCTCTCTCTCTCTCTCTCTCTCTCTCTCTCTCTATCACATACTACATTAACTCAGCCTAAAATGAGGTCATCCCACGCCAGACACAGAAATTGAAACTTAGGTTGAGGGAGCATAAAGATGGACATGAGAGAGAGAGAGAGAGAGAGAGAGAGAGAGAGAGAGAGAGAGAGAGAGAGAGAGAGATATTCCTTCCTCATAAATTGCTCACATCAAATTATACAAGTTCAGCAAATTTTATGACATGTAAATAGAGAGGCACGTTATGTAGCCATCTTGATAATTTTTGGAAAGAATGCAATTATGATGATGCGAGAGAAGACTACGTTAAAAAAGAAATTTCGCCCGGGAGCAGTTAAAAATAAAGTGGGAAAAATTTCTTAGGTGAGCAATAACGAATAAAAGGTTAAACAATAGAGGGGGCTATTGTAAAGGCACAAATATCTAAAAAGTTAAACGCTCAAGGAGAAAATAGACTGTTCCATAATGTACGTGTAATTAACCTTTTGACTGCTATTTGGTACACCT
The DNA here is from genome assembly GCF_017591435.1 of Portunus trituberculatus. Lineage (NCBI taxonomy): Eukaryota > Metazoa > Arthropoda > Malacostraca > Decapoda > Portunidae > Portunus > Portunus trituberculatus. Next base: position 19,707,239 of record NC_059300.1, read on the forward strand.
TTTCTTAATTACTATGCGTTATGAGACATGTTTACAGGACTAGCATTATAAAACAAAACACCAAAGTCACACCAATTCACTACCCATCCTCCCAAAAATAATACCCTATGTGTTTTTCTTTCCCTTTAATTTAGTTTTATAAAATATTGAGAAATAAAGTTCATATGTAGCACACACAACTCCTCACTTGACGAGGCAGTTTTTTACTTACATTTCTAACAAAAGCGACACTTGCCATTTTTTGGCAACTTGGTTAGAAATGTCTGACGTGAATCTTGAGCTTGCCTTCTCTCTCTCTCTCTCTCTCTCTCTCTCTATCCACATTCCCATTCCCGTCCTTCTCCCAATCACAAAAGCTTCTTATATTCCCTTAATACACACACACACACACACACACACACACACACACACAGAGAGAGAGAGAGAGAGAGAGAGAGAGAGAGAGAGAGAGAGAGAGAGAGAGAGAGAGAGAGAGAGAGAGAGAGAGAGAACGCTTGGAGGAGTCTACAAAAAAAAAAAATAAATAAATAAATAAAAAGTAAAAATAGCCAACCCTGATCCGTTCATTTCGTGTCCAGTATAAAGGAACACATGCAGTGTCAAGAAGTATCAACATGACCTATTGATAAAGTTTCAAACCTTTGTTTTTCACACTATATTACTTTTTAATTGCTTATTTAAGATAATTTACGTATATATGAAAAATGAAAAGATCTAATGCTTTCCCCACAAAAAACAATACAATCACACCAAGAAACAATAAACACAAAGGGCTGCATTTTCTTGTAACACGAGTCTTTTCCAACTCAGTATCTTTACTTGTTCTTTACACATCTTCAATTATTAAACGGTAAAATTTTAAAATCTATTCATTCAATCGCCTTTCCCTAGCAGATGCTTATAAAGACTTCATGCACTAGTTGTGGCGTTGTTAATTGCTTCGTATCACAGGGGAACGAATAAGCTGAAAAAAAAAAAGATATTTAGAAGGTCACACAGAAAGAGAGGATGTAGACAAGGAAAATTACTAAAACTGAAAATATTAAGCACGTCAGGAAAACTGAAGATACCAATAAAATAATAAAGCCAATGATGAAAATGTTATGAAAAAAAAATTGCTTTGAGGGATAACCATTATTATTGCAATCATCATCATTAATATCACAGCTCATCACCACAATTTATCCATTTTTTTTTCACAGCACTACTATCACCACCCGCATCATACACACCACTATCAACACTTGAAACTGCCTTGTGCACTATTTTCCCAACATCATCACATCACTCTCACCTTTACTACTCATTATAACCTGCCAACACTATCCAAACTAGCCACGTCACTATCACCATAATTAACCACATCAAGATTGCTCACCATAACAAGCATGCACACACACACACACACACACACACACACACACACACACACACGCCCGGTAGCTCAGTGGTTAGAGCGCTGGCTTCACAAGCCTAGCAGTGAGTAGGTACGGGATATAAATCGAGGAGTTGTGACCTTGTTGTCCCGGTGTGTGGTGTGTGCCTGGTCTCAGGCCTCTCCGAAGATCGGAAATAATGAGCTCTGAGCTCGTTCCGTAGGGTAACGTCTGGCTTTCTCGTCAGAGACTGCAGCAGATCAAACAGTGAAACACACAAATGCATACACAAACGCTCAAGCCCAAATGACAAGACTTTACTATTACCACCACTACTACAACCTTCACGATCTTTCACAATCATCACCAACATTACCCCCACGAAAAAAGATGATCACAACTATCCTTAATTCTCATAAACACCATCATCACTACCATTGCTTTTCACCATTACTATCACTGTCAAAAGAAAAAAAGAAAAAAAAAAATATCCTCACACTCTCTCTCTCTCTCTCTCTCTCTCTCTCTCTCTCTCTCTCTCGACCAACGCTTTTCAGTCCAATAAAAAATATTCCGACAACTGTTTTCTCTATCTATATCCATGACCTTTTGCTCTCCTCTCCTCCACCACCACCTCCTTCTTCTCCTCCTCCTCCTCCTCCTCCTCCTCCACCATTACCACCGCCAGCGCTACCACCACTAACAGCACTGCCACAACCGCTATCACAGTTATTATTGCACCAAATAGTACTGCCACTCATACTATCACACTTCACCACCGCCATCACCACTCTTATCACCACCACAAAAAGGTCAAGGCCTCCAAGAGAGAGAGAGAGAGAGAGAGAGAGAGAGAGAGAGAGAGAGAGAGAGAGAGAGAGAGAGAGAGAGAGGCTACCGGCAGCGCTCGCAAGTGAAAAAAAATATATACAAAGAAATAAAACTTCATATTAGAAAGTTAAGAAACAGTATAAAGAAAAGAGAAGGGAAGGTACTGCGTGAATTACTGGGGAAATTGTTGGAGCAGAAAAAAGAAATTAAGAAGGAGAAGAAAAGAGGAAAATTTGATTTAACTACGGAAACAAATATTGAAGAAAGGTGGTGGTGGTGGTGGTGGTCAGACTGCTCTCTCTCTCTCTCTCTCTCTCTCTCTCTCAATAGTGGAGGTATAGCTCTGCCTACATGGAAGAGATCTGAAAATTCTGCCAAAGGATGTCGATGGAATTTCTATAAACACGTAACTGTATCAGTAAGGGCCACCTGGTTCCACGGTGGTGCGATGTTGATTTAGGGGGTGGATGCGAGACTTCTTTCCTTCCCTTATATATCCATCTTTGGGACTCATGTCAGGGATTTGTAAGGATATATGTATGTATGTGTGCATGTATGTATGTATCATTAAAATCGGTGCAAAATGAGCAGAGGTATCTTTTTTTCACTTTAAATGCATGAAGGAACTCGGCAAAGGTCACTAAATGGAGAAGGGTAGATGATGACTGTTAGTTTGGTGCTCCCACAATAAATAACAAATATAAATGAAACAACAATAATAATGATGATGACGATAATAACAAATATAATAGAAATAATAATAATAATAATAATAATAATAATAATAATAATAATAATAATAATAAAAACAATAATAATTTATATTCATTATTATTATTATTATTATTATTATTATTATTATTATTATTATTATTATTATTATTATTATTATTATCATCATCATTATTACTATTAAAACGACAACAATAAGTTAACCAAAGACAACAAAAAAGAAAATTTCCTAATACATCCTGATACGCATCTCGAAATGCATGCAGGAGTATGAATCTACAAACACAAATTAATCCATTACAGAAGTATTGCGCGTTTAGTGTCTACTGTAAAGGTATCACCCAAACTAAGGACTTTGCAAGTGTCTCCACATACATCAACACTTTCTTTTAGTCTTTTAAGAATTCTTAAGACAGCCTAGTTCATCGGTCCATATATTTCCCACTCTTCAATTTATAGGTCTGAAATTTGCATGACTTGTGACATCACTACATGTACTTGAAGGCAGCTGTTCATATAATTAAAAGTCAGTAGATCACATAGCAAAATACATAAATACACCTCAAAAGAGACACTACAGACGCTCTCTGCACTGCTTTTGTCTTGCACTGTGGCGGGGTTGACCTAGTATATAACGTCACCAACTACCACCCCATGACTACTGGTACCACGCAGCGGTATCTTCTTGTGCCGGGGGGGGGAGAGAGAGAGAGAGAGAGAGAGAGAGAGAGAGAGAGAGAGAGAGAGAGAGAGAGAGAGAGAGAGAGAGAGAGAGAGAGAGAGAGAGAGAGAGATATGAAGGGAAGCTGACTTAAACGGAAAATAATATACGTATAATCTGTCAAGTAGACGGATTGAGATTGATAAATACCTGGTTATGAATCCATATATAGAACTTTATACACCTGAATACTTCAAAACATTATCATCATTATTATCAGTAATAGCAATAGTAGCGAAGGTAGGAGGAGAAGAGCAGCAGTAGTAGTAGCAGCAGCATTATAGTTATAAGTTAGGTAAACTCGAGACATTAAGAGCATCAGCCAGATAAGCATACAAGCTGTAAAAGTGTGGAAGTCATTGTTAAATTGAGACAGCAGATTACTTAACAGGGTCATGTTTAGATGGTAAAAAAATTCAATCCATCTCTCTCTCTCTCTCTCTCTCTCTCTCTCTTTTATACTGGTTCGAGTGAGAAAGGATTAGTAAAGCAGTAGCGAGAGAGAGAGAGAGAGAGAGAGAGAGAGAGAGAGAGAGAGAGAGAGAGAGAGAGAGAGAGAGAGAGAGAGAGAGAGAGAGAGAGAGAGAGAGAGAGAGAGAAAGTTGAAAATAGGTTTAAAATGAAACATGAAAGTGCTTATCAGATTTCACGCATACATACGCATTGAAGCAGAGAGAGAGAGAGAGAGAGAGAGAGAGAGAGAGAGAGAGAGAGAGAGAGAGAGAGAGAGAGAGAGAGAGAGAGAGAGAGAGAGAGAGAGAGGGAGAGAGAGAGAGAGAGGTGTCAAAAAAGAAAATATGAACGCTTATCGCACAGTGAAGACACATAGGCACACACACAGACACAGACACACACACACACAGACACAGACACACACACACACACACACACACACACACACACACACACACACACACACAACGTAACGAAAAACTCCCTTCCTCCCTTCCTTGCACTCCCATCGTCCACTTAACCTTCGTATCATAACACTTCACGCATCATTCCTCCATCGCCCTGCCTTGCCCATCTCTCCTTCAATCTCTCTCTCTCTCTCTCCTTCCTCCAGCAGACACTCCCTACCTGGCTGTCGAGGGGCCAATCATCCTCCACCTGCCAATATCTGCTCACCTCGACAGGCTCAGGAAAATTGCCTTACCTGTGAAAAACCATCACCTGTAGTGTGTGTGTGTGTGTGTGTGTGTGTGTGTGTGTGTGTGTGTGTGTGTGTGTGTAACAGGTGTGTATTATTAATAACAATAGGCTTCGCAACAATACAACTCTGGACTTGATAGCTCCTAATCCTTTGAAAAGTTAAAATACATGCATATATGTATTTTGCACTCCCCTCCCCCACCCCCCACACACACACTCACAGAAGCACGGACACGTGTACACTGTAGTGGCAGATAGAAGCTTAACTTCGAGAAGTAAAATCTCAAATAAAAAGTTCTTTTCGCACTCTTCATCTCCGTAATAAGTGTGTGTGTGTGTGTGTGTGTGTGTGTGTGTGTGTGTGTGTGTGTGTGTGTGTGTGTGTGTGTGTTTGTAAATCACCTCGGTCGCCTGCTGATCACCCAGCCAGTCTTCCCCATTACGGAGCGAGCTCAGAGCTCATAGACCGATCTTCGGGTAGGACTGAGACCACAACACACTCCACACACCGGAAAAGCGAGGCCACAACCCCTCGAGTTACATCCCGTACCTATTTACTACTAGGTGAACAGGGGCCACACATTAAGAGGCTTGTCCATATGCCTCGCCACTTACCGGGATTCGAACCCGGGCCCTCTCGATTGTGAGTCGAGCGTGCTAACCACTTCACTACGCAGTGTGTGTGATTCACTGTTTGATCTGCTGCAGTCTCTGACGAGACAGCCAGACGTTACCCTACGGAACGAGCTCAGAGCTCATTATTTCCGATTTTCGGACAGGCCTGAGACCAGGCACACACCACACACCGGGACAACAAGATCACAACTCCTCGATTTACATCCCGTACCTACTCACTGCTAGGTGAACAGGGGCTACACGTGAAAGGAGACACACCCAAATATCTCCACCCGGCCGGGGAATCGAACCCTGGTCCTCTGGCTTGTAAAGCCAGCGCTCTAACCACTGAGCTACCGGGCGTGTGTGTGTGTGTGTGTGTGTGTGTGTGTGAGAGAGAGAGAGAGAGAGAGAGAGAGAGAGAGAGAGAGAGAGAGAGAGAGAGAGAGAGAGAGAGAGAGAGAGAGAGAGTCCTCTAACTTCTCCCTCCTAGCAGTGTGTGTTCGCTCTGCTAGACATAACTCTCTAACTCATTATTATGAACATCCTCAACATTAACACATGTGACAAATATCTAGTTATGAGAATTTATGTATGAGCATGACATGTTATGAAGATGAATGTATGTGTTTGTCATTGTCGTCAATTAATTAGTTTCCCCTTCTACTCTCGCAATACGTCACCCTCAGTGTGAGTTTAGAAAAAGCAGTCGTTGTTCGTTGTTGACAAAATGTTAAAAGATCCTGGGTACCCCATGGCGCAACACTGTATTGGTGCGTTATTGATTGTCCCTCAGCAACTCCGTCACGACGCTAGACTCATGTGCTTACAAAATTTGGTTAGATTTGGTGTATACATTTGCTTGTTTGGATGTTATTCAGATTTGACATTTTACAATTGACTAACTTAGAAAGTTAAGTGTTATTTCAAGTATATGTAGATTTGTTACTTTACCGCATCATCATCAGTCAGACATAATCAAGTGATCTACATCATTAGATATCCTTTTAACAGTGTTCTAGACTTACAATGCACATTAGATAATGGTTTCTTGCACAGACAATTTTCGTCGTACTAATGAAGTTGCGAAGGTCTGAGGTACTGTGAGTCTGTCGCCAAGGTATTACATAAATGTGGTTGTTCTAACAAATCAACACACACACACACACACACACACACACACACACATATATATATATATATATATATATATTAGGGAACGACCGATTAATTATCGGCCGGGCCGATTATGGGCGCCGATATTAAGTATTTTGATGAATATCGGCATCGGCCTTTTTTTTTTTTAATTCGACGGCCGATAAAAGATAAATTTAAAACTGGGTTATTTTAGCTCTTTATGCAGCCGCGCCTCTCTGTCTGCTGTCACTACTCTGTCTCCAACATTGTCCCACCCACAGCACCATTTGATTGGTTACAAGCAGAGCCACGGCAACAGCCAATCAGCAGTGAAAGCTCTGCATGCACAGTGCTTACACTCACGGTGGAGAACAAGGAATATACAAGGAGGAAGGTGTGGTGTGGGTTAAAGTTTGGAGGACAGCGGCGGTGCTGCCAACTGTTGGTAGCGAACAATTTCATAGAAACGTTTTCAGGAGTAACTTATGAAGATTTTTCCCATGTTCTTTCCCCCCCCACCCCCCGCCCAACCTCCTATTCATTCCCTCTATTCTGTCGTGTTAATAAACTTATAAGGTAAATAAAACATGTTTATATATATATATATATATATATATATATATATATATATAT